>NC_073692.1:203040211-203654923 GCF_029784155.1 Uranotaenia lowii
TACTTGGGGGTAACTTTGATCAGTCTATATTTTGACGGTTTTAACGAGTTTTCTTGGTCATAAAGAATACAAAACACCTTCTTAATATTTACCAATGCTAGTAATTGATAAATTAAAGCAGTTCGTGTGTTAAGGCCGAACAACAAATAAATTGGAAGTTTTACAATGATGCTGCATAAATTAAGGGGCTAATTTTTTTAACATTACGTATAAAATTTTAACTACAAGGAAAAAAATAAATTTTCCCTTCATTCAATTCTCTAGGCCCTTGCTCTATTCCCCTTCATTTTTTTCTTTGAAACTTTATTATTTTATAGGATTTCCTTATGCCCTGGATTGACTTACTCTTAGAAAACGTCTCTATTAAAAAAAAATTTTAACAAAAACTCACCAAAACTCAAAATTTACTAAGGAAAAAGGTTGAACTTTCACATAAATCAACCTGCTGCTTCCAAACGCTTCGATTTCATCAGAAAGGGTGTTTGTTTGCGAGCTCTCAAAAAAAAAGATATTTCAAGATTTTGAATTAACATTTTTTCTTACATTTGAAATTTTCAAAAACTAAACAAGTTTTTCCCAATTTGAAACTCAACATGTAGGTTTCCAAACGTAGAAAAAAGTCTTAAGATATATTTTCATATTTTCTTTAGACTTTAGTTATTGATGATTAGGGGAGATAAGAGCATAACGAGCACCCGGGGCATAGTAAGCACTTCTCTTTTATACAAAAGTATGCATTTTCTTAAATAAATTTACGTAAGTAGTACGTCCCTACAGTATTAACTTTTCACCAAAAAAGAAATCATCTTTACATCTTATCATCTTTACAGGAATATTTATACAAAAACATCTAGGTTCTCCAGAGACGAACATATTTTAATTTTCAAGCACCAGGCTTATTTTTTAATCATCTTGATCTATAATGTACACACTGCAAAACACATTGTTCCTCAGTTTTCATTATTATTAATTTTTAGATTTTTCACCTAAATCAATTTTAAAACGCGTTTTAACTTTAATGTGTTGACTCAGGGCGAACAGAGCACAATTAATCGGGGCACGATGAGCGTTTTCTGCCATAGCATCTAGTAGCGAATTCAACTCGATGTAGCCAACTGAATGATAGCCTATTGGCGTATTGGTAAGATGTCGGAGAGGTAATCAGTAGGCTTGAGTTCAATTCCTGTTTGAGAAGATTGTTTTTGTTTACCATTCATGATCGATTATTTTGATTGATGCATTATATGACTAGTAGCATCTTGGCGGGTGATGCAAAGCATCAAAAACATAATGTATGAGTATGTGAGAATTGTTTGTATTCTACAAACAGTCACACATTATTTAAGTCTTCCTTTGTTTGATGGATCTACGCCTCACCGTTTAGTGTACAATGCATCGACCATGAATGGTAAATGAAAAAAAAAAATCACCTCGAACAGGAATCGAACTCGAGCCTACTGATAACCTTACCGAAATCTAACCAATAGGCCAAACCGTCAGATGAAACAAGTCAAGCTGTAGCTCTATTACCGAATAGTGGTATTCGGCGAACGCACAGTGGTTCAAATCCCCAAAAAGCCGGAAAAAAGCCAATTTTTCAAGTCAGTGACAACCAAATTTTTTATGTTGGAATCAAATCTTCAATATTCTAGGAACATTATGATGTATTTAGATATTTTCTAGGACCTTTTATACACCTTCTATGAAACAAACATGAACGACAACTTTAACACAAGAATTAAAAATTGGAATTTTTATTCTCAGGCCAAAACAACATAAAAAAGCATATAAATCTTTAAAAATTTATAAATGTTTATATCGAAGTGATGTATTATAACATTATTCACAGTTTGAAGATAAAAAACGTCCTTAATATCATGAACTAATAAAGTTTCGCTTGATTGAAAACCCAAAATTAGATGATAAAAAAATTTCTATTTACTCTATTTATTTTTCGGAAGCAAAAATAAAGCTTGCGCTGTCGATCGCCGTGGTAAATTATACACCGTTGGATAGGTGAAAGCCTCTTAAAAAAACATATCTTAAAATCAGCTGCTAGTTTTTGCTATATTTTGAATACGAAGTCATTGAGTGGAACGCTGTTTGGTTTAATAATGCAAATTTTAAAATATTTATACAGAGTAAACCAAGCATTGTTTGCTTCAATACATATGCAAATTAACCTTGAAACATCAGTTTTAATATTCATCCAACTAATATACAGGAATTTAGGAGCCCATACTTACTTTTAACATAAATATTCATAACTAATTGAAAAATATTCAATTTCCTAGTATAAAGCTCAAACCCCGTTTCAGCCATTATTGAAAAAATAGCAAATTTTGAAAAAAAAATCTAATTTATTATTTTTTTCAACTTTCCACCAATAATCTATAACAAAAAAGCTTTTTAATAATTTTTTCCCATTTTTTTTAATTTTGAACCACTGTGGAACGGCCGAATACCGAATATTGACCTTTTCAACTATTCGGCCAAACGAATATTCGGCCGAATATTCGGCCGAATATTCGGTTGAATATTCTGTTGGGTTTTCAATAGAAATACTTCTTTTTCTACTGCTATTTCTAATAGAAATCTTCTATTTCTGCCATCTTTATGTCCGTCATGTTTTAAGTCGATTATTTCCAACCAGATGTACCAAAACTTTTTAAGTAGAGGTCTCTTTGATTTTAAAATGTCACCATCAGCTGAAAGGACATCAGATAACTTGTCCTTTCTAGGACGTTTATCTCAAAAGAGATTGGATTTCAGTGAAATCTGGGACAAAACATGTCAAAACAGGTGTCAAGCTATTTTAAATTGATTTTTTTTTATAGCGAATTAGATGAATGTCTAATTATTGCTAAATTTCATCAAAATAGTTGCCAAAAAGAACGATGATCTTTAATCTTAAGCATACAATATTTTCAACGACACGTATCCACCCGGCCGTGGATACGATTTTATTAAAAAATTGTTATAAAGAAGGGAAAATCTGAACAGGATCTATGCATTATTCTCAAACACAAAAAAGGAAAAAATAATAAATAAGAATAAACCTGGGCTTTTCTCGAATTCTTTATTAAGTTTATGGGCAAGCCTGGATGTATCAAGAAAATTTGAAATAAATGATAATCAAAGTATGCAGCTATCAACACTAAAAATACACGTATTCATCTTAAGTGTTTAACTTAAACCATACATTTTTGATGATTTTAAAGGTTTTTCAACATTACTTCTGAATATCCAATAAAGTAACCCACAACAGTTGAAAAATTTGATAATTCAGTTTTTGTAAAAAATTTAAAACATAAATATTCGGCCTATTCGGCCTATTCGGCGTATTCGGCCGAATACCTTGCTCAACTATTCGGTGAGCCGAATATTCGGCTTAACGGTTTTTTGGCGATATTCGGCGCCGAATATTCGGCCGACCGAATATTCGGTACATCTCTAATTCAGATGACTTTTTTTATTATTATCAACAACCTTAAGAATAATTACATGTCAAGTCATAAAAAAGTCAAACAAGAAAAAAAAATTGAGAATATTTTTACGAATTTAAAACGTCCAAATCCTCCTAATTTTTTATATCATTTTCAAAGTTTTAAAAGGAGAGTTAAAAAACAGGCAAAAAAACTATTGCTTCAATCAAAGTTCAAATAATTTTTAAAATGTTTTGAAAATAACAATCTTTTATTCCAACGCGCTTTCCGGATCACTTCACGAAAACCATCCAAAGTAACATCATCTTCCTTCTTTAAAATATATTCTATAGTTGAAACAGTTAACCACAAAGCAGCTTTCATCTTGTGATTTTTATTATGAATTGGGTGTGAAAAAATGTCCTCGGCATCATTAATTGACAGTTTTAAATTATTTTTTTATTTGTTATTTAACCAGCTCCAAAGATTTTTTGAGAAAGTGTAATTTGAACGTTATGTTTGACAATTTTTTTTCTTGTCGTTATTAAATCTCTAAATAAAGTAAACATTACAGTTTTTTGATCTGACGTCAAAAAGTTTTTGTTACACTTTTCAAAAATACGATCCCATGGCAGTGACGGCAAATCTTGTTATATTTTTATCTGTAAGTTTTGTTTGCTAACTAAAAAATCATAAATTGATTTACAGATTCACTGGTTACCCTGGCAAAGACTAGTGCGGTTTGTTTTTTACTCCGATTCTTTTGCCGGTTTCTGGATGATTTAGACACTTTTTGGTTACGAATAAAGTTTGTACTTACGTATAATCACACAGAGTAGATCCTTGGAGTCCTCGAGTCGCGACGTACCTCACAGATCGGCATACGCAGAAGGTAGAGTCTTATCTTTGTATGCTTTACTGCTAGAATCGGACGAACACTACTCGAATGCTCCCCGCCGAAAGGGCATTGTACTCCAACCGTGGTCCCGACTTCCTCCTCCCTCTTGGCTGGAAACCCTAGGCTTTTTGCCCGCCGTGTGCCGAATCGAGAGCAGCTTATCCTAGACTCGCGCCTGTCACAGCACACGTACGGGTCTTTTACGCTTGCGACTCAGATGAATCCCGACGGTAATGTCATCCTACCCTACTCAAGTGGCTCATCCGACGGCGATGTGAGACCACTCTACCCGAGAGTACTCCGCGACGTGAATACTCTTCCCCCTGCGAGTTCGACTGCGGAGAAGGTTATGTCTTATCCCCACAGCCTCCGTCGCAGAGGGCGCGTACGACTCGGATACTCCGCGACGGTAACGTTGGAGGTATCCTACACACAGACGCGCGACGTACTAGGCAGCTCGGCATACGCAGAACGTAGAGTCTAATCTTTGAATGCTTTACTGCCAGGTTCGAACGCACACTACTCAGATGCTCCCCGACGAAGGAGTCATCCTACACCGGTCGCGGACTGGTGCTGGTTCCAACTCCTCTGCAGGGCAGTCATGATCCGGGTGAACCAATCGCTAACCACGTGCCAAGTATTGGTATCCTCACACATCCTCCGCACGATGTTGTCGGTTGTCGTGCCCGGTCCGCAGGCGGCAAGCATGTTAGCGCGTACCCCTTTGAACCTCGGACAGTTGAATACTACGTGCTCTGGTGCGAAGCCACGTGTCCAAACCGATGGTGATACTGCATGAAGCCTCCGTGACCAGTTAAGCACTGTGTCATGCAGAAATCCACCTCTCCATGTCTCCGATACATCCAGAATCCGACGTTAGGGATAAAGCGATGGGTCCACCGGCCACGTTCCGAGCTGTCCCACTGGTGCTGCCAGTTGGACATCGAGGCCTCTCTGGCATGATTCCACACATCGGGCATGTGCCTGTGCTCGTAGTAGAAGATATCTTCCTCTAGCAAGAACGAGATGAGCATGACACCCGATACAACATCAGCAGCTACCGAGGACACCGTTCGGTATGCGTTGATAACTCGTAGGTTCATCAGCCGCTGCACACTGCAGAGCTTTTGCAGGTTATTTATTTATTTACATAGTGTTCCGTCTCACGACATAACTTGACGAACATAATTCCTAAAATTCACTCGGTTCATAGCAACCGTTCTCCAATTTCTCGGGCACCCCACGTTCGCCAGATCACGCTCCACTTGGTCTAACCACCTCGCTCGTTGCGCCCCCGCTCGTCTTGTTCCTACCGGATTCGTAGCGAACACCTGTTTTGCAGGACAGTCGTCCGGCATTCTCGCAACATGTCCCGCCCAGCGTATCCGGCCAGCTTTCACCACCTTCTGGATACTGGGTTCGCCGTAGAGTCGCGCGAGCTCGTGGCTCATCCTTCGCCTACACACTCCGTTCTCCTGTACGCCGCCAAAGATGGTTCTTAACACTCGTCGCTCGAATACTCCGAGTGTACGCAGGACCTCCTCGAGCAATATCCATGTCTCGTGCCCGTAGAGAACAACCGGTCTAATGAGCGTCATATACAGGGGCTAAGTCTTCTCGACCGCAGTTGCTTGTGGAGTCCATAGTAGGCACGACTTCCACTGATAATTCGCCTCCGGATCTCACGGCTGGTGTCATTGTCTGCGGTCACCAGTGAGCCGAGATAGACAAAGTCTTCGACTATCTCCAGCTCGTCGCCGTCGATCGTGACCTTGTTATTACTGAACAAGCGGGTTCGGTCGGTCTCGGATCCGCAGGCCAGCATGTACTTCGTCTTGGACGTATTAATCATCAACCCAATCCTTCCTGCTTCGCGTTTCAGTTTGCGGTAGATCTCCTCCACCGCCGCAGATGATCTGCCGACTATATCAATGTCATCGGCAAAGCAGATAAGTTGACTGGATCTGTTGAAAATCGTGCCCCGCATTTCGCCCACCGCTCGTCGAATAACACCTTCTAGCGCCACGTTGAACATCATGCAGGATAGACCATCACCTTGTCGAAGCCCACTGCGCGATTCGAATGCAGGTTACACTACCTGCTCAAAGCCGCTTTCCAGGCTGCCGCTCCGTACCGCAAAATGGACGAGGCCACTCACGCGCTGCTGTCGCCATTGTCGCCCTTTTACAGGCGTAGTCGACGTGGGCCGTAAAGTTCAGCCGGTCGTCGATCATCACCCCCAGATACTTGATCGCACGCTTGGATTCGATTGCGCACGGTCCAGCTGCAATCGTCCCTGATTGTGCTGAAATCAGGTTGGTGATCAGCACCATCTCGGTCTTGTGGTGAGCCACACGCAAGCTCTTGGAGCGCATTCAACTTTCACCTTCTCAATAGCTACTGTGGCCAGTAGCTGGACCACTCCGGTTGATGGGCCCGATGCCAGGAGAAGCAAGTCGTTGGCGAATCCCACAAGTCTACGGGAATGAGACGCAGTCTCAGCAGTTCGTCGTAGACAATGTTCCACAATACCGGGCCAAGTATCGATCCTTGTGGAACCCCTGCCGAGACACTCACTGTTTCCAGTCCCTCGCTGGTCATATACTGTAGTTGGCGGTTACGCAAGTAACACTACACCATCCTACAGATATATGCCGGAATCCTCATATGAATGAGCGACGACGGAATTGTTGCCCAACTGACGCTGTTGAAGGCATTCTTCACGTCAAGGGTGACCACTGCACAAAACCGGTCTCCTCTCCTCCTTCGGCCTTTCCGAAAACCGAACTGTTTGTGGGATAAACCGTTCGCACTTTCTGTGTAGAGCTGGATCCTGCTCTGTATCACCTTCTGTAGCACCTTTTCAGCAGTATCCAGGAGACATATCGGGCGATATGCTGATGGGTCACCTGGTGGCTTGCCCGGTTTTGGCAGGAGCACCAATCGGAGCCGCTGCCACATGTCTGGGAAGACCCTATCATCCAAGTACTGTTGCAGTGATGGCCGGAACATTTCAGGATGTTCCATGAGCACGGCCTTCACTGTTACATTAGGGATGCCATCCGGACCCAGAGCTTTGTTCAACTTGAGGAACTTAGCGATGTCACGCATTTCCTCCAGCGAAATCTGCTCCTCTTCACTCGTATCCCAGTCGTATGGGATCCTCGGCAATGTAGCTTCGCCATGCTGTGGGAACAGCTCGTTGACGATTTTTCGCAGTTTGTTCGAACACGATTCCTGTGGCGCACCTCCGTTCCGCGTCTTGGCTATGATACCCTCATCAGGTTTTCCGCGGTCAGGTTTTCCAAGTTCTGCTTCCAATTTAACACAAAGACGTTCTGGTCGAATTGTGTTGTCTTCCAGAGACGTGCTCCTGTTGTCGTACCTTTTCTACCTGCCCGCGAACTTGTGCCCACACGATAACGGATCGCGAAGTGATCGCTATCGGTGAACACGTCGCTTACCCTCCAGTCGCTCGTCCAGCCCGGACTGCTGAAGGTGACGTCGATGATGGACTCGCTCCTGTGGTAGGTTCTTGTATCGCTTACATTCCCCAGGTCTACGTTCAGCCCTCTGGCCCTGAAGTTTGTAAGGCGACTTCTCCATTCTACGGCCCACGCGTTTAAGTCCACGCCTATGACACCCCACCGGCGTAGTCTAGCCGTTGAAATACGCACAGTTGAAGAGAATCTTGGCTGGCAGCAAGTGAAGACGCTGGCTCCGGATCGCTAGCAGTGGAGATCTTTTACCACGGCCCTATGCACCGGAGGATCGGCACGGGAACATTAAGTAAATAAAGAAGTTTTGATTCACTGAAATTTTTAGGTACGTGTCTTTTTTTTCGGTCGTCGCGTTCGATTTTTCCGTTGTCAATACCTATCATAGAAAAAATATGGCGAAGTATTTCATTGCACGTATTTGAAATGTGTAAAAATGGAGTCTCCATAGAAATGGAATAATGTCTGGAGTTACGATATAGAATAGTGGAATTCTAAATCATCGATACATTTACGATAAATACGGGCCGAGTTTCTATTTTCGGCTGCTGTTGTGCGTAAATATAAGAAAGAAAATCCGTTTCATACTGTGTTTTCGAGGTTCCGCGAATTAAACGAAGTGCTTCTAGGGGGCAGGATGTGCTATGAAAGAAAAGAAGTTTCGAAATGAGTGTTATGATATGGGTGAAATGGACGAATGTGAGCAGATAACTTTAGGGCTAGAAAAAGATAAAATGTAGTTTTTTGGTTGATTTAGAAAAAAAAAACAGCAGTACAAACCCTTTAAATGCACTCTGTGGAAGTGAGAGGGGAAGGAAAATGATGGTGATGGTTGTATGCTTAGAGCTTGAGGAGTGCGAAAAAAGGAAGAAATAATGACTTAATCAGTAAAGGTAGAAACAGAAAGAAAGTGTAGAAGAGGAAAGAACTTGTTTGCTGTTTTGGCTGTGCTAATTGATGATGTCGAGTTGACCAAAAACCCTGATGATATTTTCAATCGGATTGCTTCGATTATATTTCCTGAGAACTAC
Source organism: Uranotaenia lowii (assembly GCF_029784155.1). Lineage (NCBI taxonomy): Eukaryota > Metazoa > Arthropoda > Insecta > Diptera > Culicidae > Uranotaenia > Uranotaenia lowii. The sequence goes on from NC_073692.1 coordinate 203,049,063, forward strand.
CGTGGAAAGTATAATGAAACGACATAAAAGCTAAGTATATTCTTTATATATATTAAATCTGTAGAGTTTTTAATTTGACCTTTACCATTGAGAGGCCGGGGCTGGGGTTGTTTTTTTTTTCTCAATCTGAACTATTGACACAGATGGTGTCTAGCACAGTGGGAAGGTGAGGGCACATTTTTTTTCTCCTGTGACACAATCTTAAAAGACATCATGTTGTTGCATACTTGTTCGTGTTTACGGTGCCATAAAGTTTTGGTGGGGTGTGAGTGAGGGGGGAGGGGGGTTTTGACAATAATTATGTTTTTTGTTCTTCTAATATTTCTTTTCAAGAGCGAGCAAAGGCGCTATATCCAAGGTCGAAGACCAGAAATGATAGTGCATTGAAATCCGGAACTCTCAAATTTTAATATATACAATAACTAACGTCAATAATAAAAAAAAACAATAAGTAACGTCAACAATAAACTGAAATCGAAAATTTGTACATAATGGTTCTTGTTAAAAAAATTAAAACAATTGTCAGTTTATAACTCAAACATAGGGTTTCGGATTTCTGTGCAGAAAAACTTCATTTCCATCCCCAGAAGGACGAATTCCTCGGACCACCATCAAGGAGCACAGGAAGTTTAGCATATGTGCTCCCAACGTTAGAATCTAAGTTATAGCCATGGAAACGTATGGTACTGTTGTCCACGTTTCTTCCTCCCTGTGTTCCAGTTTTCTCTGCGTCCAATACTGCACAGTGGGCCCGGCCAAGTTAAGATGAGTAGTAAATGTACTTTTACTACTCACCGGGATGCTGACAAGATCTGGCTGTGTATGTATCATAAGCATAAGCATAAGCAAGTTTTGATTCACTGAAATTTTTAGTCTTCTCACGCTTTCACGTAAAATGTCTAATTGTTCGGACAATTTATTCTATTGAAAATATTTGCTGGTGTACATAAATTAAAATAAGAAACCAGCTTGGCATCTTGGTTATCCGAATGACCTTAAAATTTTCCAATATTGTTTTGTCACGGATTGGATCAAAATTAGTGGTAGTTTCAAGAAAGTTGGAAAATAAAGGGCCACACAAAATTATTCGTTACTTCAAACTTTAACTCTAAGTTAAAACAAATATTAACTTATTCAAAATTGTTATGATATTTATTGGATCGACACAAGCACAAAACGAAGCTTCCTTTTGAACGGAAAGGGACTAGCAGCGAGCACAAGTGCTACATTTCCGGCACTGAGCACAGCGCTCCACAAAGCTCACATGTCTCTCGTAATTCTAACCGGGGAAAAGCAACACTTGCATAGGATTAATCATGAAAGATCCCTCCGGGGGATTACTGTCCGTGATAATTTTCTTTCATTTATTAGCAGCAGTAGCAACCCAGGACTGAGTTGTGGGAGCCAGGAAGATACTCACGGTTTGGTCTATAATTTCCGTGCCATCCTCTTCGTTCCCTTTCCTCGACAATTGAGAGGGGGTCGGGATCGGAGTAAGTGCTTTTCATTTATGCAAATTTAATTCTTTGTTCTAGTTTGTTTTTTCTCGCTTCCTTTGGACCACCCGTGGGTCCTGTAACTGAAGACTGGAGATCCTAGAATAAGAGACGAGCTATGGTGCCACAATTTTCTTAAGCGAACATTGCCAGTTAAGCAATGTTCAATCACTACTTTTAAGAAATTTCACTCCTTTTAATTAGGGTTTTCCAACCCATGGAAAAGGGGAAAGAGACCGTGAACATTTTCCCATGCATCTGCTTAAACCGGCACACAGAAGCTTCGAAAAAGTCGCGACTGGTGCTCTTTTTATGATTTACTAGCCTCCAGGCACCAGCCAGTAGTAGTGGGTGGTATGTTGGGTGCGATGCAAGGTTCTCTTCAGACCAACATTAGAACGACATTTTGCAGAGCCAGCCAGTGTCCTTGCTGCGGGCGCTAAGATGTACGTGGTCTACTACTACATTGTAGCGACTAAACGACGAAATCCAGTGCGTACTTATGCTGTTCAAGTGGAACGTTGGAGAACGAACTTGTATAAATTAAGAAATGAATGCGGCCAGTGATTTAACATTGTATCGTTTCCTGCAAACTAAACTATTTTTGATTTGTTTTTTCGTATTTTTTTCTGCTTATTGAGGTATGAAATTATTTATTGAGCGTACTCTGGTTTTAGTAAACCATAATAAGCTATTAGTGCAAGAGATTTTGAGTCTTTCAGCAAGGAGTATAAACATCAAAAAATTATATCAAATATTTTGATTCTGAAAATTTTGATGAAAAAAGCATCACTTCAATTTTATTCAACGACTGTTGTGTGGGTATCCTTTTTTCTATCTACTGTTTCAACTTTCAAGTATGCTATTCAGCATGCATTTTGCGCTGACTGGATAGTCAAACTTTCGCCGGCCCCCTCTCATCGTTTCCATTTTACTGCTGTCCTAATAAAATTCCTGTTTATTAGTCTGGAACTGATTTTCAGTCATTTTCCCGTTTCAATTTCCTCCGACATACGTTCTACTTTCTGCTGGAAAAAGGTTTAAAAATGCCAGTTACAGGTAAAAAACTTCATTATTTCCGGGCTAGATGGGTGTTTCTGATGAATGCAAAATCAATATATTTATACTCTCTATGATTCCAGAACAACTTTTTTGGTTCCAATTTCGATAAATAATCGACGAACTGTCTGGATTTTTTTTTCAGATTGTCTCCGAAAAACTGACTGCCAATATATTTCGGATTCCTTATTCCTATTCTTACATCATGACCTCGTTAAACTGAGTCTATTTGGGGTCATTTATCAATTTCTCAAACCCTGCGGTCTAAAAAGCTTCGTCTTGGTTCAAAACTAAATCATGAATTTTTGCAGCGTTTTTAAGTAAAGTTTACATTAGTAAATTTGAACTTTTAGGTTTGATCTTTTGTACTGAAACTCTAAAGGAAATTTTCGGATGAACAACATTGACGAAGATTTTAACTTTGAGTTTTAATAGACAAAAAAGTTATTAGGTGTTGAATGGGGGCACGTCTTTTGGCATTGAAAAATTATAAATTCAAGTGACATCACTGCGAAGTGCCTAGCAAGGTATTGCTTGAAATGTAATCGTGCAATATCTCGCTAGGCTCCAGCAGTGATGTCAATTGAATTTATTGTTTTTCAATGCGAAAAAACATACCCTTGTTATACAGCTTATAACTTTTTTGCCTAAAAAGTAACGAAGTTGTTGTCTTCAACAAAGTTGTTCGACGGAAAATTTCTTTGAGGAATTTTATAAATTGGCACAAAAGTCATCAGCTGACTCGATTCCACAGAAGAAACAAAAATGATGGTGATTTTTCAGTAGGGGAGAGTGGGGTATCCTGGGCCATGGGGAAACGTGGGCCACTTTTAATATCTCAGATGTGTGTTGAGATAAAAATCTCAAACCAACTGTCATCGTCGTCGCTTTGCGTGAGGATATATTTCTTTATGTTGTTGACTTAAATACGCATCATATGCTTCTTTTATTTATCAAGCTAAAAAAAAGTTAGAAAAATTTACTTACATAATTAAAAAAACACCCGCTTATTGCATCGATAGGGAACCTAAAGTGCATAACAAAAATATGCTCATACGCTTATGATCTTAGTTTTTTCATGATCTTTCACGTGGGAAAGAAATTTTTGAAGAAACATCAAAAAGTCACTCAAACGCAACCAATTTGCAAATCATAGCTTGTGGGGAATCGTGGGCCACACATCTTTAATCACCTATATTTTTATGTTTTCATACACATTTAGAACTTAAAATACGTTTTATCTATCTGTAAAGTTTTCTTATGCCAAATGAAGAGTTATGAAGAATATTTTGTCCATCATATATAAGAAATTTTGCCAAAACGTTCGCGAGCCAGGTTTTGGAATCAATGCGATCATACACAGCTCTCTTTTTTATTTCATCATCTGAAATTGCTTTAAAATAACGAATTGAATTAGGAAATCACAGTTTTGGGTCAACTCTTAACTTTGCATGTTGTTTGGTCAATTTGGATTTGGTGGCCCACGATTCCCCATCATTTTTCAAAATCCAAAAAATATTGCTTTTTTTTTCAAACAATCAGAATTTGGGGAAAATAACTTATTAATTTTAAAAAAAAAAAACCTTATGATACCTTGAAAATGTAGAAAACCATACCATTTTTTATTTTCATTTTATCTTTTATAATAAAGAAGTTATGGAACAACGAAAAAAAGTGGCCCATGATTCCTCCCTCTCCCATACAAAATATTCAATTTTCCCATACAATCCTAAAAGTTCAAATTTACTCATGTAAACGTTACTTAAAATTCTACAAAAAATCATGGAAGAGTTTTGGACCAAGACAAAGCTTTTTAGACCCCAGGGTTTGAGAAATTCAAAAATGACCCCAAATCGACTCAGTCTAATGTAGATGGAGTTATACATTTTTAACGATTTCAAGGTAAAACGAAGTTTGCCGGGTTAGCTAGTTTATTTATTAATGGGTTGAAATATAGCTTGCAAGCTCAGAGAAAAAAATAATTATTTGATTTTCCCAATTATACACATAAAAACTATTTATATTCTTTTCTAAGGATTGAAAACCTGCTGGGTTTAATCATTCACGAAGTGTCATGAAATTTGAATAAAAAAAATGCTTCAAGTCAATTTCATGGTCTCCAATTTAAGAAAAATCACCATCCCGTTTCAAAGTTTTCAAGTTGGCCGTCCTTTTTGAAAAAAATGGTAAGTATTTCAAATTAAAAAAAAAAATGTATTAGAACAATGTTGAATAGTATAACATTAATAATATTGATTTTTAGAAGTACGGACTTCATCTACTCTTTCAAGGAAAATTTCAAAATTACTTCCATTTTAATTTATTCGTACATAACCAAAAGATTTAAATTTCTGTAATTTTCCAAAATTTCAAATTTTAATTTCATAACTGTGTCGGAAAAGCCTTCTATAATAAGAATGAAAATGAATTTAATAGTTTTCTAATTGTTGCACTTTAAAAAATTTTTCGTTTAAACAATAACTTTTTGAATCAAGCTGCGAAATTATTGTGAAAATTTAATTTTGATTATGATGTTTTTGATTCGGTGATTTTAAACAGTTTTTAATCGATAATTTAAAACGATCTTTTCGAGGCCCTCCATACTCCTCATTCCTCAAAAATAAAACAAGAATCCTCTTTAATGGTTTCGATGCTCCCATAAAGGTGGCGAATAATTTATATGTTAATGGTAACCAAAAACAATCCAAAAAATTGCAGAATAAGTAATGGATAGTACAGATTATGTGTCAAGTAATGTACAATTTTAATAATTTAAGAATTTCAACTCTTTTCTAGGCCCTCAGAGCAATAGGATTATAAGTGCAAAAATAATTAATTTTGAGTTTTTAACACCAAACTATTTTTCATATGTCGTACTCTGTCATGTAATTTCTTTTTCAATTTTGAGAATTTATTTTTCATATTTTTACATTCAAACGATAACAACACAGTTTTGAAAACATAAGAAACTTTAGTATCCCGAAAATTAGAAAACATTATTTCCCAAAAGTAGTCTTCATGCATTTAAACTAAGGTTGCCAGATTTCCCGGTTTTATCCGGGTTTGCCCGGATATTTAACACAAAATTTGACAAATGTCCGGCCCGGCCCGGTTGCCCGGATTTCAGTTAAAAATGCTCGGATTTTGCCCGGATGTATGCACTTTATTTACCAAAACAAACAAAAAAACATGTTTTAATGTGTGTTTTAATTTTTTTTATTTATGCGTCTTAAACGAGATTTTTGAATAAGTTTTATGAAACTAACCATGAGAAGTTATATGAAAGCATAAAATACGATTTGAAAACTGCGTATGAAAAAAAAATTTTGTTCATGTTTTTATCCTTGATTTGCGTTGAGTAATTCTTGGATTTGGAACAAATTTGCCCGGATATTGCCCGGATTTTTGGTCGACATTTTGAAATCAAAGGCCCGGATTTTGCCAGGTTTTTAGATAAAAACAGCCTGGAATATCCGACCCGGGTACGTGCTGAAGAAATTCTGGCAACCTTAATTTAAACTAACAAGGACAGAATTTCAAGCACGTATCCGAGCCGGGCAAATTCAGGTTATTTTATTTCAATTTTTTTTCATCCCAACATCGGGCAATATCCCCTCAAATGTGGTCAAAACTCAAGAATTATTTAACAGGAATGAAAGAGAAACACATTTGAAAATAGTATTTAAGGCTTCCACAAAAAACCGGTCATGATTATTCTGATAAAAATTTTCAATCCGATCAGGTAAAATGTTTTTAAACCCATTGACTCTTATAATTATGTTTATAAACAAAACAAAGGGATTCAAGATTTGTCTGACTTTTGTTATGAAAACAGTTGGTTTCTATTGAGTTCTATTCTATTCTTCTATTCTATTGAGGCTACATATGTAGGTATATGCAGACCAAGAAAAAAAAATCAACTATTTGAATTTTGTAAGAGCTTCGCGGGCCACAAAATAACAGCCGCGGGCCAAATGCGACCCGTGGACCAAAATATTTAGAAATAAAAGCGAGAGATAATATTTGCGGTTCAAATCAGATTCATTTTCTACTCTTGTTAACTCGATTAAAATTTAAAACTTTATTTTTGTAAAACTAAGCAGTTTTGAATAGTTTATCCAGTCTGTAAAACCACAACCGGTAAGGCGGTGTATATTAATTTGCAATATGATTGTATGTTAATTTGCAATATGAGTTCTTTGAGGAATAAAAATGTATAAATAATTAATTTTATGTTTAGAATCCTGTGAATATTTTTTAAAAATTAAAATCTATAATTTAAAAAAAAATTAAATCTTCTGAATAAATTAAAATTTTATTTCATATTGAAGGTTTCTGCTGGTTTGTGATTCCAAACTGACTCTGACTAAATATTAAGTTAAAAATTTGGATCTAGAATTAAAACTATGAAACTGCGATCTCCTGCAATTTGAATCTGTAATAAAATTCTTACATTGATATGTTTATCTTGATTATAAAACTTAACTCCGAACTGAACCTTATTCTGAATTCTTTATTTTTATTCCCGATCTGAATCCTGAACGTATCTGACTACGATTTTTTTTATCTAAGCTCCAGATAATAATTTCATTTAGTTTTGAATCAATAGTCGAAATTTGTATCAAATCTAACTAATCAAATCAAATATTCCTTACAGGAATTGGGCTCTAAAATGAACCATGATCTAGCCAAAATTCATGAATGGGCAACTGATAACCTGCTGCCTATCAATCCTGAAAAAACCAAAGCTATCTTCATCAGTAGACTGACCACCACCATCACGTCCCCCATTCTCACCTACGATGGAAAAGAAATTTCATACGTTGAATATGCTGAAAATTTGGGAATAATTTTTGACCAAAATTTCTCCTGGGATCGTCAGATAGCTACGCACTGTGGTAAAATATACGGTTCGCTTAAAAAGCTCAATTTGACAACAAGACATCTAGACTCGTCAACAAAACTGCGCCTCTTTAAATCATTTGTTTATCCTCTATTTATCTATGGAGATTTTCTTTACCATAACGCTTCGGAAAGATCAATGAACAGGCTCCGTGTAGCACTAAATTCGCGTATTCGATATGTTTTTAACTTATCAAGATTTGATCACGTCTCACACCTTCAAAAATTTCTGATAGGTTGTCGATTCGAAAGTTTTTATGCCTACAGATCAGCAACTGTAATCCACAGAATCCTGAACACAGTCAAACCTGAGTATTTAAGATCACTTCTAGTACCATTACGAAGCTCTCGAACTGGTTGTCTTGTTATTCCACGGCACAACTCAGCTTATTATGGTAATTCGTTCTTCGTGAGAGGTATCGTAAATTGGAACGTTATCCCTTTCCATATCAAGTTAATCAAAACTAAGTCAGAGTTCAAAAAGGGTTTATTGGCGGGGCTTACGGGTTAAGAACGACATTATCATTAACATTACGAAGTTTTGAAATAAAATAAGTATTAGGCAAGTAAATCACGTGAAGAACACTTTGTAACAAATTATAAGATTGTATCTTACGTTACATAATTGAAATAAATAATAATAATAATAATAAATCCCTCAACTATAAATCTGTTATTTGGATTCTGAGTTTTCGCCTTTTAATATGAATTCTTTTTTCATTTATTTATTTGAAATTCAATTTGTAAATCAAAACAAAAATTGCGAGTAATGAAACTGTTTCCGATTTTTCAATTAGTGATCACCATGAAACTTTCTTGAGTTCAAAGTCTGCAAAAGAATTGGAAATTGAAATGTTGTTATATCTAGTTGTTATTTTATTTTATTTTTTTTTCATATTCCGAAATTATGAGTTTCGAATATGGAAAATGCATCTAGTTGATTTTTCAAACCAATTTTTCAACCAAGATTCGAATCAGATTTCTTTGATGATCCAAATTAGATTTCAATAACGAAAAAACTTAATAAAGAATCCGAAATTTGATCACAGACATCGATTTTAATGTTTATACGCAAATTTGGATTCACATAATCCAGAATTATTCTAACCTAAACTTATCAGATATATCTCCGTTTAAATCCGGGCCGTGCAATTTCTGGCTATTTTCCCCAATATCTGCCAGTATCAAAATTATTTTATAAAAATCTTGAAGAAAAGCACTTTAAAACACCAATAAATTTTATATCCTGATGTTCTAAAAACTATTTCATGTAAATTTTGATTAAATTTGCTCAAAAAAGTTGGACGCGAAATATGTAATTATATTTTGAATCAATTTAGAAATTTCGCTTAAGTTTGCTAATAAATGAAAAAAATCGGGCAACATCTGGGCAATTTGGCAAGCTTAGTCGTATCTTAATCAAAATCGATATTCGGGACCAAATTTTTATCAACAAGCTAGAATTTTTTTTTGAAAAACTGTAGTAAAAATTTTTACCTGGAATAATATTTCGAGGTTTTTGCTTTAGCTCTGTCGAGATTATTATACTTGAATAATTTTGGTCGTTATCAAAATTCGATTAGGATTTTAAAATTTTGAGTTTAGAGAAGAACATTTCGCTTGGCTTTTTGGAACCTCATGGGGGGGTTACACCCAAAACCCCGGTTCCTACGGTGCTATTGTAAAGGCATAGATACAATATTATTTATTGGCAAAACGTTTTTTTTGTTCAGATAACACTTTTGTTTTCTAATTATTCAATTACCACTTTGAAATTCAAATCTATGAAAGCTGATCGGGAGAACAAACAAAAAATCGGAAGGCTGCCGATAATCACAGGCATTTCCGAGTCCGTTAGCGAGATCACATTTTTTAGGGTTACAAGCTCAGCAGATTTGTTTTTCTAATTAAGTCATTTCATCAAATTTGAAAAAAGGCTGGTTCAGTTAGCAAATATTAAAGCACGTAAAAAACATTATTATAAAGGATTGAAATGTTTTGTTTTTATATATTGACGGAAATATGAATATAGACTGTGCGAATTCTCAACAAAAACAATATCTGTAATTCTGTGATTCGCCCCAAAAAGTTTGTGACAATTAATTATCTGTTAAGCTATTTTCAGAAATTTCATTGAAAAATCATGTCATGCATCGATTAATTGAGTCATTTTACTTGAAAATTCACTATCCACATTACCAAAGTTGTACGATTTTCATGAATTAATTGAAGAAAACCTATCCACTTGGTATCTAAATTTTACTTAGAATATCTATGAAACCTGTTAAAATTTTTTGGAAATTTTGATGAAGTTTGCTTAAAAATCTGTAAAATTATGATTTTTTCAGTGGTTTTGGCAAACTTTCTCAACACACAACAACGCAATGATCTCATACGGAATTTAAAAAAAAATGTTCGATTTTCACCGTTTGTAAAATAAATAATCGGGTTCTCGAGGATAAAATTTAAATTGTGAAAAAACTATTCAAATGTGCACACAGAAAAAAAAATCGAAATTCTTTTAATTTCAATAACGATTCCACGTCCAACGTCCAACGTCCACGTCTTTTTTTTTCTGGCAGCGCTGGTTTTTGATCGACCGTCTCGTTTTATTGTCCCGCAGTTTTATTGAAATTTATAGTAGTAATACGTATTTTTTAATCCGTGATGAGTTTAAGTGGCGTTATTTAGTGTTCAGTGTGCAAAACCGTACTATGATTTTCTACTTTGGATTGTCCTAAATGTGTTAAAATTGAATTTTCCTCTGTGCTAAAATACATAAAAAAAAACATACCCCAAGCGTTCGTGTGGTGAGCTGTGTATTGAAAGTCACTTCTCTAGGTTGGTGAGTAAAGTGAACTTTTCTTTCTTATTACTTTTCACAACTAACATTCTCAAGAGTATATTGCACAGCAGCAAATCGTTGACCAAGCATATATCTCAACCATATCTGCATGCGTCCACCGTTTGTCGGTCTATCTGAGTGAAAAAAAACTGCCGCTGTTCAACTTCTTGTGGTTCTATCATTTGCTCAGCTGTTAGTAAATCTCGTCGCTGAGCGGTGTAGTATTTGGCCAACCTCGGGGCACTTGCAAGTAGTGCGAAAGTGTGTGTCTCTGTTATTAGCGCACTTCAAAGGGTTGTGTTTCTTGCACTTGCTAGCTTGTTAGTGAATCTCGATCGCTAGCGGTGAAGATTAGGCAAACGCAGCCAGCGCACATGAGTAGGTACGAAAGTATTGTTGCTTCCGTTAGTAGCACACATTGTTGGAACTAGCGTTTGCTGGTTTTCATGGTGACTCGTCACTTGTATTCTTGATAGTCGTACACAGTGCAACATAAACTTGAAAATTGTTCTTTTTGGAAAGCAATGATTTTAACTTTCGATTTTATTAGATTTTTTTTTTTTATTGTGCGTTTAATATGTAATCAATTTTCTTTTATTTCAACGCTTTTAAATTGAATTATCTTCATCTCCGTACACACACATAATTTAGGTTTGTCTTTGTCCTTAAAATTTTATTTGTTTTGCGATTTTGACATTGAACCCTTTTGAAAAACGCTTTTTAATTAAATATTTCTCATCTCCGTACATACAAATAATTTAAGATAGCTTATGATTTTTTTTTTTTTAATTTAATTTTTTTTCCTCTTTTCATAACACTTTTTCTTTGAAATATTTATTTGTATTGTTTTCTTAAATAATCTTAGTTTGTGCGTTTGTTAAAATAAACTTATAAGTCTTTTATTTCTTAACTTTAATAATTTCTAGCTTTAGTTGTGCGTTTCATCAAAAGAGTTAGTTCCTTTTTAGCTTTTAATTGTTGTATTATGGCGATGGCGAACATGGAATGTGATGATGAAGTTATTTGTATTGAATGTAATAATGTTGAAAATAATCTTGATAAAATACTTACTTGTGCATATTGTTTCAAGAGCGTTCATCTTCGCTGCAAAAATCTGATTGGAAGTGCAGCTCGCAAAATGAAAGCGCAGCAATACTTTTGCGATGCCAACTGTGCATGTATTTACGCCATAATAATAAGTTTACGGAAAGATCATGAAACAATTATCGAAAATATCCATACTAAAATTGAAACGACCGTACATAATGTGGTTTCACATGAATTGACCTCAATCAAAACGGATATGAGATCAGTTACTACTGCGATAGAGGCTTCGCAGGAATTTTTGTCCACGAAATTCGATGAAATTCAGACTGATTTCAAAGACATAAAATTCCGAAACGATGCTCTTGAAAAAGAAGTAACTGATCTCAAATCTAAGCATTCAAATCTTACCAATCAGGTCCATAAATTGGAAATAAACCTCGACCGATTTAACCGGGAGGCTGTTTCAAAAAACCTCTTGATCTTCGGATTGCCATACAATAATAGAGAAAATACACAAGAACTTGTACGCAAAACATGTGGCACTTTTGGCTACGACCTTAAAACTGAATCCATTTTAAACGCTGTTAGATTAATATCATCCAATAAACCCAATGAAAAGTCTCCACCAATTAAAGTTCTATTAAAAGATACAGTAATAAAAGAAGAAATTTTCAGTAAAAAAAGAATTTTTGGGAAACTTGCCTCTTCTTCAATAGATCCTTCATTAGTAGTTGATGGTAAACCACTAAACGTCACAATAAGGGATGAATTGACGCCCTTATCCATGGAAATTTTAACTGAATTGCGCGAATATCAAGACTTAATTGGAGCCAAATACATTTGGCCCGGAAGAAATGGTGCCATTTTGGTCAAACAAACAGATAATTCAAAACCTGATATAATCAAAACTAAATTTGAAATGAATCGCTTCATGAGCATGCATGTCACTCAGCAAAGAAATAACACATCCACGATTCCAAATGAAAGTCCTTCACCCAAACGAAAAAGGAACAATGCTGATCCACGATCAAAATAAGATCTTAGATCTACAAATGTTTAAAACTGAAATATATTTTATTCAATGGATAGTTTAATGAATAGATACCATGAAAATGTAGAAGATTTTAATTTAAGTACTTTTAATAATGATTCAAGATCCTTTAGAATTTTGCAATGGAACGTACGTAGTATGAATAATTTAGATAAATTTGATTGCATATTACAGACCATTGATCATTTTAATGTTTGTATCGATGTTATTGTTGTTTGTGAAACCTGGCTTGGTAAAGATAACTGTTGTATTTACAACATTCCGGGATATACATCGATTTTCTCTTGCCGCGACCAACCATATGGAGGCCTAGCTATGTATATAAAGACAAATTTGAAATTTAAAACTACTGAAAATATAACTTTTGATGGCTTTCACCGAATTAGTGTCGAAATTTGTACAAGTGGTCAAGTAATTTGTGTTCATGGCGTATATAGACCCCCTTCATTCCCGTTTAACATGTTTTGTGATCAAATTGAATCTCTTCTAACGTCTGTTGCTGATAATCACTCCTGCTTCATTGTCGGTGACCTAAACGTTCCTGTGAATTTGATTAACCTGAATACCGTAGCAAAATATAGATCTATCTTAGAATCTTTTGGATACGCTTGTACAAACACCTTTCCTACTAGGCCAACAACTCAGAATATTCTAGATCACGTTATATCGAAGCAAATTGACTTAGATCGATTGAAAAATGATACAATCTTTTCTGATGTTAGTGACCATTTACAAATACTCACATCATTCAATTTATTATGTGATAAAAATGTAACAATTCTTAGGAAAGAGATAGTTGATAACGCTAAACTAAACAGCTTATTTGTGAATTATTTAAACAGTATTCAACTACCAGAAAATGTTGATGAAGGCCTACAAGAAATCACATCAACTTACAATCGCTTTGTGAAAATTTCTTCTCGAACACTTAATAAAAGGGTAAAACTTAAAGGAAATTGCTGTCCGTGGATGACATTTGACCTCTGGACACTCATCAAAATAAAAGAGAATTATTTAAAACGATCGAAAAAGCATCCAAATGATATCAATTTAAAAGAGATGCTAATTCACATAAATAAAAAATTGAGTTCAAAAAAACAAGAATGTAAAAGGCTCTATTACGAGCGCTTATTAAATAATTCACCACATTCAAAGCTCTGGAGAAACATTAATACGCTCTTAGGTAAATCTAAAACGACTTCCTCAATTAACCTTTCAGATGAAAGAGGTGTTATAACCAATAGTACACAGATTTGTGAGAAATTTAACAAACACTTTTCCACAATTGGAAAGAACCTGGCTGAAAAGATTCCAGTAAATACTGAAAATGATCATTTGACTCAAATCGAACAGGTAGAAAATACAATATTCTTACGGCCCGCTAGTGTAAACGAGGTTCGACTTGTAATTTTTTCACTTAAAAATAAAAAGGGTCATGGACCAGATGGTTTCCCTGTTAATGTCTTGAAAAATAACCACGAAACATTCTCGCACATACTTACACAATACTTTAATAAAATTTTGGAGTCAGGAGTTTTCCCGAACTGTCTAAAAATTGCGAAAGTCATCCCTGTTTTTAAGGCTGGCGATTTGCTTGACGTCAATAACTATCGCCCTATCTCGACTTTAAGCGTTTTTAGTAAAGTGTTCGAGAAGCTTCTTGTTAATAGAATTGTAGACTTTCTAAATCAGAACAATATACTTTATAAACTGCAATATGGATTTAGATCAGGTTCGAGCACTCAAATTGCCATCTCAGAATTAGTTGACTCCATCATATGTAAAATAGAGTCAAAAAATATTGTTGGGGCACTATTTTTGGATCTCAAAAAAGCCTTCGATACTCTAAATCATGACATATTATTGTCCAAACTGTATAAATACGGGATAAGAGGAACAGCAAATAATATCCTTCGTAGCTACTTAGAAGGTCGCAAGCAGTATGTGGCTATTGAAAACACAAGAAGCGAATTAAGAAATATTGATATCGGTGTACCACAAGGGAGTAATATCGGGCCATTACTTTTCCTTTTATATGTCAATGATTTATGTAACCTTCAACTTAAAGGCACAGCACGTTTATTTGCCGATGATACAGCAATTTTTTATTCTGAAACTTCACCTGATATTATAATTCAGCACATTGAAGACGACCTAAAACTGCTTTCAAAATATTTCAATTCAAACCTACTTTCACTAAATTATACTAAAACAAAATACATGTTGTTTCGTTCTTCGCATAAAAAGCTACTTCGTACTAATGACCCAGCTATAAATGGAAATACTATTGAGAGAGTTAGTTATTTTAAATACTTGGGAATTTACTTAGATGAAACTCTCTCATGGAATCGTCACATTGAACACTTGGAAAAAAAAATTACTCCTCTTTGCGGTGTTCTTTGGAAACTGAGAAATTTTGTTCCACAACATGTTCTCTTTAAATTTTATTTTGCGTTTATCCACTCTCAATTGAACTACCTTATTATGATATGGGGAAGAGCCTCCTTGTCCCACTTACAGAAACTTCAAACGCTCCAGAATAGATGCTTGAAAAACATCTTAAAGCTCCCTTTGTTATTCCCTACCCTTCAGCTTTACTCTTTAAGAACGCATAACGTTCTTCCAATATCTGAACTCTGTGATTTGCAAACTGTTGTATATGTCTATGATAATCTACACTCAATTGAAAATATTCAAAACCTCCATTTTACTACGGGGTTGCGAACTCATAACACTCGCCAGTCAGATTTCTTGCAACGAAGCCGATCCACAACATCATTAGGGCAAAAAAGAATTTCATTTATTGGACCTACTAAATACAACACCTTACCAACGGATATTAAAAACATAACCAATCGTTCCATGTTCAAAACCAAAGTGATACAGCTTTTGAAAGAAAAATTGAACCATTAAAACAGTCGATCATCAACCAGTCTTTGTTTTGTTTACCTTTTGTACTTTTGTAGCGTTAATATCTAATATTATTTTTCTTAAAAATCTTGTAGTTTGTATTTTATCTTATAAAATTATTGAACATAACATAATAAAATTAGCAATAAATAAATAGTATATTAGTAAATATCGAATAATGAATCTCTTCAAAGGAAATTATTTTCCATTGAGATTTCATATTGTAGTCAATTTAGTTAAATAATACATTTCCTCGCACGACATTATAAATATTTGTGTTCTCAGCATGATTAAAATTTGCTCGCGTTTACTCTTATTATCATTTTGCTGCCAGACATGCTGAGAACAGTAGCGTCCATTACCAGGGGGCTCAATTGAGCCTTTTGGTGTGGGGGAGTGTGGTGGGCCGCTACAAAAAAAAAAAAAAAAAAAAAAAAAACAATAAGAAAACAGTGATTTTCTAGAAATATATTTTTCTCACTTCAAGCTATTGCTATGATTTAGCTTCATAACACTTTTAAATTTAAGTGATGGCGAACTGTACCATTAGAATAAGTCGATTTGAAGTAATTTTTGAATTTCTCGAACCCAGGGGTTTCAAAAGCTTTGTTTTGGTTCAAATCTCATCCATGATTTTTTGCAGAATTTTTAAGTTACGTTAAGTTAAGTTGCGTTTAAAGCTTAGTTCTTTTAGAAATGGGACACTTTCTTTTGCTAATAGCTCGTTTACTACTAATCGGACATTCAAAATTTTGACAGCATTTTGTTGCCTGTGAAAAGTACTACCCAACCTATTTTTTCAAAATCTAAAATTAACGCGTTTTTGAGAAATTTACGTTGCAATAGAAAAAGGAAAAAAATAATTTTGCACAGTTTCCTTCAAAATCCATCATTTTCAATTTAATAGCTGACAGAACAGTTGAATATTCGAAAAATTACTGTGTGTGAGTGGTGGACTGTCAAAAATGCCCACAAAGTTCAAATCAAGCATTGGAGTGAAGCTTATGATCGGCGACTTCGGCTAATGGTCATCAGGGAAGTCAAGTCTCATACCAGCATTTTAAATTTTCAATAAGCGAAAAACTGCTGAAATTAAAAAAAAATTCTCCGATAAGCTGAAAGCGTTGCCTGGTGATGAGTCATTCAAATCTAACCTCAAACAACAATTTTTTGCTATTTCCACAGCTCGTAAGCTGTATAGCCGGTACCGAGGCTATGGGACAGATGATTTCTGATGAACGAAAAAACTCATGAAATACCCTATAAAAACAAATTCCAGCGTTTGAATCCTATACCATGTCTGTTCGCTGCAAGGTTCCGAGTATACTTAAGTATGTATTTGCTTGTTATTTTGTAAAAAATATAATGATTTTCTAAAATGCTCCCCGCGGGTGAAAAAAACAACAATTTTTAGCCAAGTATTGATTTTTTAAATGAAGAGTTAATCACCGTAAATTTTATTTTGTGAAATTATTTATCGGCTATATCGGTGAAATTTATATTCTTTGAGAAAGAATATTCAAGAATTGAAAGATTATAGACGGATAGCAGATTAGAATAAGATGAAAGATGTTGAAAATTGAGCGGAAGGGTAATTTTAATTTGAAAACTTTTCATCACATTTCATCGATTTGTTCCTCACGGGCCTACTACCTTGCAGTGGTTGAGACAGATAGAATTGTAGCAACCACCACACAATAGTAGGCCTAGCGTGGTTCGTCCCACAAGCGGAAACTTGCAGTACGAACGAACAAAGTTTTCAAATTAAAATTACCCTTCCGCTCAATTTTCAACATCTTTCATCTTATTCTAATCTTCTATCCGTCTATAATCTTTCAATTCTTGAATATTCTTTCTCAAAGAATATAAATTTCACCGATATAGCCGATAAATAATTTCACAAAAACAACAATTTTCAAAACGAAAACTATGGTTTTCACTTTTTTTAAAAGCCTAAAAAGAGTTATCTTTAATGTTCCCTCCGCAACCTACGATCTATACCAGTGGTTTTCAATCTTTTTTCACTCACCGCCCACTTTTGGAAAAATTTCGAGCTCAACGCCCCCCTGGGCAAATTTTCAAAAAAAGCTTTTTTTTTTTTTTTTTTTTTTTTTTTTTTTTTTTTTTTTTTTTTCATATGTGATGAAAGAAATTAGAGAAACATGAACTATCAAAGAACGAAAGAACATAAGCCGTAAATATCATGAAAATTTCGAAAAAGATACAACGGCTCACCGACAGGACTTGAACCTGCAATCTCCGCTTCGGTACAACGGCGCGTTAGCCAATTCCACCACGGTGAACGTGATGGAACCGGCGAACACGAGCAATCGAGCTCTGCCGATCAACTGCTGGACCTTCTATCGAAACACCATGTATATCCCGCATGTGATCTTTCCCTCTATTGATCTCTCTTGTTTCTCTAACCCCACCCATCGACTCGGGATTTTAGCCGAACGAGCACATGGTCGATTGCTTCGGGTTTGCCGCAACTTACGGTCAGATGAAGAAGCAATCAGTGCCGCTCAAGGTTCCGAGCAGACCAGTTACACAGGGAGGTGTTGCTCTGTTGAAATCAATACTGATGTTATGAAATCGCTTGGTACATCTTTGTACCTGAAAATGATCACATTTTCATATGTGATGAAAGAAATTAGAGAAACATGAACTATCAAAGAACGAAAGAACATAAGCCGTAAATATCATGAAAATTTCGAAAAAGATACAACGGCTCACCGACAGGACTTGAACCTGCAATCTCCGCTTCGGTACAACGGCGCGTTAGCCAATTCCACCACGGTGAACGTGATGGAACCGGCGAACACGAGCAATCGAGCTCTGCCGATCAACTGCTGGACCTTCTATCGAAACACCATGTATATCCCGCATGTGATCTTTCCCTCTATTGATCTCTCTTGTTTCTCTAACCCCACCCATCGACTCGGGATTTTAGCCGAACGAGCACATGGTCGATTGCTTCGGGTTTGCCGCAACTTACGGTCAGATGAAGAAGCAATCAGTGCCGCTCAAGGTTCCGAGCAGACCAGTTACACAGGGAGGTGTTGCTCTGTTGAAATCAATACTGATGTTATGAAATCGCTTGGTACATCTTTGTACCTGAAAATGATCACATTTTCATATGTGATGAAAGAAATTAGAGAAACATGAACTATCAAAGAACGAAAGAACATAAGCCGTAAATATCATGAAAATTTCGAAAAAGATACAACGGCTCACCGACAGGACTTGAACCTGCAATCTCCGCTTCGGTACAACGGCGCGTTAGCCAATTCCACCACGGTGAACGTGATGGAACCGGCGAACACGAGCAATCGAGCTCTGCCGATCAACTGCTGGACCTTCTATCGAAACACCATGTATATCCCGCATGTGATCTTTCCCTCTATTGATCTCTCTTGTTTCTCTAACCCCACCCATCGACTCGGGATTTTAGCCGAACGAGCACATGGTCGATTGCTTCGGGTTTGCCGCAACTTACGGTCAGATGAAGAAGCAATCAGTGCCGCTCAAGGTTCCGAGCAGACCAGTTACACAGGGAGGTGTTGCTCTGTTGAAATCAATACTGATGTTATGAAATCGCTTGGTACATCTTTGTACCTGAAAATGATCACATTTTCATATGTGATGAAAGAAATTAGAGAAACATGAACTATCAAAGAACGAAAGAACATAAGCCGTAAATATCATGAAAATTTCGAAAAAGATACAACGGCTCACCGACAGGACTTGAACCTGCAATCTCCGCTTCGGTACAACGGCGCGTTAGCCAATTCCACCACGGTGAACGTGATGGAACCGGCGAACACGAGCAATCGAGCTCTGCCGATCAACTGCTGGACCTTCTATCGAAACACCATGTATATCCCGCATGTGATCTTTCCCTCTATTGATCTCTCTTGTTTCTCTAACCCCACCCATCGACTCGGGATTTTAGCCGAACGAGCACATGGTCGATTGCTTCGGGTTTGCCGCAACTTACGGTCAGATGAAGAAGCAATCAGTGCCGCTCAAGGTTCCGAGCAGACCAGTTACACAGGGAGGTGTTGCTCTGTTGAAATCAATACTGATGTTATGAAATCGCTTGGTACATCTTTGTACCTGAAAATGATCACATTTTCATATGTGATGAAAGAAATTAGAGAAACATGAACTATCAAAGAACGAAAGAACATAAGCCGTAAATATCATGAAAATTTCGAAAAAGATACAACGGCTCACCGACAGGACTTGAACCTGCAATCTCCGCTTCGGTACAACGGCGCGTTAGCCAATTCCACCACGGTGAACGTGATGGAACCGGCGAACACGAGCAATCGAGCTCTGCCGATCAACTGCTGGACCTTCTATCGAAACACCATGTATATCCCGCATGTGATCTTTCCCTCTATTGATCTCTCTTGTTTCTCTAACCCCACCCATCGACTCGGGATTTTAGCCGAACGAGCACATGGTCGATTGCTTCGGGTTTGCCGCAACTTACGGTCAGATGAAGAAGCAATCAGTGCCGCTCAAGGTTCCGAGCAGACCAGTTACACAGGGAGGTGTTGCTCTGTTGAAATCAATACTGATGTTATGAAATCGCTTGGTACATCTTTGTACCTGAAAATGATCACATTTTCATATGTGATGAAAGAAATTAGAGAAACATGAACTATCAAAGAACGAAAGAACATAAGCCGTAAATATCATGAAAATTTCGAAAAAGATACAACGGCTCACCGACAGGACTTGAACCTGCAATCTCCGCTTCGGTACAACGGCGCGTTAGCCAATTCCACCACGGTGAACGTGATGGAACCGGCGAACACGAGCAATCGAGCTCTGCCGATCAACTGCTGGACCTTCTATCGAAACACCATGTATATCCCGCATGTGATCTTTCCCTCTATTGATCTCTCTTGTTTCTCTAACCCCACCCATCGACTCGGGATTTTAGCCGAACGAGCACATGGTCGATTGCTTCGGGTTTGCCGCAACTTACGGTCAGATGAAGAAGCAATCAGTGCCGCTCAAGGTTCCGAGCAGACCAGTTACACAGGGAGGTGTTGCTCTGTTGAAATCAATACTGATGTTATGAAATCGCTTGGTACATCTTTGTACCTGAAAATGATCACATTTTCATATGTGATGAAAGAAATTAGAGAAACATGAACTATCAAAGAACGAAAGAACATAAGCCGTAAATATCATGAAAATTTCGAAAAAGATACAACGGCTCACCGACAGGACTTGAACCTGCAATCTCCGCTTCGGTACAACGGCGCGTTAGCCAATTCCACCACGGTGAACGTGATGGAACCGGCGAACACGAGCAATCGAGCTCTGCCGATCAACTGCTGGACCTTCTATCGAAACACCATGTATATCCCGCATGTGATCTTTCCCTCTATTGATCTCTCTTGTTTCTCTAACCCCACCCATCGACTCGGGATTTTAGCCGAACGAGCACATGGTCGATTGCTTCGGGTTTGCCGCAACTTACGGTCAGATGAAGAAGCAATCAGTGCCGCTCAAGGTTCCGAGCAGACCAGTTACACAGGGAGGTGTTGCTCTGTTGAAATCAATACTGATGTTATGAAATCGCTTGGTACATCTTTGTACCTGAAAATGATCACATTTTCATATGTGATGAAAGAAATTAGAGAAACATGAACTATCAAAGAATGAAAGAACATAAGCCGTAAATATCATGAAAATTTCGAAAAAGATACAACGGCTCACCGACAGGACTTGAACCTGCAATCTCCGCTTCGGTACAACGGCGCGTTAGCCAATTCCACCACGGTGAACGTGATGGAACCGGCGAACACGAGCAATCGAGCTCTGCCGATCAACTGCTGGACCTTCTATCGAAACACCATGTATATCCCGCATGTGATCTTTCCCTCTATTGATCTCTCTTGTTTCTCTAACCCCACCCATCGACTCGGGATTTTAGCCGAACGAGCACATGGTCGATTGCTTCGGGTTTGCCGCAACTTACGGTCAGATGAAGAAGCAATCAGTGCCGCTCAAGGTTCCGAGCAGACCAGTTACACAGGGAGGTGTTGCTCTGTTGAAATCAATACTGATGTTATGAAATCGCTTGGTACATCTTTGTACCTGAAAATGATCACATTTTCATATGTGATGAAAGAAATTAGAGAAACATGAACTATCAAAGAACGAAAGAACATAAGCCGTAAATATCATGAAAATTTCGAAAAAGATACAACGGCTCACCGACAGGACTTGAACCTGCAATCTCCGCTTCGGTACAACGGCGCGTTAGCCAAGCAGCAATCGACCATGTGCTCGTTCGGCTAAAATCCCGAGTCGATGGGTGGGGTTAGAGAAACAAGAGAGATCAATAGAGGGAAAGATCACATGCGGGATATACATGGTGTTTCGATAGAAGGTCCAGCAGTTGATCGGCAGAGCTCGATTGCTCGTGTTCGCCGGTTCCATCACGTTCACCGTGGTGGAATTGGCTAACGCGCCGTTGTACCGAAGCGGAGATTGCAGGTTCAAGTCCTGTCGGTGAGCCGTTGTATCTTTTTCGAAATTTTCATGATATTTACGGCTTATGTTCTTTCGTTCTTTGATAGTTCATGTTTCTCTAATTTCTTTCATCACATATGAAAATGTGATCATTTTCAGGTACAAAGATGTACCAAGCGATTTCATAACATCAGTATTGATTTCAACAGAGCAACACCTCCCTGTGTAACTGGTCTGCTCGGAACCTTGAGCGGCACTGATTGCTTCTTCATCTGACCGTAAGTTGCGGCAAACCCGAAGCAATCGACCATGTGCTCGTTCGGCTAAAATCCCGAGTCGATGGGTGGGGTTAGAGAAACAAGAGAGATCAATAGAGGGAAAGATCACATGCGGGATATACATGGTGTTTCGATAGAAGGTCCAGCAGTTGATCGGCAGAGCTCGATTGCTCGTGTTCGCCGGTTCCATCACGTTCACCGTGGTGGAATTGGCTAACGCGCCGTTGTACCGAAGCGGAGATTGCAGGTTCAAGTCCTGTCGGTGAGCCGTTGTATCTTTTTCGAAATTTTCATGATATTTACGGCTTATGTTCTTTCGTTCTTTGATAGTTCATGTTTCTCTAATTTCTTTCATCACATATGAAAATGTGATCATTTTCAGGTACAAAGATGTACCAAGCGATTTCATAACATCAGTATTGATTTCAACAGAGCAACACCTCCCTGTGTAACTGGTCTGCTCGGAACCTTGAGCGGCACTGATTGCTTCTTCATCTGACCGTAAGTTGCGGCAAACCCGAAGCAATCGACCATGTGCTCGTTCGGCTAAAATCCCGAGTCGATGGGTGGGGTTAGAGAAACAAGAGAGATCAATAGAGGGAAAGATCACATGCGGGATATACATGGTGTTTCGATAGAAGGTCCAGCAGTTGATCGGCAGAGCTCGATTGCTCGTGTTCGCCGGTTCCATCACGTTCACCGTGGTGGAATTGGCTAACGCGCCGTTGTACCGAAGCGGAGATTGCAGGTTCAAGTCCTGTCGGTGAGCCGTTGTATCTTTTTCGAAATTTTCATGATATTTACGGCTTATGTTCTTTCGTTCTTTGATAGTTCATGTTTCTCTAATTTCTTTCATCACATATGAAAATGTGATCATTTTCAGGTACAAAGATGTACCAAGCGATTTCATAACATCAGTATTGATTTCAACAGAGCAACACCTCCCTGTGTAACTGGTCTGCTCGGAACCTTGAGCGGCACTGATTGCTTCTTCATCTGACCGTAAGTTGCGGCAAACCCGAAGCAATCGACCATGTGCTCGTTCGGCTAAAATCCCGAGTCGATGGGTGGGGTTAGAGAAACAAGAGAGATCAATAGAGGGAAAGATCACATGCGGGATATACATGGTGTTTCGATAGAAGGTCCAGCAGTTGATCGGCAGAGCTCGATTGCTCGTGTTCGCCGGTTCCATCACGTTCACCGTGGTGGAATTGGCTAACGCGCCGTTGTACCGAAGCGGAGATTGCAGGTTCAAGTCCTGTCGGTGAGCCGTTGTATCTTTTTCGAAATTTTCATGATATTTACGGCTTATGTTCTTTCGTTCTTTGATAGTTCATGTTTCTCTAATTTCTTTCATCACATATGAAAATGTGATCATTTTCAGGTACAAAGATGTACCAAGCGATTTCATAACATCAGTATTGATTTCAACAGAGCAACACCTCCCTGTGTAACTGGTCTGCTCGGAACCTTGAGCGGCACTGATTGCTTCTTCATCTGACCGTAAGTTGCGGCAAACCCGAAGCAATCGACCATGTGCTCGTTCGGCTAAAATCCCGAGTCGATGGGTGGGGTTAGAGAAACAAGAGAGATCAATAGAGGGAAAGATCACATGCGGGATATACATGGTGTTTCGATAGAAGGTCCAGCAGTTGATCGGCAGAGCTCGATTGCTCGTGTTCGCCGGTTCCATCACGTTCACCGTGGTGGAATTGGCTAACGCGCCGTTGTACCGAAGCGGAGATTGCAGGTTCAAGTCCTGTCGGTGAGCCGTTGTATCTTTTTCGAAATTTTCATGATATTTACGGCTTATGTTCTTTCGTTCTTTGATAGTTCATGTTTCTCTAATTTCTTTCATCACATATGAAAATGTGATCATTTTCAGGTACAAAGATGTACCAAGCGATTTCATAACATCAGTATTGATTTCAACAGAGCAACACCTCCCTGTGTAACTGGTCTGCTCGGAACCTTGAGCGGCACTGATTGCTTCTTCATCTGACCGTAAGTTGCGGCAAACCCGAAGCAATCGACCATGTGCTCGTTCGGCTAAAATCCCGAGTCGATGGGTGGGGTTAGAGAAACAAGAGAGATCAATAGAGGGAAAGATCACATGCGGGATATACATGGTGTTTCGATAGAAGGTCCAGCAGTTGATCGGCAGAGCTCGATTGCTCGTGTTCGCCGGTTCCATCACGTTCACCGTGGTGGAATTGGCTAACGCGCCGTTGTACCGAAGCGGAGATTGCAGGTTCAAGTCCTGTCGGTGAGCCGTTGTATCTTTTTCGAAATTTTCATGATATTTACGGCTTATGTTCTTTCGTTCTTTGATAGTTCATGTTTCTCTAATTTCTTTCATCACATATGAAAATGTGATCATTTTCAGGTACAAAGATGTACCAAGCGATTTCATAACATCAGTATTGATTTCAACAGAGCAACACCTCCCTGTGTAACTGGTCTGCTCGGAACCTTGAGCGGCACTGATTGCTTCTTCATCTGACCGTAAGTTGCGGCAAACCCGAAGCAATCGACCATGTGCTCGTTCGGCTAAAATCCCGAGTCGATGGGTGGGGTTAGAGAAACAAGAGAGATCAATAGAGGGAAAGATCACATGCGGGATATACATGGTGTTTCGATAGAAGGTCCAGCAGTTGATCGGCAGAGCTCGATTGCTCGTGTTCGCCGGTTCCATCACGTTCACCGTGGTGGAATTGGCTAACGCGCCGTTGTACCGAAGCGGAGATTGCAGGTTCAAGTCCTGTCGGTGAGCCGTTGTATCTTTTTCGAAATTTTCATGATATTTACGGCTTATGTTCTTTCGTTCTTTGATAGTTCATGTTTCTCTAATTTCTTTCATCACATATGAAAATGTGATCATTTTCAGGTACAAAGATGTACCAAGCGATTTCATAACATCAGTATTGATTTCAACAGAGCAACACCTCCCTGTGTAACTGGTCTGCTCGGAACCTTGAGCGGCACTGATTGCTTCTTCATCTGACCGTAAGTTGCGGCAAACCCGAAGCAATCGACCATGTGCTCGTTCGGCTAAAATCCCGAGTCGATGGGTGGGGTTAGAGAAACAAGAGAGATCAATAGAGGGAAAGATCACATGCGGGATATACATGGTGTTTCGATAGAAGGTCCAGCAGTTGATCGGCAGAGCTCGATTGCTCGTGTTCGCCGGTTCCATCACGTTCACCGTGGTGGAATTGGCTAACGCGCCGTTGTACCGAAGCGGAGATTGCAGGTTCAAGTCCTGTCGGTGAGCCGTTGTATCTTTTTCGAAATTTTCATGATATTTACGGC
Source organism: Uranotaenia lowii (assembly GCF_029784155.1). Taxonomy (NCBI): domain Eukaryota; kingdom Metazoa; phylum Arthropoda; class Insecta; order Diptera; family Culicidae; genus Uranotaenia; species Uranotaenia lowii. Next base: position 203,074,464 of record NC_073692.1, read on the forward strand.
TTATGTTCTTTCGTTCTTTGATAGTTCATGTTTCTCTAATTTCTTTCATCACATATGAAAATGTGATCATTTTCAGGTACAAAGATGTACCAAGCGATTTCATAACATCAGTATTGATTTCAAAAAAAGCTATTGAAAAAAATGAGAATCTGGATCGTTGAAAAACCATTAGCTTTTGGCTTGATGCTCCCTTCCAAATAAACAAATTTCAAATCGAATCAAATTCATATGAGGCCTTCAGATTTTAATTAAATGATGTCAAAAGTTTCTTTATATTTCATGATTTTTCAGATTTTTAGAACTTTATTGTTCGAAAGAAAATTGCGAAATTTTTGAAATATATATGGAAAACGACGTTTAGCTCGAAATTAGTTTTTATGCACTTATATCCTTTTAGCTCCAAGGGCCTCATATTGCTTCAAACCTCCAGTAAATTCTATTTAAAGTTTCCTGGACACTTAAACTGATTAATTAGTTTGTTTTGATATCAAATCATACATCTTAAATTTTGGTAAACAAAATTTTCTATTTACCATTAATTTTCATTAATGTTAAAGGCATTGCAATATTGAATACAAATTAAATACTGTCAAGTCAGTAAAATAACGTAAGAATAGTATTACTTCTTGATATCTGAATTTGAGTTCTGTTCAAAGTTATGCAGCATTCACGGGTCTTAAAGTTTAAATTAGATTCTAATAACTGAGTCCAGGCAATGTTAGTGATAACCGAATAAATTTGAAGCTTATTCATGACAAATGGCACAATTGATTTTTTGAATCGATTGAAATAGAGATAAACAAATAAGAACTTAAAAAATTCCATTATATAAAATAAGTGTAACATATTTTCTTTCAAGAAAATCTATCACTAAATTTAGCAGATTTTTGAGAAAATACAATTTAAAGATTAACAAGCATTGCCATCAAAAATTATTCTTGTTTTAGTATAACCCAAAATAATATTACAAAACATGACCAACATGTAGAACGTATGCAAAATCAGCGACAATTTAGAAAAAAAAGTCTTTTAGTTACATTTAAATATACTGATTGAAATACTGGAACAAAAATTAGTTTGCAGCTCTGTGAAATTACAGATATTTTAGTCTTCAACATGATTTCTAGTTTTGTAACGCAATTTTATTTATTGCGTCGAACTTACTCTTTGTTATTTCAAATTCACGTTGTTTCGTGATTGGTGAAAATGTGAATGACCTCACCGCCCCCCTGAGCCCTTCCAACGCCCCCCAAATTTCAACATTGAGCTCACCGCCCCCTTGGAAGCTCTCAACGCCCCCAAGGGGGCGGTAGGGACCACTTTGAAAACCACTGATCTATACTAACCGATTATACTTTAAGTTAAATTTTATGATAGTTTTTCTTCGTTATTGCCAGATTTTGCCAGCAGAAATTCCATTAAAAACGCTTAAAAAGTGGCTCAAAAATAATAAAATTCATTAATTTAGTAACAGCTGTGTCCACTAAATTACCCTCAGTTTCTTTTAAAAGAGAAGTATTGGTTAAAAAAGTAGCAGAAATTGAAGGAGGAGGATGTAGCCACCTTAAATACAGATTAGACGAAGTATGAGTTTGAAAAACTGATCAATATCATGACTGAAAAAAGAGTGCGCTGACTGATGGGAGTGAAATAAGAATAAGAATAAGAATAAGAATAAAGTAGAATTTATTCTTACAAAAAAACAATAAATATTTTTTTTTCAAATATTTTCATGAATTTTCATAAGATTACCTTCGTTTCTTTCATAGAAAGTATTAAGATCAAACGAAAGGTTTTTGAATACACGCATCCGTAACTGTCCCATTTCTAAAAGAACTAAGCTTTACTGTTGAACCGAGCTTGATTATAGTTCTTGTTTATCAGAGGTTTTTGTGCCAATTTATAAATTTTCTTAAGGAAATTTTCCACTAAACATGTTCGTCGACGACCGTAACTTCGTTATTAGACAAAAGAGTTATTAGGTGTTGAATGGGGGCATATCTTTTGGAATTGAAAACAATCAATTTAATTGACATTACTGCTGAGTGCCTAGCGAGGTATTGCATGACTACTTTTCAGCTCATAACTTTTTTGCCTAACTAGACACAAAGTTGTTCATAGGATTTTTTTTTTTCATATATTTATAAATTGGCACAACAACCATAGACACAAAGTTGTTCATCGGATTTTTTTTTCATATATTTATAAATTGGCACAACAACCATTAGAGCAAGTTCACTGGTGTTTCGAAAAAGTGGTAGAAATTTTGACATTTTGAAAATTTTACAATTCGAAAATGTTATCAAGTTCTTTGGGCGTTGTATTTTTTTGACAACACTGTTTCTATTTCAGCCGTTTGTGATTTAAATAAAGGGTGATACGGTCAAAATTTGGTCAATATCAACTTGACGTATTTCTTTCAACTTTGCATTTAAAAAACCTGAACACCCCTCATTTTGAAGGTGTGTGTGTAGAATGTTGTTCCTATTTTGATTTTGGAATTCACTCTTCAGTTGTCAAAATGTCATCCAAGGAAGAAGGCAGCGTATCAAAATTTTGGTCGCGCATCGCGAAAATCCAAGCTAATCGCACGCAAAGCTTGCAAAATCGCTAAAAGTTGCCAAATCAACCGTTACCAATGCAGTTAAAGTGTTTGAGGAACGTTTGTCGACAGCCAGGAAGTCTGGATCGGGCAGAAATCGAAAACCGGAAGCCGCTGAGACGACAAAGAAAGTTGCCGGTAGTTTCAAGCGAAACCCTAACCTCTCTCTCCGAGATGCCGCAAATAAGCTGGGTGTATCGTCTACAATCGTGCATCGAGCCAAAAAACGAGCCGGACTATCGACTTACAAGAAGATAGTGACTCCAAATCGCGATGATAAACAAAATACGACGGCCAAAGCGCGATCCCGGAGGCTGTACACGACGATGCTGACGAAGTTTGACTGCGTGGTAATGGACGACGAAACCTACGTCAAAGCCAACTACAAGCTGCTTCCGGGACAGGAGTTTTATACGGCAAAAGGAAGGGGAAAGGTAGCAGATATTTCCAAGCACATGAAACTGTCAAAGTTCGCGAAGAAATATCTGATTTGGCAAGCCATATGTACCTGTGGCTTGAAAAGCAGCATTTTTATAGCTTTCGGGACTGTCAACCTACGTGAAAGAGTGTTTGAATGAACTTCTGCTGCCTTTCCTGAAGAAACACGGTTGTTCCGTACTGTTTTGGCCGGATATGGTATCTTGCCCTTACGGTAAAAGGGCCATGGAGTGATACGCCGCCAACAACGTGTAGGTGGTTCCCAAAGACAAGAACCCTCCCAACACGCCAGAGCACCGCCCAATTGACAAATACTGGGCTATTGTCAAGCGGAACCTAAAGAAGACCAAAAAAACTGCTAAGGACGAGCAGCAGTTCAAGGTAAACTGGCTTTTTGCGGCGATAAAGGTGGACAAGGTGGCTGTACAAAATCTTATGGCAGGGGTTAAGCGTAAGGCCCGGCAATTCGGATTTGGAAAAGCGGAAGCCTAACTGAATATTTTTCCTGAATTGGATACTAATTAAACTTAAAAAAGAAATTTAATTTGATTTTTTAAATAAACGATTTCACCGATTTACACGCGATTTCCCTTGACCAAATTTTGACCGTATCACCCTTTATTGCTATTTTTGCATCACAGCATGCGAAACTAAAACACGTGTTGTTAAAAGCCATGAAGGCCACAGATCTTGAAAATGTTTTTGCATGGCAAAATTTTCAAAATGTGCAAAAAGTGACCAAATTTCTACCACTTTTTCCCAACACCAGTGAACTTGCTCTTAGCAGGCTCCTTTCCACAGAAGAAACAAAAATGATGTTTTTTTTTCGGTACAAAGTATTAAACTTTCCCATACAAATGTATGTAAACGTCCAAATTTACTTATGTAAACGTTACTTTAAATTTCAGCAAAAAATCATGGATGAGTATTAAATCAAAACAAAGCGTTTTAGTCACCAGGGTTTGAGACACTTAAAAATGACCCCAAATCGACTCAGTCGACATCAGTTCGAATAAAAGGGGTTTTTTCAGAAAACGGCTCAACCCTGTTTGCGAATCGTAGAAAGACCTTCAAAAGTTTTCGATTCTTATAAAAAGGTAATCAAGTGATCTTTCTGTTTATATAAATAAAAACTCACAAAAATGCTCAAAATAACAAAAAAAAAGTAAAGGCTCCCGCACAATAGCCCGTCGGACGTCGCGTCGCGTCAGCGTCGCGTTGACATTTCATTTTTGAGATACCGTTTTCCGTTTGAGCCACCACAATGGTGCGTCGCGTCAGTGACAGCATTGTACTAAAACGCTAAACTTGTTCTAAACAGCAGCGTTCTCCAGCGTCGACGTTTTTGTTTTGAAATAAATCAAAATTCCAGCGCGTCAGCAGGGTTTAGAATATTTTTTTTATGCTTTTTTGTCAAAGTTTGACACAAATATACTCAAAAATAAAATTAACGTCGTTTTTCTGTGTTTTGTAATGTTAGGCACCCCCAGTTTTGTCTAAAAAAATGCTGAAAAGCCTTGTCAGTAGACGCTGTATTGTGCTGCAAAAATTCCCAGTGCGTCGCATCAGCGTTTTAGTTCTCAACGACAGCGTTGACAGCTGACGCGACGCGACGTCCGATGTTCTATTGTGGGCGCGTTTATTCGAAAATAATCACGATTTAGTGATTAACCTATTCAATTCAAACTGATATTATCCACCTGTATAAAATAAAAGCGGTGTTAAATTTCTGTTCTCTTTAATCACACGAATTTGTTTTATTTTCACTTTTCAGATAAGTTTTTGTCAAAAATGTGTCGTCATAAAAAACTTTGTACAGCTTTACTAACTATTAAGAAATATTATATTTTGAGTGCGGTCCGCCGGAAAGATTTCAAATTCTAATTTGCTCCTTTGCTTCAAAAGCTCGCTCACCCCTGATTCATATAATTTGGGATGTAATGGGCGATGGGCGCGCTCGCAGTCCCGGTATACGATTTCTCGTGTGTTAAACAGAGAGAGAAATAGCCTTCACTCCAATTTCACTCCGATTAGCTGTCATTCTTATGGAAATCTGTGTAACAGTAAAGAGCAGGCTTTATTCTTTTTAGCAGGCCCAATCCCAATTATACAGATTTTTTTGGTAGTGTGCATTAGACTGCCCCAAATTTGTATGGGAAATTCAAAACCTGTAAAATGCTATGCGCTGCAGGCTAAAATTGATCATAGGCCTAGTGCAAGATCTCATGCCAAATTTGGGCCAGATCGGATCACGGGAAGGGGTCGCTCAACGAGCCTGAAGTTTGTATGGGATTTTGAGACATTTTGTTCGAGAGAAACATGAAAAACCAGTATTTCATGAATAACTTTGGTTTCCATCGGCCGATTTCTTTTGAAAACGGGTTTTCTTAAAGCCCAAATTATGACAAATATTTTATCCGAAGACTGCAAATTGATTTGAGTGCATATAACAAAGTTATTAGGCTTCAAAAATGAGCTAACTTTTTTAAGGTTGGTATTCATCATTGTTAATCAGTCGGAACGTTCGAAAATTTCGACGCAGCATTAACCGTGATGAACACCACCCTTAAAAAAGTTAGCCCATTTTTGAAGCCTAGTTACTTTTTCACATTAACTTGAATCGATTTGCAGTCTTCGGATAAAATATTTGTAATAGTTTAGGCTTTAAGAAAACCCGTTTTCAAAAGAAATCAGCCGAAGGAAACCAAAGTTATTCATGAAAAACTGGTTATTTTTATGTTTCTCCCGAACAAAATGTCTTAAAATCCCAAACAAACTTCAGGCTTGTTGAGCGACCTCTTCCCGTGATCCGATCTGGCCCAAATTTGGCATGAGATCTTGCACTAGGCCTAGGATCAATTTCAGCCTGCAGCACATAACTTTTTTAAAAATCGGGTCATTTGGGGCACTCTAGTGTGCGCATGCATTGGAAGGTCAATTGATTATTTATCTATTATGCATCGCAGATGTTTCATTTCTAGTCAAATAATTTTCGTTACGATCGGTCGATCGACATTTCAAGTGATATTTCTGATAGAGCTCAGGTAAAATTAATGAACGAACATCCAAGGAAATATCGAAAGACTGACGGTTTCATTTATTTAACCAAATGTCAAAGAATTTAACACAATATAGCATAGCATTTTAGCACGTAAACGTTTCCAGAATATTGTAACTGTCTTTATTCTAGTTGCAATATTTGTTCTGTCGCCAAAAAAGGTCCTAAATATGTATATATAAAAAAAATTAACTTGCATAGCATTTATCAAACCTACAAAGTGCTTTCGAATTGAAAAGATTTTCAAGTATCAATTTTATGATTCTCCTGTTTCCTCAACTGTCCTTGTCAGTTCAAGACGAAGTCTTTAAAACTTTCAAAATTTTTTAATCAAAAAGCTTCAACCGGGATAATGCCATTATAATAATGCGATGCAGCCTTCATGTGTCCCACCCGAAAGGAGAACTTGTTTGATGATATTTTTTTGTGTGTTTTCATCCCATCTCGCATTTCAAAGGACATCACACATTTCAGTTACACCATTCTTAGAATTTCCCGAGGTAAATTTCTCAACGTGCACAGAGGCATCCAGTATGCGTATGTTTTTTTTCGACAGCGTGCTTTAGTGCATTACTTTGAGCACCGTACCACTTTGCTGACAGAGTGGTATGTGGGCTAGATTTTGGTTTGATCTCAGTTGATTATTTATTTATTTTTATTTTATTTACATAGTATTCCGTCTTACGACATAACTTGACGAACATAATTCCTAAAATTCACTCGGTCCATGGCAACCGTTCTCCAATTTCTCGGGCACCCCACGTTCGCCAGATCACGCTCCACTTGGTCTAACCACCTCGCTCGTTGCGCCCCCGCTCGTCTTGTTCCTACCGGATTCGTAGCGAACACCTGTTTTGCAGGACAGTCGTCCGGCATTCTCGCAACATGTCCAGCCCAGCGTATCCGGCCAGCCTTCACCACCTTCTGGATACTGGGTTCGCCGTAGAGTCGCGCGAGCTCGTGGTTCATCCTTCGCCTCCACACTCCGTTCTCCTGTACGCCGCCAAAGATGGTTCTTAACACTCGTCGCTCGAATACTCCGAGTGTACGTAGGTCCTCCTCGAGCAATATCCATGTCTCGTGCCCGTATAGAACAACCGGTCTAATAAGCGTCATATACAGGTTACACTTTGTGCGAGGGCTAAGTCTTCTCGACCGCAGTTGCTTGTGGAGTCCATAGTAGGCACGACTTCCGCTGATAATTCGCCTCCGGATCTCACGGCTGGTGTCATTGTCTGCGGTCACCAGTGAGCCGAGATAGACAAAGTCTTCGACTATCTCCAGCTCGTCGCCGTCGATCGTGACCTTGTTATTACTGGACAAGCGGGTTCGGTCGGTCTCGGATCCGCAGGCCAGCATGTACTTCGTCTTGGACGTATTAATCATCAACCCAATCCTTCCTGCTTCGCGTTTCAGTTTGCGGTAGATCTCCTCCACCGCCACAGATGATCTGCCGACTATATCAATGTCATCGGCAAAGCAGATAAGTTGACTGGATCTGTTGAAAATCGTGCCCCGCATTTCGCCCACCGCTCGTCGAATAACACCTTCTAGCGCCACGTTGAACATCATGCAGGATAGACCATCACCTTGTCGAAGCCCCCTGCGCGATTCGAATGAACTCGACAATTCACCCGAAATCCGCACACAGCACTGCGTTCCATCCATCGTCGCCTTGATCAGTCTGATCAGCTTCCCGGAAAAGCCGTTCTCGTCCATGATTTTCCATAGCTCGTTACGGTCGATCGTGTCGTATGCGGCTTTGAAGTCGATGAATAGATGATGCGTAGGGACTTGGTGTTCACGGCATTTTTGGAGGATTTGCCGCAATGTGAATATCTGGTCCGTCGTAGACCGTCCCTCCATGAAGCCGGCCTGATGACTTCCCACGAATCTGTTTGCTTGTGGCGTTAGGCGGCGGAGTAGGATTCGGGACAACACTTTGTAGGCGGCATTGAGGACAGTGATCGCTCGGTAGTTCTCACAGTCCAATTTGTCGCCCTTCTTGTAGATGGGGCATATTACCCCCTCCTTCCACTCCTCCGGTAGCTGTTCAATGTCCCAGATCCGGATTATCAACCGGTGTAGGCAATCGGCCAACCTGTCCGGGCCCATTTTGATGAGTTCCGCTGCGATGCCATCCTTTCCAGCCGACTTGTTTCTATTCAGCTGGCGAATGGCTTCCTTAACTTCACTCATCGTTGGGAGTGGCTCGTCTTCGTCGTTGGCTACGCCGGCGATGTACCTTCCCCCACCGTCTTGATCTCCTGCATGTGCGCCGTTCAGGTGTTCATCGAAGTGCTGCTTCCACCTTTTCATCACCTCACGATTGTCCGTTAGGATACCCCCGTCCTTATCCCGGCACATTTCGGCTTGCGGCACGAAGCCTTTGCGGGATGCGTTGAGTTTCTGATAGAACTTTCGTGTTTCTTGGGAACGATGCAGCTGCTCCAGCTCCTCGAGCTCCTCCTCCTCCAGGCGGCGCTTTTTCTCCTGGAAAAGTCGGACTCGCTGCCTCTTCCGCTGTCGGTGATTTTCCACATTTCGACGGGTGCCTCTCTGCACTACTGCCGCCCGCGCGGCATTTTCTTCGTCCATCACCCTCCTACACTCCTCGTCGAACCAGTCGTTCCGTCGAGATCGCTCCACATAACCGATGACGTTCTCCGCAGCACTGTTGATGGCTGTTTTGATGGTATCCCAACAGTCCTCGAGAGGGGCTTCGTCAAGCTCGCCCTCTGCCGGCAGCGCTGCTTCGACCGATTGCGCGTAGTCTGCCGCGACCTCAGGTTGCTTCAGTCGCGCGATATTTAACCGAGGCGGGCGCCGGTTTCGCGTGTTGTTCACTACGGAGAGTTTTGGGCGCATCTTCACCATCACCAGATAATGGTCCGACTCGATGTTGGCGCCCCGACAAGATCTGACGTCGATGATGTCCGAGAAGTGCCGGCTGTCGATCAAAACGTGGTCGATCTGTGATTGAGTTTGGTACGGTGATCTCCAGGTGTACTTGTGTGGGAGGCGGTGCTGAAAAAAGGTACTACGTACGGCCATTCGTTTGGAGGCGGCGAAATCGATAAGTCTGAGGCCGTTTTCGTTGGTCAGCTGGTGCGCACTGAACCTTCCAATTGTCGGTTTGAATTCCTCCTCCTGGCCGACCTGAGCATTGAAATCCCCGATGACGATCTTGATATCATGTTTTGGGCAACGGTCGTATTCACGCTCCAGCTGCGCGTAGAATTCGTCTTTGTCGTCACCGGTACTTCCGAGGTGAGGGCTGTGCACGTTGATGATGCTGATGTTGAAGAACCGGCCCTTGATTCTCAACCGGCACATTCGTGAGTTGATCGGCCACCACCCGATCACGCGCTTTTGCATCTTTCCCATCACTATAAAAGCTGTTCCAAGCTCGTGTGTGTTGCCGCAGCTTTGGTAGATGGCACGACCATCTGGGTACGTTCGTACCGTGGAGCCCTTCCAGCATACCTCCTGCAGCGCTACGATGTCGAATTTGCGGCTCTTCAATTCGTTGGAGAGCACGTGGGTACTGCCCACAAAATTTAGAGATCGGCAGTTCCATGTTCCAAGTTTCCAATCGTTAGTCCCTTTTCGTCGCGTGGGTCTTTGCCGATTTCCATCCGAAATTTGTTGTTCGTTATTCGTTGCTTAGGTTTTTTAGTAGTCACAGGCTCGCAAGGCCCGCAGCTAACCCCACTATCTCGCAGGAGGACCGTCGTGATGTTGCTGTTTTGGGTCCCGAACACCACCAGGACGCTGTTGCACTCCGTACGCCGCCCCTAACATGGAGAACAGACGCGTACGAAGCCCCCTAACTCATTCTGCATGCGACCAAAGCATCCACCGGGGTTGGGTACCCGATCTCCGCTAAGGTTGCTCGCACCCCAGCTAGCACCACGGGGAGGTAGAGAATCGGAGTTGCAGACAAGAGGTGATATGACCACTACCCGAAGGTTGGGTGTATGGGGTCTCGAGTTGCACATTGTCTACTTCACTAGCCTCAGTTGATTAAGAAAAATAACTTTCAGTGTGGCTGAAGTTAAATCTGTTGAAATGTTTGTTAGTAGGTATATATTACAAAAAAAGACATAATTTTGGTTCATGATATGCTATGCTATGCTGCATTCGGGAAAACCATACTTTCCCTCATAGCTTTTAGATGGCCGTGGTTTTCCGATTCATGGGGGTTTTTCCTTTCTTTTCTTTGCTGTGGTGGCAAACAGCTTCCAACTTGCCAGCTTGAAATGGGAAAATGATGCATGCTAGACGACACGTTGGAACCAGGTGGAAAACATCAACTCACTCAATTTAGAAAGCCGCACGAACCACCACTTTGATAGACCGAAACTGCTAGAATCGTAGAGCCAGAGAAAGGAAGCATTTAGGAGGCAACCATAGGATCTTGTGAGGAAAAGTGAAAAGTCATTTTCGAATCAAGGGTGGAGATTATGGAGATGCCTGTTCTCAAATTTCGGGACTCTAACTGAAATCAACAGAAAACTGTCGGTCACAGATTTGCTGCAGCTTCAAATGGTTTGCGGCTTTTTTGTCACCGGCTTAACTAAAACCACAAGTCATTTGGAACTAATACCCTCTCATGACTTGTGAGGATCGTTATGCTTGAGAATTTCTTTCGGTGCCACTTCTGGTTTGATAGAAGGAAATCCCCAAAAAAAAATTAAATATGATATGTTTCTTAAACAGGATAATTTGATATTTTCAAATTCCATTTTTTTTCATTAATTAACAATATCTTACAGTTTAAGTTCCATAATAACTACTTTTAAATCGATAAAAAAAATACACATATATAACATTGGGACGACAAAACCATCTAACATGCTCGTATCATCTTCAAGGTGGAAAATGATTATCGAGAATGGAAATCATACATCATTCATGAGACCACCTTCCTGAATAAAAACCCAAGTATCGAAGCTTATCGGAAAGCTGTAAATCCAAATGTTTCTGTTTACTGCTTACTTACTGACTCAGATACAACCAACCATATAGGAAGCGATAAAATATGTATGAACACTGGTTTTAACAGCTGATGCTGCTCTGGTTTATTTTGGATCAAAAATGTTTTCACGGTGCTTCAATTTAACAATCTGTAAAATGGTTGGTTTAACCTTTTACACATTATTTTCCTATTTTAACTGCCTTTTTTGATTTGTTTTATCAACTTTAAAGAGCGATTTTTTTAACGTCAATGTTTTTCTAGCAAAACAAATCAATTTTATAACAGCAACCTACCCATCATGAACAATTCCCTCGAATTTAAATCAAAACCAAACCTGTGTCTTTATTTAAATAGGCATACGATTCTGGGCCCCACCACCTTTTTCCTGTTATCTAGGAAAATTTTCCACCGCTTTCGGCTCACTTGAAGCGGAAGTTTAGTACACCCACAACAAAAACTTCACCAGAGGCTCAGCTCTTCTAGTCCGTTTTAGGGCAACCTTTTAGAGTGGAAGGCCCACGTGTTTGGGTGTTTGTGTGTGTGTGTGTGTGATACGCGCCTGGTGATGATAGTGACTAATTAGTTGCCCGAATAGGACTAACTGGCTGGCTAATGTGGTGTTGTTTCGACGACCATCATCAGATGGTTTCGATGGTGGGCGAACAACGGTTTCCTACGTAAATGGAGCACATGTTCCGCGCAACAATCTGTCAATCGACGACGGTATGGCGAAGAAGACTAATCTGCGGCAACCAATATTTTTGTGTTTGACGCAATCATTAGCCTAAAGTTGGAGAAGACGAGCATAGTTCAGGGAACGTGATGATGTTTCTTTTGGAACGGTGTTATCTTTATATCGTGGTTGTTATCTATTATGTATTTAGAATGTAAATCTCTAACATTTTGTCCACATTTTGTGAAGTATGAAATGTAGGCCTACATTTTTCTAAACTCTCAGATCAAGATTTGGAAGTAACTACTAAAATGATCTTTGACCCTTACCTGTTAGATGAAATTTGTATTATCTGGAAATAACAAAAAAGTTGAAAAATTTCATTTCTGTTTCATTCATGTTCTATAATAGCACTCAGTGCCTGATTATTAAACCGCCATAAAACTTAGTGACAGTTCTCGATCAAGATGTCAAAACAGGACACGCTCAGATTTGATAGCTAATATTTGAATTGGAATTCCCATTTTTACACATTTTTGATAAGTTTTGTGTGTAGGTATTGAGTAAAAGTAGAAAAATATATAAAAATCTTTGAAAACATCAAATTACCGAAAGTGGAATGAATACTCTACAATATGAATATTAAGTTTCAAAGCCCAAATAATAGGAAAAAATTGTTGCTTGAAGTCATCATAAATCCAAGATGGCGGCTCCGCTGAACTTTGAAATGCTGTTAAAAACTGGAAATCAGATGAAACCCCCACAATATGAGTATTGATAGAAAAAGCTAAACTAGTAGAAGTCAAATTTCGCTATCTGACACCATTTTGAAATCCAAGATGGCTTTTGCTGAACTTTCAAATGCTGTAAATTACTAAAAATTGCTTGAAACTCCCACAATTTGGGTATTGGCTAAAGGGCTAAATTAAAAGAAGTCAAATTTCGCTATTAGACGCCATCTTGAAATCCAAGATGGCGGCTTCCACTGTGTTGGGGTAGTTTAAGGAACCTTTTTGAGCAATCAAACACACGGTGGTTCTTTGTGAATGTATAGCAAAAACTATGACAATTTTATTAGTTGATGGTAAATGTCTTATCTACTGGCAACTTACAATTTATGGTTTCCTGCCTAATAGGTTCTAACTTCCAAACTTAGTTGACCCCTAAGTGCTCGAATATCGGAAAAAATCTATTTGTGGGATCTCGTATTAGTCCAACTAAATTTCTTTTAATATTCATCGGAAGTACTTACGAATGCAAACGCACATTTGTGTTTCCCAAAAAAGTAATAATAAAGCACAAATGCTTATAAACGTTGCGCACGATTTAGGATGATGACTTTCAATCTTTATCTTCTTCACATGATTCTTCTTATAAATCTAAATATGTCAAAAAAGGAGCAGTAACGTCGTCAGTTTCTGCCCATTGGTGGGGTTGGAAGACCGGGCGTAGTTTGCCGTAACAAACTGAACTTTAAAATGCTGATAATCACTGAAAATCACATGAAACTTCCACATATGAGTATTGTATGGGAGAAATAACTAGAAGAAGTCGAATTTAGATATCTGAAGCCATTATTAATCTAAGATGGCGGCTTTCGCTTTTCTTTTCATAGCTATAAATTACTGAAAATCTAATGAAACATTCACAAAACGAGGTATAAGGTGAAGGTGCCAAAAACATACAGGGTCTGGTTCTTCTAGTTAAACCCTTTCACCCATTACCAATATTGTAAACCTTTCGAGCAATTTTTAGTCATTTATAGTTCAGTGGAAGCCGCCATCTTGGATTTCAAGATGACGTCTAGTAGTGAAATTCGGTTCCTCTCGAATTAGCCCTTGACCTAATACCCATATTGTGGAGATTTTAAGTCATCTACAGCATTTTAAAGATCAGCGGAAGCCGCAATATTCGAATTCAAGATGGCGTCTGATAGCCAAATTCGACTTCTACTCGTTGATCGCTTTGTCATTTATAGTATTTTCAAGTTGAGCGGCAGCCGCCATCTTGGCTTTCAAGATGGCGTTGGACAAAGAAATTCGACTTCTTCTAGTTTAGCGCTTCCCTCCAACACCCATATTGCGCAGGTTTCCTGCGATTTTTTGTTATTTACAGCATTTTAAGGTTCAACGAAATTCTGATAGAGAAATTCGACTTGAACTGGTTAAGCCATTTTACCCAATACTCATATACGACTTTTTACAGCATTCAAAGTTGAGGGGATGCCGCCATCTTGGTTTCAAGATGGCGTCAGATAGTGAAATTCGACTGCTTCTCGTTTAGCCCTTTCACCCAATATCAATATTGTTGGTCATTTACGACAACTTAAAGTTAAGCGGAAGCCTCCATCTTGGATTTCAAGATGGCGTCAAACAACGAAATTTGACTTCAACTCATAGTTTATTCCACGGGTTATTCACAACCAATCCCTATTCATCCAAAAAGTCCTGTCCTGTCCTCATTTACTGTACCAACGTTTGATAACTCAGATATGAGGAACTTACCTTAAGCGTGTAATTGGTTGGCTTGCGAGAGAAACGTTAAATTTTAGCTTTTTATATGGTCAACGTTAAACCATAAAAAAAGTAATTAGCCATTGACATTGGGCATTTATTTTAAGATACTATTTCATACACATTTTGCCTAAAATCTTTAAAATTTCAAAGCATAATAATTGGTCATGATGACGTTTCTAGGATAGGGCCGAATAGCTGGTTTTTGCTTTATTAGAGTTCTGGTGATGTTATAAAATGCGCTTTAGCTTTTTATGAAGATTAATGCTATAGTCCAAACGAAACTTTGCTGACCATAATAAAGCTTTAATTGTTACTTGGGGGGAAGAGGTTGTCGAAAAAGTGGTTTTTAAATTAAGTAATTCATAATACCGCCTTAATCAGCAATATATTCAGAATCTTTTATTCTATTCTAATTTCGTCGTTATTGTGAGTTTGATTTCCATTTTGAAGGATGCATAATACGCCGCTGATTCTCTGAAACTTTGAATGTGTATCTTCAAGCTATTTTTTAGTCTGGATTCTTGTTGTTTGAGTTATTAATGTTGGCAATTTTGAAATGAAAAGTATAATACACATCTAATGATTTGAATGAAAAATAAAAATAAAGTTCAATTTATGGTGAAAATTATTTTAAAAAACATTTTATTCTCAAATATACTGCAAAATAGTGTTTTCTTTCAATTTAGAATTCATTTAGCATTAGTTTTTTCTAGGGTAGGTGAGTTTTCTTACTGTCAGAGATATACTGTTAGTTTCAAAAAATATAACTTTAGATGAGAATTTTCCTTGATTTTTGCAGTATAATTTATGTGAACAAAGCACAAACCTAACTTGTACCCCAGAAAAAATATTCGATGCTATACAAAATTTTTGTATTCAAAAATTTTTTTAATTTTAGCATTTTTGAGTGTTTATTTGAAAGCTGTGTGACCGTAGAATGAAAGTAAAAAATCTCAAAAAGCTATTTTGCATAGCAAAGGAATTTGTTGATTTATAAAACCTTTGCTTAAACATTTCATGAAACTTTCAAAACCTCCAGCAAGCAAAGTCTGCCATTTCTAAATAGTTTTCAATGGATTTAGATTTTTTTTTATTTTGTAATGGTTATAACATTTTTTTAATGAAATGATTTGCTGCTTATCATGTTACCAGAAACTGAAGTTTAAGGGGGGGGGGGGGGGGGGAGTGTAGGGTCTAACACTTTCAAAAAATCGATTTTTTTATTTTTATGCTTCGTATAATGCAAAAAATTTGAATACATTTGTTTGAACGATAGCTCTAAAAAAAATCGTGTTTTTTTTACCCGTTAGACCCTACCCCCCCCCTCCCCCCCCCCCCTCCTTCATTATGAATAATATGAACCAAAAATCAAAGACCAACTTCATTTCAAGCTTGTTTGAATTTTCTGGATGATTTTATGTGCAAAAATTTCTTCTTCCATACAAATTTCCATACAAGACGCGTTGCGCTTACTCAGGAATCAATCAAATTATCTCAAATTTTACTCTGATGCTTGGTGACCCATAAGGCATCGAAAAAACATATGGGAGCAAAAAGTCATTTTTTTTTGCTTTTAGGCCAATCTTTCTGGAATTTTTCTACACTGTCCTCTGATTCCATGTATTTCCTTGATTTTTCGATTGAACGAATCCCTGGACAGTTTGGTGGATTCATGTTTTTCGGTAAACATGTGACCTTGTTGAAAGATAAGATTATTGGATTGTTATGCTGTTTGATTATGGGTAGCAACCCTTTTTGTAAACATTCTTGCACGTCAATTAAGCCTTAATGGCTTTTGGATCTGTGGTTTTGAATGGGCGAGACGTTTAACCGCATTCATTTTGGATTTTGGAAATCAGAGTGATTAAGCTGAAATCTGTGCTGAAAGCTGTGGAAAATATAGGCTATACTTTTTATTTGTCCTAAAATAAAGGTAAATTATTAGAAACCAACAAAATTGGTGAAGGCCAAAAAAGTCATCTTCAACCGTAATTTTTCATTATTAGACCTGATGACACAAAAAGTTTTGTATCCATACTAACATGGTGCGGATTTCCATTAGAGCATTATTTAGAATCCTTGAGGCTTTTTGCAAATAAACTTCAAATAAATGTTGACTGGGACTGAACATGTTCGAGAACTGCATAACAGAAATTGATAGTATTTTATGTATATTTAGTTAAAACGCTGAAAAACCTTTTTCATGATAATCATTGATTCACAGTAACACATTCATTAATTTGTTGATTTTATTTTTTCGAAAAACAAACTTTTGATAGGTGTTTTATATCCAGGTCGAATAATAGATCTAGGTCCAATAATAGAAATTTTGACCAATTATATCGTTATAAATTTATTTATATCGACAAAACATGCGATCAAAAATCTCATTTCAACTTGCAGACAAGATAATAACTTGCAGCCAAGATAAAACACTGAACTACCTTCGGTTTATGAAAACAACGTGGATTTATAAAACCATCGCTTTAAGGATCCAAAGTAGGGCAACTTGGTGTCGGTATTCCGAACATGAACTTAGCTTAGCTTGATTGACTACTCACGTCAGCCTTTAATCGTTGAATCTGAAATCTCTATATCAACAATTCTCGCGTGAGCTTTCATTACGTCGTATGAAACATCTTAACAATTCACAGAAAATTGCTTACAAATTTTTCAAAACAACTTTTAAATTAGTATTTAACACATAGAATTTATTGTTCAGGCTAATATTCTAAATGGAAAGAAAATGCGACTAGTTTATGTCAGTATTTGTATTTTTTCGTAATATAACTGTTTGTTTTCATTTTGTTTCATACGACATAATGAAAGCTCACGCGAGAATTGAATGGAAGCTGGCCATATCTCATTATATATTCTTCAAATTAAATGAACATTTAATAAGCTTCGATCAACATTTTTAGTAAAAGTTTTGAATTTCTTAGTCCGATTTTCCTCCCCGTGAGCTTCTGTGCTTTTAACAAAATTTCACAACTATGAAATTGTGACGCAGAGATGGGTTTTGACACAAACATTCAGTAAGCGAAACTTTTTTGTGAAGAAATGAATCCAACTGTGTAAGTTGAAATTTCAGGGATAAGATTAGATGAAAATTGATATTGAAAAATATGCGGAAAAAATCTCCTTTCTCCTTTCTCCGTTCTCAAACAAAAGTCGCAGTTTGCCAAATTTAGATGATTTATGATATGAGTCAAGAGATTAAATCGAATCTGATTTATCGTCCGGTAACTTTGATATGCCTGCTTTGTCAAACCGACTATTTCATCCCCATCAGGATGTTTACAAATCACCCAAAATTTCATCAACACTTTATGACCTTCACTCGATGATATCGGGTCTCCAATTACGCTAAATCGCGACCCTTTCCCTTGGTTTGCTTGCGGAAAAAAACATTACACGTGAAAAACACCACACGAATCAGCATTATTAATATTTTTCACCTGCGAGCAGCATCATTCTGACAGCTCGCAGGTGAATGACGACAACGACAACGACGAAGCGAGCAGCGTTTGGTGTGTTTTTCCTTTATCGTTTTTCCGTTGATTGCATCAAATATCGTCCTACAGACATACACGAACACGAACCAGCTCACAAAGACAAAGCAAGACGACGGACGACGGCCGAATTCGTTCAAGGGTTCATGTTATCGTTCCATACCCGTACACCCGTACCTATACATATCGACTGGAACAGTTTCGTGTGCTTTGAACGAACCGAATAGGGAACGGATCCTGGAAAACCACGTGAATGTTCGTCTCGGCCAACCGGAAAATCTTGAATTTTTGCTGGTGAAATAGGGTTGACAATAACTGTTCACAACAAAGGGAATTTTTGTTCCCGAAACATAAAACTTTCACCAAGGTTAGAAAAGATACACATACATATGTGTTTGAATGGTGTTTGTTTCTCTGTACTTTATCTTTTTTTTAAACTTTTTTCTAATTAAGATATACCGGGACTAAAAATAATTTTAGTCTAGAAATTGTTGTTTTGGTCCAAACAAACAACGTGACATAGATAAACTAAGCTTTCTTTAAATTATACACTAAAAACACTGTTTGATTACACACGAATTCAAGTACATACCAGGTTACGGTTTTTCGATGAAAGGTGAGTGTTTGAGACTGATATTTAAGCAAAAGCAAAAAATGTATGATCAATTTTCACCCTGAAAGTTGTGAAAAAAATATTCACTCTTGTCAACTCACACTGCGGGGCAAGTGCAAACGACTCTATCGGAGTTAGTGCAAACGCACCTTAAAGCCATGTTACATCAGCCATTTCAGAAAATTTATCTCCAAAATGGTTCAGCATTATTTTTGAAGACATACATATTTTTCCAGGAAATGTGAAAGTTGAACTATAGTGAAATCCGTTTGCACTTGCCCCGGTGTACCTTATCTATAATTTTTTTTGGAATTGATTCTAATAAGCTTTCCAGTATTTAAAAAAAACTGATTTCACTTGGTCAATTTATACTCAAAATAATTAACTTTTTGAAGTAATTTTTTAATCCACAATAAAATTTGAGCTTTCAACCTTATTGACCATATACCTACATATTTATAACTTAGGTGTGAAAAGGAGGTATAACAATTCTCTCGCTACTCCTTCCGCTTTGCTGTCTTCGGCAAAGATGTAGCCATGAAATTTTCCGTGAGACTTGCTTGAAAACACAATTTTGAAGAAAAACCATAAAAGTGACATTCTCAGCACAAATAAAAACCCGGGTACCTAAATCTCATTTTTAAAAACTCTGTCGTTCGTTTTAACCAAAATGCAATTTTTTTAGGCTATCAGATTTTTTAAATTTAAAAAAGTTGTAAAACGACACACCTCAATGCAAAGTGTTCAAACAAGTTATTCTCTTCGCAATAAAAATGTATTCAAAAGTTGTGAGCTCAATTTGAACCCTCATCTTGAAGAAGCCAAGAAAGTGATCATGTCAAAATAGGGCTTAGGGCTAAGTGGGATAATTCCGAACAAATGCCGTAAGCGCCGTTAGGGTCATAGTAAGGTCTCAAAACTGATCAAATGTGATAGTCTGTTATTCTATTGATAAGTTACAGGAATAACTTGCAAACCTAACAATGTAAATTTTGTAGTTACAGTTATTAACAAAATTCATTTCTCTGAGAAACGAAAATCGTTTTGAGACGTGTCTTATCAATTGACTTTCTCGTCAATGTGAATGGAGATAAAATGTTGTTTTTAAAAGTTTCAAGTTTAGTTATTGATGCTTGATGTGGTGTGGTAAGATTTTCTGTTGAAAAAAATTTCCCCCCACGCACAAAGAAGAGTTCATATTTACCCCATATTTTTCAAGATACGGGGTAATTATGAACACATTTTTTCTGAGCATTGGTTGATGATTAGAATTCACTTTTTACCGTCAAAATCTCGATAACCATTGCAATCTAGAAAATATTCCTAAAACATTAATTTATAAGTTTATTAGAATTGTGGGTCTGCGATAATATGGAAAGATGCCTCCCTCCTCTGTTAAACTGAAAATAGCTCATAACTTTTCAACAGCAAATTTAAAAAATCAACAAATTTCACTACAATGCACTGTTTAGAGGTGGTTTCAATCTAGGAGTATACTGCCCCTATTCGCATATGAGTCCCATGTGTAAAAACTGCAAACCGAGAAAAACGCTTGTAAAGTTTGAAACTTGTTTTCATGAAAACAATCGTATGCATCGTTTGTTGGCAAAACCTATCAATAGTTCGGATAGAAAACACTTCAAAGAATACTTTTGTTTACTTTTGCGCTAATACTAACTAATAATTACGGAGAAATTTCAATAAAACACTCATGTGACTCATATGCGAATATTCTTAACCCTCGATCAGAGATTATTCGCAAATGAGTCTCTGGTGCTAAAGTTATCGGCAAGTGGCAAGTACTTTTCTAACATATTTTTCCATTTGTTTACCATTCTTTTTTATGACGGAAGAAAATTTTCGAAAGATCTTGATTCCAAACTGATTTCTATCAAGGTTTTTTCGTCAAGTGGGATGTGTTTTTCCAAAACTTTGTTTTCATTCGTGTGAAATTGCTGCGAATTTATAAGACATCATCATTATTTAATTCAATGCGTGTTACGGATACGTGGCCAACATCGACCAAAAGTCTGCTGGATTCAAGACAAAGAAGGAGATTTCTTCCGGGAAAATCTTCCTGGGTAATAAACGAAAACAGTGGTATTGATATTGTTGTGCATATAAAAAAAAGTAATGAAAAAAGTTTGTTATTCTGTTACCGAAACAACACTTCAAGTACCACCTACCGATCACACATTAGATCGTCGTAGAATCGTCGTCGTTTTTTTCGAAATTTTGGGAACAAACTTCGAACAAAAACTTGTTTTATTGGTAAATTGGAGCACAAAGAAGCGTTTTTCATCGATAACTCAAAAACGATTAAAATGCACATGGGACTCAAATGCGAATAGGGGCAGTATAGGCAATATCAAAAGTCATCAGGTAACAAAAATCGTAACAGTGTTCATAATTACCCCATAGACAAGGGGGTAATTATGAACAAACGTTTTACGCGCACAAGCTGCAACATAAAAATTAGAAAAAAATGCTCAAATGGAGAAGGGAACCATTCATTAATTTTTGGTTACTTTCCAGAATTTTAACATTAAAGAGCTACTTGTTTGAGGTGATAGTATAAAAAACTGAGTAATTTTGTTCATAATTACCCCACCTAGCCCTACTTAACCTCCTAAAATGAGCGAAACAGAAATAGTCCAATGTTCCGGAAATCACTCATTTTCACTGAGCCATGCTTGACTGCATTTGGAGCCAAAAAATCATAGCATTCAATTTTTCCTTCTCCAACAAAAGCATACACACAATTATGCATGACAACGACGCTTCTATATTTGAAACACTTCTGAAAAAACAAGCTGTAGCAGGAAAGAACGCAAACTATCAATAATCTGGCGCCGATAGTGATAGCCTTCCTTGATGATTTTCAACTGATAGGTATCAGATTTGAGTGATCCATGGAGGCTTTCAGATGATTATTTACTGTTTGCTTGTCGTAGAGGGGTATACATCGTTACTAACCGCATTAGCTTACCTAATCGCAATGAAGAGATCAACATTCGGTCCTGCCATTTCTTCAAATTTTCCTTTTGAAACATTCATGGTTGTCAATCAATAACAAACATGATCGACAATGATGCTAGGCTAAATATTTCTGAATCAGTCAGTGAGCGATGCTCAGAATGTATTTACAGGAACGTTGATCACCTCTGATTGACCACGTTACGAACAGCAAAGGAAGCACACGATGCCACCCGGTTGATTTTTTTTTTTGTATCTAGGGTAAGTGCTCCTACTCCTATGCACATATTCAGTTAGGCTTCCGCTTTTCCAAATCCAAATTGCCGGGCCTTACGCTTAACCGATGCCATCAGATTTTGTACAGCCACCTTGCCCACCTTCTTCGTCGCAGAAAGCCAGTTTGCCTTGAACTGCTGCTCGCCCTTAGCAGTTTTTTGGTCTTCTTTAGGTTCCGCTTGACAATAGCCCAGTATTTCTTAATTGGGCGGAGCTCTGGCGTGTTGGGAGGGTTCTTGTCCTTGGGAACCACCTGCACGTTGTTGGCGGCGTACCATTCCATGGCCTTTTTACCGTAATGGCAAGATGCCAAATCCGGCCAAAACAGTACGGAACAACCGTGTTTCTTCGGGAAAGGCAGCAGACATTTATTCAAACACTCTTTCACGTAAATTTTTTGGTTGACAGTCCCGGAAGCTATGAAAATGCTGCTTTTCAAGGCACAGGTATAGATTGCTTGCCAAACCAGATATTTCTTCGCGAACTTTGACAGTTTCATGTGTTTGAAAATATCTGCTACCTTTCCCCTTCCTTTTGCCGTATAAAACTCCTGCCCCGGAAGCTGCTTGTAGTCGGCTTTGACGTAGATTTCGTCGTCCATTACCACGCAGTCAAACTTCGACAGCATCGTCGAGTACAGCCTCCGGGATCGCGCTTTGGCCGTCGTAGTTTGTTTATCATCGTGATTTGGAGTCACTATCTTCTTGTAAGTCGATAGTCCGGCTCGGTTTTTGGCTCGATGCACGGTTGTAGACGATACACCCAGCTTATTTGTGGCATCTCGGAGAGAGAGGTTAGGGTTTCGCTTGAAACTACCGGCAACTCTCTTTGTCGTCTCAGCGGCTTCCGGTTTTCGATTTTCCCCCGATCCAGGCTTCCTGGCTGTCGACAAACGTTCCCCATACACTTTAATTACATTTGTAACGGTTGATTTGGCAACTTTTAGCGAGTAGCTCGGATTTTCGCGATGCGCGAGCAAAACTTTGATACGCTGCTCTTCTTCCTTGGACGGCATTTTGACAACTGAAGAATGAATTCCAAAACCAAAATAGGAGCAGCATTCTACACACACACACACACTTTCAAAATGAGGGGTGTTCAGGATTTTTAAATGCAAAATTGAAAGAATTACGTCTAGTTGATATTGACCAAATTTTGACCGCATCACCCTTTACCACGTTTTGCAGTGAAATGTCTTTCTGATAAAATTTTTAACGTTTTTAAAAATATACCTCCTCATAGGTGGTAAATCAGGTGGTAAATTAGCCGAGCGCGTTTTGAGAAATTTGAGTGAATAAGTGAACCCTTCAGATCTGCAATATGATGTTAGATGAGAAAGATATGAACGAGATAAATTTTTATATTTACACTGCCGGCCAAAAGTTTGGGATCACCCGCTAAAAAACATGCAAATTTTGATCGTTCATATCTCAGCCGTCTTAGGACATATTGCAAATCTTCTGAACTCATTTGAAAGATAATGAGCAATAGCTATTTCGGAGTTATTTTGCCCATAAATAATGTTTTAGTTTTGCACCTAAAACTTAACCTAAAGTTAGAGCATTTTCGAAAAAACGCACTCAATATTCAAAGCCGATCATCTCACGATAGAGTGTACCAAATTTCAAAATTTGAGTTGCATTAGAATCCTTATTCTATACTTCTCAAAACACAATCAAAAAATTTTGTGCAAAAATTTAAGAATGTACTTTTAATTAATAAAATAGACACTTAAGTTATCGTCCAAAAGTTTGAGATCACCCCTAGTATGGTGTATCGACTAAAAGTTTGGGATCATTTTTTCAAAAACATGCAAATTTATCTCATTCATATCTTTCTCATCTAACATCGTATTTCAGATCTGAATGGTGCATTTGAAAGCTTAGGAATTGTAGTTTTTTCATAAATTCATTAAAAAATTATATTTTAAATCCATAACCATAAAAAATTCACAATCATAAGTGTGAATTTTAAAAAAACAACTAATTTCAAGTAAATTGTTTATGGTTATCACTTTAAAATATAATTTTTGTATGAATTTATGGAAAAACAACAATTCCTAAGCTTTCAAATGCACCCTTCAGATCTGCAATACGATGTTAGATGAGAAAGATATGAATGAGATAAATTTACATGTTTTTGGCCAATACACCATACTGAGGGGTGATCCCAAACTTTTGGACGATAACTTAAGTGTCTATTTTATTAATTAAAAGTACATTCTTAAATTTTTGCACAAAATTTTTTGATTGTAATTTGAGAAGTATAGAATAAGGATTCTAATTCAACTCAAATTTTGAAATTTGGTCCACCCTATCGCGAGATGATCGGCTTTGAATATTGAGTGCGTTTTTTTGAAAATGCTCTAACTTTAGGTTAAGTTTTAGGTGCAAAACTAAAACATTATTTATGGGCAAAATACCTCCGAAATAGCTATTGCTCATTATCTTTCAAATGAGATCAGAAGATTTGCAATATGTCCTAAGACGGCTGAGATATGAACGATCAAAATTTGCATGTTTTTAGGCGGGTGATCCCAAACTTTTGGCCGGCAATGTATAACAAAATGATCCCAAACTTTTGGCCGATACATCTTACTAAAGGGTGATCCCAAACTTTTGGACGATAACTTAAGTGTCTATTTTATTAATTAAAAGTACATTCTTAAATTTTTGCACAAAATTCATTTTATTGTGTTTTGAGCAGAGCAGACATTTTTCAAGCATCAAAGTTGACATGGTTGCTGATTTTACTTCATCGTCACGTTTCAAATCTCATTTGACTACTAGTCAAGCTTCAAGGGACTGGAAAAGCTTGACTATCGTCATGGATTTCTGTTCACGTGACGGATGTTATTTTTCGAACGATGGTTGTCAAGCAAGTCGACGGCGTCAGTTCAAAGCATTTTATGTATGAATCGAAAAATTTGGTGTATTAGGATTGCTTGTTGGGCGATTTGCCAGTGTCAAAAACAAATAAAATTCGGATTCAAAAAATGCTACCAATTGCGGAATTACAATATTGTAAAGGAATTTTTATATAGATAATTATGGAAGGCAATTTTTTTGCGCATAGTCGATATTGTCCTTCTAGTCCCTAGCGAATTCTCATCGGTCGTGACAGTTGATGTTACGTTCGAAAATGTCCCGGTCCCGAACTATCCTGGACTGATCTCCAAAAACGGAAACGATGATCGTTGTTTTCAGATTTTTTTTCAGCCACGACCATAACGTAACTTGTGTTTTTTTTTTATCTAAACATTATTCCGTCACAGTCAAAAAGACGACGACGGGCTGAAGGCGACTATGGTTATTCCGACGCTTCATCTGACTGAAGGTTGAGGCGAGATTGTTGGCTTGATTACTCATTTGAAGGCGTCTGTTATGAATGCGACTGCTTTAACTTTTTCACAGTCACAGTTTTATGACTGATGACGGAGAATTTTGTATGCTCTGGTTTTGATAAGTAAAGAATAAGGATTCTAATGGAACTAATATTTTGAAATTTGGTCCATTTTATCCTGAGATGATCGGCTTTGAATATTGAGTGCGATTTTTTGAAAATGTTCTAACTTTAGGTTACCTTTAAGGTACAAAACTAAAACATTATTTCCGGGCATAAAACCTCCAAAATAGCTTTTGCTCATTCTGAAATCAGTAGATTTGCAATATGTTCTAACATGGCTGAGATATGAACAATCAAAATAAGCATGTTTTAGCGGGTGATCCCTAACTTCTGGCCGGCAGTGTATATACCACCGTCGAAGTTTCTGCTCATCGCAACTTCTTAGTCAATTGCAAATCATACCAA
Source organism: Uranotaenia lowii (assembly GCF_029784155.1). Lineage (NCBI taxonomy): Eukaryota > Metazoa > Arthropoda > Insecta > Diptera > Culicidae > Uranotaenia > Uranotaenia lowii. The sequence continues at coordinate 203,099,919 of NC_073692.1, forward strand.
TAATACTGCTTGACCAGATGGCTATCAAGTTCCATCGAAAGGAACAACATTATTCTGATTATCGAACCTAGAAATCTCCTTTTAAGTGACTTTGATGCAATTCTAATTATTCGATCAAGAGATTATAGAATTTTCAAAACGTTTACGCTGTACCAAGTATTTATTTCTTGACAAAAATCATTCAGCACACCTTAATTAATCCCGATAGTCGAAAATGGGTCTCAATTCCGATGTACAGCAAAATAGTGCTACCATATACGACTTAAAACTTTAAAAAATAGTGTTTTATTGATTTAAGATTTTTTTAAAGTTAGAAGCCTAGTGTTTAAGACTCAAGTTCAGCCTAGTATCTATGTTTCACCATTTCACGTCATTTTAATTTTAGCATTTTGAGAAAGTAGTATAGCTAAGATGTCAGATTCTTTAGTGTTAGAGGAAAATCTCTTAAAAACTCTTTAAAACCTGTTCGAACAATAGAAAACGCCTAAAAATACAGATATCAATTCAAATAGTTTATAGAAACAATATTATTCACTTTTCTACAGTAAATTTTAAGAGATAATTTTGATTTTTGTTAAAAAACATAATGGTACTATTATTATTTCGCACCCTTTTTCATATTGTTGATCATCAACACAAAATGCTTCATCCTGAAAAATAAACTTATGCTCGATTTATCCGTTGAAAATTTAAAATAAATTGTAGAACAAATTTTTGATGATTGTCAATTATACATATTTTAACAAGCAAAAACATAGTGGTACTAGTCTTGTTTCGCTCGCTGTGTATTTATACTTCTTCCTCGGAATATGTTTTCGCATATTTGATGATGTGATAGCGGGAAACAGCCTAATGAAAAACTCTACTCTGATGATTGTGTTTCAATGTCTCATTCAAATCTTCTTATGTACATAACATGACTCGTTATCACTTTGCTGTAATAATCTGAACTAATCTGAGAACTCGAGAAAACTCATTACTTAAAGAATTTGGATTTGTTATTGGAACTTAATGCTGAATATCAATCAATTAAACTTTGACGAATCAATCAACCAATCGAATTGTTCAATAATGTCTCATCCAACTCTGCTTGAGCGAAGTGAAACATAATTTACCTTAATTTACTCACCTGTCGTTTTCTAACACTAAAATATTTAGAACTTTGATCTAGAATGCATAATCAACGTTACAGAAATATTTCTGCTTCGGTAGGTTTTTGACATTCATGAGTGTATTATAATCATAATTTAAATCGCAAGTTCATAAGTATAAATTTCTAAACCAAGGCGTGTCCTTCTGTTAGCTTTTTGGCAACCCTACCCGACCGTTGCAGAGCCTCGCAGAAAACGAAACATCAAAACACATGAAAGCTACCAATCCGCTGCTGCCTGGCTTCCCACTTTCCCATTTGGCTCCGAATCCCAACGCAAATTTACACACACACTTCCTGTCCACTTCCGTCGTTCCGGTCGGGTTGTTGTTTGTTGCTGCTGATTTTTCAGTCAGTCAGTCAGTCAGCAGCAGCAGCTTTTGTTTCTTCTTGTTTGATATCCGCATGTATGAATGAGAGTAAACTTGGCTTTGATGCTAATGCAGTATGTTTTGTTTTACTGGTTCGCTTAATTGAACTTTTCCCTGTTTGGTTGGAATTTTTTGAATATTGAGCAATGTACTTTTCCGCGAAGTTCAATGTTACGCTTTTGTTTGGGGCTGATGTTATTTGTCGAGGGCTCTTTCCTATTCATTCAACAAAACCCGACAAAAGCTACCCCAGCTTAATGGTGCAATTTGCCGATTACCTCTTAAGGGACGAAAGTTGACCGAAAACTTTTCCCAGGCGCAACACCAATACACTAACACATGCCCATTTATTCAAATAAAGCCCTTCTGCACTATTACTGCACTATTTGCCCGTCTCAATGAAATGCTATTTTAACCCTTGAATTTTACACTCGTTACTTTTGACTTTAATTTTTTTTTTCTCATTCAAGGATCCGTTATCCTTGAACCTTCTTCCCCAAACGAACAGCTTTCATTGACTCACTAATATTGAACTCACCGATTAAAACCAGAACACCCAGACGGCTACCACGTGAATCTACTAAATCTTCGCCAACCAAGTGGAAAAATCTAGCTAATGCAATTCGCTATTGGTTGGAAAATCCAGATGGAAAACTTCGGTTTCACTAAAATTTCACACGCGCGCCCTCAATGCCGATGATGACGGAATCGGGCCAGGGAAAAACTTTTACACTCGTTTTTATATGTTGAACCCTTAAACAAAAAAACTAAAACACTATTTTAACCGCTCGGTTGTTTTTATTTTGGTTCTCCAAACCGTCCCGGATTAAAGTTGATCTGATACTGGTGGGCCCTACACTGGGAAGTCGAACCGAACCATCGAAAGTCTTTCGAGTTGGATGGCAAATGGTACCGAAAGCTACCGAAGGGCCACTCGGCAGGCAGAACCGAATGGGAAGCGCTTTTCCAAGAATGTTTGTCGGTGTTTGTGTTCGTTGTTGGGAAAAACAACTTCATGTGATGTTTTTATCGGTTGCTTCGCAAGCGAAAATCGTTGAATTCTTACGATTTTTCTTTCGGAAAGCTACCATGCGTCTCCACAGAATGAATTGAATTTTTTCTGCTCTCGTTGAACGAAACGTATTTCAAATTTCTAACTTTAAAACTTTTGTTTTAATTAAAATATTGTTTCAGAAAAATCATTGCACTTTATTTCCGTGATTCTGGTCAATGTCATTCTATGAAACACAAAGATACATGATAGGCATTTGAAGTGGAAGTTTAAACCGTAAAATCGTGGTCTGGCTGCATTAAAACTCAACCTAAAGAACATATTTCAACCATTCAGAATCCAAGTTGAAATGAGTATGGGAGAGTGGGGAATCATGGGCCACTTTGTTTCGTTGTTCCATAACTTCTTTATTATAAAAGATAAAAAGAAAATAAAAAATGGTATAGTTTTTTACATTTTCAAGGTATCATAAGGTCTTTTTCTAAATTTTTAAATAAGTTATTTTCCCCAAATTCTGACTGTTTGAAAAAAAGCAATATTTTTTGGTTTTTGAAAAATGGTGGGGAATCGTGGGCCACCAAATCCAAATTGACCAAATAACATGCAAAGCTTATGAGTTGATCCAAAACTGTGATTTCCTAATTCATTCCGTTATTTTAAAAACAATTTCAGATGATGAAATAAAAAAGAGCGCTGCGTATGATCGCATAGATTCCAAAACCTGACTCGCGAACGTTTTGGCAAAATTTCTTATATAGGATGGACAACATATTTTTCATTACTCTTCATTTGGTATAAGAAAACTTCACAGATAGGAAACACGTATTATAAGTTCTGAATGTGTATAAAAACATAAAAATGTAGGTGATTCAAGAGGTGTGGCCCACGATTCCCCACAAGCTATGATTTGCAAATTGGTTGCGTTTGCGTGACTTATTGATGTTTCATCAAAAATACCTTTTCCATGTGAAAGATCATGACAAAACTAATATCATAAGCGCATGAGCGTATTTTTTATATGAACTTTATGTTTCCCATCGATGAAATTAGCGGGTGTTTTTTTAATTATGTATGTAAATTTTTCTTACTTTCTTTAGCTTGATAAATAAAAGAAGCAGATGATGCGTATTTCAGTCAACAACATATAGAAATATATGCTCACGCAAAGCGACGACGATGACAGTTGGTTTGAGATTTTTATCTCAACACACATCCCACTCTCCCCTGTAAAAATCTTTAACACTAAGCTAAAGTTTTTCATCGGGCAACTGTCCTTCAGATAAAAATCATCTTCTCTTTATATTTTCGGTTTTAACTCGTATTATGATACGGTCTTTCTCTGATATCTTCTTGTATCGGAAACTTGAAGAAAAATTTATTAAAAGAAAAGCTAAGAAACTCCGTAACTCCGTAACTCCATCAAATAAAAATTTAGAATCTTTTCAGCCTGAATATAATGAAGACTAAAAAAATGAAGAAACTTCCGAATTCAGAGTTTGAACCTTTAATATATTTAAATTTCTTTTGAGGATTCATATTTTATATTATGCAGTTTTGAACGGCTTTAGAGATTTTTTTTAAACTATCGTTAAAAATTTACTTTTTTCTATTTCTTTCTTCACATTCACTTTAAGGGACCATTCAAATATGACACTGAAAATTATTTTTATTAAAATGTAAGTGATAATTGGAGTGAATTTTACCCATTTCTCATTTCATGTGAGTTTGAAGTGACCGACAAGTGAATTTCAAGTCAGCGGCGGCGAAGTGAATGTTGTGTCCTGGGCAAGCACGTCTGTTATGGTCACTGGTTCGTCGAGAAGAGAAAGCTTGTCCTTAAATTAGCACTCAGGCTACTATGATGATTCCTGTGCTAACCATAGCGGTAGCACAGTAGTTACTATGTGGTTGCTATTGGGGGCTATGGGTTATTCTTCCGCCTACTGTGATTGACCAAATTCTAACAGTGAATGTTAAGTTAGCAGCAAAGTGAGTTTTAAATGTATGCTCAGGTTGTAACATCTTTAAAAAAAAGAGAATTTCCAGGTTGAATTTCGGCATTACATGATCAATTAGCTTTGTTATTCACAACAATTTATTATTGAAATGAAAAATGGAAAAATAACAGTTTTTTTTTCAATCCATTTATTGGTTCATATAAATTTTCCGACTTGAGAAAAAAAACACCCGTTTTCCACTCCAACAGGGCATTTTTGTTGCTGTTTTCTGAAAATAATAATAATTTAATTTAATATTTTTCGGGTATTAACTTGATTTCACGATACTTCCTTTTATTTCTTACTTTCTGAAAATTCTCCAAAAAAACCTTTTTGGATAGTGTTTCTGGGACTCGATTTTTTGAAAAAGTTGAAATAAAAGAAAAATATAATTTTATATTATGGTTACGGTTTATTCATCACAATTTACCTTCTATAATAAACAACTATTTAACTAATCATTCAATGCCAAACGATATTTTCATCGAGCTCTAGAAGTATACAATCGTTTAAATCAGGGGTGAGCAACCCGCGGCCCGCGGGCCGCATGTGGCCCGCGAGACCCTTTTGTGCGGCCCGCGACGCTTTTTTCAAATTTTTATGCCTTAATTTGTTTCTAGAATGGATAGTTAGGAAAACTTCAGTTTGTTGACTTTTTTCTGGCATTTTAAGCGTTTACTATGTTATGTTTTAGGCTTAAATGCAGTATTGTTTATTGGCATAACGTAATATTGGAGTGTTTTTATTTATTCAGCATACTTTTTCATTTTTATTTAACTCCTACCACTTGGAAGGCAAAATCCATTAAAGTAAGTCGGAAGAACAGCAAAAAATCGGAACCTACACATGATCAAAGGTGTTTTGAAGCCCGTTCAGTGAATTCATTATTTACATTTCAAGCAAAAATAAAGTTGAATGATAAAATATATGCTCAGCAGATAATTTTTTTTTAAATTATTCTATCCAATTCGGCAAAAAAGTCTTGGTGAACGATTTTAGATTGTTTATCATCATGAATCAGCCGGCATCAAAGTTACCCACAAAAATTATTAGTTCTTGAAAAAACAATAGATATCTGATCTCTGATTCCACCAAAAATATCTTCTGTGATATTTTTTTTCAGAAATTTTATAGAAATTTATCACAAACATCGATAAATTGAGTTATTTCACTTATAATTCGCAATCTACATTACCAGTGTCAAAATATTGCTCTAGAAATCCTATCACAGTGATATCTAAATAAGATTAAAAATGATAAAAAATGTGGATAAAAATTCTAAAATCAAGAAGGTCACAGAAATGCTTTTCTTATTGGATAAACAACCATACCAAAAGGAATGATTGGAAATGTAGGTTTACAGTAAACAAATCAGTTGAAGGCGATGGGAAGTTTACATGAATTAAGCCATATTAATACATGTAAATACCCGATTCCCTTCTACCCATGCAGTTGCATGTAATGTTACAAGGATTTTTCTAACCGTGTAGTTTAGAAAATAGTTGCCTAAAAAATATGTGAAATTGAACATTTTACAACCTTGCTCAACATCTGAATGCAATGATCCAATTCAGAACTTAAATTAAAAAAACGGGTTTTTAACGTTTGTAGAAAAAAAAACATCTAGGCTTTGAGGACAAGTTTTAATTGTAAAAAAAAACAGAAAGTTAAATAGCGATCAAAAGTACAACGCTAAGATGACAATGATTTCTTTAAAAATCTTTTTATCACACTCTTAGTTATCACTGTGTGTAAGCTCCAGAAAATTTTTAAATGGAAGTGATGACGTATAGTATTATCGGGTTAAACAAGAATGTTTAAGAACGAATGTTCGCCAAGAAGTACTATTAAAAAATTGAGAGAATTTAAAAATGACAAAGATTTTGGGGGTAAGAGTGGAAAGAAAGTAGAACCTGCTCGCCTGGTGGTCTAACAATAACTAACTATATATTTCTAAGAGCAAGTTCACTGGTGTTGGGAAAAAGTGGTAGAACTTTTGACATTTTAAAAATTTTACCATGCAAAAATGTTTTCAAGATCTTTAGGCGTTGTATTTTTTTACAACACTGTTTCTATTTCAGCTGTATGTGATAGAAATATTGTTATTTTTACATCACAGCATGCGAAAATACAACACGTGTTGTAAAAAAACTAGAAGGCCACAGATCTTGAAAATGTTTTTGCATGGCAAAATTTTCAAAATGTGCCGTCATTGTCAAATTTTCTACCACTTTTTCCCAACACCAGTGAACTTGCTCTAACTAATTTTACATTATCATAAAATCATGGCATGCTACACATCGCACTTGCTATCTTCATGCTTCAACAAACGATTTAGCGAGGTAACGTCAACTGGGGCAACATGCAACAATTTTCAATTTCATTGGCTTCTAAAAACTTTATGTTCACAGTTAATCATACCTTTTATGCATCAAAAGTTTCAAGGTTGATGAGACATCAAATTGGCGTAGTCAGAAAAATTATTGGTTTCTTCAGTTATTTTTAATTTTCTAAAAACATGCGATTTTCATCCTCCTCAGAAAATGGGGTAACTTGCAACAAAATATGTTTTTGATAAGAAATCTTATGAAAACGTATGAAAATGTATAGTTTTTGATAAATTTTCGATGAATTCAAGATCATTACGCATGAACACACCATTTGCAGTGATTTTTTGATTTGTGAAAACTTATTTTCACATTTTTTCTGAAAATTAGGGTGCTGCATACATTTAGGGGTAAAACAATAGTACTAAAAATTGAAAAAGCCGAAATCATAAAAAAAAAATGTTTGGATCATAGAAATTTCAGTGTTGACAAACGCGTGATGCAAAACAATCATATTGGAGCATTTGGATATGAGATTTACAAGGTGTTTCTTTGATTTGCATTTTGTTGCATTTTACCCCACACTGGTAACTGAATTATTTTTAAATTATTTTTTATTTTGAAATATTTTTATTTATTTAAAAAAATTGAGTGATTTTTCGAAAACTATTTTTACATCAATAGTGTTGGTATAGGATGAGGAAACCAGTATAAAGTTTGTAGGTGATATTATCAAGCCAATCCTTCATACTGGGTATAGTTTTTTACAGCATCGAAAAATGTTAAAAATTTGTACATTTATTGTTCGATTTTTTAAATTTTATATGAAAATCAAAAACTTTGAAAAACTATCTCAGGATGCTACAAATTATGTCATTATCATGTTGTAATCATTAAAAGATATCTTTATCTCATTACATTAAATTAAAAATTGAATCAGTGTGGTGTTATCTAAATGTTGCATCCAACCCCGCTGTTGCATGATGCCCCGTTTGACGGTACCTTTTCAATATCGGGTATTTAAGAAGCCGTGTTGAATTACTGTTTTTGAGCACGTGAAATCGTTTTATCTTTCCTTTTTCAGATATGTTTTCGCCAAAATTTGTAGTTTTGAATGTGTTTTTGAATGTTATGTTGTGAAGCTCTGATAATTATCACAAAAAAAAATTTAAGTGCGGCCCGCCGGCAAGATTTCAAATTTAAATTGGCCCGTTGGTTCAAAAGGTTGCTCACCCCTGGTTTAAATCAATAACTCCTTCCCCTACCAAACCACAATCTATCTATCTATATATATAAAAATGAATTTCTGTCTGTCTGTCTGTCTGTCTGTCTGTCTGTCTGTCTGTCTGTCTGTTCCCTATAGACTCGGAAACTACTGAACCGATTTGCATGAAACTTGGCAGGTGGGGGTATTGGAGTCCGGGGAAGGTTCCTATTATGGTTTGAGACCCCTCCCTCTCTCATGAAGGGAGGGAGGGGCCTCGCAATCAAAAGTAAATTTTTAGCATAACTCGAAAACCCATCAAGCAAATGGTATCAAATTTGGCATGGGGTGGTATTTGGGAACGCGGAATATTTCTATGAATATAAGGTACCCCTCCCTCCTTTCAGTTTGGTGATAGGAAGGGGAGAGGGGGGCAACCTTACAATTTTTCATATAACTCGAAAACTAATCAAGATATTGGAACCAAATTTGGCACGGGAAGGAATTTGGATACGAAAAATATTTCTATGATTATTTGAGACCCCTCCTCCTTCCATCTCCCTCTTTCCAGTAGTGAGATACAAAGGAGGGAGGGGGCCTCTTTCATATTTTTTTACATAACTCAAAAACTAATAAAGCAAATGGAACCAAATTTTTCATGGGAAGGAATTTGGATACGAAAAATATTTCTATGATTATTTGAGACCCATCCCTCTTTCCAGTAGGAAGATATAAAGGGGGGAGGGGGTCTCTTTTATAATTTTTCACATAGCTCGAAAACTAATTAAGCAAACGGAACCAAATTAGGCATGGACGGGTATTTGGGAACGTGACATGTTCTAATGATTGTTTGAGACCCCTTCCTTCTTCCAGCGGGGGGAAAGGAAAGAGGGAGAGGAGTTTCATACAATTTCACTGCATAACTCAAGAACTAAAACAGCAAATGGAACCAAATTTGGCATGGAACGATACTTGGGTACGAGACATGCTTCTATGAATATTTGATATCCCTCACTCCTTGAAAGAGGCGGATGAAAAGGGGGAGGAGAGGTCTCCCTTACAATTTTCAGTTTGACTGGAGAGTTGATCGAGCAAATTGAACCATATTTGGCATATGATGGTATTTGGATACGAGAAATGTTTCTATCATAAATTGAAGTCCCATCTTTTTCCAGTGGAAAGATATTAAGGGGGAAAGGGGGGCTTCCATACAATTTTTTGCATAGCTCGAGAATTGATCGAGCTAATGATACCAAATTTGGCATCAAAAAGTATTTGAGTACAAGTATTTGAGTTAAAAAATACTTTTTCTATGTGAAACAATTCCTTTCTTGAAGTAGGATGATGGAATTGGGAATATAGGAAGCGAAGAGGAAGCTTACATTTAACTTTTTTTTTTTATAAAATCCGAGAAATAGACAAAATTTCATATGGAAAATTATATGTTTCTACGATTGTTATAGACCATTACGCTTTACAGTGTAGAGAGGGGAAGAAAGAAGGAGGCTCCATATACATTTTGTTGTAAAACTTAAAAACTCATCAACCAATGGAACTAAATTGGTTATAAGAGAATTTTTGGGAACGAAAAAAATGGGTATGATTATTAAAGATCAGGACCTCAATTCAGCAGGGGGTGAAGGGAAGGACAGGGGAGGGGGCTCTCTTATCACTTTTTTAGCATAAATCCAGAACATATAAAAAAAACAACCATATTATATAAGTTAGATTGTTTGCGTACGCTCAATTTGAGACCCTTCAGACAGATTAAAATTATCAGATCATTAACACAAATTTATATAGCAAGATTCAGAATATTAGTTAAAGTTATCTGTTTGTTGCAATTCGAAACTCCAGCTCCAGCTGCGGATATGTTATAATTTGATTTAAAATAATGCCAATAAAACAATAAAAATTTGAATAATTTTTGAAAATATCATTTGATTTTGAAAGGTGTAGCAAAGCACACCGGGTCAGCTAGTAAACATATAAACATATAGAATTCAAGTGTCAGTCAACTTAAACTCAAGTAAACTCAAGTGATCAAGTAATTATTGACTAGCTGGTTTAAAATTAAAGTTAGAGCAAGTGAAATGGACATGAGTCCCTCAAGATGGAAAAGAAAAAATCACTGAATTCTCACTTTTTAGTGAATTCTCAAGTGTATTTTAAGTGTGATTTCGGATTCAGTGTACGTAACACGTTTAGGGGGCTGGTTTAACAGCTTGTTACGGTCTGTGGAGTTTAGAAAACAATCTTATTCGAAATTGTTACGCAGGGAGAAGGGGGTTCAAAAATAATCGAAAAATGCGTTACGTAATTTTGAACGGTCCCTAAGATATTTGTTAGAAAATATCGTTTATTGTTTTTTCAATTTGCTGATGCAGAGGTGAAAAAACCTGTTAGACAGTTTGCGGGTGTATTTTGCATGCGTACAAAATGTACCCACAAAGCTGTCCCATATGCGGCTATTATTTTGTCTGTTGATCATTTGATTCCTTCTATCTGAACTATATTTTTTACTCTACTGATTGTTTACTTATTAAAAACAGGTTGAAATGAAGTTTACGACGTGTGGAATAATGTTACAATTTTTTTTTTCAAATGAGTTGAGTAGCTACTTTCAATAAGATACGCGTATTTTAGTTTATGGAAAAAGTTAGTCAGAAAGTAACAGCGAGACCAAAACTGAATAAATATCGCTTCCATGTAGTAGATTTTTTTTTCTATTTTTTACAACGCAGAATCCAATGAATTTAAAATAAACATGTTTGAATCATTTTAATGTAACTTACCCATTTTAGCCTTACTTTCCCATAAAATTTGAGCAAATTATAACTTTTGATATTAAATCTTAATATTATCTAGTCTAATTTTTGTTATTTCAATGAATGAATATTTCGAGTATTGGTGAAATTATAATTATGAAACTTTTTAATCTATATTGAAGATCAAACTGTGTAACAACAATTTTTGAAAAGAACTGAGAAAAGATGAAAATGCTTATAGGACAGTCTTGCAAATTGAGGCAGTGCTAGTGAATATCAGAATCTTTAATCTAACTTCGGGTTCATAATTCAATTTGAGATTTTTTTTTCTTTTTTTTAAGTAGTAGCGGCCCACCACACTCCCCCACACCAAAAGGCTCAAATGAGCCTCCTGGTAATGGACGGTACTGTTCTCAGCATGTCTGGCAGCAAAAGGCATTATAAAGTTATACGCGAGCAAAATTTTACTCATGCTGAGAACGCAATAATAGATAATTGAATGCGGGGAAATGTGACTATACTAATTAAACTAACTAACACCATGAATCTCAATGGAAAGAGATTTCCTTTTAAGAATAATTTAGAATTAACAAATACTCACATACACCCAAAACTCATTGATAGAAAACTTGAACATAGATTAATGGTTGAACTTAGTTGAATGAGAGCTCCAAGTTTGAAAACTAAATTTATTAAAACTTTCGAATGGGGAGTTTGATGTGGCGCAAATATACCTTAAACTGAGAAGATTTTTTTCGTCAGCTTCTTCCAAGCTGTGAGGAGAGTGATAAATCACAATGTAAACAAGAGTTAGATTGTCAACACATTAGAGTGGTCGAGAGCAATTTTTGTTATTTCTTGTATGAACGTTGTGTGATGGGAGTCGAAATATTTTTTTCTCTATTTACAATGAGGTCGTGTAAGACCGAAACACTAGGGCCATGGTTGCCACATGTACAGATTTATCTAGAAAAGTACAGATTTTAGGACTTATTTTTGATACAGATTCAGTACGTGCAGATGACATATTTTTAAAATTTGGTACAGATTTGTACAGATTTTTGGCATTTGGTGTAATGTACAGCAGTGCGGCTTTAAATGAACCATGTAAGTGATACTGACTTAATGAAATATTTTTTGCTCGAAAGTACAGATTTGGATTTGGTAACACCAGGGAATAAAAAAAATCGTTATTTTTCGTTAGAACTTGCCGATGAAAACACCCGTAAAGGAGATTTTTATCCACCAGTGTACTGTACTCATACTCATCATTAACAAATTTGCTCTCGATTAGTTTTGCAATCCGATTCAAACTTATCGGTAAAAATAACGTTAAGCAAGTAGTAACAAGAGAAGATTGGTCACTTTGTTGCATTCAGATTTGGTTGTTTAATTTAATAGATGGATTCGATTGTTTAACCTCCGGTTGTATCTTGCGACCCGTCTAGTTAAAGGGTTTTGCTTGAAGGTGACAAAATTAATGTTAGCAGATCGCTAGTAGAAGTTATTAGTGTTAGTACAGCGAAATTAATTAAGCTCCGATTTCAACTTTCGACCAGTCAAGTGAAAGGGTTTGACTTATAGGTGACGAAAAAAACTCTCGCGAGTTCGTTAGTACAATCTATGAAATAGAAAGGATTATCTGAACATAACATGATTTTCGAGAAACACACTTCAAAAGTCTTAGTTGTGCGAATTTCAAAATATTTTTCAAAAAGGTTATTTATCATATAAATATTTAATATTTAAATATTAAATTTGCAGAAGATGATGGAGTTTGAATGAAATCTTTTTTAAATCAACATGAGAGATAACAATTGATTAATTGAACACTATCAAATTAATATTTTTCTTGCTTTTTCTTCAAGAAAAATCTTAAAATTTCTGTAGAGAAGAATAGTTGGAATTTAAAAGAAAACTTCATCTTTAGTAAACTTTGATAAATACATCTTATGGTCAAAATTAAATTATACAATACGTATCCACTACTTAAGAAATTATTATTAATGATTTAGTACGATAAAAATCCAATTTTCCACTTTAAATTTAAGTTTTGCGAAATTCATGGTGAGATAAAAGCTAAAAAAAAGCGTGATAAAATCGAAAAACTACTGGTCTATCAAAATGTAGATCTCAAAACGTACTTCTTGATCCAGCTGATAACTTCAATTGTTTTCATTTGGCGCATTTGCCTTTTTCAAAATTTACTATCAATATGATAGATGTTGAAAATAGGTGAGGAGAATTTTATTTAGAAGCGTTATCATCAGCTACAAAAATTTAACTTTGCACTGTTTTTTTTTTTTCTTTCTAACCGTCTATAAAATTTCATAATCTTGTAATGTTCTTACCAAAAGGGACCTGCGAATGCTAGAAAAAAATGAATAATACTATCGGCCATGCCGTAGGAAGGGGGGAGGGGGGGGGGGGGGGTTAACCCCCGAACCCATGAAGGTCCAAAAATGCCAAGTAAAATTGTATTACTACTCAAAAATTTTGAAATTTCTAATCTTAAATTATTTATGAACTACTAAAAATACTCACGAGTAACAAAGTGTACAATCTCGACTCCAAAACCTCGAAATCTCATTCCAGGACCAAAATTCTAAAACGGGTTTTCGAAAAAATTCCCAATCGTTGAGTCCCAAATATTGAATCCCAATAAAGTTAGACTAAGCTTACCAGATTGTCCGGATTTTTAACAGGTTTTTTTCACTCTATTTGCAAAATAAAACGAAAATTAAAAAAAAAACATATTTTGTCAGAATAAACATAACGATTTTTTGGAAGCCTGATTCTTTTGTTGATTCTGAATCGGCTGATATATTTCAAAAAAATTAAAAACAGTTTTCCATGTGTTTTTCATCTTGATTTTAATGGAATGATTCCGAAATTTGCCGCCATATTGGCCGGATTTTTGGGAAAGTTTTGAAACAATATGTCCTTATTTCGCAAGGTTTTAGGATGAAATCTCCTGGATTTGCCCAGCCCGGATACATGCGGAAAAATATCTAGCAAGTATCCAGTTTATTGTTCTTGATTTTCAGTTTGAATCATCATTGGTATAGAATCCAGCTTCGATCTTTGGTGTTGCATTTCACCTATATTTTCGGAATATGAAAAAAGAAAATATTTAAAGTTCAAACTATTTTTGAGATTTGGATCTGAAAGATGCAGAGTTTGAACAAAAGAAGGTTTCATGAGTCCAGAATTGAAAAATGTGAAACAATTTCATCATTCACAATTTTATTTAAATTTATAGATTCAATAAATAATAAAAAATCGTATTGAAAACCATAAATTCAAAATCCAATGGAAGATTTCTGGTTAAAGGTTCTAATCCAAAATTTCGCTTTATGGTTTCAAATTCATAGGATTTCTTATCTGGAATAAAGATTTTGATTTTGAATTTGGGTTCAAAATGCAAAAATCAGATTACAATCCAAGGTTTGTATTCATATTTAGCCCAAATTTAAATTTTATAATCAGTATTAAAATTTCAAAATTCCATTTAGGATTCAAATTGAAGTAGATAGCTGATCCATAATTTTGATTCTTGATTAAAAATTAAAATTTTAAATTAAAGCAATATCAGTTTAGAAACACAAACCTCGTGAAAATTACATATTAAAAATAAGATCTGCATTCATTCAAAAGAATTTGATTTCTGAAAAATTAAGATTTTAGTTTTGAAAACTTTAATTACAGGACTTAAATTATGAAGTGTAGAATAATAAATGATAATTTTTGAACTTGTTTTTTATCCTCAGGGCCAAATTCTGATTATAGTAGTTTCTACGTGATTGTCCACTCGCGACTTTTATCAACGATGCCATTGGCGCACCAGGCATCAAAAAACTTATCTGGAACAACTGTGTTCGATGTTTACTCTTGAGCTCGAACTCACGTTCATAAGCTCAGGAGGCAAGTGGTTTACCAACTGAGCTATACCACTAGTCTCCATATATTTTGAAGCTTCATGAAAAAAATAGGCAACTCCTGGAACTTATTTTCAAAAATATTTAACTTTTACTGCAAAATAACTTTATCCTGAATTATTTGTACTTTACATACTGATACTTTTTTCACTTGTGTATGCATTGTTCAATATAAAAATGTTCTAGAAAAAAAAACCATTAAACACACCGCCCACCCCCCCCCCCCCCCCCCCCCCCCCCCAATGAGCCGGTTCTTCAAACGGCCCTGTTATCGGCATTATGTTTAAAAATTCAGATTTTTTCAAATTCTGACCTTGACATAGATATAACTTTATTCAACTCATCATATTCCTGTAGAACTTAATGTATTTGGTGAGAAATTTACCACTTATGAAAACTTGGTCCCTGGAGTGACAGTAACCTGAATTTCTTACAAAGAAAAATTCGTTTTTTTTCCAGAAATATGTGCCAATTTAAATAAAAAAAAACTTTCATTATTTATTTGTTTTATGTATAAGATTTCATGAAATAAACTTGATTTTCCAAGCATTTACTCAGCCTTATTTCTTATTTAAAAAAACGGTGTTATCTTATTTTAATCGCCGCCGGGAAATCTTCTTAACTTCATGGGTTCAATTGATTCGCAGTTGCTTACGTATTTTAACAATCCAAGAACATTTATAATATTTTACTAACGAGCCTATAGTAAACTAAGAGACGAAATGTCACGATTGGAATTTTCGATTCTGTCAGTGTCATTCCAATCGAGCAAAACCAAGCAGTCTTAAAGGCAGCCCTACAGCAGGGTTGTAAGCTTATTATTTTGAAAGGGATCAGACTGTGCACCTTTGTTTACTACAGTCTCTTTATATGTTACTATTTTGCTATTGACTTTTTTTCAGCAAGCTTACCTTCGGAACATATACTGTCAAACAGTTTCTGAAATTCCAAATTTTTCAAACGTTCAAAATATATGATATCAAATTGAGGTAACACGAGAAGATGGGTACAAAATCAGCCAATTCTCTTCCAATGATCGCTTTAAAGATCTTTACAAATAATTTATTGAGATAAAAGTTCATTTGAATCATAATTTAAGTTACGAGTTGCTTCAACGTCAAAACTTTCTGTTTCCTCTTTTTGTCAACACTGAATGATGCCCTGTCAAAGGCAGCCCTATGCCGATCCAATGTAAACATCAACCGTCTCGACTGCGCAAACTCCCTTCCTATGTTATGCTATTTAGGCTAGATAAATTTCAAACAAACACAAGGGTCGGTTGCGAGCAGTGTTTGGCAGCTGCTATTAATTCGACGATAATAAATGTAATGTGATTATGTTCGTCGCAGTACTCGGACGGACTAACAAGTGAAGTTGACAAAAATAAAAGGTTAAAAGTTGTTTTGTTGGTGATTAATATTAACGGTAAGTTTGGAGATTATTTCCAATGATCGGTTCAACATTCAACCCTTTGTGGTTTCCGAAAAAGTTTATTTCGTTGACCTTGTGACATTGTGACAGAATCCCAGGGAAGAAAAAATCGATTTGTTTTTGTACAGTGGAGGGGAGCGCACATTCGTCGGATGTCCGATGTTTTTTTTTACAAAGCATGAATGTTAACATTTCTGTTGAAGCATGTGCTGAACTTTTCTTAGAATAGTGAAATATTTGGAGCGAATTTTTGATAATAAGAGCAGCAAATGGCAGAGAATTGATATATTAACTGACTTTAACAATGCGGGAGAATGTTTTATCAATATTTTTTCTATGACGTTGGACACACACACACACCTGTTTGGTAAGAATAGACTCGAATACTATAAAACTTACTTTTTGTGGCCCGCGAAGCTTTTTTGGATAAACTATGTTCTAAGAATTGAACATTTTTCTTGGTCAGTATACATCATTTGGATAAATATACCAGAATCTATACTAACTAAATTCAAAACAAATATCTAAAAATCTCTTTAAATTGTTACAAACCAAAGTGGTCAAAGGGTATAAAAACTAATTTCGAGTTAACACGCTTTTAAAGTTTTGTGTTTTTCATTTTCCATACATTTTTCGAACATTTGCAATTTTTGTTCGAGCGTAAAAGTATTCGAATATAATTTAAAAAATCTGAAAATCTTTCTGAAATTTTTCTTACAAAAAACGATAAATATTTATTTTTAATTTTTTCATGAATTTTCATAAGATTGCCTTAATTTCCTTCATAGAAAGTATTTCGATCAAACGAATGGTTTTTGAGATACACTCATTCGTAACTGGCCTATTTGACTGAGTCGATTTGCGGTCATTTTTGAATTTCTTAAATCCTAGGTTCTTAAAAGCTTCGTTTTGGTCAAAAACTCATCACCGATTAATTTTTGCAGAATTGTATGGAAAAATTGAATATTTTGTAATGAAGAATCAACATCATTATTGTTTCTTTTGTAGAACCTGATTCCAGCAGGCAATAAGTGTTGCCTGACTAGTAGACACCAAATAAAATTAATATTGAGCAGTTCCATAGATCGAAATCTGTGTAACCGGCTTTGAAGCAATGTGACAGATGTGTTCCAATGGACAAAGAAATTTATTTAAAAACCGAATTTAAGAGGTCAAATTCTTCGAGATGCCAACTCATGAAAAAGTTCGAACCAGATTTCGATTGGTTTTTCAAGGTGAATTTAGGTAAAATTTCATGATTTTGCAAAGGTTTTGCTTCTGTGGTAAAATAATAGATCAATACATGACTGAAAAAAGTGTGCAAAGATAAAAAATGTTTTTTTTTATAATAGAATAAAAGTATTTCTTGTTATTAACGATAAATTATTTTTTTATATTTTTACATTAAATATTATATTAACACCTTCATTTCCTTCATACAAACATTTTTGATCAAATGAATAGTTATAACTTTTTTGCCTGATAAGATATGAAGATACAGTCTTCAACGAAGTTGTTCAGCGGAAAATTTCCTCAAGTAAATTTATAAATTGGCACAAAAACCATTAGTTGTAAAATGATGCTCCTGAAATCTTTATAAAGATTCTACGAAACATTTCAATAAATATTTTATAAACCAGGAAAGATGTAACAGTTAAATAAAAGCTTAGATTATCTCAATTATGATTAAAAACTTTCAACATCAATTCAGATTGTTGAAGAAGGTTAGTCAATATATTGAATTTACTTAAAGCCTTTGAATAGCTACTTTATTTGCAACCGATAAAAGAGTATCCCTTACCTCCACATTTTATAACCGTTTGAAACATTTCTAATGGGATTTGCTAGACAAAAGATGACACTCGAGATAACAAAAACCTGAAAAGCTCCCTCACCAAAAGAAGCACCTTAAAGTTCAATACCACTTCAACGATCTGAAGATTTCCTTTCTGACCCTCGAGCAAAAGCGAAGGCGAAAAAGCGGGACTACTGAAAATGCTAAATCAAGTGAAAGATAGCATCACCTACAGAAGGTACAAAGTCAACTTGGAAAAGTCTCCCGGAATGGCACGGAATGGAATGGATGGTCTGTGGCTTTAGTGGCTTTTCTCCGGACATTTTCCTGTTTGTGTCACTTGTTGTGAGCATCCTTCGTCCGGCATCTTCTCTCGGTTGCCAGCAATGGGACGGAAATTCTGGGAAAATACTTTCAATCCCTGTGAAGCGTGGTTTTGATGGATCCACCAGATGGTTAATTGAGGTATGCAGATAAAAAGGTCTGTCGATGGACCGAAAAACGCAAATGGATGAAAATTGCCAAGATGGCATTTTAGTACGTTGATCGATCAAATCTTTGAAGTTCGGTACTGAAAGCCGGGTAGGGTGGCAAAGTTTCAAATGATTGCATCCTGAATTATTTGTACCTTTGTACATATAAAATAAAATCAAATGAATCATCAAAATTGCAAGATTTTTGATTGAGAAACAAACCTATTATAGTCGCAAAAGTTCAAAATAATGTGAAAAAGCTTCAGTTTCGAGCTTAGAATAGATACTTTTCGCAAGAAAACACACTTTGAAGTTTCTGAGTTTCGTAAATTTCAATATTCTTTTCGAAAAGTTGTAGTTTTCAACAAAATTACCTAAGCAAAAAAATTGAAAATTAAAATCTCAAAACTGTATCAAAACATATAGTTTGTGATATAAAGAATCATTTGGCTTGAAATATTAACTCAAAATCGATCATCTTTACACTTGTATCCTTTTGAATCTGATGGTCTCAAATGTAAATTTCAAGAAAATGCAATATTCCGAGTAAAAAAAAATGATTTGAAATTTTAATATTTATTATCAAATTTTGGTTTCAAACTCATTTTTACATTTGATTTTGCGGGTTTCCTCTTTTCAGCACTGTTTTAGTCTCTTGATTAATATTTACAATGTTCAATCTTTGATTACCTGTTTGTTTTGACCATCTAAGTGGAAATGATTTGTTGGAATTTAAAAATTTTCTTCTTGAATCTACTACGTACAACTAAAACTACGTAATCGTACTATATACGTTTAATCTACTATGTACAGGTTGCTAATTGAAGTTTGTTCAAAAATTGGTCATTTTTCTTTATATTTGGTATTGCCATTGATATAAAGATCAACTCCTGGAATATTAGCATTCTGGTGGAGAAGAAATTCTAGTATCAAACGGGCGATCTCCGTAGGAATCTGTTCTACGTTTTCTGGAGCTTGTTCCTGTAAAATTGTGCACAAAAATTTCACACCAAAGCAGCGTAGAAGCTCGTGGCGTGGAGGATAGCCTTTAAGTCTTCTAAGCCAACGGTCATGAGATCAAATCTCGGTCACGGCATACATAGTACAATTTCTGTGGGTTAATGGTTTTAGCATTTGTGAAGATGAACGCTTAATGTTGAGTGAAAAGAATCTCTTACAGGGAACATTACAAAGAACATCTACAGTAAGTGTTATTGAAATTCTGTACGTGTTTGTGTTCGTTTTTTTAAGATCATGAAATTTGTTGGGAGACTCCCCTCAAGAAGGTCCAAAAAAGCATGTATGGTATTCTACTCTACTCTCTAAATTTTTAATTCATAATCAAATCATGCATACAAAGTGAAGATATTCAAGAGTAATCTAGACTAAAAACTAATGCTAAAACCTCTAAACCCCATTCCAAGTTCAAAACTTTGCTACAGTTTTTCAACATTTTCTCACTTGTTCAAAGAAATTAAGGTCTGAATATTTAATTTTAAATTATTTTACACCCATTTCGGAGGTTCTGATTCAATATTCCCATAACTGATATAAGAAGAATTTCTATTTTCGTATTCCGAATTCAGTATCAGGATAAGAATTCTTGAGTTTTAGTTCGAATATTCATAAGATATTAGATATGAAAAGCTGATTTGAAATCCAGGTTCAAATTTGGTTTTGCATTTTATGAAAAATTTGAATCTTATTATCGAAAATCATGTGCATTTTCAATATTTTGAAAATAGTTTTGAAAAAGTGAGTCAATAATTTTGAAAACAAAACTTTTGTATTTTATTCATATTCGAAGTTTCTTAAACTTAATTCTTACACAAAATTCGGCTTTTTAATGGAGATCCAAATTTGAAAACTCAGATTCAGATTCGTCATTTGAATTTAATATTTTAATTCAGATTCACAACACCGATTTAAAATAAATAAGGCCGGAACAAATTTCAAACCCTTTTTTTTTTGTCACTCGGAGTTGGAACAACGTGAGGGGGGGATAATAAAAAATTATGCAAAAAAATAATAATTCGGCATAAATTGCACGAAAGCTTTCACGCAATAAAATGGCAGACTATATCATTGAATAAATTTCAAGTCTAGTTATTTTTTATAGAAAAAATCAATAAAATGAAGAATACAAAAGGTTTTAAAACTCTCTACTTCCACAATGTGCTGTTTTGCTCTTGTAAACTTTATAATATTTGATACATTTTTCGAAATTTCCATAAAATACTTAATACTTTATTTATTTCTACCATCGATGTTTTTGTGAATTTCGAGGGGGGAGGGGGAAATTGATATTTGTTCCGGCCTAACTTATAGATTAATTTAGATTAAACAAAAACTACAGAATCAGTATAATAGATTCCTTAATAAGCATTCTTAACCTTGGCTCATAAAATTCTGATCTGGAGTTAAGATTCGTAATTCGTAGTTTTTGTTCTATTCAGAAATCATATATAAATTCGGAAACAGATTGAAAGATTTAGCTTGTAAATGAGTTTCATAAAATTGTTGAGAAATTCAAGAGATCATGAACTCTAAAATTTGCTTGTCAATTCAATTTATAGATTTGAAATTTTTAATCAAAATTAGTTTGTCCACACAATTCAGCAGAAAATCACTCATATAAAGTAGAATTTAAATTAATGCATGCAAATCTATGCAAAAACTCAAATTTTATTTAAAAAAAATCATCCATTTTCATTATGGAATTGATTCTTTTTGAAAATTACTTGCTGGTAAAGAAACATGTACCTGATATTCGCTTGAAAAATTTACACAAAATTCTATATTTTCTCGGTGCTCTCAGTTCATCTCTTTCCTTTTTTCAATTTTTATTTATTTTCATCAAAGGTTCAAATATTTGAATTTTTAAAAGAGTTTGGAAGATTGAACGTGTTTTATTTGAGTATAGAATAATTTTATTTAAAGAAATTGAAGGCTCTCCTAAAAAACTCAAATCTAATAAGTTTTATGCACCAGGCTCTCAAACTTATTTAAGATTTCAACCAGCGATGAAACTGAATTCCATATTTTGTTACTTTAAGTTTCATTATATTAAGCATTACATTAGCTGACATTTTAGGTTAAGGGCCAATTTCCTAAAGTTTCGATTTAATACGTAAACTATTAACTTAAACATGAGTAAACATATAGTTACAAACATAACTCGTTTTAATTTTTTTTTATTCGTGCATTGTTGGCCAAGAATATTAAAATTCATCTAGTTCTCAAAATAAAAGACTACAAAAGTTTGATTTTTTTCTTTAAGTCCTGAACGATTCCAAAAAGATTAATTGACAATACAACAAGGCCGGAACAAATTTCCAATCCTTCTTTTGTCACTCGGAGTTGGAACATCGCGAGGGGGGGGTCAATAAAAAATAATGCGAAAAACAAATAAAGTGGAATAAATTGCACGTAAGCTTGTATGCAATCGAATTGCATGCTATATTATTGCATAAAACTTATAAATCATGTTTTTTTTATCGAAAAATTCAATAAAATCATTAAAACAAAATGTTAATTAACTTTCATCTTCCAAAATTTGGTTCTTGGTCTTGTAATCTTTCGGATATTTGAATTTAGCTTAGCTTAGCTTAGCTTGATTAACTACTCACATCCACCTTAAACCGTAAAACCCGAAATGCATGGTTGAAGAAAATGTATGCATGACTTGTTCAAAAATCTAATTATGATAACAATCATTTCGAGCTCCACGATCGCTGGCGTGGCTCAGTAGAACAAGTTCCACATCGCCAATAATGGTTGCTACTCCATCTTTCGGATATTTGAAATTTTTATTTGAAATTTACCTAAAATATTTCAAACTTTATTTATTCTTCCCTTCGGGATTTTGGAAATTTCGAAGGGGGGGGGGGGGGGGGTGACAAAAGAAGAAATTGATATTTGTTCCAGCCTAAGAAACAATAAAAATAAGTGAAACGTTCATACATTTTCAAGCGCAATTATAGTCTACTATTTCAAGCACTATTTTTTTTTTCACTGTCAATTGAAATAGATAGATGACTTAGATTTTCATATTAAAAACCTGTTTTTTCACTTCCAAGAAGATTATGTTTGCAGAACACCAAAATTTGGAATTGAAAAAATGGCGAACTTTTTAAAATATTCTTAAAATTTCATTAGTTTGACTATAAAAATCCGTAAATTTATTTGAAAACTAAAATAAAATGTAATTTTTATTCATCTGCTTTAGCGATAAAAGTTAGCTGTTTCAGTAAGAACATTTAAAGATAATAAAAACTAAAAATTTGATTCATGAGGATCAGTGTTTAAAATGCTTCTTATCAAACTCTACTCGCTCATTTTCAATAACATCGTATGAAACATCTTAAGAATTCACAGAAAACTGCTGCAAAAGTTATCAAAATAACTTTAAAAGCATATAGAATATGTTGTCCAGGCTACAAATATTCTAAATGTAAAGAAGTTGCGACTAGTTTATGTCAGTTTTTGTATTTTTTCGTAATAAAACTGTTTGTTTACATTTTGTTTCATACGACGTAATGAAAGCTCACGCGAGATCTATTCATTTCTTCACTTTCTATTTGCTGTTATTTGCATAATCTTGAAATGATCTTACTAAAAATATATGACTTTCGCCAATAAGGACGATAAATTGAAATAACAAACATCTTACGGTGTTAAAACTCTTATTAAATTAAGATAGGATATGAAGATGAAAAAGAAATTTTTTTTGAGCCACGTTTGAATGATTGATTTGGTAGATTTTGGCGTATTGAACTCGAATCTTTTGTCTAATTTTGTCATTTATCCTTCGTTTTGATGAAGTTTATAAGATTAAAATAAATTAGTTCTAAGTTGAATCAATCTGATTAACTAAGAAATGTACATGACAGAAAAAAACTGATTCTGAAATTTCTTACTATACTTTATTTATTTTAAGAATAATATTGGTGATGATGGTGATTCATGATTTTAAAAAGTAAATTCTACAGTTTTTTTTTTAAATTTGGTAATACAAATATTTTTGACATTACTGAAGAATGTTTTTAAATATATAAGATTTGATTTCACATAACAAATTTGTAAAAGTCCACATTACGATTCGATTTTTGCTTTTAAAAATATCTTACGTTCAATTTAGATAAAGCTTCTTTAAAAATATGTTAAAAATATTTTATTTCACAGTATTGGAAAAAGTTAACAAATAGAAAACGTCTATAACTTTTTGCGCAGATGTCAAAATTACTTGGAGGAAGTTGATGAAAACCTTTTTTTTTTATTATTTGTAATGTTTTAAAGTTTTGTCAGAAAAGTGCAAATTTTTTTTATTCTTACTTTTTTTCTTTCAAAATTTACAAGGCACCAAAATCAGTCACTCAGCATTAAATTATTGACAGATTAATGTGAATTGTGTGGCCTTGTTTAATTTATGAACCCTTTTGAATGTGGAATTGAAGAACAAGAAACGCAAAATAAAATTGTGGCTTAAATTGGTTTCTTGAACTATATTTATCTAAATAGAAGTTCTAATGATACAAACGATTTTTTCGTTATAAAAATGATTGATAATGAAGTTATCGATGAACTTGTTTAGATACATTAAGTTATAAAATTTGCTAACACAGGAGTATTTTAAGAAAAGATTTCTGCAATGCATTCTAGTATTATTTTACATGATTACAGTTTCTCAAATACCCGAGTGACACGAATTTGTCATAGAAAGCGTTGTGTGAACTTTTTCTCTTAAAGACCTGTAAAATGTTCTATCAAATACGATTCTGAATCTTAACTTAATCGAAAAATCGCAGCAAAAGTTTAGTATGATCTATTAGCCGTTTAGGAACTCATTATTTACCTTTTAAAGTAAAATTATTATAATTTGCCAACAATACATTTTCAAAAATCAATACTCCATTTCAGACACATCTACGCTTTGTCTGGTGTCTAATAGTACAGCTGAATAAACATTTCAATCGACTCCCCATGTGCTATCCAATTGACTAGAATGATCCATGCTTTCGAAAAGAAGTTTGTCACAAAGCACGAGAATATTTAGCTGACTCCGTCAAATAGTGTTCAACAACATTTCAAAAATTAAAACAAAGCATTTTTATGTTGAGACTCAGCACTATTTTCTATTAAACTGCATTTCATTATTCTTTTCTGTTTGCGGGGGAGCTAGTATTTTCAAAATATTTCTCCGGTCGGATGACTTCAGGTTTAATCCAAAACTCCGATAAGCGCTTCCGACGGATGGATTTGTAATCAAACACAAACGCCACATTGTTGTTTTCTATGCCGAAATTACATCACAAATGCTACGTCAACACAAGTTTACTGATAACACCACTAACCTTTAACTAATTCCCACGTCTTGACAGTGTTTTTATTTTTTGTTCTCTCCCGCAGATTCGCGATTCCACCGAACGCTTCTTTGAGAATAGTGAGTCGGAACCCGCCTTTGAATAGAGATAGGCAGATCAGCAAGCTCGAGTTCGCGAAAATCCTTCGAACCGCAGAAAGTTTTCCACTGAAGTAAGTATTCAGGGAGCCGTTTATCTTTCCATCCGAGCTTGGAAAACACAACACCTCCGCAGGCGAAATTAATTGTGCAGCCAGATGGAAACAACCAATGGAATCGAGTTCGATTCGGGGAACGCGGAATTGAACCAGAAAATTTCCGAATGGCTGCGATGGGATAAGGTACGTGTTGGACTTGGGATGGGAATTGCTTTCTGTGGTTCTTTCCTCGAGTTGATACACCTTTATTAAGTTCTGTCCTTTTCAATTTTAGAACGAAAACTCCTCAAATGAAATTAAGTCGCTGGTGAAGGCTAAAGAATGGGCCACCTTGAGTGGACGTTTGCTGAAGCGGCTGGCCTTTGGAACGGCTGGGCTTCGAGGAGTAATGCAGTCCGGGTTTAATGCTATGAATGATTTGGTGGTGATACAATCAGCCCAAGGACTCTGCCAATACATACTTCAGTGTTATCAATCGGCGGACGATCGTAAGCGAGGCGTTGTGCTGGGATACGATGGTCGTTACAATAGCAAAAGGTGAGTGAATGTTCTTTTGGATTAGCTTTTTGTGAACAGAATTTTAAAGTTTACCATAGTATAAGTAGCATAAGATGACTATAGAAGAAAAACACAAGATGCCAAAATGAGTGTGCCAAAATTTTCAGTTAATGAATGAATTTACCGGAGCAACGAAAAATGACTCGTTCCCAAAAAGTGCTTAAAAATAAATGTAAACAAAAATGTCAAAAAATTGGCTCGACGGATTTTAGTCCTACATCACTCTAGGCCTAAGACATTTCATCTCACAATACTGTATAACGTTCACGAATTAAAGCTGATTTAATTTTTAATTTCGATTCGCAATTCAATGAACCTTTTGTATTGCAACTCAAAAACCCTACCTCGTCTTTAGCATGGGATTTTATTAAGAAGTGTCTGCAGAGGCATAAATTGGTGTTTTTTTTTAAATTTCTATCAAGCTGTCCTCTCAACCCGCATGATCACCAAGCTGTCCTCTCAACTCGCTTATTGGTGTTATTCAATTTCTATCAAGCTGTCCTCTCAACCCGCTTGATCACCAAGCTGTCCTCTCAACTCGCATATTGGTGTTTTTTTTTCAATTGCTATCAAGCTGTCCTCTCAACTCGCTTTTTGGTGTCATTCAATTTTTTTCAAGCTGTCCTCTCAACTCGCTTGAATATTATTATACACCGAACAGTCTTCCGAATACGCTAGCTAGTTATTTCATTTTAAAGAATTCACCTGTTTTTCATTTATTTTTCCTTTCTGAACAGCATTTCAGCACATTTGAAATTAAGTCTGATTCACTTTTGGACTTTAAATATCAAAAGTACTTAATTTTTTCCCAACTTTTGGTAGAACTTTCTTAGCGTGCGTAATTTTGACGATGTTTGTTTTTATTCGGCTCGATTTTTTTCCAAACTTTGTAACAAAACACAATTTGATTGGCAAATACCTGCCACGGTCGCCAAATGTGCAGACTGGTTTAGCCTTCCGTAGTGGAACCACCGGATCACTTGACCGTGTCTTACCGGGACAACTACGCGCTGTCGTGCTTAGCTCGCTCACCCGCTCGCACTCGCTGACTGACTGACTGACTTGCGTACACACTCGTGTGGGGTGACCAAGTGTAGGTTCAATCCATACACACACTAATCATGCTCAGAATTTGAAATCAACCATTTTTAATTCAAAATTTATTCATCAAATACTAATCTAACACTTCTACAAGTTGGTAGCCATATGACAGGCGACAAGCGCCTTCTAAATGTTCAGCTCTACATTCAAATGGGTTTTCTAAATTGAATAAAGCCATAAAACTCCTTTTTTCGAGGTACAAAGAATTTTATGCTAATTTTGGCTTTTCTAAATCCAAGCATGCAACTTTTTAAAATCGATGAAAATCTTTTGAGAAAATTCTGCATACTTAAACTTAACTGGATGAATTTGAATTGGAAAAATTATTTTATCTCAGACTTTTATCACTGCAACTCTTGCAATAAAATAAAATATTCTCTTCTTTTTTCATTCAATTTTATTCAATTTTTTTGTTTCGATTATAGTTGTTTTACCATCTTTATGGCATTCGCGACTTTATCAACGTTGCAGTTGGCGGATCGTTATTGAAAACTTTTCCGGTACAACTGTGTTCGATGTTTACTCTTGGGCTCGAACTCGCGGACATCGGCTCAGGAGACAACAGACTTGCCAACTGAGCTATATCACAAGCCCCAATTTTATTCAATCATCAACTACATATGTGTTTCGAATCAATCTTTTAAAGTCCAGATTTATATACTATCCTAATCAACAATTCACATTTTCAATCGTGATTAATTTTTTTTTCCTTATTTAAGATATTTCCACGGAATTTTTTTTATCAATTTTCTATCAAGAAATGTGAATCAAAATTATTAAGAAATAACAATTATTAAAATTTTGCTGAATAAAAATTGTTCCAGGACAATTTCTAACCTGATCTTAAAATAATTTTTTTCATTAATATTCCTTCCCTTCACCTCTTTTGAAATTGCGACACGTTCTCCAAAAATCGCTACCGAAGGATCCCCGTGAACCAACGGAACGCCATGTAGAAATCCAGCTCTGCAGTTGAAGGAAGGAACTTTGAACCCCCCTTGGTGATACTCTCCGACGACTTATATGGACCGTTAGAGAAAACGGAGTTAACCCCAACCTACTGTAAGTAGTCATCACTCACTTCACGAAGGAATACTTTCGAAGTTTTGGAAGATTTCGCACATCGTACCGATACATAAAAGTCCGTCTAAGCTTTAACTTGAAAATTATCGTGAAGTGGCTATACTTTCTGCCATACCAAAGATTTTTGAGAGCATCGTTTACGACCAAATGTAAACCCTTGGCTGGAGAGGAAAATGTCGGACGTTCAACATGGCTTTCTGAGACTGCGGTCGACCGTGACAAATCTCGGTGAAATTGTATCGCGAACTTCACAGTTGATTCACAGTGAGGTTTTCAAGTCGATACTATATACACGGACATGTCGAAAGCATTGATGTGATCGAAATCAACACTCTTCTCTCCGTACTTTGGAAGAATGGAATTGCTGGTAACTGCCTTAAATGAATACATTCTTACCTAATTGAAAGAATTCAGTACGCGAGGCTGGGAAATGTCAGATCTGGTGCATTTTCAGTTAACAGTGGTGTCCCACAAGGAAATCACTTGGAACCCCTTCTGACGAGTTTCCCGAATTTCTGCACGACATGATCGTGCTGATATACGCTGATGATCTGAAAATATTTCTTCCTGTTTGTCACCAGAAGGATTGATGCCTCGAAAACAGCTTTATCATTAATAGGAAGACGTCGGTAAAAGATTTTTTAGTGGAGATAGACAGAGAACTTGTAACCATTCATTTAATGGTTACAATAAAAATTGTGATTTTTGGGCCAGTTTGGATGAAAATTTGTAAATATTGTAAATAAAAACTATTGTTCGTAAATGTCTAAAATTAGGATAAGATATCTACATGTTTGTGTGGTGTCTTGTCCTAGTTTTAATAGCAATCGGCTGGTGTCACTTAGGGATTTAGTTTTTGTTTATTTATTTATTTGTTTAAATTTTAATTTTCCGTTATTTATTTATTTATTTATTTATTTATTTATTTATTCATTTGCATATTTATTCATTTTCGCGTTTATTATTTATTCATTTAGTTTATAGTTATTTGTTAGGTATTAGTTTGTTTATTTAATATATTATGTTATGGAATGCACGCCATAAAAAGAGATGTTAGAAAATAAGACACCAGCCCTCTATATGTCAGTTCCTGTATTGTTCCTGTCATGTTGCTGTCATCGAAGGGAACGAGAACATCACAGACGGGAAATGGGAAAAGGGCTGAAATGAGAGGCATGCCTTTCTGTGAAAGGTATAAATAGGAGGAGCTCGCAAGACGCGAGGCTTTTTTTTGCAAGTTCCGGTCCGTGGTTGAGCTGCAACAGCGACGTCACACACTCAACGTGACCCTTACGTTTCAACCCGTAATTAGGCGGCTTTGACCCCTTTCCCCGTTAAAAGTGTTCCGGCAGTGACCCGGAAGAAAATCAACGGCTAGTTGGAAGACTACACTTCGTTTTTCCCCAGCTAGTCGGTCGAGGCAGCTTCCGTGTAGTGAACCTCGGAACAATTGAATTCCCCCAGTGCTGCTAATCATCATCAGCAATTCTATGAACACACCGGTGTCCCGTGAGTGCGTCAGGTCGTGCCAGTGAAAGTGCCCCAACCCGTTACAACCCCCTTCGGGGCACTCAGCGCTGTGGTGAGGCCTGGTGGGAATTCCGTCCGTGTGTTCTAGGGCCGACCGAAAAGCTAAAGCCCCTCGATAGAGTGAGACACTCGCGTGGTGACAGTGCACACAGAACGCTCCCGGACCGACTAGTGAAACGTAGGCCTACGCTCCACAGGCCGAGTTGTTGCTCGAATTGCTCGCTGAGCATTTCGACCTGGTTCCTGAAATCGCCCTGTTCCTGCTTTCGCCATTGATCCCGTCCGACGTCCTAGCCAGTCCCCCAACGAGTCGACCACCGAGAACGGCCGCAACGAGACCAGTGTCAACCATCGAGCTCAGAATAAATGCGCAAGTACTAAAATTAAAACCCCAAAATCTTTCCTTAGTTTTTTTATTGGGTCAATGAACCCTTAAAATTCAAGAAATCGTGAATAGAAAAGAAACACGATATTAGAAAATTCGAATAAATTTTGTATGGTCTATTCTTCATCCAAATTGTAGAGTCTTTTTAATTGAATGTGCATTCCTTGGAATTTCCGATTAGTTTTGATTTTCCTGTTGTAAAATTTTGTTAGGTTGTAAAGTCCGCCCATTAATCACAGTTTTTCTGTTTGTTGTTCAATGTTTCTCCGGTGATCAATTTTGTTTCCCTGTTGAGCTAGCGCCGGGAAGTAGGGTCAAAACGATTCTAACAAACTCTAGATTTTGTTTTGATTAGGTCGTATGAACCATTATAAACAAAACTGAGTTTTTGACTGTAAATGGTGATTAATCATGTAATCTATCTTCGGTAAAAACTTGGTTTAGTTTAGTCGATAAATTACTTCAGCAAAATTATTTGAATTTAAGACGTATAATGACATTTTCCATTTTCGAGTGAAATTGGTTTTAACGACGTTTTGCGTTGCTCTGTATTGGCGTGCATGCAATTGGTCGCAAAACAAAAGTTCGGGGATTTGGTTCATCGGTCCTTTTGCACTTTCGCTGAAAGTCTTTAGGAAAGTGTTGAAATGTTGTGAAAAATGATGATTAAGTAATACAAAAAAGTTTGTACGAGTGATTTTAACTATCCTAGTTGAATTTTGAGGTAGAATTTGTGGCTGGGTAAGTAAAATAATTGTCATTTTTCACTTGGCGAGAAGTTTAACTATTATTATGTTCTACAACAGATGCATCCTAAACATTCGTCAGAGTTGGATGCGTTTATGCTGCCCTAGGTCGGTCAACAAAGTCACAGGTGAAAGCCAGCAGTGTCAAGTTTAGTAGGAATATTGCTGCGATGGACAGTACCCAGGAAACCCGATCCAAGAAACATCTAAATGGGCACTTCCGAGTAATCTGCGTGCTCTCGATTCTTTTGATCCTTTCTTCATACAACTTCAAACGGAATTGCGAAGTCATGGACAAATGCAATCATGTTTTCAGAATGGATTCTTCAAATTACAAAACGACGTTTGTGCCAAACGATCAATGCAAAAGGTTGTAAGTACATTTTAGCTAATGAGAACTTTTTTTTTTTTTTTTTTTTTTTTTTTTTTTTTTTTTTTTTCGCTTACTAGTTGTCAATCGATTCGGACGTGTTTTTTCCGCTCCTCCGTACTCTGCGTTTAACTTTTTTTTATCGCCCGCTGTTTTTAAATTAATTAAAATGAAGTGTGAAATTTGTTCTCTGGACTCTGCCACTGATTCAATCATGTGGAAGTGCATTGGTTGCCCGCGAGTTTTCCATGCATCCTGTGTGGGAGTTGTTATTCAAAGAAACACATTGAGGAGCAAAAAAGTGGATTCCAGTGCGTACCTCTTACCGTGCTGTCAAACTTGCCAGGAGCTCGTTAATGCTAAGCTAGAAATCAACAGTTTAGCTGAAGAACAAAAAAAACTAGCTGAGCTGATTCACAAAAACACGGAGGTGGCGCATCGCTTTGCGCTTCAGCATGATCAGTCAAACATGATCTTAGAGGCGATCGAAGGGCTAGAAATAGCTATGCAGGCCATTAAATTAGAGCTCACTACAATTAATAAAAACAGCACTTTAGCTGGATCTGTCGCTGCGTTGAAAAACCATGCGACATCGCTTTTCGACACGGCTATGTTGACTTCGCAGGAATGCCTAACAAAGTCAATTAATTCAGTGACGTCAGGTCTTTCCAAAGACCTGTGCAACATAAATGAGGAACTCAGTCAGCTACAACAGCTGTCGATGGAAATCGCCTCAAGTTGCACGATTACGTCAAACCCAGTATTGGAGCTTGATATACTGGATGAGTTAAAAACATTATCAGCCAACATAGCCTCTGCCCGTTGTCGTTCTCCCTCACCTCCGACACCAGATTACCCAAGCCTAGATATCGAGCTAAACAGAAAATTAAAATTAAATGACTCAGGTTGGCGACTTCTGGGTACAAAAAAGGTTTGGAAAGCTGACTGGGCAGAGTTCGATATTCGCCAGTCACGTCGCAGAGAGCAACAAAAAAACGCTGATAAAGCGAAAAAACGAAGAAAACGTCAACGTCAAATCAAACCGATCAAAAAGCCTTCCACTGACAAAGAACTGCTTGCTGCCGCCAAGGTCACGTTTAATAGGAAACCTCAGCCGAAAACAAAGATCCCGACCTTCATCAATTTTCAACGTGGAGATACTCTAAACCCTGGACCCTCTACTGTATCATCAAATACACCACCACTGGACCCTGGACCCTCTTCTGTGTCACCTAATACGCCACCACATCATGATAGGCTACCGGCTAGGTTCCCGACTACTGCTGCGGCAACGACTTCACCGTACCATGCAAATATGTGCACACATCATCCATCGACTTCCATGCCGCCATATGCAACGTTCAATCCGTGTCCCACTTCATTCAGTGCACCCTTTGCCGGCCCCTGCTACCACCATGGCCCTAATGCATTTGATTTCAACAACCCGGTAATGTATCCATATTTTCTGCCCCATCGACGCGTGCCACTATAGGTACTAGCTCTTTGATTAATGTTGACCAAGCGGATCGCGTTACAATTCGTTCGCGCGACCATAGAACATCTTCTGCCCTGAATACATCCGCTATAGTAAATAATAATGAAATTGTGGCTTATTGTCAAAATTTTAACAGAATGCGAAGTGCATCGAAATTGAATATAATTTATAAAAATTTAGCAGCTAGTAGTTATACTATAATTTTGGGAACAGAAACAAGCTGGGATGTAAACATAAAGAGCGAAGAAGTTTTTGGTTCTAGTTTCAACGTGTTTAGAGATGATAGAAACTTTCTTCTTTCTGACAAGAAATCTGGCGGTGGTGTGGTTGTGGCAATCAGCTCTGTCTTCGATTCTGAGCTCATTCCTACGACTAAACACAAAGAATTCGAGCAGGTGTGGGTCAAAGCCCGCATCTTCAATGAAACGCATATTTTTGGGTCGATTTACTTTCCGCCAGAATATGCCACTAAAGAATATTTTCAAAAGTTTCTGTTTGACATTACTGAAATGTTCGCAAATTTTGAGCCCGAATTTAAAATACACCTTTATGGCGACTTTAACCAATCAAGTCTCCAATTCTTAATTGATGAAGATAATGAAAGCATTCTCTTGCCGATCTGTGGTGATAATGAAACACTGCAAATTCTTTTTGATAATCTGGCTTCTTTGTGTCTTAATCAAATAAATCATGTAAAAAATGCCTGTAGTCGATATCTGGACTTATTATTTTCCAATTTGACTGATGATTTTTGTGTTGTAGAAGCTTCAGATCCAATTTGGAAAAACGAGGTCTTCCACACTGCTATCGAATTCTCAATCATATGTCCTGATCAAAAACGTTTACCAGATGATTACGAGTTTATAGAGACGTTTGACTTTTTTCATGCTAACTATAATATGATTAAAACAAAATTACAAGTTGTTGATTGGCAAACAATATTCCGAGCTGAAAACTCAACAGACAATCAAGTGGAGATTTTTTACAAAATTCTTGGTAATATTCTCAATGAATACGTTCCAACAAAATTAAAGCGACGAACAAATAATAACAAAAATCCGCCATGGTTCACGAAAGAGCTTGTGCATTTAAGAAATAAAAAGCAGAAGGCACATAAAAACTGGAAAAAGAATCCATCATTAGTCACTAAGTTAGAACACCAAGAAGCCAGTAATCGACTAGCAATACGCTTAAATACTTCTTTCCAAGACTATAATATAAAAATTGAGCAAAACATAAAATCGAACCCAAGAAACTTTTTTAGATATGTCAATACAAAATTAAAAAATAATAGTTTTCCATCTCGCATGCACTTTGGCAGCATAGAAGGTCAAAATTCCGACGAAATTTGTAATCTATTCGCCGACTTTTTCCAAAATGTTTACACTAGTTTTTGCGAGCAAGATCGTGATACCTCGTTTTTTAGTTATCTCTCTGATTCAACGGTACTTACTGTAGTAGAATCAATTTCCTTTGAAGAAATATGTAAAACCATTTCTTCCTTAGACAGCACTAAAGGGCCCGGGCCTGATGGAATTCCTCCACTTCTTTTAAAAAATCTAGTAAATGAACTGAGTATGCCATTGTTTCTTCTATTTAACTCTTCATTGAAATCAGGTGTTTTTCCTCAAGTATGGAAAGAATCATTTCTTGTACCCATATTCAAGTCAGGAAAAAAATCTGACATAAACAATTACAGGGGCATAGCCATTTTATCGTGCATACCAAAACTTTTCGAAGCTATAGTGAATGCAAAAATATATAACCAAATTAAAACACTCATTACTGAAAAGCAACATGGAT
Source organism: Uranotaenia lowii (assembly GCF_029784155.1). Taxonomy (NCBI): domain Eukaryota; kingdom Metazoa; phylum Arthropoda; class Insecta; order Diptera; family Culicidae; genus Uranotaenia; species Uranotaenia lowii. Next base: position 203,133,975 of record NC_073692.1, read on the forward strand.
TTGTTAAAGGAAGATCTACAGCCACTAATTTACTCGAGTTTGTTACCTATAATATTAGCTGTATGGATCGCGGTAATTCTGTACAGGTTTTATACACGGACTTCAGTAAAGCTTTTGACAGAATTGACATCCCCATGTTAATTTTTAAATTAAATAAACAGGGTTTCAGTTCACACCTACTGAAATGGATAAGGTCCTATTTAACGAACCGCTCACAAGTTGTTAGATTTAATGGTTCACTTTCAAAAAGTATCTCCGTTACTTCTGGTGTGCCTCAAGGCTCCCATCTCGGCCCCTTATTATTTATTTTATACGTAAATGATATAACTTGTCTTCTCAAGCAGTCAAATGTGCTAATTTATGCTGATGATATGAAACTTTATATGAAAGTGAATAGCGAAGAAGACTTTAGAATCTTTCAAAACGAAGTTAATGTATTTAACAAATGGTGCATTAAAAGTCTGCTCAAACTTAACGTGGCAAAATGTTCAAATATTGTATTTACCAGAAGAAAATGTCAGTCATATGAAATTGTCAAATTGGGAGATGATCCTGTCGAGAGAGTCAACAAGATTAGAGACCTTGGAGTTATATTGGACTCAAAACTTACCTTTGTAGATCACTATAACTCAATAATCCAGAAATCAAACGGTATGTTAGCATTTATAAAACGTTTCAGTTATAATTTTAAAGACCCATACACAATAAAAACATTGTACACAGCTTATGTTAGATCTATTCTTGAGTATTGTAGCGTTGTGTGGTCGCCTTTTCAAATTTTACATAAAAACCGTTTGGAATCAGTCCAGAAACAATTTGTTCTATTCGCTTTACGAAATTTAGGATGGTCTCAGAACCAATTACCTAGCTATGAATCACGTTGCCTGCTTATAAACATGGAAACATTAAGTGTAAGAAGAGAGTTTGCTGCAATCTGTTTTGTAAACGACATAATTAATCAGCGCGTTCAGTCTGCTTATCTACTAAATCAATTAAACTTTTATTGTCCTTGCCGTCATTTAAGAACAAGAAATCTTTTCATTATAACCTCTACTCGAACTGATTATGGAAAATATAGTCCTGTTAATTGTTTAATGTATAGTTATAATAAACATTATGAGAATATAGACTTAACTATGTCAAAACAGCAGCTGAAAAAAGGTTTTTACGGTAACAGGCACCGAAGAACCTGACTTTGTAAATGTAAAGAAAAATTATTATTATTAAGCTTATTTGAACATTGTAATCTCTAGGTTTAAGTTATTATATCTATGTAGCCTACACTGTTTGGCGGAATAAATAAATAAAGAACAAAATTAATGCGCATGTCTAATACATAGGTGATTTCTTAATCATATTCGCATTTTAATACCAAGTTTTCAGACAATTCTAAACTATAGTTTCAAATCTAGAATTAAAAAGGTGTTTCGGAACTTCCACTGGGATTTTCTAGAATCTCGTTGAGTGGCTCATACGACTAAATCAAAACAAACTCTAGAACAGAATTTCTCTAAGCACATTGAGCAAGTGGTAGCCAAAGCAAATTTAATGTTTGGAATGGTCAGCAGAATTTTTAATCGATTGAACGACCCTATCGTCTCAACTTATGTTGGGTTAGTGCGGACTTCAATTGAGTACGACAGCATTGTATGGCAACCATACTACAACGTTCACGTCAATAAACTGGAGAGAGTCTAAAAGAATTTTCTCAAATACCTACGCGCTGAGAAATCTCGGATGGCAAGAGAAAATGCCGGTTTATTGAACCCTGTGCATTGTGCATGTGGTCGGACTGGATTCGCTTTAAATTCGAAGGAAGTCAATCGAGGCGTTGTTTTTGAAGGATTTGGCAAGTGGAAGGTATTGTTCGCCGTACTTGTATTAACAGATATCTCACAACGAATGACGCAATAGTTTGCGCAGCATAAGGTCGTTGCAGCTATCAAACAGGATGCAAAATTACGCAAGAAACGAACCAATGTAAAGGTGGCACTATACAACGCATATGTAGAGGAAATCAACTTTAATATGTCCAGAAATCAAATTAAAACTAGTATTAAGAAGTGTTTTATTACAAATTACGATGTTTTTGAAGTTCAAACTCTTCAGCTGATGTCAGCTGATCGCTTTGCGTTCTACGTTCCAATAAGAAAGCAATGCAACGCATTGGTATGTCATGCTGGCGCGCCATGTCGCTTTGAAATTCACTACAAATCATCACTTCTCTACATCTGATAATGCTTGGAATTGTCTCCTTTCTTTCGGGAGCCATTAAAAACTCATCAAATCATGTCCCGGATTGCAAGAATGCTGAAATTTGAACCGACAAAATTCCTTGTTTTTTTTGCCGGAACTAAGAATTCAGGAAAATTTTCTTGCTGATTAAGATGTTTTTTAGTTTATTATCACAAGTTCGGACTAATCTTCGAACTTTTGTGCTTAAAACCCGGAATCACTGCTTCAAACCGAGAAAAAACAATATTCTCACTGGATTTCCTACTTGTCGCGCTTCAAAACACCCTGGCATCAGCTTTGTCGCGCTTTCCAATGCGCTTAGCATGACAGGTCTGCGCTTTTTCCATGGAGATCAAATGAGAGCTGGTATGTCGTGTGAACGTGTTGCGTTGCTTGTCGCCTCAACATGACATCAACCTTAGCCTAGGATCATTGATAATAAACTTATAAATAAATAGAGCAACTGAACGAGCTCGACCTGGCTGACGATATTGTTTTGCTCGCCCAAACACAACCGGATATACAGAGCAAACTTGACGACCTCACCGAAAGCTCAATGTCGGAAAGACCAAGTCGATGGAGATCAACACAGAAAATCCCTCCAGTTTCATGGTAGCTGTGCAACCAGGTGAGAAAGTGGTAGCCAGGCAGTATCTTGGTAGCCAGATAACGTCTGATGGTGGTACCAAGAAAGACTTCGAATCTCGAATCAGAAAAGCCCGATTCGCATTTGCGAGTCTCCGGAACATGTGGCGCTAACGTCAGATATCTCTACGATCAAAAACTTGAACCTTGAACTCAAACGTCAAATTCGTATTGCTGTACGAGTGCGAAACTTGGTGCACATATGCGGTAACGAAGGTAACGATGAGAACGAGAGTTGCAGAGAGGCGTTTGAATGGAATCCAAAAGGACATCGAAGCAGTTTCTTGTTAATTAGATTAAATCTATTGAATTCAAATGTGTAGTAAATCGTAAGATGAAATCAATGATCTATCAATTATTTGGAAAATAATAAGCCGATTTTACATTTTTGAGTTTATTCTAGGGAATCATTCAGGCAATGTTACATCATTACTAAGGATTTAGATATCAAGCTGTTCACGATGAAAAAGTTTAAAATTAAAGTGATAGACGAACGATGACATGACGATAAAACATATTTTTTCGCATGGTTTTCTCGATACGTTTTTTTAAACGTACGCGACAATCGTTTAAAATAAGGATCCCGTGTTCTTAGGATCATGTTACTCCTCTGATAAAAAAGAATATGATCATTCAACATTATATGCATTTGATTTATACTTCCATTTCCAGATTCGCCGAGTTGAGTGCTTGCGTTTTCCTTGCCGAAGGCATCCCGGTGTGGCTGTACAGCAGGACTGTGGCCACTCCGTTCGTTCCCTTCGCGGTGAAGGAACTGTCCTGTCTGGCTGGGGTGATGGTAACGGCATCCCACAATCCGAAGGAGGACAACGGCTACAAGGTCTACTGGACCAACAGTGCCCAAATCATCGCGCCGCACGACAAAAACATTCAGTCGTCTATTTTGGAGAACCTTGAGTAAGTTTTTTTTAAATAATTTATTGTAACTGGGTAACTTGAATTTTAATTTTTTACTATTCGATTTAAGGCCTCTCGACACTTCATGGGATTTGAATCTTTTGAAATCGAACAACCTGAAAGACCCGTACGATGAAATGGTTCAACTTTACTTTATCAAGTTGAAGCAAAATGTTCCGGAAAGCTTCGTAGCCAATTATAACCGTAAATGCCCGCAGAGATTTGTATATAGTGCCATGCATGGTGTTGGGTATCCATTCATTGAAAAATGTTTCGAGACAATCGGTTTGCAACCGGTGATTGCTGTTGAGGAACAGCGGGATCCTAATCCGGATTTCCCAACAGTAAAATTTCCCAACCCGGAAGAAGGAAAATCAGCACTCAATCTATCGATTAAATTGGCCAATGACTCGAATTGTAGTATAATTCTAGCAAATGATCCGGATGCGGATCGATTGGCTTGTGCAGAAAAGGATGTTACGTAAGTGTTTCACGATATTGAGGAAAATAAAAAAACTTATTGAGACTATTTTCAGGACTGGCGAATGGCGAGTTTTCAGTGGAAACGAATTAGGCGCTTTGTTGGGTTGGTGGTCTATCCGGTGCTACCGGGAACAATTTCCGGATAGAAGTATGAGTGATTGCTACTTGCTGGCAAGTACTGTAAGCTCAAAAATGTGTCGATCCATTGCAAACGTCGAAGGGTTGAATTTTGTTGAAACCCTTACCGGGTTCAAGTGGATGGGTATGCTAAACGATGTTAAATATAAACTATCAAAATTTTACAATTTCAAATTGTACTTTTAACAGGTAACCATTCAGTGGATCTGATGGCCGCCGGGAAAACCGTACTATTCGCATTTGAGGAAGCCATCGGATTCATGTGCTCTCCAACGGTGCTGGACAAAGATGGAGTCAGTGCCGCAGGGCAGTTGGCAACAATGGCTTGTTATCTGAAGGAAACTTCCAACCAAACGCTATCGGATAAGCTGAACGAACTGTACGACATTTACGGTTTCCATTGTGCGTTTACTTCGTACCATTTCTGTTATGAACCCCCTGTAATCGAGACAATATTCGAAAGGATCCGAACGTTGACTGGCCCGGATTGTGGTTATCCTAAAACCATTGGAGCGGGCAGGTTCCCCATCGGATCGATACGGGATCTGACGACCGGGTACGATTCGAAGCAACCGGATTTGAAAGCACTTTTACCGTCCAGCAAAAGTTCTCAGATGATCACGTTCAGTTTTGAAAATGGAGCCGTTATCACTTTGAGGACCAGCGGGACCGAACCCAAAATTAAGTACTATGCCGAGATGTGCGCCAAGCCTGGTCAAAGGTAAGTGATTGTACCAATATTCTTATTGGATTTTAGGGTTCTATTATAGTTTTTGAAATCAAGCAAATAGTTAGGTGTGAGTTAGAAAGTTTCTTTAAGTTATTTCTCTAATACTTTGTGTAACCTAGAGTTACCTAGAGTAACCTAGAAGTATTCAAAGATCTGACCTTCTTGGCCAAGTAAGTGGTAGATATTCAAAGAAATGGAAAACAAAACCTATTGCTCCAAGCCTCCAACCTGTAATCTATATTTATTTATTTATTTATTTATTTATCAGATTCTAGGCTTCAGTCTTTGATCCTAACTAGTTACAACACATCTATGATAAAATCATTTTAAGACTATCTCTGGACATAGTGAAGTGCTGATTGCACAGTTTGATTTCATCGGCATGTGCGTTGTAAAGTGCAATCATTATATAGATTGGTTCATTACGAGCGTAGTTCTGTATTCGATTTGAAAGCTGAAACAGTCTCACGTTGCGCTAGCTGCTACGGAGAAATTTGTGATACTAAATATGGTGAAAAGTAATTTCCACTGGTCAAGTCCTTTAAAAACAGCGCATCTGTTGATTTCCTCGGAGTTTCGATTGACTCCAGTCAGACTAACATACACATAGATCGCTATTCCGGCATTTCTTCTTGTCATCCAAGGTTCCTCAAGGCGTATCTCAGATATCTTTTTTGAACTCTTTCAATACTGTTTTTATAAACGTTATAATACGTTCCACACTGTACTGGCTTATTCAATAGTGGTTCGGATAAGTCCAACATAAATAGAGACAATATTGTCTAGCTTAACACAAATCCTGCTTACCATTCCGTACATAGAGTTCGCTTTGGCTATGACTTGTTCTATAGATATGTTTTAAAAAAACTGAGTTCTTCATCTTACTCGATTCCCAGATCTTTCACGGAGGATACAGCTGTTCTCGAAACAATATTCGTGCACAATATTACTTTTTGAGGCATTGATTTGCAATCCGAAACTGCTGCAACACTCTGAAAATCTTTAAAGCGCGTTTTTTAGAATCAAACAATCCTTTGGGTGCCGCACAGGGAGGAACAGTTTTAGATCATCTGCGTATATCAACACAAACACGTCATGCACTCCGGGAAACTCGTTCATATTAGTGACGGAAAGAAGGGGTCCCAAGGGACTCCCTTGTGGTACGCCGCTGTTGACCGAGAATACCCTGGATCTCGCATTTCCTATCTTCACAAATTGGACTCTTTCTTTCAGGTACGAACGAATCCACTGAAGGCAAATTCCGGTGATAAAATTTCTACACAGCACTGACAGCAGAGCAGACGAATTCTACCAAGTTCGTAACAGTTGATCGCTTTTTCAAAATGCCATGCTGAAAGTCCGAAATTTTCCCTTCTAACCAAGGATACATTTGGTCATAAATTATGCTCTCGAACAGTTTGGGTATGGCAGACAGAATTGGTATCCCACGATAATTTACAGCAGGCAGTTTTGAAAGTCAATTGAAGATTGATTAAAAATTCCTATGTATCATTTTTAATTTTAAACAGTATTTGATAAAGGTTTAAAATGTGAACTTTCGATAAGGAAAAAATCCATTTTGAACTTAAGCGAATTTATTAAAAACACTTACCTAGATGATGATTGAATTCAATTTGATGAAATGAAAAAAAGAATCTAGAGTGCCAGGGATCAAAGTCAGAGATTTTTTTTATTATATTCAATTTCATCCAGTTATCAAAATAAAAGGCTACCAAAGATGATTGAAGTTTTCAATAATGACTTTTTATATTTAAATTACAACATGTTCAATTTATCATCACTGACAAAGTAAAGGTTAAGAAGTGGGTGATTTCTTGAATGATCGAATACAAAACTGCTTAAAATAAAAATAAGAATTTTAAGTATTGTATGAATATTGAAATCAAAAAGCAAATAATAGTTAAACTAATATTATACATTAAAATCATGCTTCAAACTTGCTGCTTCTTACCATTTTTGAACATTTCATTTTAAAATCATAATTAATTTAAAAAACATGATTAAATTAATAAAAAAAAAAATTTAACGTTTGTAAATTTTCCAGCGCGGTTAAAGTTAAAAATATCTAGCTATGAACATTTTGTCGACAAAAGCAAGAAACTAAGTTTTTCTTATTAAAAATTTAAATATATAGGCTTGGGATTATACCTTCAGAACACAATACTTAGAATAAAGCAGAAAGACAAAATTATGAAAAATATTTCAATTCTTTGATTATAAAATTGGGTAAGTTTATTCGAAAATTAAAAAAAAATACAATAGAATTTGGTTAATTTATTCGAAAATCAATTTAAAATGTTAATTTAGTTGATCGGCCTTACTAGTGAAAATTATGCTCTTTTAGTAAGAACATTTCAAAATTATTAAAATGAAAATTAGTTTTACGAGGATTCGCTCTTTTTCAATATCTTTCAATTCTATTTTTTTTATAACTAACTTTGATTAAACTCTTTATAAATTTGAAAACGATAAGATAACATTTTATAAAAAAAAATTTTTTAAGTGTTACCTTATTCAATTTTTTTTATGGAATTTCATTTATAATTTAAAAGACAACATTTTGATGCATAAGGAAAATTTTAGCGTCCTGAACTCGATTTTTTTTTCAGATTTTGTCTCTCACCTCTCTTTTTGGTGATGTAAAGATTATAAGTTAAAAAATGAATCAGTTCTAAGTAAAATCAATAATTGAAAACTGATGAATCGATTAATTTAAAAGGAAGGAAAAATACTGATTTTAAATTTGTTTATTATGTTTTATTCAATTAAGAAAAATTATTTTGATAATGACGCTGAATTCTACTGTATTTTTAAATTTGGAGTAAATTTTCATGACTTTTTTGAAGAACATAAAAAATGTTTTATTTCATTTAACAAATTATTTGAAATTTGCACTTAAAAATATCTAAAATCAATTTAGTTGACACTTCTTAAAAAAATCTATTTTTTTACATTATTGAGAAAAGAAAACAAATATAAAACTTCTATATATTTGTTTACGCAGAAGTAAAAATTACCTGCGGTCTTGGAGAAAGTTGATAAAATTTTTTATTATTTTTTAACTCAAATTATTTAGACCTATTTTCAAAAGGTAAAGGTAGGGTTTCCATCCCCGGGACATGTCCCGCTTTTTTAGAAAATGTCCCGCAAGGGGGGGGGGGGGGGGGGGGTAGGGTCTAACACTTTCAAAAAATCGATTTTTTTATTTTTTTATTTTCTTATTGTAAAACATTTCATGAATGTTGTGTCAAATTTTCAAGTCAATTGAAGCAAAACTGTAGAAGTTATAGGCATTTATCTCCTGCTATCTAATACTGCAAGAAAGCAAGAGCAGAAACTTCAAAAGCGATTTTCTCGAAAGCACATTTTTAAAGTCCGTGGACATCGTCATTTGAAAACTACTTATCCGATTCTTTTCAAATTTGAAACATATTTTCTACATATAAAATACCAGACCCCAACGTTTTTCTTTTTTGGTTTTTTTACTTTGGGGAGATTTTACAGGTGAAAAATGGCGAATTTTTAAGTGAAAAATCGTAGTTTTTACTTCAAACAGCCACAAAAATTTCATAAACATATTTTTAAGTTAAATAAAAACGTTGGGGTCCAGAAAAACATCTATTAAAATTATTTTGCTCTGGTTTTTTGACTTCAGATGATTCTGTGCTGAGATACAGTGTCCACCGCAAATCCTGTTTTCTAAAAGGCATCCTCGAAAGTGTTCCGTCACCGGCTCATTTTTCAATATTTTTCTACGAAAAAATTACTAAATGTTCTTTTAACAATGCTTTGTATAATGCAAAAAATTTGAATACATTTGTTTGAACGATAGCTCTAGAAAAAAATCGAGAAAATGGTGTTTTTTTTATACCCGTTAGACCCTACCCCCCCCCTTAAAGAGCATGACATTCAACGATATGGCTGTAAAAATAAAATAAGTATAATATTTTTGAAATTTCACTGACTTACATTGGAAAAACCTCAATTTAAGTTCAATGGTTCAACAAAGAAATTCATTCAAATATAATGTTTCATGTGTTTATTTCTCAAAAATTGGCAGCATTTTTTCAAAGTTGACATAAGACAAGACAACTCGTTTAGTTTTTTGTATTTAAGGATGCCAGAATGTTTTCCAAACATACCCGAACCTGGCGAATCTGGGTAATTTTATCTTAGAACCAGGAAAATTCAGGGCATCTGAATTCAAAATTTTCAACAGAAAATCCGGGCAATATACAATCAAATTTGGTCAAAACCACGGATCTATTCTAAAAAAAAAATCACATGAGAATGATTTTTTACCTCAAAACACATCAACATATTTGAAATCGTATTTTAGACTTTCGAAAATGTGTACATGATTACCTAGAATTAACTTGCTAAAAAATCGTTTTTGGATGCAAAAATGTAAAGTTATAATAACTCAATTTGAGTTTTTCTTTTAAATTTTGGAAATTAAGTGAATATATCTGATCAAAATCCTGGCATTTTGCTACGAAATCCATGGACAGAGCCGAACCTAACTTTCCATAAATTTTGTGTCAAAGCTTATCTTAGCACCATCATAAAAATTGGGTTCAGTTGAGCGTTTCTGAGCACGTTCTAGAAATGCCTATATTTTTCTATTGTAGAAAATATTGTTTAATTTGATTCCAAATGATTATGGATCAAGTTGTTTCTCCGAAACTTGAAAATCCCTTGAATGTAAATCTTAACAAAAAGCAAACGCCAGACAACATAGAACTGGACTATCGAGCGAAAAAAAATTATTTTCAATCAAACAATGAATGAATGGAATTGAATAAACTTGGTAGATGATCAAAAACGGCTGATTAAAAATATTAAAACTGTCGTCAAATTTGTGATTTTAAATTATTCTGAACTACAATATTTTCGATTGAAATGTTCGTAGTTTACAAAGATGGAATTTTTCTAAAGAATTAAATTTTCTCAAACAAATTTCATTTATACATATTTAATTACTTCCTATGAACTATTTTCGCTGAAGGAACATATAAATATATGAATGAGAATGGTCATAAAAATTATGTGCATATGAGCTTCCAAAATGTCCCGCTTTTTTTCGGCAATGTCCTTTCTTTTTTTCGGGAAATGACCCGTTTTTTTCTGAAAGTATCTCGTAAGCCTAGGTTAAGGGCATCAGGGAGGGAGCTTATGACCTTGTGTAATTCATCAAAACCATTTTGAACGTGGAGTTGAACATTTAGAATATCAAAAAGCTCGAAATAAAATTAAGGCTGAAATTGACTTCTTGAATAATATTTCTTATCAGCATAAAATGTGTAATGATATAATAGTTTTTTTTTTATATCAAAGTGATAAGTAATAAAGTTATGGATGAACTTCTTTAGAAACAATTCTCTAAAAAACGATTTGAGAGACGAGGTAGTATTTTTGTGTCAAGACTTGAGTTTCAATACAGAAGGTTTATTAAATTTTATATCGAAATTGACAATTAAAAATTAGTTGAGGCCAAGAGTGACTTAGGCGGACTAAATACCGCCAAAGGCGATCCAATTTTATGACTTGCATTTAGAGTGTCCATTTCCCGGCCATTTTAGCGTTCCCGGGAATCGGGAAATCTGACGATCCTTTTCCCGGGAATTCCCGGGATCCCGGGAAAATTTGAAAATGAAGATTTAAACATGGAGCTCTTAGCCCTGTACTGCGTACGAGTTCTTATCAATATGGTGTTTTTAATTTAAGGTAGTACCTAGTATTGCAAAACATTTCATACTTTTTTAATGCCTAGAAAATTTATTAAGCAAACCAAAGACCCAAAAACAAAGCACTTTAATCGACAAACTGGTCTGATTCTAGATGCAAAAATTTTAAATAATTGAGAAAGATTTCTCGCTATCGATAGAAGTTAGTTTGCTAGACTTCAAGTTATTCATCAAATATCGGAAATTTTCTGATAAATATCTATTTGTTTTACATTATTTCATTTTTTTTTATGATAATTTTGCTACTGTAGATAGCATCCAAAACGGATGTTCAAAATGATGAGTCTTGCAAAATAGAGCATTCGAAATCTTTCCGTAGCGTTTCATTATTGGGATAGTTGAGGCTCTTTGTCGTTTTTCACTTTTACACTAAGTTTTCGATTGGAAATTTTTTTTTATATATAAGTTTAATGTATTATCCAGATCCAAGAATATTCAAAACTAAGCCATCAACATAGAACTGATACAACTATCATTTTCCTTGCTCAATCTGATTCAGTTTTTCCAATTTAGATCGTGTAAATTTGTAATAATTTTTCTGACTTCGGGAACTCCCGGGATTTTTTAAGCGTTTCCCGGGACTCGGGAATTCTCGATTTTTTCTAATTCCCGGGAAATCCCGGGTAGGACACTCTGCTTGCTTTCAACACTTGTTTTTCAACACAGTTTTGGATGGATTAGATACATACATATTTACCTAACACATTCAAATTGTTTTGAAATATGGGAGAATATTAATTCTACAACCATACATTTACATCTTCAGGCTCAAATTAGAATAAAAATAATTCATTCATGTTTTTTCAATTTCAGGGACTGGTGCGGCTCCAGAAAGACACTCAACGAAATGGTCGACCTGATCGTAGAAGAGCTTCTGGAACCAACGAAAAACAATTTGACGCCACGCTCGGAATAAATCGGAATCCCCTCGTACAAAACAACTATCAACGAATAAGCCAATCACGAGGCTTACACACACGAGGATCTTGTTTCATAGACAACCTATTGACAATGCAGTGCTTATTCTATAATCTCAACTAGAATCGATTAGTTTGTAGTTTTGTTCACCTCAGCCGGATACCATATTTACAGTTGAAAACCAGTTCCAGTTCCGGCAAACGCTTCCTAGCAATTCCGAAGGAATTTTTTAAGGACCCCATTGACAAAGTCAAGCTTTGATCCTTTCATTCAATCTCCAGTAACCTGTTAGTGCTCTCACTAGCTTTAGTTTTTCGTTCCAACGCTTACAACACTGTGGTTGTATTTTAATCTGCAGTGTGTCGAATCTTTTTACTTAGCATTTAACCAGTTGTCGAAATGAATGTGATTTAATAAACACACGAAACGATAGAAAGATGATTTGAAGTCTGAGTTAGTTGAGAAATCCTTTTCATTCTTCTAAAAGACAGAAGAAACTGTACTTAGGTGGATTTAGTAAAGATTTCTGGTTTGTGATATTTGCTGCACAAGGAAGATTGAACACACGCACATTTGGTATCACCTCTACAAGAATAACTTCTACACTTATCTTTATTCACATTCCTAATTGATTGTTTTGGTGTTCTACAGTACATCGACGAGTTTTTTAAAAAAATATACAGCATCAAGGCATAAAAATAACCAACAATCGTTTGCCAGCAAACAACAAAGTTGGGGAGATAAAAGTGACTATCGGAAAAATTATCTTAAATAAATATTGTAAACCGTTCAAGTGTTCGCCCGGAAGTAAGGGCGACACATTATGTGCCTGGAAGTGTGCTCGAGAATAGGGAATGAGTAAAAACTAAATATGTTTATGTTTACCAACTTTGCGAAACAAGCGCATCCAGCTACATATACCATAGAGTTGAGTAGTTTCGACTAATCTATCATGTCTCTAAGTCTAATCACTAGCATTTAAACGGTGTGCCTCTTTAAACGAAGACAATCTCTTATGGAAATCAAAACTGTCTTCCTTCCCTTTCGGAAGGTTTAAATAATAATACTAGTCTACTGGGACTCCGTTGATTCGTTGTTTGCGCGATCCTCAAATTCACAGCACTCCTTGCTGGCGGAACAGGAAACCATTTCCTTCATCTGTTCCCACTGCTTTCGGTTGCTGTCGATCGTTTCGAGGAAGTGGTCGGTTTCCGGGAAAGCTTGCACCAGAAACTCGAACGTCGGCTGCACCACAGTGTTGAGGAATTCTATCTGCAGTGCCGGAATGCAAGCCTGCTTGCGATCCATCATGGCATTCGGTCGAATGCCCATCTGCTTCTCCAGGTCACCTTCGGCAAAAAATTCCGCATAAACGAGGTGCTACAAAAGAAAATTCGCTTTTAATGAATGCAGAACTTTCAAAAAATTTCTTCAACTCTTCTTACCGCAACATGTTGCACCGTTCGCCAGGATTTGATCTGATCGCTCAGATCGCAACAGGTGATCATTAGCGACAGCAGCAGTCTTTGGTTGTTTTCCTCGGTCAGGTTGTCCGGTCGCAAGCGTTTCAGGTGCGGTATGATGCGGAAGTGGTTGGCCAGATCCGTTGCCAGGATCAGATCCCGCAGGTAGTCGATGCACTCTTTAAATTCTTCCGTCGAAAGGCCGTCCAGAATTTTGCTGCTCGAGTCATTGAGGATGCAGATGGCTTGCGACAGATGGTGCCGTTCGTTGACGCTTCCTTCGCTGCTGTAGAGCCGAGCCAGGGGGCTGCTCGATTGGGTCTGGTAGGTGTTACTGGTGCCTCGGTGGTCCAGGTCGTGGCAGAAGGCGGCAATCAGGAAGGAGAAGCCTTGGATTTTTCTGTGGATTGACAAAAAAAATCAATTTCAATATGTTTAGTTTTTTTTAACAAATGTTATTCGGTTTTTACAGTCTTATTAAAAAGGAGAAAATAGTGAAACAGCGATCATGTGTTGCCCAAGACATAAACCCTGCTAACGGATTTTGTTTTAAAGGATTTTCATAAATCAATTCAATAAAAATTTAATAAGCTCTTGATGTAATGTTGTTAGAGCTTCCACTTAGATAAGGCATTTCATATGTTCTCTACACAACTTCCTGCTAAAACTCGTTTTAACACTTGTAAGCTTAGTAGCAATACTTGAAAGAAAATCTTAATTTTTGTTTGGCGAAGTTTTTGCAATAACCACGCACCGGGGGCCCAAAATGAACTTTGTGTTTAGTGAGTATTGCAATCAAATAATATCTGAATAATTGGCATCGTTTACTCATTTTGATTGACAGCGGAAATGACTCTCTGGAGCCACCTTGGTGCCACCTGGAGTGGAATAAAATGTCTTAATTCGACGCAACTCGTTCATTTGTTCAAGCGTTATGGGTATGGGATACACCCAAACAAATATATTATTCCGTTCAGTGGATAGATATTGGTTTCTGCTATGATGATTTGTTGAATATTTTAGAGCAAATTAAAATAACTTAATGATTTATTGATTATATGCCCTCTTGTGATTTTCTTTCTCATTTCATATTCATGAAGTGGTGAACATATCTAAAAAAACTATTTGAGCAACATTTTGGAACTTCAAGTCCATAGAAGACTATTTGAAGCCTTATTTGTAACTTTTATTTAAAATGGGTGTGATAGTCGGAGATCATTCAGTATATGGGCGACATCGAGCCTGAAACCGGTAAAGAAAGGAACCGTATTTAACGGTGTACAAGACGCAGTTATTTTATAAATTTTTGCTATCCAAATATGAGGTTGCGTCCTCTATAACGGTGTCAAATTAAAAACAAATTCCGTACTTTTTTTCAAAAATTTTTGCCCAAAAATCAGGTGCGTCCTATACTCTGATCCTATACATTGTTGAATACTGGAATTTTAGATCAATTATTCCATTAGTAAGAACGTTAAGTGTCAGGTCGTAATACGTCGTGTTTTATTTGTGTTTCTACGTTGGCACAACGTGCTAAAATGAGAAATTTGACACATTATCTGTACTTTTCATCAATTATTTTGTAATGTTCTTTTGGCTTCTTCAAAGGGTATTCAAGTTTTCATTATCGTTTTAAGAGCGTTGAGACCTTTCAAGCGTAATTTATTTCATATTTTGAGAAGTGAAGAGCTTAGAGGGCTTCTGGAAGACAGTTTGATCATTTAAAAATATCGATTGAAAATCGTTTAAAAACACCGAACCACATTCACATCATATAATGAAAATAAAATTATAATAGCAACTCCAACTATTCGTAACTATCCGTTTTAAAAACTTCGTTTATCCATCGAATTTTTTTATGAGATGCTTAGGGATGTAACTGTCAAAATTGAATTTTCGAGACAACACGCATCAAAGTTTGCATAGTAGGTACTCGATTTTTAAATATTTTTAAAAATTCCAGCAGTTTTATTTCAACCGAAAAAGGCTTTGAAAGAAATATAAATAAAATTGACTTTTGCAACAAACGTAGATTGAAATAATGAAAAAACAATTGTTAACTCAATATTGGTCAAGATATTGATAACTTTAGCACTTTCAACCGGAGTACTGAGATAGAGAGAGAATTCTTTGTATTTGGAATGATAATGATCAAAATTCCACAATTACTGCACAATTCGCATCAATTTGCAACAATTTACACAATTTCTTTCTCTCTGAGCATTGGTTTCTCTAATTTTAACACAAATTTACTCATTTTCCCGCATAATTAGCCAAAATTTACCACAATTTCAATCATTGGCTGCACAACTTGTGTGATAATTGGGGTATCTTCTCTCTCCATCTCAGTCCCTCGCTTTAAACCCATTTATCCTGGGGCCTCATTAATGTTATAAAAAAGGAACATTAAATAGTCAATCTTTTAATGCCAAACTTAAATGAACGGTATTATTTTCTTAGTAATTCTAGTTTGCAGTGTTTTTATTAATTAAATAAATCTTCCAATTGATTTGAAAGGAGGGCGAATAACATTGATTACGTTTTGGAGACCATGAAATATCTTTGCTCGTTATAATCGCACTATTTGACATTTATGGGATGAATAAACCACGGAGGTTTTTAGTCCCTCGAAAAGAGAATAACTATTTGACGTATACCATTAGGGCAATTTTATGCAGTATGTGTTGAGCTTTAAAACAAATTTATTTTCTATGAGCTTATTTGCAAAATATTAATCTGTTTATAAATAATTTTTAATCAATCGAAGCAAATTTTGTATAAATAAGTACCCGAAATTTCTTATTAATGCATATGCAAAAATGCATCATTCTTGAAAGCACGTGGTAATTTTTTAAATTTTTCGTTTTTTTTAAATTGATGAAAAATTGTGGTTTGGCCCGCTAATTTATTTCGAAAATTTGACTTGTCTGCTGAAAATGTTGGCCATCCATGCTGTAACATATTCTTAGAAAAATTCTACCCAAATTCCATGAGGGAACTATATATTTTTATAAATGAACTTGAAAGTTGCAAAAGGTATTAGTATGTGTAATGTAAGACACTTCTGGATAAAAGTCCTCAAAAAAAATTATTGTAACTTTTTCGAGACATAAGCAAAAGACTTCAAGGCGTTGCAAACGATTATTGGAAACATGCTCAAGTTGGAAGAAAAAAATGAATGCAGTTATAGAAATGCGTCAATGGCTCAGGTCAACCGCCCTGAAGTTTGGGTTCAGCAAGAGAAAATTATACAGAGACGATCAGAGGTAGATTTTCCTAGAAATGACGACCAAAGAGCTGTAAACTAGAGTCACCATCTGATCCCTTTCCAAATAATGCAATCAGCAACCATGCTGCAGTGTTTCCCCAAGATTGGCATTAATAAAACTTCTCCTGACTGTTGTTCCGGATGAACGAACAAAGTTGATCAATATTCTATTATTTCATGGTTTGTTTTCATTAACGTTATTTGAAATAGATACGGCGCAAAAATTTCAATTCAATTGATAATAATACTTTCCCCTTCGCAATTGCATATTTTTCAGTTTAACAAGTCTTTCGCTCGATCGGAATGACACTGACAGACTCTTTGTGTACATATAGTGTATAATGACGACGATGAAGTATAAAATATAGGAAAATAAAAAAAAATAATATGGAAAACCGTTTGTTTAACGAATTTTTGAGAACTCTATGAGGGCTGAATGGCGTTCTCATCAGCTTGATTTTAGAACTTCAAAGTAACAATAAGAACATAGATTTTGGGCTGTAGAAAGTGCACATCGGCTCAATGCAAAGGCTGATTAAGCTTTCACGGAACTGTTTTAGTGACTTGTGGTTGCTTGGGTTACTCTGATGTAGAAATTTTAAGTTTTAATTATTTTGAAACTTGACGCTTAAAAAAGATCTCAAATGTGAAAAATCTTATCTATGTTCCAAAATTTCAAAATATTTTTTGAGAATGTTTTCATTCAAGAATCATTCATATAAAAGCAGGTGAGATATTTTAATTTTAGTTGAAAACCACTTAACACCAAATTTAAAAACACGATATGAATCCTTCGATTTTTTTTTGTTTCATTCAGTTTTTTATTTTGAAGTAAGCAATTACATAAATTTCAGTGTCTATGCGTTCAAACTCATGATTTAAAAGAAAAGGAATTGAAAAGCTTTTTTTAACGCATTGACTTTTAACACTTAATTTAATATTTTTTTAATTTTTCCTTTAACATAATTTTAGACAGTTGAAAATTATGTGCACATCAAGACAAAAAAAAATACTTTTTTTTCATACATTAATGGTGTCAAATTTGTTATTTTATGAAACGAAGGGTCTAATTAAAAAAGAATGATAAAATCTTGATTCAAAAGTATCACTATAGAAATGTTTAAAAAACTCTTTCGCTGGCGAAGAATAAGTCCAACATTCATGTTCTGATTGTGAATTCAAAGAAGTCGATGATTCTTTCGAATTCAGCCACAGTTCCATTGTGACTGACAAACTGAAATATTGAAGCGAAGATTTCACGTGGAATTAAGGAGTAAACCAAGCTTAGCTTATTTAAGCTACATGCACGTCTTATTGTGGACGTTTCGGCTTCTAAGTCAAAATATTATTTAAAAATAGTACCAACATTTACTTAATGTCCTACGTTTCGGTCATGATTTTTGTCATCATCAGGGACATTCTTAAAAAAATTTATTATTTTTTAAAATTATCTGTTTTACATTTCAAAAAGTGTTCGACTTACGGAGTGTGTACTGCAAGGCCGTGCGAACGGGGTGGGGATGGGGGGGGTGTTAAAACCCCTAAACCCCCCCTCCCATGGACAGTTTTTCCAAGTAAAATTTTCAGTACAAAACATTAATTTACCGGGAAATCACTTGATCCCAAAAGGTGTTAAAAAATAAGTGTTGACAAACATGCCAGAAGTTTGGCGCGCCTCCGGCGGAATTTCGTCTTTAATCACTCTCTAGGCCTAAGACATTTCATTTTACGGCTTTATATGACGTTCACGATTTGAAACCAATCAATTGTAGATATCGATTTGCAATTCAGTTAATACATTTTGTATTGAAACTCAAATCTTGATACGTAAAACCCCTAACTCGTGTTCAAAATGGGTTTTTACTAAGAAGTGTAACTAAACAAGCTCAAAATTTGACACCAACCACTTGCACTTCAAAGTTCATTCACAGAATACCTATTTTAAACACCACATTTTGGCAGTCATGTGAAAGATGGTGAACACTTACCATAGACAACAGATTTAGCTAGATAAATACAAAATCCTAGTATCGATGACTTTATAAATAACTATTTTGATTGTAAAAAAGGGTAAATTCCTTCCAAACTCTAAATTCATTCCAAATTTGATGTGTATATGAAACATTTCTAAAGACACCAATTTCTGCCTCAATTGTTTTTTGTGTTTCTAATTAGTATGAATCCTCAACTTCAGAACCGAACAGTTTTTGACAAATTACTCAAGGCCTCAAATTTTACATTTTTTCTTGGTGCAAAGAATTTAAGAGATGATTTTGAATAATTCTGGTGCCCTTAATCCAAATATGCAATTGGGTTTTTGTCTAAGAGCTTTATTTTTGAAATCACTTTTGAAAATATGTAAAAATAATTTTTTTCTGATTTTTGTTGACAAAACTTTAAACAAACTTTAAGATTTGAAATGATTTTGGTTTCGGCGAATAAAGCTATAGCAGTCTTCTACTTGTTCACTTTACTTCATTTAAATCAAATTTAATTTCAGATATTTTCAGGCGAAAATAAATGCAGGTTTAAACAAACTGGTAACATTAAATAACATCTTTTCTGTTCTAAATTTGTTCACTAGAGTCGGATTTGCTTGTAATGATTTATTTCCAGTTTATAAAATCTGTAGAGTTTAACTTGTTTAAATCATGCATCATCATCATTATTATTCCTAAATAAATTAAAGTATAATAAACAAACAAGGAATCAGTTTTTATTAATTTAATAAAGATTTGTTAGACTCTAACAGTTAGAGCATCAGTTATCAATGATGGTTTCACTTAAAATTGATTCATTCTCAAACTTATAGACTCCATATCATGAACACTAGGAACGTTTCTTTTTTAATGTCTTATTTTATTGTCCTATGTGTTAATATTCAAATAAAGTAACCGAATTTCAAAGCTTTTATTATTTTGAATTTTTACATGAACTAACCGATTTTTATAGACAAACATTTTTTATTTATTTTGAAATAATTTTGAAATTGAATTTCATTTTCGGATTTAGCGCCCGATTTTACATTAAAAATGACCTTCAGTTTACTAAGTTGAAAAATGCTGTAAACTAGTGTTATTATAGTTTTGCTGAACAATTTCAAGTCATGATTATTCTCTTATCTGGTCTAAAATTTATTAAAGAATTCTGGTTTAGTTTCTTTTTTAAATCTGGATTAAAATTGATGAGTTATATTTCTATTATTCCTATGTCAGAAGCTTTAAACTCTGGTTTAATTCAAAATTTTCAATCGCATTTGTTTTCTGTATTTTCTGAAATGTTTATGTTAGATTCGTAAACTTGGCTGCTTAGTATTTATTTTTAAACAAGTCTAGCTCAGCAGGAACATCATTTTAAATAATTTATTGGTGACTTGCCGGAAAGAGCAATGAGTCAAAACTTTGAAAAACTTGATTTTGAATTTTGAATTTTGAAACCCCCCGCCCCATGAGCGGGTCCTTCGCACGGGCCTGGTGTACTGTTTGTGTCTATTGCATTTATTATGGCTGGTTTTTTGTTGGATTTTCCGAACCTATTTTTAAATTTAATCACTATTAGTTTTTTATAAAAACAAACCCCAACCAAACACGTTCAACAACGAATGCCGAATAAACTGATCCGAATAAAACATAAACAAACATATATCACACACATACTATCACAACAGAAAAAAACACAACAGAATCCAACACCACCTTTATTTTTTTTTTTTTTTTGTAAATTCTTTATATTCACACCACCTTTATAAAACCACTAATTATAAAAATAATACAGACAACAAGAAGTGAACGATAAGAGAAAGACATATTAAAAACATCGTAGAGTTTTACAGTTTGTTTGAAAAAAAAAAACGTGTGAAAAACAAATTAAAAATTCAGGTACGTGCTAAACTTTCTACATCAAAACAAATCATGGCCGAAACGTAGGACATTAAGTAAATGTACTGTTTTTAAATAATATTTTGACGGAGAAACCGGAACTGGACTACATTCACCAGTCACAAATAGACCATCTAGCTACATGAACGTTTCAACATGGTTTTTTAGGCAGACTCACAGAAATTTGATTTAAATTATTTTTTATCATAAAAAAATTGACATTTAATCGTTTTAAGCTCTGTTGCAGCCGAGTTTTGAATTTCGAATTAACGTCTATGATTTAAAAAGAACAATGCTTAGGCCTAAGATGAAAAATAAACGATTTAATTTATAAATTATGGACGAGAACGGCTTTTCCGGGAAGCTAATCAGACTGATCAAGGCGACGATGGATGGAACGCAGTGCTGTGTGCGGATTTCGGGTGAATTGTCGAGTTCATTCGAATCGCGCAGGGGGCTTCGACAAGGTGATGGTCTATCCTGCATGATGTTCAACGTGGCGCTAGAAGGTGTTATTCGACGAGCGGTGGGCGAAATGCGGGGCACGATTTTCAACAGATCCAGTCAACTTATCTGCTTTGCCGATGACATTGATATAGTCGGCAGATCATCTGCGGCGGTGGAGGAGATCTACCGCAAACTGAAACGCGAAGCAGGAAGGATTGGGTTGATGATTAATACGTCCAAGACGAAGTACATGCTGGCCTGCGGATCCGAGACCGACCGAACCCGCTTGTCCAGTAATAACAAGGTCATGATCGACGGCGACGAGCTGGAGATAGTCGAAGACTTTGTCTATCTCGGCTCACTGGTGACCGCAGACAATGACACCAGCCGTGAGATCCGGAGGCGAATTATCAGCGGAAGTCGTGCCTACTATGGACTCCACAAGCAACTGCGGTCGAGAAGACTTTGCCCTCGTACGAAGTGTAACCTGTATATGACGCTTATTAGACCGGTTGTTCTCTACGGGCACGAGACATGGATATTGCTCGAGGAGGACCTGCGTACACTCGGAGTATTCGAGCGACGAGTGTTAAGAACCATCTTTGGCGGCGTACAGGAGAACGGAGTGTGGAGGCGAAGGATGAACCACGAGCTCGCGCGACTCTACGGCGAACCCAGTATCCAGAAGGTGGTGAAAGCTGGCCGGATACGCTGGGCTGGACATGTTGCGAGAATGCCGGACGACTGTCCTGCAAAACAGGTGTTCGCTACGAATCCGGTAGGAACAAGACGAGCGGGGGCGCAACGAGCGAGGTGGTTAGACCAAGTGGAGCGTGATCTGGCGAACGTGGGGTGCCCGAGAAATTGGAGAACGGTTGCTATGAACCGAGTGAATTTTAGGAATTATGTTCGTCAAGTTATGTCGTGAGACGGAATACTATGTAAATAAAAAAATAAAATAAATAAAATAAATTAAATTTTGTTTAAGATTGTTAAATATTTCAGGCTCTTACTTAGTACGTTGTATGTTATATTTTAAGACGAAAAAAGAGAATACAAACTGATGGAACATTCTAACATTTGATTAAAATCGTCAAAAACCTTGAAGCGTCTTATTTGATTCCCGTTGGAAAAAATAGATAAATCTTCCGGGCTAAGAAATCAAACAATTTTCTCGGTTGATGAGAGAAAAAACCTTCAACCATCTCATCGCTCATCCAATTTGCTTTTTCAATTTTCCGCCACCTCCAACCGCCACCTCATTCGAAACTTACGTGATGATTCCCCTTTCGATGAGCCTCAGGTTGTGCATCAGCGAGTACGCGAAGTGGGCCACCGAGAAGGCATGCCACCAGTTGTGATACGGAGTGTCCCGGTAGCCTTTCTGAACCAGAAGGACGAAACGGGCCAGCTTGTCCTCCGGTATCTGGAAGGTGGCGATGAAGTTCAGATCGTAGAACATCTTTATCGACAGCTGCACCGCCAGCTCGTAGTCCTTGACGTCCCGGGGACAGAACTCGAACCGGGGGAAATCAACCGCAAATTGATCCGCATGATGGGATTGCACGCCTTCGAGGATGTGCTGGATCTCCATGTCCGGAACCTGTTTGGGGTAAAGAAGATTTTTTTTTACTATTTATTGTCAAACATAGTTCCAAAACTTATTGTTAAAGTAAGTTGTATCGATCTTAAAAAAAACTATATTTAGACGATAAGTACAACAATTGGAAGAATCACCTTAACGCATAGGTCGGCAACCTTTTGGATCGGAAGAGCCAAAAATATCGATTTTACCAAATATTTTCGTTTTAAAGAACTACATTCTGTTGTCTTGACTAAATTTTTTTCTCTCATGGAAAATTATTAATGTCCTTAGTAAACAATATTTTTTATATAATTAAAGTTTCAAACGTCATCAATTTATTAGATTTTTTTCTTTGGGAAATACCTAAACCTGGAAAATTCTTATGCATTTTTTTTAAATCATGATTTTCGCAAATTCACATCCAAAAAAAATGGATGCGACTCGAGAGCCGCGCAGGGTTGCCGACCGCTGCCCTAGAGCCACCGGAGCACAGCTGTTTTAATTTTCCACCGACCAAACCAAGCCAAACCGAAAGCAAAGGGGCAAAACATCAACCGGAATTACCTTCATGTGGTAGAGCAGCAGCTCCTGGGACAGTTTGTATCGGGCTTCCGCCTTCTGGACCTGCTTGTGGACCAGAGCATGCATGATGCTGATGCCGCAGTATACGGAAAATGCTGTGGCCACCTCTTCGTCGCATTTGTCAAAATGGAAACCGTTCAGCTGGAAAAAATGGAAGCAGATATGAAAAGATGAAACAGATAGGAGAAAACTGTGGTAGGAAATCCCATGTAGCAGGATCAATTTATTCGGATTAAAAGTTGGTTTAGGGGAACAAAAAAAACTGTTGGCATGAAACTGTTTACGTTGTGAGATTAGTTAGCAAATTTTCTGAGTTTCGGATCTTTTACTTTCATACATCTCTTGAATCCGTATTCTGATTGTGTATTTTTATGAATTTCATTCGAATAGTTATCAATTTTCACCTCCACTGATATCATTTTAATTTGAGGTTTTTTTTTATATGTAAATTTTTGACTTTTATAAATCTCATGTTCTCATTTGAAGATCTTACTTGGCGTCAAGTTCAGAGAGGTTTATTACATTAAATGTAATATTTGTAATATTGTAATTAGTAATATTTGTATTTCATCCCATCTTTATTTATAGATTTATATTGAAAAAGAAATTACCAATGCAAAGTTTATAAGATCATACCAATAAAATTCACGGATATGTTTCCTTGAAGGAGTATATCATATCATTGATGTAGAAATCTACGTATTGTTTACAAGTTATTTTCGACAAAGAATAATAATGGAATACATTTAAAACAAGACTGATAGAGGACAAATTTTCTACAGTGGAAATAAACAGGAAATTGGTTAAAAAAATTATTTGATTCTTTTGAATAAACCCACCTTGTTAAAATGCAATTTAACATTTTTTTTCGACAAAACTTGAGCCTGATCAGAATATTGGTTGAAAATTTAAATACTCTATTTCGTAACGTCCAAATATAGTTTTAAGATTTGGTTTTATTTGTCTGGTTGTAAGTTATATCAGAAAGAAATCATTTGAAGAACAAACACAAATTACAGAATTCACCATAGTTTTTAAGTTTTGGTAACTTCAAAACTCATGGTATGATTCCCAAGGAAAGAAAACAATTTTTTTTGGCAAAGAATGAAAAAAATTTCGAGAAGGATTTTTTTTATTCTTTATTCATTGATTCATGCATATAAAAATGATAAAGGGGTTTTTTATTATCTGGCTATAGATCGTTCCGATAATTATAAATACACTCTAAAATAACCGTAATTTATTCAAACTTAAAATGTAATTTAAAAAAATCATTGCTTGTTCTAGCATAGCATAGCATAGCATAGCATAGGGTGACTACACAAATCTTGCATTGGCTGATACACGAGGTACAACCAATGATCAATCCCGACACGAGATGCCAAATCAAGTACATATTTGGATTCAATACTCGTTTCAAGTGCTGATATTGAGTATTAGTGTGGTACCACAATACACACCGTGGCAAGTCAATGTAATCATGGCAAATAGGATTGATGAAAAATAATGTTATGATTTACAAATAAATACAAAAATAAACAAATAAATACAAAAACAATGGAACGAGCTCACCAATTTTGTTATGTACCCAGCTGAGTTCATGGGGCCCTTCCTGAGATGTGAAACCAACTGACCACCTTTCGAAAAACTAAAGCCACGGCCGTAAATAACACTTTATTTCTAAAAATTTTCACTATTTCTAAATAAACTGAAGAAAATTAGGAACTTGGAAAAACACGTCATTTCCCTGTCGCTGACTACTTCGATTTTCTTTAAAAAAAAATCATTGCTTGTTCTATTTAAGATAAAAAGTGTATTTAAGGTTAGCTTTTCCCGTATCAATTTTAAACTGTTTTTCTGAAGCACAAAATTATGAAGAAGCTTCAAAAAATATTTAAAAAAACCGACTAGCTAAAATACTCAGCGGAAAATACCATTTTGTAGCCAATTTGAAATTGCATCTTAAAGCTTAGTTCTTTTAGAAATGGGACACTTTCTTTTGCTAATAGCTCATTTACTAGTAATCGGACATTCAAAATTTTGACAGCATTTTGCTGCCTGTATTTTAAATTTACGCGTTCTTAAGATATTTATGATGCAAAAAAAAAGAAAAAAATAATGTTGCACAGTTTCCTTCAAAATCCATCATTCTTAAATCGATAGCTGACAAAATCATTGATTTTCCAAAGAATAACTGTGTGTAAGTGGTGGAAAAGTATGCAAACAATGTCAAAAATGTCCACAATGTTCGAATCAAGTATTGGAGTGGAACACGTGATCAGCAACTACGGTTAAGGGTCATCAGAGATGTTAAGGCTCATATCAGCATTTTTAATTTTGAATAAGCAAAAAACTTAGTGTAGATTGCTGAAATTTCCAAAAAAAAATTCTCCGAAAGGCTTACGATGTTTCCTAGTGATGAATAATTCAAAACTAAACTCAAACAACAATTTTTTGCCCATTCCAGAGCTCGTAAGCTGTACCGAGGCTATGGGACAGCTGATTTCTGATGAACGACAAGCTTATGAAAACCCCTATTTCAAGCAAATTCCAGTGTTTGAATCCTATTCAATGTCTGCTTGTGGCACGATCCCGTGCATATTAAAGTGTGTATTTGCTGGTTGTTTTGTATAAAACATAATGATTTGCTAAAATTGTGCTCCTGTGGAAAAAACAACAATTTTCAAAACGAATAACTTTGGTTTTCGCTGTTTTTAAAAGCCTAAACAGTGTAATCTTGTATATACCCTTCGCAATCTACGATCATACTAACCGATTATACTTTAAGTTCAATCTTATGATGGTTTAACTTCATTATTGTCAGATTTTGCCAGCAGAAATTCCATTAAAATGCTTTAAAGTGGCTCAAAAATAATCAAGTTTTGGTAATTTCGAATCAGCTGTATCCACTAAATTGGCCTCAGTTTCTTTGAAAAAGAAATGTATTGGATCAAAAATTTGCAGAAATTGATGGAGAAGGATGTAGCCACCTAAAATACAGATTAGACGAAGTATAAGTTTGAAAAACTGATCAATATCATGGTTGAAAAAAGTGTGCAAAAACCGATGGGAGGTACCAAGAATAAAGTAAAAAATTTTCCTACAAAAAACGATAAATTTTTTTTTCAAATTTTTTCATGAATTATCAAAAGATAAGCTTCATTTCCTTCATAGAAAGTATTTAGATCAAACGAATGGTTTTTTAGATACACGCATTTGTAACTGTCCCATTTCTAAAAGAACTACGCTTTAAGACACCAAATAGGCCAATCACTCTTAGAGTTATTAAAGCAGTAATAACTTTCGATCTCTATTTTTTCCATTTTTCCATTTTTGGACTCATTTTGAGTCTTTCGGATTATTTTTGGCTCTGTTTGACTTTGTTTCTTACTGTTTTCGCCTTTTTTTGTCCTTATTTGATTTTTTTTTACTCTTTTTGACTTCTTTTGACCCATTTTTCACTCTTTTCACTCTTCTTGATCCTTTCTAATTTTTTCATTCCTTTTGATTCTATTTGACTCTTGTAGATTTTTATATTCTTTTTAACTCTTTTTGTCTCCTTTTGACTCTTTATGATTTTTTTTAGCTCTTTTTGACTCATTCTGATTCTTTTTATCTGTTATTGATTCTTTCGACTCTTGTCGACTCTTTTTTTACTCTTTCTGATTCTTTTGAACTCTTTTTTTTTCACTTTGTTTTTAACTCTTTACTACTCTTTTTGACCCTTTCTAACTCCTTAAGTCTCCTCCCGACTCTTTTTGACTCTTCAGACTCCTTTTGACTATTTTTGACTCATTTTGACTCATTTTGACTCTTATTGACTCTTTTTGACTCTTTTGATTCCTTTTGACTCTTTCTGACTCTCTTTGATTCTTTTTGAATCTTTGTAACTCTTTTTGACTATTTTTAACTTTTTTTTTACTCTTGTTGACTCTTTTTAACTCCTTTTGACTCTTTTGGACTTTTTAAGACTCTTTTTGACTCTTTTTGACTTTTTTTGACGCGTTTCGACTCTTTTTTACTCTTTTTGATTTTTTTGGGTTCTTTTTGACTCTTTTTGACTCTTTTTGACTCTTTCTGACTCTTTTTGACTCTTTTTGACTCTCTTTGACTTTTGTTTTACTCTTTTTAACGCTTTTTGACTCTTTTTGACTCCTTTTGACTCTTTTTGGCTCTTTTTGACTCTTTTTGACTCTTTTTGACTCTTTTTGAATCTTTTTGACTGTTTTTGACTCATTTTGACCCTTTTTTGGCTCTTTTTGACTCTTTTTGACTCTTTTTGACTCTTTTTGATTCTTTTAGAATCTTTTTGACTCTTTTTGATTCTTTTTGACTTTTATGAAATCCTTTTTGATTTTTTTTGACCCTTTTTATCTTTTTTTGACTTTTATTACTATGTTTGATTCTTTTTGACTCTTTTTGACTCATTTTGATTCTTTTGGTTTTTTTTTATTCTTTTGATTCTTTTTGGCTCTTTTTGTATCTTTGTATCTCTGTTTGAATCTTTTTGACTCTTTTTGACTCTTTTTGAATCTTTTTGACTATTTTGGTTCTTTTTAACTCTTTTCGACTCTGTTTTAATCTTTTCGACTCTTTTTGAATCTTTTTAACTCTTTTCGACGCCTTTGGACTTTTTAAGACTTTGTTTTTACTCTTTTTGACTCATTTCTATTCTTTTTGAATCTTTCAGACTCTTTTTGAATCGTTTTGACTCTTTTTAACTTTTTTTTTTTACTCTTTTTGACCTTTTTTGACTGTTTTTGACTCTTGTTGACTCTTTTGGCTATTTTAGACGCTTTTTGACTCTTTTTGACTCATTTTGGCTCATTTTGATTCATTTTGACTCATTTGGACTCTTTTTGTTTCTTTTTGACTCTTTTTGACTCTTTTTGACCCTTTTTGACTTTTATAAAGACATACACCGTCTTAGCCGATTTAGGCTTTACAGACTGAATAAATGACGTGGACAACTTAAGATTAACATTTAACACCCTGTACCGAGATCGGAATCGAACCTATGCCAACAGTGGACCAGCGATTACCGCTAAGCACTCGACCACCGAAGACGTACGTACGTACTTTTTTTTTACTCTTTTTGACTTTTTTTGATTCTTTTTGAAGCTTTTTGACTCTTTTTGACTTTTTGTTTATTCTTTTTGGCTCTTTTCGGTTTTTTGTTTTAATGTTTTTGGCTCTTTTTTAGCTTTTTTGGCTTTTTTTTGACGATTTTTGATTCTTTTTAACTTTTTTTAAACTTTTTTTGACTCTTTTTGACTAATATAATGTAAAGTGAAAAAAACAAATGATTTGATTTTTCACGTTTTTAATGTATCATTTGTTAATAATATTTCTCGCGTGAGCTTTCATTGCGTCGTATGAAACATCTCAAGAATTCACAGAAAACTGCTCCAAAAGTTATCAAAACAATTTTAAAATTTGTATCTGACATATAGAACATGTTGTTCAGGCTACAAATATTATAAGTGGAAAGAAGTTGCGACTAGTTTATGTCAGTTTTTGTATTTTTTCGTAATAAAACTCTTTTTTTACATCTTGTTTCATAGGACGTAATGAAAGCTCACGCGAGATTTATTTTTCAATAAATTTATTAGTAAGTTCTGACAGTTTAAAAAACAAAATTCGATATATAGGATCTATCGCATTCAATGAAATTGATAAAATATCTTGCATAACTCTCGATTTGTCTTTAGAAAATTTAACAGACAGGGAAAATGTATTTAAAGTCATGAATGTGTTTGAAATTTGCCATACTTTTTAAACAGAAGAATTGACAATTGCATATCCAATATAAAGAACACGTTTTTTTAACCGTTTGTTGTTCAAAAAGTACTTACTCCAAAGAGGGCAAAATGTAAGGATTGGCAAATGGATCACACACACTTAACAAAATATAGATAGGGTAGGTGTCCCATCATTCCCAATAAGCTTTTGTTTTGCAAACCGGTTGCGTTTAAGTGACTTATTGATATTTCATGAAAAATTCTCATCTGTGGCTTGTGATATTAGACTGAGTCGATTTGGGGTAATTTTTGAATTTCCTAAACCCTGGGGTCTTAAAAGCTTCGTCTTGGTCCAAAACTCATCCATGATTTTTTGCAGAATTTTTAAGCAACGTTTACATGAGTAAATTTGAACTTTTAGGTTTGTATGGGAAAATTGAAGATTTTGTACTGAAAAATCAACATCGTTTTTGTTTCTTCTGTGGAGCCGAGCCAGCTGATGGCTTTTGTGCCAATTTATAAAATTCCTAAGGGAAATTTTCCGCTGAACAACTTTGTCGAAGATCGTAACTTCGTATCTTATTAGGCAAAAAAGTTATTAGCAGGTTAATAAGGGTACGTCTTTTCGCATTGATAAAGAACAAACTCAATTGACATCACTGCTGGAGCCTCGCGAAGTATAGCATGAAAAGTAGTCATGCAGTACCTCGATAGGCACCCTGCAGTGATGTCAATTGAATTAATGGTTTATCAATGCGAAAAGACATACCCCTATTAAACAGCTAATAACTTTTTTGCCTAATAAGATACAAAGTTACGATCTTCGACAAAGTTGTTCAGCGGAAAATTTCCCTTAGGAATTTTATAAATTGGCACAAAAGCCATCAGCTGGCTCGGCTCTACAGAAGAAACAAAAACGATGTTGTTTTTTCAGTACTAAATATTCAATTTTCCCATACAAACCTAAAAGTTCAAATTAACTCATGTAAACGTTACTTAAAAATTCTGCAAAAAATCATGGATGAGTTTTGACCCAAGACGAAGCTTTTAAGACCCCAGGGTTTGAGAAATTCGAAAATGACCTCAAATCGACTCAGTCTATTGTGATATAGCGTTAAAAAAAATGAAATTGCGTGAAGCTGCGCACACACTTCCAACTTTGACAAGCTGCCATTTCTCTCTCGCTTTATATTTTTCCATGAAAATTTCACACAATCTAGTTCAACTATCCAACTAACACTCTACAAATTTTGAAGTCTTCACAATGACGGGAAACAATGAGCTATTCCCGTAAAAAAAGGAAATTTGGAATTGCTTCACTAAATTTGCTGTATCTTTGACAATTTTCATTGAAAACTATTGAAATTTGGTCTAAAGATGTAAAAATGTTTGATCTAATACAAGGCCAAGTTTCGTCAAAATCCATGAATGTGATCAAGCTTATTTGGAAAAGCGCTCAAAAATTGTTAAAATTAGCTCTAAGATCACTTAAGAACCTGAATTTACAAGCGCAATAGTAAAGTTTTGAGCAGAATCTTCATACTTCACCTTTGAACCTACAGAGTTCTTTATTATACAATATTTTTTACCGATTTTTTTTTGTATTTTTGATGGTATTTCATTAGATTTATGACAAAAATTTACACAAAAATAATTTGTACAGCATTCAATCCATATATCTAGCATTTGGAAGTGATTCTAACAATTTTCTGGATCAAAAACACAATTACCAAAAAACAGTTTTGATTACAGCTGCAAAACTACTGGACCGTTATTTAATAATAATACCGTTTTGGAATCTTCTTAATAGCTACTCTGTTGTTATTAGGTTTGAAAACTTCTTCATAAAATTTAAAACAAATGCAATTATCCTGATAATGATGTTGGTTCTCATCAAAACCCGATTCCCCGTAAAAATGGCTTGTAATGATCTCTGTGGCTGGATTTTTATTCTTTGATCAGGTAACAGTCCAAACTAAGCTGTAGGGTGAATTTTTGCACCTTTTTGACTAATTTTCATTCGTTCTTCACCAGAAGCGATATGATGCCAAAGCAGTCACTTTTGAATCCAAGAACAACATTCTCACAACGCACCGGAACTTCATAAGACCCATTGAAAAATACCGCATTGTTTTGAAAAGGCACTTAGTAAGCATCTCAAAAAGGTCAATTTTAAGAAAAAAAAATGACGAAAAGTGGGTTTCTGTAAAGATGAAGCTGCTTTCAGCTGTTGTACAAAATCTTTGGGGTGGAGTTAGAGTTTAGACCTAATGTACGATTGTATTTACAAATATGGTTTCGAACTGTAATGAAGTAAACATACCTGAAGTTTACAAGTGATTTGAAGTATATATTACCATCAAGACGCCATTCACCGCCCAGACACCATTTACCGCCCAAAATCACCCTTTTGTGTGTATTTTGAAAAAACTGGGATGTTTTCTCCAAATATAAGACTTGTGTTCTGTGTCGGCATCATTGTTCGACCATTTCACTGAAAAAACATCACTTAATTATGCTAACTACAGCCAGAAATAAAATATTTGGTTTTTCGTTTCCGGTCAAATTATTGAATTCGACGCCTGTTAGCGAACTAGGCATTACTGTACTCCTAGGGCAAAAAGGGTTTTTGTTTACTAGATAGTACCTATTGGACCTAAAATCGACTTGAAACGATAGTTTTATTTTCGTAGAATAGATTTGCATCAAAAAATTTTCGATTTTTTCAATAGTTGTTGTTTTTTGAACCGTTTAGTGATGGGCGGTAATTGGTGTATAAAAAAAAGTGTGGGTTCCTAATGACCGGTCACGCACAATTTCTTTGTTTTTAACGCATGTTGTGTTAAATGTGTAAATTGTAAGAAGCATTTAGTTTGATTATGTTAGAAAATGATGTTTTATCGCTGAAAGTAACCGATTACTTGAGGTTGTTTGCCGGGAATCATCATTTTGTCAGTCAACGCACTTTGTTAAAATTTGTACTAAATTTGCGGAAAAAAAATCACAAAATGTATTCTCTAAAGAGCCAAAATATGGTTTTGACAGCTCGTTGTATGGAAAATACTAAAAAGAACAGTTTCCGTGTTGTTATGATAGTTTTTCCTTGAGAAAACATTATCGATACCCGGAAAAGTCGAGTGGGCGGTAATAGGGCCAGTTGAACACCCCAAAGTTTAGTTAATTATTTTGAAAAGCGTACATTTTTCGCATTCCACTAAATTTTTTATTTAAAGTAGAACAGTTTTGGGATGTATTGGAAAAGAAAGCGAATAAAAATCTGCCGTCGTTTTTTTATTACACATGTTTGAAGTTGAAAAACCGCTTAACTGGGCGGTGAATGGCGTCTTGATGGTATCTGAAAATAATCGGTCAATTGGGTAATTTTTTAGAGCGTTTTGCAATTCGATGTGGGGCACCCTTCATATGTTTTCTGTTTCGAAAGTTGCGTACACTTTTTTAGCTGCGTGGATCTTTTTCCGTCTCATCAAAATGGCTTTCAGACTACCATGTATGGACGGCTTATGATTAAGATTAAAGAACATTGTTATTCATACTTTCAAAAGTGTCAAAATCTGTAACGGCGCTCAAATTTTCTCAATTTCGCGTGCACCATTGAATGATTTTTTTTCAAAAAAGAAACTTATTTGTACCAACGAAAGCGTCCAGTGACTCTCGGGAGTTTAACGAAAGTCCCCAGCAGTGGGTTTGTCAATTTTGCACAAAGTTTGGGTTGTTGTTTGTATTGACCCAGCTCAAACAATTTTACCCCAAGCTCTGGCTCTTTTTGGATCTA
Source organism: Uranotaenia lowii (assembly GCF_029784155.1). Lineage (NCBI taxonomy): Eukaryota > Metazoa > Arthropoda > Insecta > Diptera > Culicidae > Uranotaenia > Uranotaenia lowii. The sequence continues at coordinate 203,166,567 of NC_073692.1, forward strand.
AGCATAAGAGGGCTGCTGATTTTGGCGCTGCTGCTGCTGCTGCTGATGGCTTTTGCCAACACACACCAAACCAGACGAAACCGAACCAAAACAGATGTCGAATTCCCTTCCGAGAAGCCCTTCTAGACCGATTAAAACTGCTGCAAACTGATGATGGATAGACTCAAATTGGATAACACTCTTCCAAGCCGGCCACTAAAGTATTCCAGCGAATAATTCAACAGCTGCCAACACGAGGGAAAAAATTGGACATTCTTTTGGAAGAACAACTTTTATCCATTTGCGATACATTTTGGCTCTCGCTCGCTTTTAACATTTATTCTAGGAAAGTATCGTGATTAGTTGAAATTTATCGGCTATCTTTGCTGGTTTTAGGAGCAAAGTGATTATTTATGATCTTTTCGATTCAGCTCAATGATTGATAGATAGGGCGGGTTTGGCCATAAAACCATGGATAATTAATTTGTGCGACGTGCCGAGTATTAATCATCCGATTATGCTGATGATAATGACTGTTCGTCAAACATTATCTGAGCCAATGAAAAGCCATAGAGTGACGAATGGTGATCCTGGCTGAATTTTTGTATTTTTTTTTTTCAATTTTAGGTTGGAAAACATTTAATAGTCCTAGCAACAGTTTCAAGGAAGTTTGAAGAATTTTTTTTAATTATGGGAATAGAAAAAAATGATGAATGCTCTAAGAGTCTTTATTCAACTAAAAACAACTCATCATTTCCGGCTGCTGTTGAACCAAGTCTAAAGATTTAAATTTTTAAGGATTTCTCATTGTGAAATCAAACACAATTCTCAATGGAACGCAAGGTCAGAGATTTATCATCACTAAGCAACATCAAGATGACGTTTACGTAACCTAAAACTTTTTAAACCTTATCATTACCGCCAACACCGCCACCTACACCGTCATCGGGGAAATAAAAAAACATCAAATCCGAAACAAAGTCAAAAAACCATACAAATAAAAAAGTTTTCCCGAAGCATGGTCCAAACTTTTCCAAACGATTGGCTTTTATTACCTCTTGTGTAGTCTTATGTACATATTTTTTTGCGATTTTATCACCACACGACCGGAGGACATCCAAGACAAGTTAGAGACGACATTGAAATGGCAACATTTCCCTGCCAAAGGCACGTGCTCGTAGATAGATGGATGCCACACGACGATTGACGATAGCAACTTCATAGCACTCTCGCTCGGATCGTTTGCCCCGGGTTCACAAATTGATTCAACATGTTGAGGACAATCTTGTCGTATTTTTATTTTGTTTTGGGTTGGAAACCCCGAAAGGAACGCTTTGAATGCCATCCATATGGCTTAAGACCTTTCACTTTTTTTTTCGGGGGCGCCCTCGGGCTGACCCGAATGTTCCATGGTTCGGGTAATGGAATTTGAATATTCCTAAGCCAGATGGAATGGTTCTTTGGACAAATGAAAATTGGATTGACGAGTGAGCAGATAAATACGAGGGCGGGTTCACACTGTCTGCGGACACATTTTATAATCCGCGCTTTTTTAGAAAATAAAATTGATTTAATGGATATGTTTGAATTCGCACTGAAACTATCTCATTTTATATTTTTTCTTTAGTTTGTTAATTTTTGTCTAAATTCGTACTCATGATCAGAAAACAACATCTGGTCAGTTATTCTGATCGTTACTAAAATCTTCCAAGGAATTATCGCTACCTCATATCTATCCTTCATTTGACTCGCTTTACATTTTGAAGTGTATTGTTAACTCACCTTGAAATTCGTTTCTATCTCAAACCTTTCGCATCACCCGCGAATCGGTGAGATGTTGGGCTATCCTATTAATGTGCTATTTCTCATTTTGAAACTGTACTCTCAAAACAATTATTTCTAGCACCTCGACTTTCATTTTTGTTAAATCTTATCTCAAGCTGTCCTCTCAATCCGCTTGATTATCAATTTGATAAGATATTTAAACTGTCCTCTTGATTCGCTTTTCAATTCTAAGCTGGCCTTTAAACTCGCTAGAGATATCTATCGATTTGTTCAGCCTGTCCTCTCAACTCGCTGAAATGTCTATCGATACGTTCAGGCGGTCCACTAACCTCGCCTTTAAATTTCAAGCTACCCTCACAACTGGTTTAGATACATACTTCCAGGCTGCCTTTCAACTTGCTTTCCAATTTCAAACAGTCCTCTCAATTCGCTTGAAATTTCTATCGATACGTCCAAGATGTTCTCTAAACTCGCCTTACAATTTTAAGCTTTCCTCTCAACTCGCTTGAAACTTTTATCGATAAGTTTAGGCTGTCCTCTCAACTCGCCTTCTAATTACGAGTTGTTCTCTCAACTCGTGTGATATTTCTATCGATACGTTCATGTTGTCCTCTAAATTTGCCTTACAATTTTAAGCTATCCTCTCAACTCGCTTGAAATTTCTTTCGATACGTCCAGGCTGCCTTTCAACTTGCTTTCCAATTTCAAACAGTTCTTTCAACTCGCTTGAAATTCCTATCGAAAAGTTCAGGCTGTCGATCAATTCGCCTTCCAATTTAAGCTTCCCTCTCAAACCGCTTGAAATTGTAAACATGGTCAAGCTGTCCTTACCAGTCGCTTAAAATTTCATTTTTGTTTCATGTTGGCAACTAAGCTGAATTCATCAATTCCAGTTTCGGCATTATTTCATAAGCCACATTTTCCTTTTTCCACTGCAATCATGATCACTTCCAACTACATTTATCATATTGAGTATTCGACACAATTTTTGTCCCGATGGATATATCCTTAACTACTTGATTTCAAGCAAATGTGATGCAATTAAATTCAGCGTGAATCGTTGACCACGTTTGTTTTTCTTTTCGTTTCGATTCTTTTGAATAATTTCTCTTTTAATCATGTTTACGAAAACCACCAGTCACGGTCGCCAAATGTGCAGAACTGTCCTGAGCTCCGAAGCTCGGAAGCAGCACCGGAGAACCCCCGGATCACGAACTGTCGACCCACACTACTTGAACTTGATAAGCTTGCTCGCTCGCCGACTGACTGCGTGCAGTAATGTCAACTGATTTTCAGAAATATCTGGAAGATTTTGAAAAAATGTCTGGAAATGGCTGGAAATGTCTGGAAGGTCTGAATGGCGAACTATCTAAGTGATGACCTTTTTTTTGGTCGTCAGATCACAATATTGCAGCCTAGGGAATAACACTCATTACTTCATAATATTCATACATTCTATACACTCTCAATGCCTGCGACTGTTGTGGTGATGTCGGCGGTACTACGTTTTATGCTTTACCTCCTGTTTTTCGTGGCATTCCTCACTCTTCAATTACTAATTCGAGTCATTTCCTGCCATTTTGCAACAAAAATTTTGAATTTCGATTGTCAGAAAATTCATGTTGAAATTCAAAAGTCGGAAAATGTCTGGAAGAAATGACAAAAGTCTGGAAGTCTGGAAACCTAAAAAAATGTCTGGCAAAATTCCAAAAAGTCTGGAAGATCCAAAAAAAATCTGAAAAGGTTGACATCACTGCCTGCGTGAACGCTTGGTGCGAACGACTCGGTGTCGGGTTTGTCGAGGCCGACCGAGTATTTTTCTTCCTCAATCCGTTTTCGCGATAGCTTCCAACCGAACCTTCGTTCACGAAATTACTCTGTAAACTGAATCACCGTTGTTCTTGTCTTCAGAACATTTACTTGTTAGACCGTTCCTCATAACGTGAAAGTATCAACACATAGTCACAGCGTACTACGATAAAAATAAAAACACTAACTTTTATGTTTGAGAAGATAGAGACAGAATTTGTCCCACAAAGTTGTAGATAGCACCAGAATATGAAACTTTGCTGAAATATTAAGAGCCCTATCTCCATTTTCTCGTTAAAAACAAATGTATACCAATCGTACTCAAAAACAAGCGCGTGGAGACAAATAGATTCTGGCTAAGTTTGTAGTACCTCAATCAAGCGTCAAGATGTGGAATTTTGTTCATGGATCCATTTTCATTTTTCCATTTTCAAGCTTTCCTTCGTAGAAACTTAAGAACTTGTGCAAAATGTGCGTTTTGAATGTCTGAATAAATGTTGTGAACTTCATGTTTATATTAGATCAAAACTAACAATGCTTAAGTATAAAAAAATAATTTTGAGAATGTTTCAAATTAAAAGCTTCATAACAATGCACAGATAGAGCTCTTAATATTTCAGCAAAGTTTCGTATCGTAAAAATCGAAATTTCCTATCAGTTTTTCGAAATATTTGCATATAATTTTTAACTTCAAACCTTAATTCAAATGAAATAATAAACTCATCCAAAACTTTTTGTTTTTCTGAATATGGAAACTGAACTATGCAATGCCCTTTTATCCGTTTTTCTACGCCATGTGATACCTACATTAAAAAATCGCATAAAAACTTAAAAAGTTATCACTACATTTCGATATCTAGTTCAAAATGCTGAAACCCAATGAAAATGCATGGCAAAAAGAATCTTGAAACTACAAGTAATTCAATAGTGTAAAGTTTATAGAAATCAGTTCAGTAGTTCCTTAGACATGAGGTGCAAGATCTGTCGTCTCTTTTTTTATCTAGCCGTACCTTTGTAGTATTGTCATATTACGCAATTGTATGTTAACAACAAAAATCTGAGCTATGCTAAAATTATGTAATTTTCGAATATAATACAAAAGGAATCGTTGCAATTTTAAACTAAATAAGACTGTTTATTTCAGGAATGCGGATACAATTGAAGAACAACCTTTATGTTGAAATTCAGAAAACTAAAGAGAGATTTTATTTCTTATTCATTTTCCATTCAAACTTCAGCCGCTAATTTGAACAATATAAATAGAAACAATGAAAACACAAAAAAATCATAGCGGTGGATGAAGATCTTAGCTAGATAGTCTTATTTCAGGCGTTTAGGAATGATGTGAGGGTTACCAATAGTGATGAGATCGAATGATCGATCGATCATACCGGTCACCTAAAACGACTGTTTTAGAATTGATAACCTTAGCACTATTTCGTTTTGATTCTGTCTGTCAGCAAATTGATCAAACTTTGTCAAAGAAATAAATCGTTTCGCTGGATAGGATGGGTCGCAACTTGTTCCTGAGATGAGATGTTCTTCCACTGCAGAATAACGAGAAAATAATCAGACGAGCCGGATTATTCAATGCTGGTGTTGAAGTTCTTTTGCTTCTCTCCCGGCTAGCAATGGGGGAGGAAACACAAATCACCAAAACATACATAAAACTACGCCACAAAACAAAACCAAAACAAATTTGTTGCTTATTTCTATTTCCAATCATTGTTTTCTTGTTTTTTCAGACCGCATACTTTCTTTCGATCTCCTTCTTCTTCTCCCCCCGCTCATCATCACCCTCTTCTTCTTCTTCTTCTTCTTCCATTCTGCTTCTACTCTTCTTCTTTCATTCTGCTTCTACTCTTCTTCTTCCATTCCGCCTCTTCTTTTCTTCCTTCTGTACTGCTGCTTCTTCTTCCTGCTTGCCTGCTTCTTATTTTCTTCTTGCTTTACTTAAGCTTCTTCTTTTTCTTCTGACTAGCGCTAGTACTTACTTTGTTTCTTTTTCTTCTTCACCTTTTTCTTTACAGCGACCGATGTTGTCATCCGATGACCAACCCAGTTGAGCACCACTGGCAGCCGACGTGGCATCCAGCTTCAGCTTCCAGGAGGATACGGCACCAGTTCCCGAACGGAACAACTTTCGGCTCCGGAAGAAAGACCCCTATGTGAGGTCTGGGAGCGGTTGAGGCTTTGCTTTTCAGGCGGGTGTGCTTACGCTCATATGCCAGTTTCTATTTACTCGTCCGGAAGGTGTGGCTTCACCCAACAAACCGTCATCTAACAATGTCAGCTCTCAGAATCCGAAGATTTCACCCGATCCTTTGGGACCTGTGGATTCCTTCGATTGCTGGTTCTTCTGCTGGTTCATCCAACGGTAGCTCCCGAAGAATCTTTGCAATGCTCCCAACGGAACGGCAAACTCACGGGAAATAGCAACAAACTTGCGCGAAAACCGAGGGAAAAATGCGATGGTGAACAGGATGATGACGTCTTTTTTTGTCTTGTTATTATTTTCTGCTGCTGGACGATGATGACCGGTACACGCAAGGAATATCATAGCCATAAATTGTAAAAATTACTCAAATGACGATGATGACAGGTACACGCAACGAATATTTTAGCAACAAATTATCAAACTAAACTCAAATGTTACACTGGATAGGTAGGTACATTGGATCTTTGCAACAATGTTGAAACCTGGTTGATTTAGTGGACCGTCAGGAAATTTATACTGCTCTGGTTAGGAAAACAAATAATTTGGCATCATTATAGCGGTGGTTGAAGATCTCAAGTAGATAGTCTCATTTCAGGCGTTTAAGAATGATGTCAGGGTGACCAATAGTGATGAGATCGATCGAAGATTTTGAATGGATTCATAATTCATGCAGTAAGAACTGTCGAAAAGTCATTAGCAACTTTTAAAACAAGTTTACCTAAAAATGGGTGAACTTTTTTCTGTGTGCATGCAAGCTAAAGTTTGTTTACATGCTTAAACAGTGTTGAGCAATCAATTTGAAATAATTTTTTTCATCTTCGCTATGGTTTGTATTGATTTTGAAACTAGAAAGAAAGAGGGTGAACAAATTAAGATAGCAACAAATACGTATTTAGTTAAGGCAAAATACCGCTTTCTAATACAATTTTGATTACCATAGTTGAACTCATCTTCTCTTTAGGATAGAACAAAAGTATGATTTCTACTGAACCACATTCTTAAGTTGGGGAGGCTAAATTCCTCTTATAAGGTCCTCATAAGATTTGCAAGTACAAATAGGGCAACGGACTTATGTTGAACCACATTGTCTGGCGCTCTTATAAAGTAACTTATCATAAAAATATTTAGTGCTTCAATGATATATGTTAATTTTTTCAATAATTAGTAGCATTACAAGAGAGCTAGATAAGGTGATCCAAAATAAGTCCTCTGGTCGAAAATAAGTCCATTACCCTATACACAATCCTGTAAGTGGAATAAATAGCAACATTCCTGTAGCATTCGCAAATAAAATTCCCCGACCAATATAAACTTAACAAATACTTATAACTCCCCGAAGGATCTTCGAATGGTTTTCCATATACCTACTCACCTTATTACAGAGTTGTGCTACACCGATAACGCCAGCCTCATCGCAGATGGGAAAGCAGAGGATGTTCCTACGAGATACAGAAGGACGATAGCAAAGAAGGGGGGGAAATAGTTTGCTTTTAGTAGGGAGCATAGTCCAGTCAGCGATATCCGGGACAAGGCAGTACGGGCACGTACTCAGTCACTAGTTTTGTGCCCGTGACAGCAGTCAGCCAGCAGCGCCGGATTTCCGTGCACGTTTCCGCCGCTCTTTTGTCTTTTGTAGGGCAAAACAATAAACTCCACTTACCGCGTCTTAAATCCCGTCGATTCGTCGACGCCCTTGTAGAAAAGGGGATGCTGATAAGCGTTTCTTATGTTGAGCAGTTTCCCGGTTTGTGCCACGTAGCCAGCGATTCCCTGGCCACTTTCTATTCGGATTTCTTTGGATGCCTGCAAACGAGACAAGAGAGACGGAATGGGACACGAGTCAGTGAAAGATGAACCAAAATGAAAAAAAACGAGAAAAAATCGCAGATAGTCTTGGAGATGCGAGTCAAGGTTGACTTTGGTGGTGGAACACATATCGACACTCGATAAGGATTCGAACATCAGCTTCGGCTATGTCATCCTCGTCAGCATCATCATTATCATCATCATCATCAGCTCGTATTTCTTTAATAAATGGTTGCAAAATCATTGACAAGCAATCCGTGACATCTTCAAGGATTCACATGGTGCCGATCTACTATGTCTTCAAGGATTCACAGGCTGCTGCCTGTCAATCATGGCACAGGTTGCATAAAATACCGGAATTTTAAGTTGTTTAAACAAAATCTAAAATTTAACAATAATGTGTGTAACATACTGATGATAACATTTATGCACAGATTCATTCATTGTTTCATTCGAAACTTATCAAAACTCTGATGTTAAATATTTTTGGCCCAGCAATAAAGGTTTGTATACAAACATACAAAAAAGCTTATGGTTTTCTAGAAAAAAATTTTTTGCTTAAATACATGTTAGTTTTATTTATTTACCTTAGTTTTGCTTCTCACGACATAACTTGATGAACAAAATTTCTAAAATGCACTCGGTTCATGGCAACCGTTCTCCAATTTCTTGGGAAATTAATTTAACGGCATTTTTCACGTAAACTAGGCTTAAGTTGCATTACATCGATTCGAGTGGCTTGTGATAATTCATTCTTTTCTACGTAAATAGCTCGTGAATTTCATGTAAATTCTAAGTGAAAGCTTTTTTTGCATTTTTTTTCTCAAGCGTCTGATGGTAAATTCTTGTTAGAAAAAGGAATTGTCTTTAAAACTTTTTTGACTTGTGTGAAAATTTTTAAGGGCTTTGTATTCGTTTTTGCTAACTTCTTTGTGATCATTCCGTGAATATTAGACGGCCCCAAATGTGTATGGGAAATTCAAAACCTGTGAAATGTTATGCGCTGCAGGCTAAAATTGATCCTAGGCCTAGTACAAGATCTCATGCCAAATTTGGGCCAGATTGGATTACGTGAAGGGGTCGCTCAACGAGCCTGAAGTTTGTATGGGATTTTCAGACATTTTGTTTGGGAGAAACATGAAAAATCAGTTTTTCATCAATAACTTTGGTTTTCGTCGGCCGAGTTTTCTTAAAGCCTAATTTATGAAAACTGCATATCGATCAGAGTTAAGATAAAAAGGTTATTAGGCTTCAAGTATTCATCACTGTTAATGAGTTGGAGCGGTCGAACATATTGACACCTCATTAACAGTGATGAATACCACCGTTAAAAAAGTTATCACATTTTTGAAGTCTAATAACTTTTTTAACTTAACTCTTATCGAAATGCAGTCTTCGGATGAAATATTTTTCATAGAAAAATTCATGTTTCTCTCGAACAAAATGTCTCAAAATCCCATACAAACTATAGGCTCGTTGAGCGACCCGTTCCTATTCCTAGTAACTTATTCAAAAGTCGGGTCATTTGGGGCACTCTAGTGCACATGGAGTCAATTTGTTGGCTGATGACGTAAGTGTTGAGATTTTTGAATTATACTAGCTCAACCGGTTAACTTTGTTTTACCTTTTTTTAATAAATTGTTAGAAAATGTTTAACTTCATCTGCACGTCTTTAACTTCTTCGTGTTCATGAATCAATTTGTATGAGAATCGTCATAAAATTGTTCGAGTTGTGTCGCATTTCAAGTTTATTTTGTATGGGAACTCCCCTTCCATTAAATGTGCCGTCATTCTCGAGGCTATTAAACAAACCAACTCTGACCCGAAAAGCCCTTGGATACCAAATTTCACTTCGTTCCGACCATTCGTTTATACGTGATGACAGGGCCGTAGGAAGAACCGGCTATTGGGGGGGGGGGGGGAGGGGCAGGGGGGGTGATGACATTTTTTTTCCTAGAACATTTTTGCTTGAACAATGCATGTACAAGTGAAAAAAATTTAAAAATGTATATGTACTGAGTACAAATTATTCAGATTAAAGTTTTTTTTTGCATTAAAAGTTATTTAATTTTAAAAATAAGTCCTAAAAGTTTAAATTTTTTTCATGTAGCTTTTAAATATATGTCAGTTGCCCCCAGAAAAGTTTTTCAATGACTGGTGTGCCAACTGCATCGTTGATAAAAGTCGCGAGTGATACAATGATGTATAAACGACTATAGTCGAAACAAAAAAAAAAGGGTTTTGAACGCTTCATTAAGAAAAAACTTTTTTTTACTCATTCAAATGAGCAAGTAAGTTCTTTCGAACCACAAGCATTACGATTTAAAACATGGGTGAAAAAGTATCAAATATTCTGAAATAAAAGTAAAAAATAAGGGTAACGGTTCAAATAAGGTTTATTTCCTACTCTTGTAAACTCGTTTAAAATTTAAGATTTTAGTTAGAACCTTTGATTTTAAAGAATCTGCTATATGTGTAAATAATGTTAAATAAATTTTCCAGCTGAATTTTTACCTGAGGATAAAAGACAAATTCGAAACCATCATTTATTATCATTTATTGAAATCCTGTGATAAAAGTTTACAAAATTAAAAAAGAGATTTTTCAAAAAAAAATCTTTGATATTTATCTAGATCTTATCTTTTAAATGTGATTTTAACCAAGTTTGTGTTTCTAAACTGACTCTGATTGCATTCAAAATTTTAATTTAATTTAATTTCAGATTTAATAATTTCCTTCAATTTCAATCCTTAATTAAATTCTAACAATGATATTTAAAAATGAATTATAAAACTTAAATTTGAGCTTAATTGAATGTCATTTTTGAATTATTGTGCCAAGTCTGAATTCTGAATTATAAACCTTAATTCAAAACCTGAATCTAAATTCCAGATAAAAAATCCAATGAATTTAAAACCAAAAAAGTGAAATTTGTACAGAACCCTTAACCTTAATTTGTGGTTTTTAATATGATTTTTTCAATTAATAATTCGCAATTGAATTTGTAAATATAAATAAATGTGTGAATGATGAAATTGTTTCACATTTTTCAATTCTGGACTCATCAATTTTTCTTATGTTTCAAATCTGTATATAATTTGAGGATTAATTTTTGAGATCAAAATCTTAGAAATAGTTCGAATTATAAATATTGAAATTGATCCAAACTTATAATCAAGAACAATATACTGGATATTTCCTGGATATTTTTCCTCAAGTTTCCAGGCTGGGCAAATTCAGGCAATTTTATCTCAAAACCTGGTGAAATAATGGCATATTGTTTCAAAATTTTCCGGAAAAATTCAGTCAATATGCAGGCAAATTTCGGAGCTATTCCATTATAATAAAGATGACAAACACGTGGAAAACTGTTTTTATTTTATCGAAACACATCAGCCAATTCTGAATCATACTAAGGTTGCCAAAAAAATTGTTTAAAAAAATATTTGGACGCTTCATACAATTTTAAGAACTCATTTGAAATTATCGTTTGATTTTGCAAATAGTGAGCAAATCTGGTCAAAATCTGGTCAAAATCCGGACAATACGGTAAGCTTAGTCTAACTTTGGTGGGATTCAATATTTGGGACTCAATTACTATCAACGAGTGAGAAATTTTTTTAAAAACTGTTGTAGAATTGTGGTCCTGGAATGAGATTTCGAGGTTTTGGAGTTGAGATTGTAACACTATTGTTACTCTTGAATCATTTTAGTTGTTCTTCAAAATTTTATTAGAAATGTCAAATTTTATGCTTGGAAAAAAAATCACTTGGCATTTTTGGACCTTCATAGGGGGGGTTTAACCCCCAAAACCCCCCCCCCCCCCCGTTCCTACGGCCATGCGTGATGATGTTACAGAGAAAACGCCTCCATTTTTATATATCTATAAGATTTAAAATTATTTTTTGAAGCACAGAACTTATCGATTTACGAATTTCTTTGATAGTATCTAGGTTATGTCGATATGCTTTGCTGATCATTGAGGGCTGCAAAAATGTGTGCTTTTCTTGATGAAAAGGGTGCTGGTACCGGTCACAATCAACCTTTCTTGGGTGGAGCTTTCTGAATTGGATGGAGGTAATTTAATTATTTATCATTTAGATATTAATTTGTTGTATATCAATATATTCTTATTTACATTTTACAGAACTTTGTGAGTTAATCCTTTGAAAAGATCTCCCGGAATTGACTATACAGCATTTCAAGTTCAATGATTTAAGGTGGATATGAGTAGTCAACCATGCTAAGCTAAGCTAAGCTGAAAAGATCTCCCGGAATTGAGGATTTTTCGACAGTAAAATATGTATATTATTTATTTTAAAGTGTAAAAAAAAAGGAAAAAATTATCCACGAGGAAATTAAAAATTATTCACGAGGAAATATCATGTCAATACTGAACACATTTTATGCAGCATTCATCATCACATAGCCTTGAAGTAACTAAAAATTCACATAAGTTGTTGGTGATTCTCATAATGCTCCAATTCTTATAGAGGCACGTTGACATTCTAATCAGTTGAAATTATGAAGTTTTTCACGTAGCCACGACGTGCAGATAATTTTGAGTGTACATACATCACACATATATTGCTCGTTTAGATTTATTATGGATTTTCTCAACTCTTCCTGAAGAAGAAGAAGAAGAAGCTCTACCACAAACTTCAAACATGGAAACTCAACTTTGAAACTGAATTTAATCTTCAAAACACTTTCATGTGTTTCTTTTTCTTAGAAAAAGGGGAGATAAGGGCATAACGAGCACCCAGGGCATAATAAGCACTACTCTTTTCTACCAAAGTGCGTATTTTCCTTAAATAAATTTATTAGCATTAATTTTTCACAAAACCAGTAATCTCCTTATCATCTTTACAGGGATATTTAAAAAAATCAGCTAGGTTCTCAAGTAACGAGAATATTATAATTTTTTAGCATCGCGAAATAAGGTCTTATGATCTTAAAATAACCTTGATCTATAATGTACGCACAGCAACATGATTTACAAATTGTTTCTCAATTTTTACCTTAATAAAATTTTTGATTTTTCAGTTTTATCAATTTTAAAACAAGTTTTTATTTAAATGTGAGCACCACTGATCGAGGCACGATGAGCATTTTCTGCCGTAGAATCTAGCACTGGATTAAAATTGATTTATAGAGCCACAACTTGACTAGTTTACATCTTCGGGATGAAAATCCCGAGAAAAAGAAAAAAAAAAGACTAGTTTACATTACGATTTAGCCTATTGGTAAGGTGTCGGAGAGGTAATCAAAAAATTAGAGTTCGATTTCTGTTCGAGGTAATTGATCGATTTTTTTTTATTGTTACATTATTCGGCTAGTAGTATCATCCGCCAAACAAAGCACCAGAAACATAATGTATGAGCGTGTGTGAATTGTTTGTATTCTACAAACAGATCTAGATTATTTTGTTATTGCTTTGTTTGATGAATCTACGACTCACCTGACTTCATTGAGTTGAATTCGCTGCTAAATTTCCCGGTAGAAAACGCTCATCGTGCCCTGATTAATGGTGCTTATACTACCTCAGGTGGGGTTCTCATTATGCCCCTACAGTGACTGGTTTTCAGCTTTTGGAAAAAAACATTTTAAAATGCATTTTTTAACGTTTTCATCTAGTTTTTCAAGTTTCAGCCCGTTAGAAAATAGGCTTTTCAAGTGTCTGAACACAAAAAATAATTTAACCTCCATATTATAGCTATTTTCTACGGTTAAATGAGCGTTTTCCTTAAGGTGGCCATTATGCCCTTATCTCCCCAACATCATGTTTCAGAATCAACAACAATATCAATATTTCAGTAACATTTCAATCCATTCAAAATAAATAATTAAACTGCACATGGTTTTAAATTTTAAAGCAACTAGCGTTTTGATTGAAATATTGTTTACCTCAAGCACTTAGTTTAACTTGACTTTAAAAAATGCAAGGTTAATTTCGAATTGTTTTTTTTTTCGTCAAATCAAAGGATTGATATATACTAAAAGGATTTTTTTTTCTATCAAACTTTTTTTGCCATAATTTTGTGTCCTGAACAAATTGTCAAAAACTTTTCCAGAGTATAGTTTTGATAATATTTAAAAAAATTAATTTATTTAACAATTTCTTTCAAATACATTTCCCCAGTTTTAATTTACCGTAGTAAATCTCGATATGTTTAGAGCTGAGTCAAAATAATATATTGTGTGATGATTAGGTACATTTCAGCAGTTTCCATCCAGCAGTCCATTTACCATTGATCCCAGAAGTGGAAGTATAAAACCAACCAAAAAATAGCGATTGAAAAATCTTGAGATGAAACATCCTTTCGAATGAAAATCTCAGAAAACCGTCTTAAAAATGCATGCTGACATAAATACAACGTTAAAGATTATATAGTATTTTTTCATGTTTATTTTAAGATTAAAAAATTATTTTCCTATAAAAATTTTTTTATAGCTTTAAAATACACTGGATTCATTTTTAAACTATCTTGTTTAACACAATTTTATTGTAAACGATTTTTTCGAAATTAGACGATTTTCGTCCATGTCAAAAACTGGCCCTAGAAATTCCCGCTGTTTTTACAAACTATTCTTGGGTTGTCAATTGATTCGGCCATAGCTTTTCGACGGAAGCTTTGACCGGAATTTGAGACTCTGCGGAAGTTCCGGAGCAACAGTAGCAGAAAATAGTATCTAAAACAAATATTTGAGCATCCCGATTTTATTAAAATCACCTCAGAAAGGTCTGCCAATTTGGATATGATCAATTTACAGTTGAAGTTGGCCACTTTACACGATATGACCAATGATTTTTGCCCGTATGATTTGAACTTTTTTTACACGATTTCTTTTCTTACACGTACACAACAATCGATTAAAAAAAATAATCCATATTATTAAACATTTCAATATAAAGTAAAAACCAACACCGTGTCAAACAGCTTTGCTACAAGTTGCCACTAAACTCAATCAAACAAATATTGTGCGTCGCTTGGGAACTGATAGTAGAACATAAACTTCCGGCATTTAGTACAAACATAATTTTAAATTTAGTGCTGGCGCGATAGAAATATTCAATAGAAACATAACTTGAAATCCTAAATTCAAATGATTTCTTTTTAAACGAACACAAACACATACAGGATCTCAATGAAACTTGATGTTTCCTCGAAGAGATTCCTTTTTCTTAACTCTCCGTAAGCGTAAATACAACTATCGAGGATATGATGGCTAGCATCTTACGAATGCTAAAACCACCATGAACTGAGTTAACAAAAACATTCCACATTATTACAGTAGTATTTAGATTTTATCACTGTTCAATTTTTTCGCTAATTTCTAAAATCGAGCAACAAATGTACAAATTTTAACATTTTTCGATGCCGTTAAAACTTTATCCAGTATGACGGATTGGCTTGATATACAAACTTTTTACTGGTTCCCTCATGCCATACCAACACTTTTGGTGTTAAAAATATTTTTCGAACAATTACTTAATTTTTATAAATAAATATTTTTATAATTCAGTTAGGAGTCTGGGGTAAAATCAAATATAATATAAAACCAATATACCTCACTCTTTAAAAAAACAAGGCGACACGTCAAGCACTCCATCATGTGGAGAAAGTTCCAACTATCACGTATAAACTTCGACGATCTGAACTACTTCTGGCGAATATCTGACTTGTAGGTGGTGCTGTTGTCGCTTAGGGCGGTGATGGTGGTACTATCAGTGACTTTAGTAGGAACATTCGTCAGTAGGTGATGCTGACATAAGTGTCCTTTATGAGATGTATGGGGATGGCTGACAGTGGGGTATATTTGTTTTAATATATTTGGTAAAAGGCAACTAAATGCAAATCAAAGAAACATCTTGTAAATCTCGTTTCCATGCGCTGGAATATGAATGTTTTGCATCACGCGTTTGTAAACATTGAAATTTCATTCATCCAAACATGTATTTTTATGATTTAAGCTTGTGAAATTTTTCTTAGTAATATTTTACCCCTGAATGTATGCAGCATCCTTTCTTTCAGAAAAAAAATGAAAATTAGTTTTTACATACCCAAACATTACTGCAATGTTCATGCGTAATGGTCTTTAAGGCATCGCAAATATATTAAAAACAATACATTTTCTTACGTGTTCATAAGATTTTTCATTAAACACAAAGTTTGTTGCAAGTTACCCCACTTTCCGAGGAGGGTGAAAATCGCATGTTTTTAGAAAATTGAAAATAACTAATGCCATATTCGTGTTCATCCTGGTGGTGCACCGGTAGTGCACCAAGTGCTGTCAAAGCGTTTTTTTCATGTGAAGATGACAGCAGTTGGTGCACAACCATCTTTCCACCAGATGAAAACGAATATGGCATAATAAGACACCAATAATTTTTTCCAACTACGCCAATTTGATGTCACATCATCTTTGAAACTTTTGACGCATAAGGGGTAGGCGCCATTGAAGTTGAAAATTCTTGCATGTTGTCCCAGTTGACGGTAATCATTTTTTTCGAAACGACCAAAACGAAGATTATGATATCAAAGCTATATATTCGAATTATGCTCTCCTGATGCTCTCCTGATCGGGTACCTATAGAAAGAATCTGTTTATCATCAAATATCATCACAACTCGATTTTTGTTTATAGTAACCATGCAAGATATCGCCAATATTAGGCCACTAGAATCCAACACTTCTTTTTCTTTTCGAATTTCATTCACATACGGCAACCATTAGGTTACGCTTAGCTAGTTATCCGAATTTTCACAAGCACGTTTCGCCACGTCTCTCCGTCAGATCCGCGTTACGTAAACACAAATCTGATGAAATCAGGTACCTGCCTACCATCATCATCGTCATCATCGTAGTAAGGAAACAGTTCGTTTTTGGCAGGTTGAAATCTACCCCATCCGTTGTCGTAAGGAAAAACAAGGCCGTGAGAAAAAACATTGCACGGAAAACGTGAAAAGAAGACATCCATTCAGCTTCCCGAAAACTTTGTGCTGGTCTTCTGTTGAATTTTGTTCAGTTGAGTGAGGGTTTAGTTGCGGGATGAGGAGGAATGGAGAATGGAAAGCAAAACAAAATACATTCCACGTAACAACGTTTCTGATCAATGGAAACTTGTGATAGTGTCTCGGGGCTACATAATCGAAAAAAGTTTGCCACCTCGTGTCTGGAGAAATTATACGAAACAGCAGTCCAAAAATCATAGCTTTATTTTCTTTGTTTGTGGAAAAATCTGTCTTCTCGGTGTCATGATGACGGAACTTTATGAAACACTTCGGGACTACTTTAAGTAACATTTTCGAATGAAGAGAAAAAGCAATGTCATGATTATGCTGTATAGTAGAATTAAAAAATTATAAGTTTGGTTGTATGCTTATCATTTTTTTTTGTTTTTGAGAGATAAAAACATTCTTTTTTAAATTGATAATAATATTCAGAACCCTTGATTGATTTGGACAATACAGTGAGAAAATTCTAATCTGTAATCAAGATTTGAATAAGATAATGAACAATAAACTGTGGATTTTTTCAACATTCTAATTTAATGTTTATTAATTGTAATAAAGTGCAGGATTAAAAACCAGAAGAATGATCTTGTTAAAAAAAATTTTTTGGTTTAACTTTTTTTAAAGAAATTTTCGGGGAATAGTTTTGACCCATTCGAAAAGTATGAAGCTTAGAATACTGTTATGGAATAAGGCTACGAAAAATATTTAAAAAAAACTACATTTACACCTCCCTGGATTTCAAAGAATTTTTTGAGTTAATTGATGAATTATGCAATGATCTTACTCAATTATGTTGAAATAAGTTTGAAGCCAAATAATTGATAGGCACCCTAGCATGTGATCTCAATGAAATTGTTGCTTTTTGCTTTCGGTAGTGATTTTCTTTGATTGGATGGACTACAGACGAACTTCTAGAAGTTCGTTGAGCAAAAGCAATAAATCTGAACTCAACATCAGAGGTACTAACGTCACTCGTTGACCACAACAAGAGATGACACAACATTGTGCAACTTCTTCTTGGGAAATACTTTCAACCAATTCCATTCTTCAAAGGGCAGAGAATCATTCCGGGGATGAAATGATAGTAATTGTCTGAGCTTTTCGAGACTAGTTTGTGGTAGTAATCCTAAGATGAAAGACAAGTCGAAAAGTCAAAAAACATTAAACTCTTTGAAGACAACATACAATGTCACCACAAAATAGGCTATGAAAATGAATATCAAGTACTAAAACGCTGACGCGACGCAACCGAAGATTTTTGCATCACAATACAGCGTCAAGAATCATAGCAACCAAAAGTTTGTTTTGATTTGTTGCTTTCGATCAGCAGTGTGGAGTTTTTTTTTGCAGAGAAGGAATTTGTTGGATTGTCTGCCAGCCGATTAGAAGCCAATCAATTCCAGATAGTTCCGTTGGCGGCATTTTTGTTGGAATGGTACACGCCTGCGGAATAGACACCTCCCAGCCCAGGAGCTAACCAGCAACTCAATCCTAAAACCGGAAGCCCAGCCAATGCCAACAACCACTCCAGAACAATTTTGGAATTCATATTGCAAAGAAGGAATACCCTCCCAGGGAAGAAAACAAATTAATTGCAACCGTTGCAACCAGTATCTTCCAGCGCAAGGGACATCAATGGAGCCGGGAATGCATCTCGATGGTCAGCCATCAACTTAACTCCCGCCAGGGCCGTAGGAAGAAGCGACTCATGGGGGGGGTTTTGGTGACTGATTTTTATCTATGATTTTCTTTCCCAACAATTCCCAAAATTAAAACAAATTATGTTTGAATCTATATCATTACTAATTTTCAAGTACTCATTATTAGTTTTCGTATTAAATCGTTACTTTAGCAAAGTGGTCCTTACTTTAAAAGGCGAGCTAAATTTTTATTATGAAACCCTCAGAAACAAAATATGGAATTTGCTTCCAACGATGGTTAAAATGTTTGAATTTGTTTAAGAGTTTGGTAGATTAGAGTCTGGTTGTTATTTTATTTAAGTATAAAATAAGTTCTTTTCAGCGAAGCTTTAAATTCCTCCAAAACAAAACTTATTCTATATTCAAATCAAACAAGCCCAATCTTTCAAACTCTTTTGAAAGTTGCAAGTTTCTAACCATTGATGAAAATAAATTAAAATTTTCAAGAGACAGTAAGAAATTAAAAAAAAATCGGATCACATTTGCTTGATGTAAATTTTAACTAAAATTATGATTTTATTTTGAAATTTGGCTTTTAAAACCGTGCAATGTTAATAAACCGATCACCGAAAATATAGGATTTTGTGCAGATATTTTAGGTGAAGATCAGGTTCCTATTTCTTTAACAGCAATTATTTGTCACATAGAATCAATTCATGAATGAAAATCGTGTGGATGATTTTTTAAATATAATGTGGGATATTTTGCATAAAATAAAACTTAGAAAATTAACTCAACTTCAACTTTATATTTATGATCTTTTTCGATTAATGTTTCTCGGTGATCATTAGTAAAAAAAAAGAAAAAGCAAGGAAAAGGATCATTATAAGGGCGGTGATCAAAATAAAAATACTTTATACTTGTGATTTTATGATGATTGAAAAACTCATTCACAAGCTTAATCATTTTTTGAATTTTAAACCTGAATCCTGAACCTGATTTCAAAAATTGAACTTTGAATCTGTTTCCGAATTTCTATACGATTTCTGAAATGTAAAAAAAAACGTTTTCCGAATCTTATTTTCAGTTCAGAATTTCATGAGCCAAGTTTTAGAGCCCTCATTCATGAATCTTTTATTTAGATTCTGTGGTGCTGGTTTAATCTTAATTCATTATTTCAGTTATTTATTTTCAATCTGTTTTGTGAATCTGAATAAGAATGTGAACTTCAAATGACGAATCTGAATCTAAGTTTTCAATTTTGGATCACTACTTAAGAGCTTTAAAATTTGGGTTAGAATAAAGTTGTAAAACTTCGAATTTGAATATAAAATATTATTTTTTTTTTTTTCATATTCTGAAAACTATTATCAAAACATTGAAAATGCATACGATTTTCGAAAAACATGGTTCAAATTTGATACCATGCATAACCAAATTTGAACCAGAATTTCAAAACAGCTTTTCATTCCTGATTTCTTATGATTATTCGAACTGCAAATCCAGAATCCTAAACTTGATACAGAATCAGAAATACGAAAATCTGTAGAAATCAATTTTTCTTATGCAAGTATGGAACCAGAACCTCCAAAATGGGTTTAATTTAAAATTTAATATGCAGACCTGAATTTCTATGATAAGATTGCTCGGTTTTAACCGGGTTGGCCTAGATAATTAATATTAAATTTGGGAAAAGTTCGGTTCGACTTGGTTGCCTGGATTTCGTTGAAAAAGTCCGGATTTTGAATGGACTTATTCTCATTCTCATTCTTAAATCAAATAAAAAACAAATTGTGTTTCAATTTTTTTTATTTATGCGTCCAAAATTTTTGGAGCAAGTTTAAAAAAAGAATCATGAAAGGTTTTTTCATGTTTTGTTCCATGATTTTTTTTATGAGTAATTCCTAGATTTTGACCAAAATTGCTCGGATATTTTTCGGATTTTGGTCGACAATTTTGAAATCCAATACTCGGATTTTGCAAGGTTTTTATATGAAACAGCCCGGATTGGTCTGGTCCGGATACGTGATGAAAAAATTCTGGCAATCTTATCCTATGAACAAGTGAGAAAATTTTGAGAAACTGTAGCTAAATTTTGAACTTGAGATGGGTTTTTGGGGTTTTGGCATTAGGTTTTAGTCTAGATTGTTACTCTTGAATAACTTAGCGCTATTATTATAATTTTATTATGAAATTGAAATTTTAAGTGTAGAGTCTAATAGCTTGCTTGCTTTCTTGAACCTTCATGGGGGGGGGGGGGGGGGGTTTAACCCCCAAAACCCCCCCCGTTCCTACGGCCATGACTCCCGCCGATAGTGAATCGACAATTATCATAGTATCAAAAGTGTCAATTTGATAGTGTGTTTTTGTTACGAAAATTTTAAACGTTTTTGAATTTCAAAAATAAAATGGAATGTAGTAATGGAAAATACAGTTGATGTTCTCTTTTTTTTTTGCTCCCCGTAAATCACAATTTAATTTATTTTAGACGCACTGCTTTTATTTATATCAACTTTTGATTTAACAATAAACATGTATGTATGTATGGTTCCCCCATCGGTAGCAAGGTCCTGCCTATGTCTGTGTGGCTTGGCCTTTCGAATTGCTTCTAGGGCTTCCACGGCCGATGGTTCGTCGAGGGAAGGCATCCAACCTTCAGAGACCTACAATGGTTGGCAATCCACTCCGCTTGCAATAGTCTCTTCAGATTAACCCCAGATGCATTCCCTCTGAAATATTTAGTGCATTTAGTTATTTATACAATCAAACACATCTTACCTGTCGGCAACTTAAGGGATTCGAACCCAAAAGTTTTCTTGCCGATACCGGGAATCGAACCCAGTACGCCTGGGTTACCAGACTCGCGCCAGCCTATCCACTAGACCACATCGGCGCTTACTTTTGATTTAACAATAAACATTGTATAATATTGAAGACTTGTGGTTGAAATTCGAACAAACACTTTCTATAAATTATCATTGACGCGCTACAATTTTGAAATTTTTCAAAAACAGAACGTTGACGCTGGTAAAAGTTGCTGTTTAGAACAAGTTTTGCGTTTTAGTACAATGCCAACGCTGACGCGACGCATCATTGTGGGGGCTCTAAAGAAAAGTAATATTCCCAAAATTAAACGTCAACGCGACGCTGACCCGACGCGACGCTCGACGGGCTATTGTGCGGCCGCCTAAAGAATTACTTATTACTTTATTTACTATACTTTTAATTCAAAATTCAAATTTTATTTAAATTTCATCTTCATAAACCCAAAACAATCCTTTTCATGTGATGTGTAAAAATTTTAAAAATGAGATTCGGATTACAGTTTTAAATTTCATATCAAATAGTAGATACAGATTTTTTTTTAAATCGATCAAATAGATCTCGAGTTCCCAAACAAAAGAAAAGCATGAAACTTAAAAAACAACACGAGACTTGAAAATGACAATAAATTGAATCGATATTTGTATTGAAAATAATTTGGGAATTATCAATTGGAAAATGCTATGCTCAATTCAGGATATTCATTTCAGTTAGAAAAATAGTAGAAAACTTCAGTTGGTAAAGTTTCAATGTGAATTTCTAATCTAAGATAGAAATGGCAATGAAAATTCATTAAAGAATCTCAGTATGGCCGATTGGGGCAATTTAAGAAACTAAAGAACATTTTTTTAAATTTATTCTTGCAAATCTTAATAATGATCAAAAAGCTAACAATATTTTTGCATTTGTCATACTCATAGTTATACTTATAAAGTGAATATTCTAGATTATCCGTTTTTTTTAATTGAATTCCCATTGATTTTAAATTGAGGTTGCCACAATTTTTTTCAACACGTATCAGGGTCAGACAAATTTGAGCAATGTTATATAAAAACCTGAAAAAATCCGGGCATTTGGTTTCAAAATTGACGACCAAGAATCCGGGCAATATCCTGGCAAATTTTGTTAAAACCCAGAAATTACTCAACAAAATTCAAGAAAAAAAAATTGAAAAAAAAATCATAAAAGCTATCGACAGATTTTAAATCAAATTTAAGGCTTCCAAAAACCTTTCATGATATTTTTTTAACTTGTTAAAAAAAACTTCGCTTTTAAGGCATAAATTAAAATGTTTAAAACACAATTTGATTTGTTTTGTTTTGTTTGATTTGCCAAATAAAGTGAATAAGTCCGAGCAAAATCCGGGCATTTTTAAATGCAATCCGGGCAACCAGGCCGGGCAAAGTTTGGTTTAAAATATCCGGGCAAACCCAGATAAAACCGGACAATCTGGCAACCTTATTTCAAATGTTTCTCTTCAAGTTCTTCATATATTTTTAAATATCAATAATTCCCAGCATTTGCTCTGATGTTTCCCGTTTATCATTAAAAGATATTTTTTTGTAAAGTCTTCAAATCAATTTAGGGTAAACATCAATTATAAATTCCGCACAAATAACGGCAAAGTTTAAATTAGATACAATATAAACACCTTGCAATTGTGCAAGACGAACTTATTTAAAATGAGAGATGGTTTTCTATACCTTTTCTGAGCTGCATGTCTTCATTCAAAAACTAATAATTCGGTAATGTAATTTTTTTCAAATTTCAACAAAGCTAATCATTTTCAAGGTAATTTCATTCACCGTAAAAGCCTTAACCCTTTAATGCATAGTGTTGTTTTAAAACAACACTAATCAAAATCCAAATATTTCGAAAACGCCTGGATATTTTTGAGTAATGTATTCACAAAAAATATTCTAGAGATTAGATGAAATTAGCCCATGGTATTTTTTGTTACGATATTTTAATGTATGTGTGAGATATAGATCAAAGTATGCAGAAAAAATGCGAAAATCAAATTTATTTATTTTTTTGAAAAAAGTAGTTTTTGGAAAATCGCTGTTATTTCATCAGATTTGCAAATTCAAACGAATTTTCTATTCTCAATCAATCACAAACACCTTCCTGCACCCAAATAACAAGGTTTTGAAGAAATTAGTAAAACCGTATTGAAATTAACTAAGATTTTCAAAAAATATTTTTCAACTTTAATGGGCCATAACTTTTATTATACTCAAAATTACGACTTCAAACCTGTTGAGTTTTGTTTTTCGAATTAAAATGTTATTATTTCACTGAATAAATAACTGCAATTCTCATTTTAAAAAAGTCATGCATTAAAGGGTTAAGGAGGGAGTAGAGTCTAACACTTTCAAAAAATCGAATTTTTTTCTATTTTCTTATTGTAAAACATTTCAAAAATGTTGTGTCAAATTTTCAAGTCACCGGCTCATTTTTCAATATTTTTACGAAAAAATTACTAAATGTTCTTTCAACAATGCTTTGTATAATGCAAAAAATTTGAATACATTTGTTTGAACGATAGCTCTAAAAAAAATTCGTGAAAATGGTGTTTTTTTACCTGTTAGACTAAGGTTGCCAGAATTTTTTCCACTCCCATCCGGGCCTAGCAATTCCGGGCATTTTTTCAAAAAAACCTGGCAAAATCCGGGCATGGATTTCAATTTTTCAAATCCAAAAACCGGGCAAAAACCGGGCAAAATTTAGGTGTTATTATACATAAAAGCAAAGAAAAAATGCAAAAAAAATGAAATTAATATTTTATTGATGTAATTGCAGACTTTCAAAAACTTTTTGGAGCACTTAAATATTTAAAGGTTTATAAAAGAAAATCAGCAAAATAATTTGAAACAACCGTTGAAAATTTCCATACTGTTAATCGATTTTGCTAAAACTTACTCAAAATCTTTGATTTTTTTTTGGTTTCTTTGTGAAAATTGTGAAAAATTCCGGGCAATATCCGGACTTTTTTCACGATATCCGGGCAACCGGGCCGGGCCGGACTTTCTCGAAATTTTGCATCAAATATCCGGGCAAACCCGGATAAAACCGGGCAATCTGGCAAGCTTATGTTAGACCCTACTCCCCCCTTAATATTTTTGTACTGTTGAGAAAAAAAATCACATTCAAAATTCAATGCTTCATTCGCTGTGAACTGCTAAAATATATTCTTTATTCAGTAAATAAGCGAACGTGATTGTGGGTAGACGTAGACATTCAAGATTTTTTAAAGCATACAAAAGTTTTCAAAGTAAAGTGAACAAGTAGAGCAAAATACGGTCTGGCTGGCGCCATAATATTAGAAAAAAAGTTGGGCTACATTTTTGAGCTAGCTGTATCTAAGTTTGATTTTATTTGGAAGTTTTGAAATAAAGAAATTTGTAGTATTATTTCTCACTTAGTTTTTGATTTTTTTTTTTTTGAATAATCACTGAATTCTGGATTTTCGTTTTTTAAAAATTCCAAAGATTTTACCTAGTATTCAAGATATTATTTCAAGGGGTGGGAGGAGGGGGTTGATGGGTTAGCTGTTACATTTCACGATTTAATTCCAATTTTCTAGATTCTATTTCTTTCCTAGATTTCAAGTAGACTGGGGCAACTTTGATCACCGGGGTAACTTTGATCAACATGAAATTTTTGCAGATAATCATCATTAACTAAGTTAAAAGTAAATATATCTGAAAACTGTTTACTACGTTTGAAAGCATATAAATTGAGTTACAAATAAGCTATCATTGGGTTTTTTAGAAGATTTTTGATATAATTTCAATTGTAATTTTAAAATCCTAAAATATCCGGTTTTAAGAAGGCTCACTAACAAACATCCCTGCTGATCAAATTTAAGCATTTAGGAGAAAATGGGTTGTTTTATGTGAAAGTTAAACTGTTTCCTTGGTTTAGGTTCAGTTTTAGTGTTATTTTGATGGTCATTTGGTAATAATTTTTGGATATTGAAAAAAAAAACGGTGATTTTCCATGAGAAAGCCCGTAAAGTAAAAATGGCTAAAACCCCATCAAATGGTTTATTTTGAAGAAAAAAAAGAACACGGGAACAGTGCGAGGATCTAGAGAATTGCATAATGGCAAAATTTCATTTGTTTTTAAGGTCAAAATATTGAGAAAAGTTTATAATTTTTACCCCTAAATGTATGCAGCAACATTGTTCATCTATTGATTATAAATGTTTTTGAAAAAACCACGTTGAAAAAATCAGTTAAGTCCTAACAAAAATTACTGTTATTAATATTTATGCCTCTGTGCTAAATGGCACCATAACGATAGTTTTGAAGATGTTGATGTACGCAAAAAACCATAATGACCAAAGTTACTCCGAAACTCGAAATCTGGTTTTGTAACAAATATTTAATTATTATCACCAATGTCGTTTGAATTTACTGCAATCAAAGATCATGTTTTATACTCCTAACCTCAAAGAGTGTTTTAAAACTTTTAGGTATTACGAAAAAGCAACCCCTTCCAAAATATTCTAAAATGAATGAAAAAAGTGATCAAAGTTACCCCAGTTTACGGTATTTGATATGATTAAAGTTATCATAATTCTTTCACTCCGGAGGCAATTTTATGTATCTTGAAAACTATAAAAAAGACTTTCAATTTGAAATGTCTTCTAAAATATGTCTAATCATGGCCGTTGGAACGGGGGGGGGGGGGGGCGGGTTAGGGTGTTGACCCCCCCCCCCATGAA
Organism: Uranotaenia lowii; assembly: GCF_029784155.1. Lineage (NCBI taxonomy): Eukaryota > Metazoa > Arthropoda > Insecta > Diptera > Culicidae > Uranotaenia > Uranotaenia lowii. Next base: position 203,192,378 of record NC_073692.1, read on the forward strand.
GGTCCAAAAATGCCAAGTAAAAATTGTTTCGTTATACATAATATTGGAAGTTTCTTATCAAATTTTGATGAACAACTAAAATGATTCAAGAGTAACAACACTGTAACAATCTCGACTCCAAAACCTCGAAATCTCATCCCTAGACCAGAATTCTACACCAGTTTTCAAAAAATTTCTCACTTGTTGATAGTAACTGAGTCTCAAACATTGAATCCTAATAAAGTTAGACTGAGCTTACAAGATTATTCGATTTTCTCAGTCTATTTGAAAAATCAAACGAAAATTCTATAAATAATCCTTAGGATTATTTATCTTATCCAAATCATTTTTTGAAGAACTTTTGTCAAAATAAACATAAACGATTTTTTGGAAGCCCTAAATATGATTCTGAATCGGCTGGGTTTCGATAACATAAAAACAGTTTTCCACGTGTTTCTCTTCATTATTTTAATAGAATAAATTTGAAATTTGCATGCATATTGGTCGGATTTTGGGGAAAATTTTGCAATAATATGCCCTAATTTTGCAATATTTAAGGATAAAATTGCCCGGTTTAGCCCAACCCGGATACTTGCGGAAAAATATCTAGTAAGTATCAAGTTTATTGTTCTTGATTTTCAGTGTTGATCATCATTGGTAGAGTATCCTTCTCCAAAATGAAAATGAAAATATTTAAAATTTAAACCAATTTTAAGTTCTGGATCTTAAAATTGGTCTGGATCTGGAGATCTCAATTAATTCGCAGAGTTAAAACATAAGAAATGCAGGATTCAGACATGAAATTAAAATCCAAGATTCGTATTCATCTTTAGCTAAAATTTAACTTGTATAAATAATATTTAAAAATCAATGTAAAAATTTCATTAAAGTTTCAAACTGAGGGAGATCGCAGTTTCATAACCTTGATACTTGATTCAAAATTAAAATTTTAAATTCAATCAAAATCAGTTAAGAAACACAAACCTGATGAAAATCACATATAAAAAATATGATCTGGGTTCATTTCAAAGATTTTGTATATTGAAATACCTAGATTTTAATTTTAAAAATTTTAACCACAGGATTCAAGTTATGAAATATAAAGCAATAAATGAAAATATTTGGACTTGTTTTTAATCCTCAGGTAAAAAGACTGCTGGGAATTTTATTTAACATTATTTAGGGTAAAACTGTACAAGTTTTTTCGAGTCGAATATTGGTGCACCGATTTAACTCAAACAAGGATAAAGTATGTTATATATGCATTATTATCGTAATTTGGGAGTCAGCAAATAAAAATAATGGCATTTTGTTTTGATATTCGGGTTTTCTCAAGAGATAACAGCATTCAAAATTTGAGCGTAGAACACGTGGTCTTTTGGGCATTCTGCCCCAATTTTCATGCGATTTATTTTTGATAAAAATTTGTAGAAAGCTAATAATATACAACAAAATATTTATAGTCTTCCGAAAGTGCACATGAGTGGTGGAACGATAAGCTGTAGTTTGATCAGATTGTGCAGGCTATTTTACCATAAAACCTTATATGTTACCTATGAAAAATTAGAAGTTTAACGCTGATTCCATCAATTCCTCTGTTTCTAAGAACTAAAGTAGATTTTGTGAATTTCTCATCTATTGAATGATGAAAAAATTTGTTTGCTACAATAAAAATGAAGAAAAATATCATTCGAGGCCGTAGGTTCGTGTATATTTGAGAAAGAATGACATGGGTCATCTTACCCCGCTGGTGCGTCTTGTACAGTTTTCCCCTATATTGCAGATTCTTCCAGATAAACTTGTAACTAAAATCTTAAACTTAAATCGAGTTTACAAGAAAATAAACTTGTTTGAACCATTTACATAATTTTTTACATTAATTTCGAATATTTGACACATTTTTTTCCATGCTTAAAATAGTTATGCTTGCGATTAAAAAGAAAAAGCTTGCTAATTTAAGTGGATAAAAAATGAAACGTTCAAAATACTTTTTTTATCGCTTCGATTATAGTCGTTTCTACATCATTGTATCATTCGCAACTTTTTATCAACGATACAGTTGATGCACTTCTCATTGAAAAATTTATCCGGAACAACTAAGTTCGATGTTTACTCTTGGGCTCGAACTCACTTACATCAGCTCAGAAGGCAACTGACTTATCAACTGAGCTATATCACAAGCCTCCATATTTATTAAAGATACATGAAAAAAATTGCAACTTCTTATTTACTTATTTTCAAAAATAAATAACTTTTCATGTAAAATAACTTCAGCCTGAATAATTTGTATATTTTTTTTCATTTGTGTATGCATCGCTAAAGCAAAAATGTTATAGAAAGTTAGCTAGTTAGCCTAGCTTGTTAGCTAAGAAATTAGCTAGTGTAGAGCAAAGGCGTTAAAATTCATGGGAGCTTTTCAGCAACATGCCCTCAAGCCTAAAACAGTGCTAAAACATCAACACCTATCAAGCTTTCTCCTATTGGCGTGCTAATGCCTATCTATCCACCTTTCTTTCATATTTCAATAAAAATAAAATTTTCTCTAGTTTCTCATTCCGCCGTACATGCCACTTAAAATTAGAATCATAAAATTACGGCGATTAAAATCATATAACAAAATATGTCTGATTACTTATGTTCTATATCTTATTGAAGACTGAACTTTTTATAGGGCATCAACCATATCCTTAAAAAGGTTTGTAAATGCGAGTATTTGAGTAAATATTTATGATGAACGTATCAGAAATACGAGCAGGAGCGCAACGAGTGAGGTGGAGCATGATCTTACGAATGTGGGATGCCCAAGAAATTTGAGAATGAATGCCATGGATCGAGTTATTTGGAGGAATAATGTTCATCAAGTTATGTCGTGATACGGAAAACTACGATAGCAAAAATACGTATCAAAAATTCAGAACGAATTTCACACTTTCAAATTTTCTTTCCTTGAAATTTTATTTTTGAACATTGTCTTACCTCATTACCGTCAAACACTTTTGACACCAGCTGGCCTGTTTGTTTGTCCAACAGAAAAAGTGAGCACCTTTCGGCGGATGCCAGCTCCTTGGCCTCGGTTAAAACCCCTCGAAGCAGCTCGCCCAAATCACCTGCAAGTAGATGAGAAAATAGTTAAGATAGGTTATTTAGTTAGTAATTACTAAATCAATTTGTTCAAATTTGTTATAATAATGGAATCAAACTTCTTAAAATTGTAGTTTTGAACATGACCCATATTTTAACTTTTTTTTTAAATAGATATGATGAAAATTCTGAAGTTATTGAAAGCTACAAAACCTTTTTTTCGTGGTTCTACAGGCAACAGATAAAATTTGTAGAACAAAAAAGAAGATTTATATCCATCATCAAATGAAAAAGGGTAATATCGAACAAATCAAAGCAATTCCAATCATGTCGAAGTATTTATGACATTTTAGGAAGGATGGTTTGACCAACTAGAAAAAAAACAGAGTCAGTAAATGTAGTACAAGAGTGTTACATCAAAAGGGTTTGTACAAGCTCTGGAGTTGGAAAAGCAAATTTGTAGCTCTCCACATGAAAGCGTGTTGTTTTAGTGTTTTTCCCCGCTCCTCCAATAGCCGATAGCAATAAAGAATCCGAGATTATGTTCGAATCGAGAGTCTATGGAGCAATCTGCTCGATGCTGGGTAAAAGTCAGTTGGAAAAATACAACTTTTCACAAAGCATCGACAGTATCGAAACGAATATCGATGAAGTTGATATGTACCTACTAAGCTTTGGGGTAAATCCTGTCTGTGTTTTTTTTGTTCCACTATTTTTGTGGGTTTGGTTTGAGTTTGGTCATGCTATAAAACGATAATCAAAGTGAAATTTGTCAGCAGAAACAGCGAACCAACATTTTGTATGTCCATCAAAATTCAGATTAGCATACAATGTCCATTCCATTTTTTTTTAGTTCAACCAGTTGGATACATGGCCCATTAACAATGATGTACCTATATTTACCGAGAAAAGATATTGATAAAAACCAATCTTCATGTACACTGCAAAGAGGAATTAAATACACCAAATGAAAACTTGCACATCAACAAAAAAAATCAGGCATAATGAAAGCCTTAGCTTCCAAAACGCATCTTAAACTGCGTTCATTTGAATAACTAATAATGCCATAGATACCTTCAAGCATTCGTACAATTCAAAAGACAGAAGACTCAAATAAACGGAAATAAAAATTCCAAAACAAAATGAAAAAAAAATAGGATAAAATCCGAGAAGGTTTTCAAAAGTGGAGACGATTTATTATTATAGCTCCGAATAATCGTTAGTATAAATCTCAATTTATCACTTCTGCTTAAGCATGATAGAAACTTATCACTTGACCATCGAGGAGCACACTCGAGAGTGAGAGGACACGATTGGTTGAACACGGCGCGGTGATAGTCAGGGGATCTCAAAAAATAAATCAATTTAATTTTTGAAATATGTAAAGGTGATGAAAAAATTTGAAGTAAAGCTCAGGTCATATGTAATTGTAAAATCAATCGTTTAATCGTTTATTATTAAGACAACGTAATATTTTAGAAAAAAAAATCCGTTCAAATTTGCCAAAGCTTTTTTTTATTTTTTACGTGTCAATTCCTTAATATTTTATAAAAAGGGCTTTAAATTTTAAACTAATTTTACTAAAATGCGATGTTTAGTTTTGGTATCAAACTATTTAGGAATAAAACCTATACTAAAAGTTATCAAGTTTCATAATTACCCCATAGATAAGGGGGTCATTACGAACAAACGGGGTGTTCCGTAACGTAGGTAACGTTAGGTTAGAATTAGGTTTGTTTATATCTCCTAACCCTAATAACTTCACTAGCGCAAGTATTATTAGCACATGAATTTTCCTTAGAATAATGTTATATAGATTGCTTCATTCGAAATACAGCCAGCAAATAGAGTACATCGTTCTTCCTTCGAATAAAGAGTTTCTGTACAAGAAAATTGTTTCTCCAATAAATAGTTGAAGAAGAGTCACATGTGTTTCCCCCTATGGTGACCCGGAAAGCATTCTAATCATTAAACCGTGACCCGAAGTGATCAGTTAGTGGAAGTTGATGTCACAGGTCGGAAATTGGACATTGACCCAACACGGGGTAATTATGAACAGGCAATTTAAGCCCACAATCTAAAATTTAAAAAAATTAAAAAATCAAAGGAAATAAAGAATGGAACCAATCATTCATTTCTGGTTAGTTTCCAGAATTCAAAATTTATGTCCCTTGTTTAAGCTGATAGTATAAAAAAAATTAGTAATTTTTTCAAAATTACCACACTTAGCCCTATATTCCACGACCTACATGGTCATAAATCTAAATTTTCAGTTGTTGGCATGGTCGTCAACATCAAGGTTTTTTGAAACACGAGGTTCTCCGACATTCACAGTAAATAGGCGAGGAGTGAGCGGGGCTCTCAATGAGTTTGTTTACAAACATAGGATTATTTGTTCAGCTTTTCTGTGGTTTGTTGGTAATCAAACTTCATGAGTTCCGCAGTTTCATAGCCGAAATAGCCAAAATGGCTGAATCGGAAATTTTTTATTCGGTAACACCTCCTATATATACACACCTTGGTCCACATGTTGTTATTTGTTGACATGCGCTTCTTGTAGATTAACTGACGTTATTTTTCGTTGACACGACACCACAGTGGGGCAGGACCTATGAAAGCTTTGCCTAAACCCTTTTTGTAAATTTTTAAAATTCATCGTAAATTTAGGCTTTTTAGAAACTGGACATTACACTGATCAAAAATCTGTCAATTATATCTTAAAATTCGTTGTTTCATACAATTTCCTACGTAGATGAAATTGAGGTTTAATGCTGTTGCATTTTACCGCAAAAACAAAAAAAAATATTTTCAATTCCCCACTAAAATTTTATTTCTCAAAGAAATTAAAAAATAAAAGCATGGATGTGTTCAGAATAATTCGACTGAATAGCTTCCAGGTTAATTAGGAAAATCAGCTAAACAAAGTTATCAAGATCAAATTTCACAACATCTAGAATCTAGATAAAAATAGTGACACCAAATTAAAGATTTTGATCAGATGAACAACTTTTCAGAAGACTTCAAACCAGTCGGATTTGATTTGAAAAAGGTTATGAGGTTTTGACCATCGATTGGTCAGGTCTGCCCCACTGTGCCATGTTATTATTTATCACGATTCGTGCTGAAAAAAAAATCACTTATTGCAACTTGATGCATACCGAACTATTAGGGGAGCTAGATTCTTTTTTGCCAGTAGTTTGAAAATTTCCTCATCAATTTGAAGGCAAAGTTTGATTTCTATAATCAAGTCGTTTATATTTTCTAGATTCAGCTATTTTGGATCAACAGACGCAAAACACACGAATGAATGAAAATCCCTGAAAAAAAACAATTAGCTTACAAAATGCTTAAAACATGAGCTTTTAACTCACAATCACTAACCACAAAAAATTGAAAGTTTACTGTATAGGGGGAAGTTGTCTACTACCGGACACTTAAGGTTTTTAAGCAAGAACTTCAAAAATAGATTTTTGTAAATATTGGTTCCACTTGTGATTTGAAGAGCATCAATTTTATGATCACTCAACTATATTAGAAAAAAAATAAATTTACAACATATTCATGTGATAAGAGAAATCATTTCATGTTAGTTTTCACTCATTTCCAAAAGTGTTGTCTATGGCCGGACACTACGAATTACTTCACCTAAGTTGTCACAAATGGCACAAAAACGTAGCAAAATGACTGAAATCACTTGCACAGGTCGTGTGAGTATGTGTTTTCCAATACTGAACGTTCTATGATGCCAGTCATAAAAGTTTTTCGACAAACCAGAATGCAACATTTGTTCGAAAAAACTAGAGAAAAATTGTCTATGGCCGGACAGCAAAATTTAAAGTTTCTCAGAGGACCAACATAGTTTTGTTATTGAATCCTTATCTTCTGCTAACCATTTGAGAGTGCTATAGAGATGAAAAAAATGAAAGTTTCAAGTTGAAATCATCGTTAATTTTGAATATTTTCTTGTCCGGTCATAGAAAAATCGCTTTTTTTTGAATTTTCCTAATATTTCGTTTTTTGAACTTCCGTTTTGTTATCTTATATCTACTGTAGTCGAAAGATAACCAATCAACGATATCGTTCATGTGCAGTTCAAATTTTACAAGCCGATAAAACTGAGCACCATACAAATGCAAAGTTTAGGCGATCCTACTACTAGGCAAAAGCATTAGATGCCTTTCATTGGTTTATCTTTTCAGATTGGATAACCATATTTCTAACACCATATCAGGCTACTATTTACTTTATTTTCATGGTGTTAAAACATTATTAGGATATTGTGTTTTCAAAAAATCTATGTTGTCCGGCCATAGGCGATGTCCGGCCATAGACGACTTCCCCCTACAAACCTAAGCTGTGTAAAGTATACTGTACTGTAAAATATTTCAAATTATTTCGATGCATCAATAATACAATTAATAATTCATAAAACCTTTGCAAAAACTGAAAAAAACCTATCTAATCACTCAAAAAAATTGAAGCAAAGTTTTATTTATTTGGTATAAAATTCTCCATAATGTTATTTCCATCGACAGTTTTTTTCTCAACGTTTCACAATTAATGCAGAAGAGAATTAACTTGAATGTTTTTAGTTTTCGATTAATCTGATGTTTTATAAACTGATAGATGCCTTTTTTCGGCTTTTTTGAGTTGTTTATTTGAATAAATCTAGAAACAAAAAAAATTGTTGAAGCTACACTCTATGTGTCACTTCAGAAAATTGTTAAACAGAAAATATTGAACACATGTACATTTGTACAAATAACATATTATTTAACATTTTTATACCGTTCTTAAAATATTCGTTCAAATTTATGTAGTTTCTTTATTCCTAAGGTAGTTAATTTTTTTGTCTAATTTCTCAACATTAACTAGGTCAATATGATCCAGTAAAATTTCCGTGGCCGGTTACACATGAAAAAAAAGTCTCAAAAAAACAATCTATTTTAAAAATGCTTATAACGTCTGACAAGTTTGCTTATATCGAGAGGATTATACATACAATATTTGAAATTGTGAGGAATAAATCTATCCACAGTTGTATTTATATGTGAGAGTTCGATGGAAGTTTAAAAAAGGGTTTCCTTTGGCTTTGCTTCGTTGCACCTCATTTTTCACTGGAACTTTTTTCTAAACGAAGATTAGCTAGCTTAGCTTAGCTTGATTGACTGCAAATATACACCTCAAATCATTGAACTCGAAATTCTTAATTTACAGGTTTTTAAAATCAATTCAAGGGGAACTAGAAACTTTTTCTAAACAAAGATTTTAGTTTTATCCTTTAATTATTGTTTTATTAATAGAACATACTCAGTTTCTCAAAACTCACTGTATTTCAATATTTTTGATGAAACTAAAAAAACTTATCTATTGGTAGTTTGAACAAATTGTTAAAAATTTTCAACAATTTAACAAAAATCACTTCCTCTCAAAATTGAAGATAAGGTTGAATTTGTGATCCGATGTTTTTCGAAAAATATTTTTTTCAAATGATTTTGGCAATAAGAACGTTTGAATCAAATGCTTTTACCAAAATATGAAAGAAAAACAAAATAATGTGATAATAATTCGGTTTTCTTTCAAAATCATATTTGAAACTGTAGAATGCTTAGAAAAGACCTTGTGTTATTGGATGGGAATAAAAAAAAAAGTCTGCATATTAAAATCACTCTCTGGAGCCGCCTATATTTTTTTATTCTATTATAGTCATTTCATTAGAGTCGTTTCAACATCTTCATGTCATTCGTGACTTATTGTATCAACGATGCAGTTGGCGGACAGTTATTGAAAAACTTGTCCGGTACAACTGTGATTTACTCTTGGGCTCGAACTCACGGACATTGGCTCAGACTGACTCTACCACAAGCTCAACATACACTTATATTTATAACCCACTATGTGTGATTAATATTTTTTTTTGCAATATTCAAACATAGTGTAAAAGAATATACTTTTCTGTTAAATTGAGCGCAACCATTTAAGATTTTGGAATATTGTTTTTTGAAATGATTTATTGAGGGAGTTGTAACGTTGCAACGAGAACATTGGCATGTCACCTTTTGCATTGCTTCATAAATATTTTTTTTCTTAAAAAAACAATAACCTTGTTCAACTGAGCAAGTATGAAAATGTCATGTCAACAAATTCTACCCTGCTGTACCCTGAATAAATTAAAATTCTTACATCTTGCATATTTAAGAGCAATTTTTTATCAAAATGAAGCAGAAAAGATTATTGAAGGTAAGGTTGCCAGATTTTTTTCAGCACCAATCCGGCCAGGCTAATCCGGGCAATTTTGTAAAAAAAAATGGCGAAATTCGGACATTTGATTTCACCATTGACGACCAAAAATCCGGGCATGTACGGACAAATTTTGTCAAAACCCAGAAATTACGCAACAAAAATCAATAGGAAAAAATTTAAAAAAAAAACTTCATAAAAAACTATAGTTTTGGTGGCACAATTAAAAATAAATACCACACAATTTGTTTTTTTCGTTTAGTTCGCAAAATAAAGTGAATAAATATGGGCAAAATCAGGACATTTTTAAAAGAAATCCGAACAACTGGGCCAGACCGGACTGTTCCCAAATTTTTTATTGAATATCCGGGAAAACCCGCATTAAACCGGAAAATCTGACAACCTTAATTTAAGGCATTAGGTCGGGACAAATTCCAAATTCTTCAGTTGTGGCAAGTTGTCATTAAATCTCTCTTTCTTTGAAAATATTCAATGTTTAGTTAATTTGCTTTTCCATTCGTCGTTTTTTATTCTATTTATAAAATGTTTACTTTTCCGTTGATTAAATGAAACCAGCTAACTTTTCTTTCTTAATAGTTGGATTTTATTTAAATTTAGATTTAAAGATTTGCATTACATAAGCTTTGAACTGAAATTCTTCATCCGTTGCTTTAATGTACCTGACCCTTTTGGGCATTTTTTGTACTAACGGATTCAAATTATCTTCCTGGAATATTACAATGAACGAATCAAAAACGATAAATTGACATAGAATACTCGGAAAGACTCCCTGGAGCCACATTATTGGTTCGTTCGTCGCTTCCCAGAGCTTAGCAGAATTCTATACTTAACTTTTGGAAAGCATTTTATAATTCGGATGTTTTATTAAACTATGTAAATAAGATATATATAAAAAAACCTAATTATAAAGGGTGGATTCTGTAGATAGTTCGATATTTTTCAGCTAATAATCACAAAAAATCTAACATCTGGTCGCAGAACCCAACAAGGTAAAAAAAACTATGTAAATAAATATAGAAATAACTTCTTTATGTAGGATAGATTTAGTAGATAATTCGTTTTTTTTTTCAGCTATGAATTTCTTGCTGGAGCTAAGCATATCACTGGATTGTTTTATCAATTTCAGATGTTATAGCCTATCTTGAATTCATCTTTAAAAGTTTGATCTTGTGTACTGTATATCAATTTGGAATTTTGAAATGAAATTTCATCAGAATATACTTAAATTATTTAAAAAAAGTCAAATCTAATGTTCTGAGTTCATCTTGGAACATCTTCGTACCTGAAAATAATCACATTTTCAAAGGTGATGAAAAATATCAGAGAAACAAGAGATATCAAAGAAAGAAAGAACATAAGCCGTTTAAATCAGGAATATTTCGTTGTATCTTTTTCGAAAAATCCTAATATTTACGGCTTATATTATCCATTTCTTTGATATATCATGTTTCTCTCATATTTTTCATCACCTTTGAAAATGAGACATTTTTTATCATTTTTCCTTCGGTTTAAATAGCAATATCGGATGTTTTTCAATTCATCTTACTATGCATCTGAAAACTTTGGAACAATGAAATACTTTTTGGATTGTTAATGATGAGAACATAATTTTTTGCTTGAAATTACGATTTCAATTTGAAATCTATATGTTAACTCTCTGGAGCCACTATTGATAATGTGAACATAATATATTGCTAAAAGTTAATATTTCAGCTTGGATTCTGTATGTTAACTCTCTGGGGCCACTATTGAAGTCCATTTTAGATCTTGACGCAGCAAAATTCAAATAAAATTATAATAGATTTTCAAAATGTTTCATAATCAAGCATATTCATAAAACTTTAATGTACCGAATTTTCGGAAGTAAGTTGACTAAATTTGTACTTCATTTTAATGCCAACAGGTAAGCATTTCTCTCGATGTCATTTGAGAACTACTATTTCTATCGCGAACTGGTGATCAATAGCCGCAGGAAGAAGCAATTTTAAAACATATTTCCAGTCGCCAGTCGATGTGATGTGGTCCAATCTGCTCCGCTCGCTCATATACTGTTTCGACATTTCCGGAAAAACCAACAAATTCAGAGAAAAAGGAAACCTGGCCGTTTGGGTCCGAATGTGTGGAGATGGAAAGTGGTAGGTGGCTGAAGCTACATAAAATTTACGATCCGTACCCGTTTAGCATTGCTTCATTCCGATGCCCTGGTGAGGCTGATGTTGGCTGATATTGGTGCTGACAGAGAGTGGCTGGCTGCTAAAATCTGATATCCCACCGTTCGTTGTGGGTGCTTTTGGTTGAAACAGCTTCTACCCCAAACCTCCCGCACGTCAAGTCTAGTGTGTGGGTGGGTAATGGGAGGTTCCAATTATGTGGGCATCCGGCAGAAGCGATAAAAATGAAACCAATCGAAAATGCTAAATTTTCGGGCTTCCCGTTTCAAACGATGATCAGAGCTGAACAGAGAAGCGAGAGCGCAGGGAAACTGTTTCTTCGGGTTTCTGATTATTATTCACGAGCCGCCTGAGATCCCGCCCGCTAGATGGCGCGGCAGTTTCGCTAAGCGCTTCTGGTGGTGTGACATGATACTCGGGCATAATTTAGCGATTCGATTAGAAGCCTGATAAATCCAATGAAATGTAGACGGCTGGCTTATGGAAATCCGATAGCGGAAGAGTTGAAAAGCTGAAGGATTTTTAGAATTTTTGAGGCTTTTAGGGTTTACATTAAAGTCAGTCGTCTCTTTAAGGTGCTATTTAAAGCCTTTATTAAACGGATGAACCAAAATCTAGTTATAACCAAAAGGGGGAATATTTTTCATTGAGGACAATATTACAATTTTTCAGGTGTATGAAATAACATCGAACGTAATAGTTTCAATGTCAGGACCACTAGCAGCTCAATTAAAAGAACTGTAAGCATCCTGTATCGGAATACTCAAACGAGAACGGATAAAAAAATAATAAAACATAATACATATAAGTAGATATTGTTTGCTGGTATTGAAAATTACTCTCTGGAGCCATCTTTTTTCAATAAATATTGGATAAAAAAAAAGGGGGTTGTCTTCAAAAAAGATTATGAACAAACGTTTTTGAGTGAATGATAATAATTTTATGTAAGAGTATGGTTTCGAATTTTTGCCGGCTTAAGCAGGGCTTCGATCTTAACACCAACTTAAGGGTAACTTCAATCTTGAACGTTTCGGGGAAAAAAACTATGTACAATAATGTCAGTTATCCAAAAAACTATTTCAAATTTTCATCACTCAAACGATACAATTTAAATATAAATTGATAGATATTTGAGAAATGGGTCGCGTTTCTATTTATATATAACCCTCTGAAACCCTCTGAAAAACGGGATGAAGACAATTTGCTTGGCTTTAACCTATGCTTTAAAGAAGTCCACATTCAAGCAAGAACTTTTCAACAGAACTGCATCACAAAAGCTTTCCTTGTTGTTTTTGAACAAATAATTAATTCCTTACAAACAACTGGCTTGTTGAGGAACACTTATGGAATGCCTAAGATAAGGTTGCCAGATCCGGATTATTTTATCAAAAAACCTGGAAAAATCTGGGCAGTCCATTTCAAATTTGTTAGCAAAGGCAATATCCGAGCAAGTTTGGTCAAAACCTAAGAATTACTCTTCAAAATCAAGAAACAAAACTTGAAATTGTTTTTTCATCTCAATTTATAAGCAGATTTCAAATCGCATTTGAGGCTTTGAAAAAAAAACATTCCAACTTGCTTAAAACAATTCGTTTTGGACGCATGAATAAGAAATTTTTAAAACACAATTTGTTGTTTTTAGTTTTATTTTTGGGCATGAAAATGAGAATAATCCAGGGCAAAATTTTGCTTTTCCAATTAAATCCGGTGGCCCGGATGGGCTTTTCCCATATTTTTTATTAAATATCCGGAGAAACCCGGATAAAACCGAACAATCTGCAAAAACTTGCCTAGGAGCTATTCAAATCTGTTTTGCGTATGTTTTTGAAAATTTTAAAGGGCTCACATCTTATTTTTGGCAGTTTAAATTAAGAATCTTTTTTTCAAAGTATACCTAACTTATTTGAAAGTGTCGATACAAAACTGAAATTTTAGAATCAGAACAAGTTTATAAATGTTCAGAATAAGAGATCGCAAACTAACATGAAAATTTGTGAAAAAAAGGTAATGAAGGCAATAAATTATCGAAAGGCCAAAGGTTACAAATTTTACAACCTATTGGAAACGAAAAATTGAAAACTCGAAAAACATAATGTCTGAAATTTGAAAATCAAAAATCGAAAGTTCTCAGTCAAAATCTAAAGTTTGAATTAAAAAACCGAATGACGAAAATTAAAAATTGAAAATCAAAACTCATGACACGAATTTCGAAAGTTGAAAATCGAAAATCGAAAATCGAAAATCTTCAATCGAAGATCGAAGATCGAAGGCGGAAGTCGACAGTCCAAAATCAAAGCTAGAAGTCGACTGTCAAAAGTTTACAGACAAAAGACGAAAGGCGAACTACGATAGTCGAAAGACAAAAGGCTAAAATCCAACACCGAATGTTGAAGGCCCATAGTCGAAAGTAAAACCTCAAAAAATGAAAGTAAAAAATAAAAATATGGAAGTCAAAAATCGACAAGCGATCGTCTAAAGTTGATGTCGAAAGTCGAGACTCAAAACTCGAATGAAAAAGGCAAAGTTGAAAACTGATAGTCAAAATTTGAAAGACGAAAGTTAAAGTCGAATGTCGAAAATCAAAAGTAAATTGTTGAAAGTCGAAAATCAGAGTCGAAAATCGAAAGTTGAAAGTCGAAAGTCCAAAGTCGAAAGTCGAAAGTCGAAAGTTGAAAATCGAAAGTCGAAAGCCGAAAGCCAAAAGCCGAAAGTCGAGAGTCAAAAATCGAAAATCCAAAATCGAAAGTTATCAAAAGTCAATTGTCGAAAGTCGAAAATCGGAGTCGAAAGTCGAAAGTCGAAAGTCGAAAGTCGAAAGTCGAAAGTCGAAAGTCTAAAGTCGAAGTTGAAAGTCGAAAGTCGAAAGTCGAAGTTGAAAGTCGAAAGTCGAAAGTCGAAGTTGAAAGTCAAAAGTCGAGAGTCGAAAATCGAAAATCGATAGGTTGAAAGTCGTAATTTGAAAGTCGAAAGTCGAAAGTCGAAAGTTGAAAGTCGAAAATCGAAAATCGAAAATCGAAAATCGAAAATCGAAAATCGAAAATCGAAAATCGAAAATCGAAAATCGAAAATCGAAAATCGAAAATCGAAAATCGAAAATCGAAAATCGAAAATCGAAAATCGAAAATCGAAAATCGAAAATCGAAAATCGAAAATCGAAAATCGAAAATCGAAAATCGAAAATCGAAAATCGAAAACCGAAAATCGAAAATCGAAAATCGAAAATCGAAAATCGAAAATCAAAAATCGAAAATCGAAAATCGAAAATCGAAAATCGAAAATCGAAAATCGAAAATCGAAAATCGAAAATCGAAAATCGAAAATCGAAAATCGAAAATCGAAAATCGAAAATCGAAAATCGAAAATCAAAAATCGAAAATCGAAAATCAAAAATCGAAAATCGAAAATCGAAAATCGAAAATCGAAAATCGAAAATCGAAAGTCGAAAGTCGAAAGTCGAAAGTCGAAAGTCGAAAGTCGAAAGTCGAAAGTCAAAAGTCAAAAGTCAAAAGTCGAAATTCGAAAGTCGAAATTCGAAAGCTGCAAGCCGAAAGTCGAAAGTCAAAAGTCGAATGTCGAAAGTCGAAAGTCGAAAGTCGAAAGTCGAAAGTCGAAAGACGACAGTCGAAAGTCGAAAGTCGAAAGTCGAAAGTCGAAAGTCGACAGTCGAAAGTCGAAAGTCGAAAGTCGAAAGTCGAAAGTCGAACAGTCTAAAGTTTAGAAGCGAAATTAGAGAGTCAAAACTCAAAAAAGGCCAAAGTCGAATGTTAATAGTCAAAATTTTGAAGTCGAAAATCGAAAGTTAAATGACAAAAGTCGAAAGTCCAAAGTCAAAAGTCGATAGTCGAAAGAAGAGAGTCGAAAGTCGAAAGTAGGAGCCGAAGTCAAAAGTCGAATGTCAAAAGTCGAAAGTCGAAAGTGGAAAGTCGAAAGTCAAAAGTCGAAAGTCGAAAGTCGAAAGTCGAAAGTCGAGAGTCGAAAGTCGAAAGTCGAATGTCGAAAGTTGAAAATCGGAATCGAAAGTCGAAAGTCAAAAGTCAAAAGTCGAAAGTTGAAAGTCGAAAGTCGAAAGTCGAAAGTCGAAAATCGAAAGTCGAAAGTCGAAAGTCGAAAGTCGAAAGTCGAAAGTCGAAAGTCGAAAGTCGAAAGTCGAAAGTCGAAAGTCGAAAGTCGAAAGTCTAAAGTCTTAAGTCGAAAGTCGAAAGTCGAAAGTCGAAAGTCGAAAGTCGAAAGTCGAAAGTCGAAAGTCGAAAGTCGAAAGTCGAAAGTCGAAAGTCGAAAGTCGAAAGTTGAAAGTTGAAAGTCGAAAGTCGAAAGTCGAAAGTCGAAAGTCGAAAGTCGAAATTCGAAAGTAGAAAATTGAATGTCCAATGTCGAAAGTTACAAATCAAAACCGAAAATTAAAAGATGAAAATCCACAGTCGTTATCCAATGTTGAAATAAAACAGACGAATATTAAAAAATTATATTTTTTTTTTGTAAATTCTTTATTTGAATAAAAATTATATGTTGAAAGTCAAAATTTGTTCCTCGAATGTCGGAATTCGGAAACTCTAAAATTGAAAATCGAAGGTCAAAGAAGAAAGTCGGTACTCAAAGTATGAAGTTGCAAATCAACAGACGAAAGACGACAGTCAAAAGTCGAAAGTTTAACATCGATAATCGGAATCCGAAAAACTTAAATTCAAAACTGAAAATTTATAGCCGAAAGTCGAAAGTAAAAACTCAAAAGTCGAAAATCGAAACTGAAAAATTGAAAAGCTGAAAATCAAAAATCGAGAGTCGAAAGTCGAAAGAAGAAAGTCAAAAACCCAATGTCGAAAGCCGAAAATTCGATGTTAAAAGAAAAAAACTCAAATGTTTAAAGTCGAGCATCGATAATCGAAAGCCGAAAGGCTAAAGTAATAAACCGAGAATTGAAGGCCGAAATTCGAAAGTAAAAACGTCGAAAGTAAAAAAATCTAAAGCTGAAAATCGGAAATCGAATGGCAAACATTCAAAAAACAAAAGTCGAAAGTAGAAAGGTGAAAGTTGAAAGTTGAAAGTAGAAAATCTAAAGTGGAAAGATGAAAGTGGAAAGTCGAAAGTCGAAAGTCGAAAATCTGAAGCCAGATGTCAAAAGTTAAAAAGCGAAAATCTATATAAGAAAATAAAAAGGCTAGTGAAGTAGACAATGTGCAACTCGAGACCCCATACACCCAACCTTCGGGTAGTGGTCATATCACCTCTTGTCTGCAACTCCGATTCTCTACCTCCCCGTGGTGCTAGCTGGGGTGCGAGCAACCTTAGCGGAGATCGGGTACCCAACCCCGGTGGATGCTTTGGTCGCATGCAGAATGAGTTAGGGGGCTTCGTACGCGTCTGTTCTCCATGTTAGGGGCGGCGTACGGAGTGCAACAGCGTCCTGGTGGTGTTCGGGACCCAAAACAGCAACATCACGACGGTCCTCCTGCGAGATAGTGGGGTTAGCTGCGGGCCTTGCGAGCCTGTGACTACTAAAAAACTTAAGCAACGAATAACAAACAAAAATAAAAAAGAAAATAAAAAGTTTAAAAAAGGAAGTCGAAAGTGAAAAGTTTAAAGTCTAAATCCTTAAATCGATAGTCGGTTTGGATTTGCAAAACGAAAATCAAAGTCTTTAAATCATCAAAGTCGAGTCAAAGTCCAAAGTTGGAAGTCGAAAGTCAAAATTTGAAAGACAAAAATCGAAAGTCTATGTCGAAAGTCGAATGACGAAAGTTGGAAATCAACGATCGAAAGTCTAAATTCGAATTTCGAAATTTTAAAATAGGAAGTCGGAAGTCGAAAGTCGTTATTCGAAAAGCCGAAACTTTGAATTCGAAAGTCGAAAGTTGAAAGTTAAAATTCGAAATTAAAAAGTCGAATATCGTAATTTAAAAGCTGCCACCGATCGTGGCCTAGAGGATCAAGTCTTCTAACCCAAAGGTCATGAGATCGAATATCGGTCACGGCATATACAGTACCCTTTCTGTGAGCTGGTGGTTTAAGCATTTGTAAGATGCTAGCCATCATGTCCTTGAAATATGTACGCTTTAGTGATAAGTTTGAATTAGATCTCTTCAAAGAAACATGGAGTTTCACTGAGGTCCTATATGAGTATGTTCGTTTTTTTTCAAAAGTCTTGATTCGAAAGTTGAAAGTCGACGGTCAAAACTCTAAAATTTATTGCCCGAAGTCAAAAGTCGAAACCCATAGCCGAAAATCAGAAGATGAAAGATGAAAGACGGAACTCGAAAAATTAAACCGAAAGTCGAAAGTAAAAAAAAATCGATAACAGAAAGTGGGAAGTTGAAATCAGATGTCGAAACTAGAAAATCGATAGTCAGTAATAAACAATGTAATTTCTAAAGTTGGAATCCGGAAGTCGACAAAAGTCAACAGCCGAAAATTGAATGTCAAAAATGGAATGTTGAAAGTCGAATGGTGAAAATCTAAAATTTAAGGCCGAAAGTCAAAAGCAAAATGGCTTCAGTCGAAAGCCGAAAGTCGAAAGTCAAACCCCGAAAATCGAATGTCGAATGTTGAAAATTTAAAATCGTCAAGAATTCAGAGCCAAAAATCAAAAACCAGATAGCAAAGATCGTAAATTGAAAGTCGAAAAATGACAATCTAATGTATAAAATTAAATTCCATAAGTTGGAAGTCAAGAGGCGAAAATCAAAATAAAAAATCGAAAGTTATAAAGCTGGCAGTTAAAAGTTGAAAGTCGAATATCGAAAGTTGATTGTCGAAAGTCAACAGTAAAAAATCAACGGTTGAAGGTCGAATGTTAAAAGTTGAAAGCCCAAAATTAAAAGTCGAAATTCGAAAGCAAGAATTTGGAACTACAAAGTCGAAAAATGGAAATTTACAATCAAAGAAGAAACTCAAAAACCGAAAGTCGGAAGGCAAAGATGGAAACTTATAGTCAAAGACGAAAGTCGAAAACCAAAAAACAAACATTTTGAGTATTCAGTTGAATATCGAAAATCTGAACTGAAAGATCGAATTTCGAAAGTTGAACTCTGATGCTTAGTTTGAGAGTTTTTCCCTTTAAAAAAAAGCAATCATTTCAATGGAACTAATTGCTCCTTATAGTCGCAATCCTTTTAAGTAATATATGCAACCTCTTCAGAGTTCGCCGTAGACATTTCAGTGAGTCTGGCACAGAAGCGATGTGCAAACAGAGCTTTCACACCAAAGTGTCAACAGATGATTTATGATTCTTTTCTGCAACTTCCGCTTCCGACCAGCTCAGCAGCGCACCTCCTGACTTTCCTCGCCGAGAAACATCTGTTGGTTTATTTATATTTAACACACTGCGCCTACGCCTTTGAAGACAATGGGAATCGTTTGTTGTTGTTTGCTTAGCTTTATGTTTTTGCCAGTGAATCAGAGCAATTTTTAAAGTGAAAATCTCAAAGAAAACGAGTGAAAAAAAAGTCCTGGCGATAATGTGAGCTGGAGCTGGCTTGGATGACTTACATAGGGTAAACGCACTTCTTCAACGCCATTTCGCCTATCTGTAGTCATGGAATGTTGAAAAATTACACCCTTTTTACAGCTTCATCATCGCTGAAAAAATACTGATTGTCAAATGTGGAACCGAGGAAGAAGAAAAAACTCAAGGAGTACTTTTGCCATAGAAAGTACTTGGCCCAAAGGAAAATTGTCGTCCGTCGTTCAAGAGAGTCAGATTACGTCGTCGTCTGTTGTTCAGAGGAGAACATGAAGTGCGAAAATGCTCCAAACTGGGCAAGTAAACTTTGCGCACCCGGTCTTTCGTGTCCCGTTGATGTGCTGTTAAAAGTTGGCCAGCGCTTCTCCATTAGAGACGACTTTATACCAAAGTGTCCTCAAGGTTGCCAGCGAACATTCCGGCGGCGGACACAAAAAAAACACGGAGATCCAACAACTGAAACTGGAACGTTATACTTATTCTTTGTCTTGGTGGAGGATTTTTTCCCCCCTCTACATACCCTAAGGAGACTGTAACATAACATGGCACATTCAACATGAATGGATCATTATTGCACTTTCATACGATAGGGGTTAATGGTGTTCAATTGAGGATTCAATTGCTGGGCAGATAAGAAAAAACGAGAACAATTTATCGCTTGATGGAAAACGAGACGATTTGTTTTATGGATTTTCGGTGAACTTGGAAATGGGGAAGAGCTGTTCTGCGACACAGGTTTGAAATATTTGAGAAACACGTTTATCTAGGTGTACCTCAAAAAATCTCTATATCCGATCAAAATAAATTAAATCAAGGCTTCACAAATAAGTGCCATTTTCTAAACTATTGTCCTAAAATATTTGGAGCTGAATTTGGTCAGATATAAATATCGACTTTTTTTTTCTTTTTTTCACTTAAGTTTATTTGAGCTTTTTGTGGCGAGTGTATTTTTTTTTGTAACATCTTTAGTTGATGATTTGTAACTCCTGACTTATCAGTTCTTACTTTCGACTTTTTACTGTCTACTTTCAACTTTCTACTTTTGGATTTTGTCGTTTTACTTTCGATTTTTGGCTTTTTACTTTGGATTTTCTACTTTGAGCTTCTGATTTTCTACTTTCTACTTGAATATTAACTATTGACTCTTGCTTTCGACTTTGAATTATCACTTACGACTATCAGCCATCGACTTATTACTTCGAACTTTTGTATTTGCGCTTTGAACTTTCAACCATCGATTTATAACATCTTAATCATACCGTTGAACATTCATCTTTTGTGTTTCAAATTTCGTTGGTCGACTTTAGACTTTTGACCAAGTAGTAATTAATATCTAATCTATATATATAAAAATGAATTTCTGTCTGTCTGTCTGTCTGTCTGTCTGTCTGTCTGTCTGTCTGTCTGTTCCCTATAGACTCGGAAACTACTGAACCGATTTGCGTGAAACTTGGTAGGTGGGGGTATTGGAGGCCGGGGAAGGTTCCTATGATGGTTTGAGACCCCTCCCTCTCTCATGAAGGGAGGGAGGGGCCTCCCAAACAAAAGACAATTTTTCGTATAACTCGAGAACCCATCAAGCAAATGGTATTAAATTTGGCATGGGGTGGTATTTGGGGACGGAGAATATTTTAATGAATATAAGGTACCCCTCTCTCCCCTCAGTGGGGTGATAGGAAGGGAGGAGGGGGGCTATCTTACAATTTTTCATATAACTCGAAAACTAATCAAGAGATTGGAACCAAATTTTTCACGGGAAGGTATTTGGATACGAAAAATATTTAATGATTATTTGAGACCCCTCCCTCTTTCCAGTATAAAGGGGGAGGGTCCTCTTTCATATTTTTTTACATAACTCAAAAACTATTAAAGCAAATGGAACCAAATTTGGCATGGAAGGGTATTTGGATACGAAAAATATTTCTATGATTATTTGAGACTCTTCCCTCTTTCCAGTAGGGAGATATAAAGGGGGAGGGGGCCTCTTTTATAATTTTTTACATAACTCAAAAACTAATTAAGCAAATGGAACCAAATTTGGCATGGGGGGGTATTTGGGAACGTGACATGTTCTAATGATTGTTTGAGACCCCTTCCTTCTTCCAGCGGGGAGAAAGGAAAGAAGGAGGGGAGTTTCATACAATTTTTACTGCATAACTCAAGAACTACAACAGCAAATGGAACCAAATTTGGCATGGAACGAAATTTGGGTACGAGAAATGCTTCTATGAATATTAGGAATCCCTCACTACTTCAAAGATGTGAATGAAAAGGGGGAGGAGAGGTCTCTATTACTGTTTTCAGTATAACTGGAGAGTTGATCGAGCAAATTGAACCATATTTGACATGTGAGGGTTTTTGGATACGAGAAATGTTTCTATTATAAATTTAAGCCCCAACTTTTTTTCAGCGGAAAGATATAAGGGGGGCTTCCATACATTTTTTTTGCATAATTCGAGAATTAATTGAGCAAATTAAACTAAATTTGGCATCAAAAAGAATTTGAGTACGAAAAATACTTTTTTTTGTGAAGCAAATCCTTTCTTGCAGTAGGATGATATAATTGGGAATATAGGAAGGGAAGAGAAGGCTTACATTTAACTTTTTTTTTTATTAAATCCGAGAAATGGACAAAACTTAACATGGAAAATTATTTCGCTATGATTCTATGAATATCTGACACACCATCCTCCTTTCAGTGAGTAGGTACATAGGAGGAGGGAGTTGAGCCCAATACACTTTTGTTAGCATAAGTTCTCAATTTATGCTAACAAAACCAACAAATGGAAATAAATATGGCATGGAAAGGTACTTGGTTACGAGATATGTTCCTACGAATGTTATAGATAGACCCTTACGCTTTACAGTGTAGAGAGGGGAAGAAAGAAGGGGGCTCCTTTTAAATTATGTTGTAAAGCTTAAAAACTTATCAACCAATTAAGTTATGATTGATATAAGAGGATTTTTGGACACGAAAAAATGGGTATGATTATTAAAGACCACGACCTCAATTCAGCAGGGGGTGAAGTGAAGGAGAGGGGAGGCTCTCTTATCAGTTTTTAGCATAAATCCAGAGAATATCAAGCAAAAACAATCATATTTTATAAGTTAGATTGTTTGCGTACGATTAATTTGAGACCCTCCAGACAGATCAAAATTATCAGATCTTTTACACAAATTTATAGAGCAAGATTTAGAATATTAGTTTAAGTTATCTTTGTGTTGCAATTAGAAACTCCAGCTGCAGCTCTCATTTTATAGCGGTTGCTTATGAATTTTGTAATAATGCCAATAAAACAATATAAATTGGAATAATTTTTGAAAACATCATTTGATTTTGGAAGGTGTAGCAAAGCACACCGGGTCAGCTAGTTTGAATATATAATTTAAGATGATCTCACTTTTAAGACTTAAATTTTCATATCAGATTTCGTATAAAGAATACATAATTTCAAAGTTCACATTTATGGACATTGGTAATAAGAAATCTGGCTCAAAATCTAGAACTATAATTCAACTCAAGATCTTGTTGATATACACTGGAAATCTAGCAACAAGTGGAATATTCCAAAAAAATGTTATAAAACGCTACCTTTGAAAATGCAAAAAAAAATCTGTCCATCTTATTCTTTAAATTTAATGATGCCAAAGTTTGTCAAGTTACGTCGACTTTACCATCAACTATTCAAAATTTCTTCACTGTGACTAAAACAATTTTTATTGATTGTTTGAAAATAGTGGTTCTTACACAACTTTTTAATATTTCCTCTGTCATGATAGTCTATCTGTGCTGTGCCATTTATAACTTCTTACTATAGCTTACTTATGTTTTAAGCAGAATTTTTAAAACATGTTTTTTTTTCGATTATTAATCTCTGACTTTGTATAACGTGAAAGAAAATATTGCAGAGAAATAATATCTGAAAATAATATTATGACTACGTTACAAGGTCCAAAAACTGAAAATAATTATACAGACCGGTTGAGAAACATGAGAAATATAGAGATATTTAACCAGGAGTATTAAATTTACGGTTTAGAAGATATTGAAAAGTTTTTTGGTCTGGACTTTCAGTGAGCGTTTACAAATAAATTAAACATCTCATGGTGTCATAAGGGGTATCAGAAGATTTTTTGAATTCGCGTTAAAAAGGGAAAAGCTTCTAAAAATTCAATAATCTATATATATAAAAAGCAATTTCTGTATGTTTGTTTGTTTGTTTGTTTGTTTGTCCTCTATAGACTCAGCCGTCTTAAGGGCTAGAGAGCTGAAATTTGGCATGGATGCTCATTAGGACCAGGAAGGATGAAAAATGTTTTTAGATTTTCGGATGACCCCTTCTGAAGGGGGTCGTCCATAGAACACAAATATTGTTTTCGCGATATTGACGTTACTTTTCGTCGGATCGTGTTAAAAATTTGCACATGAGTGTTTTGAAAGACGAGCAATCTATTGGAGGTGTCAAATTTTGTGTAAGGGGTCAGCCAAAGGGGTCGTCCATATTAACTGATCGCTGTTTTTGTGATATTGATGTTATTATACATCGTATTCAGATGAAAATTGGTACACGATGATTTTGAGTGACGTGCAATCGATTTGAGGTTTCAAATTCAGAGTAAGGGGCCGGCAAAAGGGGTCGTCCATATTAAATTTTTAGTATCTTACTGATATTGACGTTTTTATACATCGGATTGGGGTGAAAATTTGCACATAGGAGTTATAAGGGACAAACAACTGATTTCACTTATCGAAACTAAAATCAGGGGTCGGCCAAAGGGGTCGTCCATATTAACTATTCACTGTTGATGCGATATTGTCGTTATTATACATCGGATTCAGACGAAAATTGGTACACGATAGTTTTGAGAGATGAGCAATGGATTTCAGGAATTCAATTCAGTTTAAGGGGCCGGCAAAGGGGGTTGTCCATATAATCATAGTCGTCCATTTCAATATTTTTGCAATATCGTCGTTATTTTACATCGGATTGGGATGAAATTAAATAAATTTTTCACTGTTTTTAGCAATATTGACGTTATTATACAATGGTTTGCGTTGAAAATTTGCACACGGGAGTTTTGAGGGAAGGGCAATCGATTTCAGTCATCAAAGATTGTATAAGAGCCCCCGAAAGGGGTTTAGCTTTTTGGCAATAATTGCGTTGCTATGCAATGATTGAATCGAAATGTATACACGTGGTTTTTTGGCACGGTCAAAGGATTTCTGATTTCAAATTTAGTAGCAGACGACAGACAAAGTGATCGACCAATATTTTTGCAATTATTACTTAACAATGAATTCAGAAGTGCATCTGGAAAATGCTTGGCAATTGGCTTTCATACAAACTGTTCATGACATATTCCAAGTTGAAAGCGAAACGGAGTTCGTATGGGATCAGCTAGTATATTATTAACACCTAGAGCAGACAAGGATTGAAACGTTACTGGGGTGGCTTAAATAGCCTTCATTCGATTTATTAGCAAAAATCACTTAAGACAAACCTCACTTGGTTTGAAATATCCAAATCAGAATAGTTTTTTTCTAAATTAAATGAAAAATGTAGAGGACTTGAGGGTAAAACAGCAAACTCTATTTCAGATGTGTGTGTACTGGCTGAAAATGCCTTCATTCAATTCTTCGGAAAAAATTACACAAGATAGGCTCCGTTGATTAAAAAAAATAAGTTCGAACTAACTTTTTTAAATTAATTGAAAATATAAGGGAATCGAGGGTAAAATAAGCCATAACTCAATTTTTTGAACCGTGCGGTTGCTCAAACAACCTTCATTTGATTCCTTGGGAAAAAAAATACATAAGATTAGACCTTTTTTTTAAATTTTACAACCCAAATAAGTTTTTTTCTGATTGTTTGTTAAATATAGGCGAATTAGGGGTTGAAAAGGCACAATATCTCCTATTCTTTTCCGGAATTTTTAACTAGCGGATAGTATATTTTCATTGATTTGGTTTATGTAGGAGAGAAGATATTGAGCTTTTTAGCTGTTTAAACAATTTTTACCCCATTGTGTGCCGGGGGTCAAATGACGCTAACACTTTTTCCGCTTTAACTCTCTTGATTCTCAATCGAATTGTGCCTTAAACTAATGATTTTTACAATTTATAGTTCTGGAAAGTTTGTAACGTGACTCAAATTCTCTCAATTCTCAGACAATATTCGGCGCCGAATATCGCCTAAAAATCGTTAAGCCGAATAATTGGCTCACCGAATAGTTGAGCTAAGTATTCGGCCAAGTAGATCGATTTCTACTTTGATTAAATATTGTGTTTGATTAAAAAAATTGAAAAAAAAAGATTTTTGTTAAATCTTTAGATACGATTTTAACACTGCTGCTATGATTCAATGAAAACATAGAATATCAGGTAATATTTTAGAATAATGCCTAGATATTGTTAAGATTGGCCCTTTTTCCAAATTTTCCCAAAAATCCTCCTAAATTGACCTACTGACTGTGGTAGAAAGTATGGTACGTTTTAGGTTAAAGATCATCGTTCTTTTTAACAACTATATAAAAGATATCCTGCTCAATTTTACAGAAACCAAATCTCTTTGTTGATAATCTCTTTAGAAGCGACAAGTCATCTGATGTCCTTCAGTTATTGGTGACATTTTGAAAATCAGAGAGACCTCTACTTGAAAAAAATTTTGCAATTTATCATCTTTTTTTTTTTTTTTGTTTCGATTATAGTCGTTTTACCATCTTTATGGCATTCGCGACTTTATCAACGTTGCAGTTGGCGAATCGTTATTGAAAAACTATCCGGTACAACTGTGTTCGATGTTTACTCTTGGGCTCGAACTCGCGGACATCGGCTCAGGAGACAACAGACTTGCCAACTGAGCTATATCACAAGCCCAGCAATTTATCATCTGATAATATCATCTGGTTGGAAATAATCGACTCAAAATATGAGAGGCATAAGGATGTTAGAAATAGGAGAAAATTGAAATAATCGCCTTTGTATTTGTATTTGAAAATTCAATAGAATATTCGACCGAATATTCGTTTGGCCGAATAGTTGAAAAGGCCAATATTTGGTATACCACTATTCGGTTCATCTCTATTTTAATGATAATCACAGTCGAAGTGGAGCCTTTTTTGGAAAAAACATGCTTTGGAAAAAAGGCTGTAAGTCAGTTATTAAGTGCTCTAAAAAAATCACTTAGTGCCTGAGAAAGCTGAAGTTTAAAGCTATATGTTGCACATGTGAAAATAGTTTTTTAAAAATTCTTTAGATCATGGCCACCAAAAATGTGAAACAGTGGTGTAGAACACGTACCGTAATCTGGGGGAACATTGATCGCTTTTTCAATTCATTTTCGAATATTTTAGAAAAAGGTAGCTTTTTTTGTAACACTCAAAAGTTAAAAAATCCTTACTAAGGTAAGGAATGTAAAGCATGATCATTGATAGCAGAATACTCAAACGACCTTGGCTTAGGCTTGCCAGATGGTTTTCAAAAAAAAAAGCGGGACATTTTGAGAAAAAAAGCGGGACACAGCCGAAAAATGCGGGACATTTTTGAATCTGTTAGAAAAAGTCATGAAATATGTGTGTTAGACCGCTTCAAAAAATGACTTTTTGCTCCCATGTGTTTTTCGATGCCTTTTGGGTCACGAAGCATCACTGTAAAATTCGAAATGATTTGGTTGATTCCTGAGTAAGCGCGACGCGTTAAAATTCTGTATGGAAGAAGAATTTTTTGCACATTAAATCATCCAGAACATTCAAGTAAGCTTGAAATGAAATTGGTATTTGACTATTTCCAGGCTTCGTTTTTTGCTAACGTGACAAGCAGCTAACATTTCATGAACAAAGTTATGGCCATTTCAAAATAGAAAATCTAAATCCATTGAAAATTACTTATGAATGGAAGACTTTGCTTACTAAAGCTTTTAATAATTTCATAAAATGTTTTTGCAAAGGTTATATAAATAAACAAATTCCCTGGCTATGCAAAGCAGTTTTTAAGATTTTTATTCTCATCCTACGTTTAAACAGCTTTCAAAAAAGCAGTCAAAATTGTTAAAATTAAAAAAATTATTTAAAAACAATTATTTTGTATACCATCGAATACTTTTTCTGGGGTACAAGTTCTGTTTGCGCTCTGTTCGCATGAATTGTTAGTTATATCTAGTTATATTTTTTTTGATCTTTCATTACATCTCTGGAGGTATTGGAATGAAAAAAATGTGTATACCCATAAAAATTTCCTTACAAAATTAAAACTTGTTGCGCTAATTCAGGACTGCCTGGATCGCTACCAAATATTTGATTGCTATTTCTGGCACCAAAAACAACCAAAACAGTTATGGGATATGTATGTTTTTAGCTGGGCAAAAAAGTATTGTTCTTTTTTCTTAAATATAAAATTTTATAAATAGCTCAGTTGGTAAAACACCTGCTTTCCGCGTCTTCGTTCATCTTTTGAAACCCAGGAGTGAAAATTGAACAAAATTTAAGCTTTTTCATGCTTTTCGCCAACAACATCTTAAGTTAAAAAAAGTGAGAAGTGTTTTTCAAAAGTATTGTATGTTTCAGTTTGACTCATATGTTATGTTATAGGTATTTACAGATTTTTTTTTATAATATAATAATAACCTTTAGTTTAAGTTCTGTAAAATAATTCCTGTTTATAATATTTCTTAGCATGAATATTTTTTCACTGTATAATATAACTCATACAAATCTCAATTCTACGATTGAGAACATCTAAAAATTATTTTTATACCAATTTATTCGGTATTTCTATACCAATCAAATAAACCATTTTAGTGCGAAGTAGAGCCAGTAAGTCTTTTTACCAGTCTACCACTAGCATTTCCCAGAATCAAATCATTTTGGCAACGTTTTTTAACGAATTGAAAAGCTACAAAAAAAGCAATATCTTGGCGCTCGAAGTTTGAAAGATTGTTATCTAAAATGAGTTTTTCAAAATAAACCCATTTCAAGTGGAATTTTTAGTGATATTTATGTATCGATGAGATGAGGTACATTCTTGAAGAATTAATATTTCATTCATAAATAAATCTGAATTTTCGTGATATGTAAAGATCAATCAGTTTTTTTTGAAAATTTGGTTGAAAAAGCAGTTTTTAGTCATCTGTTCTATACAGGCTTTCTCATAGAAAATGTCCGTTTTTTAATATCCAAAAATTATCATAGAATGACCTATATACAACTCTAATTATACTATACCTATAGAAAGGAAAAAGGTTAAACTTTCATATAAAACTACCCATTTGCTTTAAGGTGTTATTTCGTAAGTCTTCGAAAAAATAGATATTATAAAACTACATTTAAAGTAATATGAAAAAATCTCCAACTACAAACAAAATTTAGTCTATATGAAACTCAATTTATAGGCTTTCAAACGTAGAAAACAGTGTCCGATATTTCCACTGCAGATTTAGTAAATGATGATTATCTGCAAAAATTTCCTGTTGATCAAAGCTCCCCCAGTTTACGGTACTTGTAAATGAATCAACCGCCAAAGATTTTCCAGCCACAGCAAAAAGTTGTTGGAAATCAAAGTTGTAAAGTTTACGTTATATGTGACATTTTGGCTTCTTTAGATTAAAAAAAACACGAAACACAGAATTTTTGACGAATCGTCTGCCAAGCAAGAATTTGTGCTGACTTTTCAAGATTCAGAAGATTCACTGTTTTATTCTCATGTTTTGTTAAGCATCGCATTGCCAAAATAATTACATCACAAAAACCGATATGAAATTGCCTTTCTTAGGCACATAGTTTTATTGTGATAACCTTACGTTAACATGCTCAAAATTCAGTGAAAAGTAGAATTTATTTGCTAGAATAGTCTCAGAAAATGCAGATTGATAAAAAGTTCGAGAAACAGATATCTTTGAATAGTCATCAAATATTCTGTGTTTCGTGTTTTATAAATCTAAAGATGCCAAAATGTAACAGATAAAGACAACTTTACAATTCGCTTTCAAAAAATTTTCTTTTGTTATATATTATTTGAGGGTTGATTCATTAATAAGTAATACGTTTTTTACACCACTGTTTAACATTTTATGTGACAATGATCTTAAGAAATAAAAAAAAACATTTCCATATATGCAACACTTAGTTTATAGCTTGATATCATGCTTGATAGTGATTTTTGTTATTAATAAAAACTCGATTTTCTATAAAAATTACATCTAAAGCCCTACTCTGGAGCTGGATTTATTTGGTCAATTGAAAGTTCAAAATGAAATGTAATTACCACTATTCAAAGGATGCCCTGAAGTGATATGAAGCCAAAAAAGTAACTGTTGTATCCAAGAACATAAATTCTTCCAAGCCCCGGAACATAGACGCATTGAAAAATGCTGTGCTATTTTGAAGCAGGAACTCCGTGAGCGTTCCATCCATAAAAGGTTAGACTCAAATAATAACGAATAAAAACGTCAACGCAATCCTACTCCACAAAATTCTTAAAACATCCTTGAACGATACACGTGAATTGTTTAGCTTCAATCTCCTAGACCAGCCCAGCGATAATTCATCGATGTCAAGTTACCATGTAAATTGAACGTGACAGCGCTTAATCCTCGCTGTCTCGTGACATATTTTCTGCACCTACACGCCCCCGCACTAGTAAATATCAGCAGAGCAGACAAAAATCGTAGCATCATAACATAAAGCAGAAAAAGCCCTCCATAGGAAAACTTTATCAATTTTCGTACATCAGCAGTATGATTTACTGGGATGAAAGACCTTGGCGCCTCCACCATCAATCGCTAGTGGGCGGAAGTGTATCTTGGTTTCACTTGTGTGGTGCCATTTTTAGGACGGTTCATAAGGAATTTGTTGATATCATAGTAAATATAGTCATAGTTTGTAAGAACTAAGTATTCCTTTTTTCACACCTAAAATTTTGAACATACTTATGTTAGGGAAATTTTCTGGTGTACCGCAAGATAGTCACTTGGGTTCGACACTGTCTAAAATGCTAATAATTGTTTAAAAGCGTCAATTTCAAGCTTTTATTAGTGCTAGTTCTAATAAATTTTACTAGAATTCCCATTGTTAAGTTCGAAAAAAAATGCCACAAGTTCCTTGGAACCACCCTATTGCATCCTTGGTTCAAATTTGTATGACATCTCATCAATATGTCTTAGTTAATCCTGCTTATTGTGCCCTGAAGATAAACTTCAACATTGATCCAACAAACGTTTTGAACGTTCCCTTTTGAATTACAACTGAATTTATTCTATTCATATGTTGGTTAAAGACTCAGATTTAAACTGCTATGGAACACAAAATCCAACGATCCTAAATCAAAACATCTGGCATGTGGACTGGCTTCTGAAGGAAAAAGCTATCCCTATAGATGTATTTTGTATTTTTATTTATCTTAGTCAATTGCTCAGATCATCCGGATGGGGGAGAAACTGTGTCAGACAATTTCCTCCGGATCCGGTCATTTCCGTGTGTGTGTGAGCTCGAGTATTCCCTTCTGTGTGAGGAGAAAAGCTCAATGGCTCAACAACATTATTGCCAGAGGAAGTTGAATTTATGGCTTCAACAAACCGCTTCAGACAGCCAAGTAAAACGATGATGAATAACCACGAGCAGTGGCTGCCTCAGTCGGTTCTGTGTTTGGGTTTGGTAAGTAATTACTTTCCCATGCCAATACAACATATCTCATGCGCGCCCTCAAGACCTTATGCAAACTTTGCGCGTGTGTATTATTATAGATCGAACATTGGATCTATAATATGCCGCAATCCTTCATCGGTATCTATAGAAATTGTAGGGCTTAGTTCCATTGCCATTTTCTGTACATGCTTTACCATATTGATTCTAATACCCACAAGTGGTGAAGATTAATCGTTTCATTGTGAATGGCAAGCAAAAGCCGGTTATCATTTTCTCAATTCACGGATGATCATCGTTTGAACTCTCATGTATAAAACATCTAAGATTTTATTGAAAGAATTCTCGAATGTTAATACCAAAATTAGTTTGGGTTTAAATTTTTCAACAAATCGAGTTCCGAGTTGCCAATATTCAATATAATGATTGAAATGATGCAGAACACAAATTATAAATTTCAAGTCAGAAATCAAAAAAAAAGTTTTACACAGAAACTAAACATTTTTTCAGGACTTTGCATCGCTAATCGAAAAGTTATCGGCGCTAATTAAATCGCCATCTGCGTCAAAGTTAGCGACCGCTAATCGAAACTGCTAAGTGTGCTGAAAAAGTTAGCACTTCAAGCTCTTAAATAATAAATCGCTAAATCGAAATTCAAGAAAAGATAAAAAAAATATTTATTTTGAGACAAAAGATTAAATTATGAAATTTACAAAGCTAATGAATTTTTGTGTCAGTAAAGTATTTTTTCATTCAATTCTTTCTGTTAGGGGAGTGTGGGGTATCATGGGCCACTTTTTTCTTTGCTCCTTAACTTCTTTATAAAAAAGATAAAATGAAAAAATATATGACATGGTATTCTACATTTCCAACGTATGATTGGGCAATTTTTTAAATTTTTTCATAAATTATCTACCCCGAGTTCTGACTGTTCCAAAAAAAGTTTTTTTTGGATTTTGAAAAGTGGTGGGGAATGGTGGGCCACCAACTCCAAATTGGCCAAATAACAAGCAAAGTTCATGAGTTCTTCCAAAACTGTAATTTCATGATTCATTAAAAAACAAGGTTGTGTATGATCGATACGATATGATGCGTACATAAGTCAACAACATCTAGAAATTTATGCTTACGCAGAGCACCAACGATGACAGTCAGTAAAGGACAATTTAATTTAATTATTTCTGTTACCATTCTGAAACTAATAAATGTCCATAGTTTATTAAATACCACAAGAGGAATGCATCTATCTATAAAAATAAAGATATTGTCATGCGTTCAGTTTTTTTTAAACTGTTCTATACGCTTCAAAAACGTGGGGCGTAAGTACACGGTTTTTCATCTCACTCTATTGTTAAGTACGGGAAGTTTTAGGATAGAGTAAGAAATATTTTTTTTAAATACTACTTCTTTTTTTTACCTTGCAAGCAAGGTTGCCAAAAAAAATCTATGTTTTGGACAAAAAAAAGGTGAAGAACTTGTGATCCATCAACAAATATGAACATTTTTACAGTTTTATTATATCAATTCACATTACCAATGGCACAGTATTTTCATGAATTAGTTTAATCAATTTAAAGTTGATTATCACTTAAAAATTTCTAATTCTGTAAATCTGCACAAAATTTGAAAAATCTGTGAAAATTTAAGAAGTCTGTGATCTGTGACGAAATATTGCTCAAAATTCTGTGATATTAAAGATTTTTAAGTGATTTCAGCAACCTTGCTTGCAAGGTGAATACCGCATAACAAAAGTAGCAATTTTTTCAATTTATATTTTTTATGTCATAAATCGTACCAAACATTCGTTCATTCCTGTTTTTTTTAAACAATTTTTCCTATTTTTTTACGGTCACGCTCAAGGAAAGACTAAAGGTGTTTTATAATTCTATGGGTGCAAACCAGATGAAAAATAGAAGCTTTAATCTTTTGATTCAAACCCAAAGGTTTTTTTTTTGTTTTTACTAACTTAAACTTAGCCATTAAACTGGGAATACAGACCAAATTGATTATATTTTTTCTTTGTTGCATAAAAAATAGCACTTTTAGTAAGCGAATCTTTTAACCACTGCTAAACAAAACCTTTTTATCCGCAAGCTTACTAAAAATATCCCGAGAAGACTTTTATGACACCTGATTCCGTTATCATGACTTAAAAGTAAAATTGAGTATCACTTTGCCCGAATTAAGGTGGTACAACGCCAAAATTTGGGTATCATTTTTCATAAACAAATACCTCGACAATCCGAAATGTTGGTTTCACTGAAACCTTAACGATTTCTTGTACAGGCAACGTTTCCAAACGAGCTTTGAGGGCTTTATGATGCCACTTGAAGGTATAATTACCTGCCAAAATTAGGCTTCATTGTACTTTTAAAAGTTTTATCAAAATGATGCCTACACGAGGCATTTACTTGCTTTTAATAAAAGCTAAATTTGCCATCACTGTGTTATTTTTAAATCCAAACGATACTCAAATTTTGGCACAGTGCCACTTTTAATCACACAATATTATACTAAATTTAACATTCAACATTCAACATGATAACAAAAGTAAGTATTAATTTGCGATATCTTGACATGGCCGCAGGAACGGAGGGTTTTGGGGTTAAAAATCCTCAAACCCCCCTCCCTCGTGAGGATCCAGAAATGCTTGTTTTCTAATGTACACCCAATATTTTAAATTCTTAATCAAATTTTAAGGTTTGAGTAAGATCATTCAAGAATAGTACCTAATATTTATTTAAAACTTATGTCAAAACCTCGAAAACTAATCCCAGGTTCAGAATCCTGCTACAGTATGAAACATTTTTCAGTTATTGCTAGAAATTTTGTACGGAATATTACATTTTAAATAAGATATTTTAACTTGTTTCGGAGATTTTGAATCCATATTTTTTAAAATCAAAATTGTATTTCTGTATTTATTTTTTGGATGCTGTTTCCAGTTCCAGATTCTTGATTTTCAGTTCAAATCACCATTTGCAAAATATATAGAATACTGTTCTGCAACCCTGGTTCAAATATAGTTTGTCATTTCGTACAAAATTTGATTCATAATTTTCGAAACTCAAAAGCATTTCCAGAATTTGGGTAAAAGTTTTCCGAATATGAAAAAAATAGAAAATTAGAGATCATCGTGACTCTTTGTTCACCATTCAGGTAGGAAATTCTTAAACTGAATTCTTATGGAAAATATCAACTGAACAGAGTTTCTAACTGACGATCCAGAATTCAAACTCAGAATCAGATCATTCGAAATCATTTTTATTTATATGGATTTACAAGTTAGATAAAAAAAATAATACAAAATTGAATCCAAACCAATAACATAAGAATTTAAATTGAAGATTTATTATTGAGGGTCCTGAAGCAATTTTCATTTCTTGACTCATAAAGCTTAGTTTATTTAGAAATGGGACAGTTATGAATGCGCGTATCTTTTAAACCATTCGTTTGATAGAAAAACTATCTGAAAAGGAAATGAAGGTAATTTTATTATTATTCATGAAAAAATATGAAAAAAATTTACTATTTTTATAAGAAATAATTATACTTTCTTCAAGGTATCTCCCAAAGTTCGACGCACACTTTTTACAGTTATAATATTGATCACATTTTTTCAGTAATACTTCATTTAATCGGTAATTTAGCTGTATCTAAATTACTATAACTTGATTAATTTTGTGCATCTAAAACACTTCATTACTAAAATGTCAGCTGGCAAATCAATCCAAAGAATAGTAGAACCATCACAGAACTCAATTAAAAGTGAAATCGATTAGCCAAAATCGTAAATTACGCAGTTTTCAAACAAAGCTATTCTTTTAAAGCTTTTAAAACATCAAAATTAAAATTTTCGTTTGGAAAACTTTGTTTTTTTTCACTCCTGTGGAATGTTGCCAAATCATGATTTTTTTTCCTAAACAACCAGCAAATATAAACTTTATTCTACTGAGGGCCTTTTCAGAACTATAAAAATTACAGAATTCAACTACCGTAACTCGTGAAACATTATTTATTTCATTAGTTTTATCGTTCATAAAAATTTATCTGTCGCAACGGATCGGCACCGGCTACACAGCTTACGAGTTCTGGTTTGAACTTTGTGGACATTCTTGACATTGTTTTTTAATATTTTCACCACTCAAGCATAGTAATTTTCGAATGATGGATTTTGAAGAAAACTGTGCACAACTATTTTTATGTTCTTCTCTTGCATCTTAAATATCTCGAAAATGCATTGGTTATAAATATTGAAAAAAATAGGCAGGATAGTTCTTTTACAGGCATTTTATAAATTTTGCATATCCGATCAATAGGGACCAAGCTATAACCAACTAAAAAATTCCCATTTTTAAATGAACTAAGCTTTAATTAAAAAATCCTTACCCGAAATTTCGATACAGAAATCGTTTTTTTAGGGGAGAGTGGGGATACTTGATCCCCTTTTCTTATTTTCACCATATCTTTTTGAGAAAATTTAGCAACTCGCCGTCTTTGACATTTTCTGACAGCTTGTAACTTCAAGTTTCTATGCTCCAAAACTTAGAACGATACTTGAACCCGTTGATGAACTAGAAGCATTTTCGTGGGAGTAAAAATATTGCGATTTTTCTGAAGTTAGGGGAGACTTGATCCCCTATTGAAGGAGACTTGATCTTTTATTCAGGAAGCCCTAATCCTTGTATAAAAATCAAACAAAACCCCAAGATAGAATGTTAATTGGCTATTTTGGTCATGTTTGTTCGCATTTCACAATTAATAGCAGACATAAGAAGAAAATTCTATAACTTTGTCTCAATGCTAATAACGTTGCATACTTAAAGGCGCTATTTTTTATAATAAAGAGAAAATTAATTGTTTTTGCTTTTTTCTTCAGACAATTGTTTGATAAATATTAGTTTT
The DNA here is from genome assembly GCF_029784155.1 of Uranotaenia lowii. Taxonomy (NCBI): domain Eukaryota; kingdom Metazoa; phylum Arthropoda; class Insecta; order Diptera; family Culicidae; genus Uranotaenia; species Uranotaenia lowii. The sequence goes on from NC_073692.1 coordinate 203,227,865, forward strand.
TGGATAAATATTAGTAATTTTTTATATGCTAGTTTAATGGCATTGCGGTGAACGTTAGATGATAAATTCTTGATAGAAGAATTAAAGATCGGAAAGAAATGACGGATAGATAAAGCAGACGCTTAGTAGAAGAAAATTTACAGGTGTTGAAATTGAGCCAAGAGCATTTTTAATGGAAAGTTTCAAAGGTGCGTTCTAGACCCTTTGTCCCACATCAGTTGAATGGCTGAGAGAAGTAACAGCGAGAGGCGCAATTACGTTCACCCATACATCCAACCCGATGGATTGGTAAAGCACGTGCTTCCCAATCGGACAAAAAGTCTAGAACGCATGGCTCTGGTGAAGCTTTCCTATTGCTGAACCAGTTCAAGCGATGTGTTGTCTGTTTTTCGGATTCCGTTTTTATCGGCAGCGCTACTTATTGTTTTCACGCAAGTACCGTAAACGTCCCTACTTTCGACAACTTTTTTATTTTTGAACTGTATTTTTGAATATTTACCCCTTATTTAAACCCCCCGAAGCCAAATGATTTTAATCTTTTTAACGAATAGTCACCGTTGGTTAATTATTTATATGCTAGTTTAATGGCATTGCGGTGAACGTTAGATGATAAATTCTTGATAGAAGAATTAAAGATCGGAAAGAAATGACGGATAGATAAAGCAGACGCTTAGTAGAAGAAAATTTACAGGTGTTGAAATTGAGCCAAGAGCATTTTTAATGGAAAGTTTCAAAGGTGCGTTCTAGACCCTTTGTCCCACATCAGTTGAATGGCTGAGAGAAGTAACAGCGAGAGGCGCAATTACGTTCACCCATACATCCAACCCGATGGATTGGTAAAGCACGTGCTTCCCAATCGGACAAAAAGTCTAGAACGCATGGCTCTGGTGAAGCTTTCCTATTGCTGAACCAGTTCAAGCGATGTGTTGTCTGTTTTTCGGATTCCGTTTTTATCGGCAGCGCTACTTATTGTTTTCACGCAAGTACCGTAAACGTCCCTACTTTCGACAACTTTTTTATTTTTGAACTGTATTTTTGAATATTTACCCCTTATTTAAACCCCCCGAAGCCAAATGATTTTAATCTTTTTAACGAATAGTCACCGTTGGTTAATTATTTATATGCTAGTTTAATGGCATTGCGGTGAACGTTAGATGATAAATTCTTGATAGAAGAATTAAAGATCGGAAAGAAATGACGGATAGATAAAGCAGACGCTTAGTAGAAGAAAATTTACAGGTGTTGAAATTGAGCCAAGAGCATTTTTAATGGAAAGTTTCAAAGGTGCGTTCTAGACCCTTTGTCCCACATCAGTTGAATGGCTGAGAGAAGTAACAGCGAGAGGCGCAATTACGTTCACCCATACATCCAACCCGATGGATTGGTAAAGCACGTGCTTCCCAATCGGACAAAAAGTCTAGAACGCATGGCTCTGGTGAAGCTTTCCTATTGCTGAACCAGTTCAAGCGATGTGTTGTCTGTTTTTCGGATTCCGTTTTTATCGGCAGCGCTACTTATTGTTTTCACGCAAGTACCGTAAACGTCCCTACTTTCGACAACTTTTTTATTTTTGAACTGTATTTTTGAATATTTACCCCTTATTTAAACCCCCCGAAGCCAAATGATTTTAATCTTTTTAACGAATAGTCACCGTTGGTTAATTATTTATATGCTAGTTTAATGGCATTGCGGTGAACGTTAGATGATAAATTCTTGATAGAAGAATTAAAGATCGGAAAGAAATGACGGATAGATAAAGCAGACGCTTAGTAGAAGAAAATTTACAGGTGTTGAAATTGAGCCAAGAGCATTTTTAATGGAAAGTTTCAAAGGTGCGTTCTAGACCCTTTGTCCCACATCAGTTGAATGGCTGAGAGAAGTAACAGCGAGAGGCGCAATTACGTTCACCCATACATCCAACCCGATGGATTGGTAAAGCACGTGCTTCCCAATCGGACAAAAAGTCTAGAACGCATGGCTCTGGTGAAGCTTTCCTATTGCTGAACCAGTTCAAGCGATGTGTTGTCTGTTTTTCGGATTCCGTTTTTATCGGCAGCGCTACTTATTGTTTTCACGCAAGTACCGTAAACGTCCCTACTTTCGACAACTTTTTTATTTTTGAACTGTATTTTTGAATATTTACCCCTTATTTAAACCCCCCGAAGCCAAATGATTTTAATCTTTTTAACGAATAGTCACCGTTGGTTAATTATTTATATGCTAGTTTAATGGCATTGCGGTGAACGTTAGATGATAAATTCTTGATAGAAGAATTAAAGATCGGAAAGAAATGACGGATAGATAAAGCAGACGCTTAGTAGAAGAAAATTTACAGGTGTTGAAATTGAGCCAAGAGCATTTTTAATGGAAAGTTTCAAAGGTGCGTTCTAGACCCTTTGTCCCACATCAGTTGAATGGCTGAGAGAAGTAACAGCGAGAGGCGCAATTACGTTCACCCATACATCCAACCCGATGGATTGGTAAAGCACGTGCTTCCCAATCGGACAAAAAGTCTAGAACGCATGGCTCTGGTGAAGCTTTCCTATTGCTGAACCAGTTCAAGCGATGTGTTGTCTGTTTTTCGGATTCCGTTTTTATCGGCAGCGCTACTTATTGTTTTCACGCAAGTACCGTAAACGTCCCTACTTTCGACAACTTTTTTATTTTTGAACTGTATTTTTGAATATTTACCCCTTATTTAAACCCCCCGAAGCCAAATGATTTTAATCTTTTTAACGAATAGTCACCGTTGGTTAATTATTTATATGCTAGTTTAATGGCATTGCGGTGAACGTTAGATGATAAATTCTTGATAGAAGAATTAAAGATCGGAAAGAAATGACGGATAGATAAAGCAGACGCTTAGTAGAAGAAAATTTACAGGTGTTGAAATTGAGCCAAGAGCATTTTTAATGGAAAGTTTCAAAGGTGCGTTCTAGACCCTTTGTCCCACATCAGTTGAATGGCTGAGAGAAGTAACAGCGAGAGGCGCAATTACGTTCACCCATACATCCAACCCGATGGATTGGTAAAGCACGTGCTTCCCAATCGGACAAAAAGTCTAGAACGCATGGCTCTGGTGAAGCTTTCCTATTGCTGAACCAGTTCAAGCGATGTGTTGTCTGTTTTTCGGATTCCGTTTTTAAATTTTTCCGTTTGTAAATTTTCTTCTACTAAGCGTCTGCTTTATCTATCCGTCATTTCTTTCCGATCTTTAATTCTTCTATCAAGAATTTATCATCTAACGTTCACCGCAATGCCATTAAACTAGCATATAAATAATTAACCAACGGTGACTATTCGTTAAAAAGATTAAAATCATTTGGCTTCGGGGGGTTTAAATAAGGGGTAAATATTCAAAAATACAGTTCAAAAATAAAAAAGTTGTCGAAAGTAGGGACGTTTACGGTACTTGCGTGAAAACAATAAGTAGCGCTGCCGATAAAAACGGAATCCGAAAAACAGACAACACATCGCTTGAACTGGTTCAGCAATAGGAAAGCTTCACCAGAGCCATGCGTTCTAGACTTTTTGTCCGATTGGGAAGCACGTGCTTTACCAATCCATCGGGTTGGATGTATGGGTGAACGTAATTGCGCCTCTCGCTGTTACTTCTCTCAGCCATTCAACTGATGTGGGACAAAGGGTCTAGAACGCACCTTTGAAACTTTCCATTAAAAATGCTCTTGGCTCAATTTCAACACCTGTAAATTTTCTTCTACTAAGCGTCTGCTTTATCTATCCGTCATTTCTTTCCGATCTTTAATTCTTCTATCAAGAATTTATCATCTAACGTTCACCGCAATGCCATTAAACTAGCATATAAATAATTAACCAACGGTGACTATTCGTTAAAAATATTAGTAATTTTGTAATCAGCAATCGTAACGATCAATTCAGAAGAAGAATATGCCGTTTGGAAGGGGGATCAATTGTACCCAACTCTAGGGGATCAATTGTACCCATAATCAACATTTTAGAAAACTTTTTCTGAAAAAAGTTGAGAGTTTTCCATTACTTTGAAAATATGGCATTATGAATTTCATTTTACGCTCGAACGATTGATTCATTGGAACAAATATTTTTTTCATAATTTTCCCATGTAAGAAACATTTTAAAGTGATGTAAAAAGATCTTCAAGTTACATTTTGTAACATTTTTCAAACAAAGTTCAATTACTCAAACAATTATTTTGTTAAAATTTTTTGAACTACAAGCATTGTTATTTTGCTTATTTTGGCACATTTTTCTAGAACATTTGATCTGTGTCAGACATTCCAGTTTCAAAATATAGCTAAGGAATCAAGTATCCCCAGGGATCAAGTATCCTCATTCTCCCCTATTGTTTATTTCAGAAATCGAGTTGAAATTTGCAAACAGAATCGACATTCATATTTTGATTTCTGGTTCAAAGATTCAGAATTATTATTTAGAATTTAGACTCAGATTTAGCTCAGAAATTAATTTAGTTTTAAAAATTTCCAGTTGACTATTTCGTTAAAGAATTCAAATAGCAGGAGATCGTCGACTAAATTCGATATTTTAAATTTTGAATCACAGTCAGTTTGTTTACACTATTGAGCTGAAAATCATAAATTTATTTGAGTTTATTTGTAAGTTTTGTTGAGTGAAAATACTGACTCTTATTTTTCTAAACTTATCCACAAAATCTTATTTTTGAAATAGATTTTTAATGAGTATTATTTGCTGATAAAGAAACATTCTCGCAAAAAAAAGCGCCGATGTGGTCTAGCGGATAGGCGGGCGCGAGTCTGGTTTTGGTATGCCAGGCGTACTGGGTTCGATTCCCGGTATCGGCAAGAAAAACTTTTGGGTTCGAATTCCATAAGCGGCCGACAGGTAAGATGTGATTCATTATATAACTGACTATATAATTGGAATTTTCAATGAGTTGCCAGCTGGCCAGGTATTTACACGGATGCCGGAATACCTGAAGGTAAACTAGCCCATCTGACTGATTCGCTTTCCAAAATATACCTACATCAACACACATACATTCACTCCATAACAGTTCATACGAAGCCGTGGGATCACAAACTTTGGCAGAAACTGCGGTGAATCCGTGCACCCATGGTGGATTACCAACATTAAACATACATACATACATAAAGAAACATTCTCGCAAAAAAAAAGTCTGCAGGGAATGCCATATTTTCTTTGTGGAAAGTAATTTTTTAGTATTGCGATTTTTTCAAGTTCCAAATTTTAAACAAAAATCCTGAATTTGGATCGAGTTTGCAAGATTCAAATTTGAACCGTAGAATTATATTCTCTTTTGCTTTTGAAAATTTGATTTACAGTGTTCATCGATGAAAAAAATCATTAAATTGGGGTAGAGTTGAGTAGATTTAAGCATAGAATAGTTTTTTTAGAAGAAATTTAAGGCTTTCTTAAAACAAAGCTCAATTTTTGCCTAAATCAAATGACATACATCTTCCACATTCTTGAGCAAATTTTTTAACCAACCATCTTAACCAGCAATGTAAATTATTTTTCAGTACATTCACTGTTTGAGCAAAAAACATCGAAATAAATTAGTCACCAAAAAATTAGGGCGGATTGAATATGAGGTTGGTTCGGGGTAACAGGCGATTTCCTTTTTTGTGGTTTTATGTATGGAAATAATGTTTTTGCGTTCTCTTCTTCGCAGTTGAAATATTTCCTTCTCAAAATGCTTTAAATTCATTCAAGTTTCAATTTTCAACTATCTAAAATGATATTGATGGTTTGACTTGGGTAGTTTTTCCTATAGATTTTATTTATGAATGTATGCAACCATACATCCGTCCATAGAAATGAAATCGCCTGTTACCCCGAAAAAAGTCTCATATTCAAACCGTTTCAACTTTTAATCGCGTTGATCGATTTTGATAAAATTAGGCCACATACTAAAATGTATTTTTTACGTAATTTCACATAATTTTGAGATGGAATCGTAAAATTCAACAAAATTTCAGCTAATTTAGTAAGGTAATCTCAATATTTCCTACTTTTACTAAAATAGCTATATCTCTCTTTCTAGTACCGTAAACTGGGGGAACTTTGATCAACGGGGTAACTTTGATCAACATGAAATTTTTGCAGATAATCATCATTACGAAGTCTGAAGTTAAATATCTCAAAACTGTTTTCTACGTTTGAAAGGCTATGAATTAAGTTTCAAATAGGATAAATTTTGTATGTAGTTGGAGATTTTTTATATTACTTTAAATCTAATTTAAAAGTTTTAAGATATTTGTTTTTTTTTTCGAAGACTCACAAACAAACACCTCTCCTGATAAAATGATAGCATTTAGAAGCAAATGGGTTGTTTTAAATGAAAGTTTAACTTTTTTTCTTTGTATAGCTATAGTTTAAGAGTTATTTTTATCGTTATTCTATGGCAATTTTTGTATATTTGAAGAAAAAAAACGGACATTTTATATGAGAAAGCTTGTATAGAACAAATGGCTAAATCCTTTTCAAGTTTGAATAAAAAACATGAACACAAGAACAGTTGGAGGACCTAGGAAATTACATGAAGCTTAAATTTCATGTATTTTTGAGGCTAAAAAATATTGAAAAATGTTTATGATTTTTATCCCTATATGCATGCAGCAACATTGTTTATCTTATGAATATATTATTTTTTTTTCGAAAGAATACGTTTGAAAATTTGATTGAGATCAACAAAAAATTACTGTTATTGATGTTTTAAGCCTTTAGAGCTTATCGGCATCAAACCAATAATTTTGAAAATGTTGAGATACGTTAAAATCAAAATCAAATCAGTGATCAAAGTTACCCCGAAACATGAAATCTGGTTTTGTAATTCCGTTTGAAGACTCTGCTGTTAATGATCATGCTTTTTACTCCTTACCTCAGTAAGTTTTTTAAAACTTTTATACATTTAAAAAAATAACCCTTTCCAAAATATTCGAAAATGAATCAAAAAAGTGATCAATGTTCCCGCAGTTTACCGCAAAATGTTCGAAACTCATTGCATGAAGAGTTTATGAGTTCATCTAGCTTGTGTGAGAGTTTCATGAAAAAAATATCAACTGTTAAAAAAATGGCATTCTGTCAAAGTTGGAAGATTGTAGGTATTGGTTTGGCCTCATCTTTTGACACATTGATGCTTTAATGAAGCCTAATTTGCAATCGGGAAAATGAGATTCTATTTCATGCTATCGTTTTGGCATTTTGATTACTGTTTGCAATCAATTCAGGCACTTAAGCCTGCTTAGGATAGAGTTGAATATCAATCGCCTACAAAAAAATTAATGGATTAAAAGCAGTCAACGGATGAGCGTTTAGGTACCCAACACTGTTTTAACAGTATTAAAGAGATCCTCTTGCAGTCTTGCAAATGACTTACAGACAGTAAAACTCCACCAACATCGCCAAATATGTATACAGGTGTTTTCATGTCCAATACAACTTTTGTGAACAAAAATTGTTCTTACTTTTTCGAGATTTTAATATTTTTTCCATTCAAGCTCAAAAGAAGTAATTTCTTCATTTTCGTCGTTCGATTTTCGGTGGCCTAAAAATCCGAAAAGTTCATCTAGGATTCTATGGACCCAACCTGCAAATGATAACTTAAGATTAATTTTAAAATAACTATTATACGGTTGCTGCTCAGAATAAAAATGTCAGACTTAAAAAATACTTAATGTTTTCGATAAAAATAATTTCTAAATTAAATTCTCAGACTTTCAAAAAGTATATTTACTTCTTTGATTTTTTCAATTATGGCTGACCCTAACTACTACTTAACTACTGGCTTCAACTACTGGCTGACCCGGCAAACTTTGTTGAGCCTATGAATTTTCCCAAAAAAAAATGTTGATGTTAGAAGACATTAATTCATTATTTATGTTCATGGAACTTAATTGGCACCTCGTAAAATGGGGTGATTTGGACAGTTTTCGAACTGTTCCATAATATGTCTGTCAAATTATATTAGGTGGACTTTAACAAAACTTAATAAAAAAAAGTAGTATTGATTTGTTACTATCAACTATAAATAACTATTTTAACTCCTCAAGAGGGGTGAATAGAAATAGTGGCTTATAAATCGAGGAATATTCGATTAGAGCTTCCATCATATTGAAAGTGGATCAGTGCGTTGTTTTTCGTTTTTAAGATATATTTTGTTCATACTTTTTTCCATGTAATCACCGTTACTTATGTTCTAAGAAATGATTATTGCAGTACTTATCTCTAGGGGTAAGAATAATCGTAATAACTCATTCAGCGAAAGCTAAAAGCGAATGTATTATTTTCTTCCATGTTGTCTTCCATGTCCAAGTCCATTTTCAATTAACCCCAAGAAAAGGGCATCAAAAAATGTTTTTTTGAAGTGTGTTGCCATTTTAAGCAGATTTGAATCGCTATTCTCTTTTTTCTCCAAAATCTATTTGAAAGTTTTCTTCAAAGTTTCTTATACCAAATTTGCAGTGATGTGGCAGTGTATTCAAACAACACCTCCATGCTCCATCATATGAATTTTCGAGTTTTTTATGCTTCAAATTAATATATTTTAAGCTAATTTCCATATTACATTTTGTTCCTCGTAATCTGTTACATGAAATGCATTTGATTATCTAACTTGAATGAAAAAATCATCTTTTAAATTTACATTTTACGTGAATGCTTAAGTTAAAAAATAGAAAATTAGAACGTTAAAAACATACATCGAATTCTGATTTACAGCAACTTAAAATCATAGGGTTATGTTTTTTACAAAAAGGCATTTGAAACTCATAAACTACGTAGAGACGTAGAACTGCTAATCAATGATTTTTCCCCAGTGTTTTTCAATTAACTCACAACTTTCCATCAGTTTGATAACTGTTTACATTCTCTATTCATGGGGCGACCGTCAATGTTTTGATATGGAAATGAAGGTTATGAGGAAACCCATTGAAAACCACTCATATTGAGCGGCCTTTTTGCCGTTTCTGTTTGAGTTCATTGCACAGTTAGGTGAAGGGTTTACACACTCCATGTTAGATGACACTTAAACATTTTGTTTGGTTCGATGAAAAAATACTGCTACCGGTTCTGCTTTATGCCGACTTTGACAAACAGATAAGGGTAGGAGTCATTTTTGCTGTTGAAGTTCCCCGTTGCGTTGCACATGTTAGATAATATCAAACGAATAATGTTATTTAATGGCCGTTTTATCAATTTTGACACACTTTCGTTGCTCTTTTGATTGTTTGCCTTCGTGATAGAGTTGGATTTGAAAACATGTGTCGAAAATATGATAGGTATTTTATTTTGCATCATGTGTACCTTTAATTGAATCAACAGCCCACTTATTAGTTAAGCTGAGTTTGCCATTCTTTCAACAAACATGTCGTTCTAGATTCAATTCCAGCTGATTGAATTCAATTGAATAACAAGTTAGGTAAATATGTAAATATTAGTATGATCTATCTTAAACGCAACCGGATTACGTTCCCACTAACCTTGAACTGGTTAAATTATCATAGCGAATAAGATATTTCCATGATGATGAATCACGAAAGCACCGCCAGATTCGAATCATCAACCGGGAAATTGCAAATCGTCAACCACATCTTCCCTTTCCATGTGAGTCAGGAGAAGGAACGGTTGGTAAATATTATCAGAAAATGTGCTGCTTTCCATCTCTACCAGCATCAGCAGCCAAACAGACCGACCGGACGAAGAAGGCAAGCTCATTTTTCAGCCAATTAAACACGATTCGGATGATTTGTATGGCAGGTACCTTCACGACCCTCGTTAAATGCTTGAGCTGAATGATAATTGCTGAGCTTTTTTCTTCTATTTACTGTCATCAATTTGCTCACCCTGCCCAAAATTGAACTTATGGGATGAAATTTAGAAATTTAGAGATGAAAATCCTTAAATTTAGTTGTTCAAAATTACCTCAAAGTTCCAATTCTATTTGCGACGTTTGACTTTTTCTTGAAATAATGAGAGATCACATACAAAATGTTTCCTGCATTCTTATGCCCAAGATACTGTTCGATTGTTTGGATGATTTGTTTATTTTGCTTACAACAAGTGATATGGAAAGTCTCGTAGCAGATAAGACTTTATATCGTCTAGTATACCTAATTATAGAAATAAACTTTGCCTACATTTAAAAATGAATTTCTATCGGCTGCCTGTCTGTCTGTTCTTTCAAGACTCAGAAACTAATAAACCAATTCTAGCGAAACTTGGTAGGTGGGGGCTCTTGAGGCTAGGGAAGGTTACTTTGAAAGTTTGAAACATGTTTGCATAACTCGTATCTATGATTATTCTAAATACGTCGAACCTTCCAGTGAGGTAAGGCTATGATCATTTAGTATCCGGGCACTTTATTTTGGTGATAGCTGCGTTAAAAGAGCTCGGATATGCAAAAATTTAGTAGCGTTGTGTTGGTTATGAAAAGGACTATCTTGCCTATTTTTGATAGATTTTTAAGTTTACGTGTGTATGAGATATTTACTATGCAAAAAGACATGATAAAAATAATTTTGCACAAATTTGCTCCTTTTGCGCATTTTGTGCCTCGAAAATTCTTCATTGTTGACTCGAAAGCTCATGCACTGTTGATTTTTTCTGATTTTTTTTCGTACCAAATGGTTATTAAGTATAAGGAGCCACTCTAGGATCCACACGAAGTTCGAATCAACTATCGGAGTGCAACTCTTGATCTTAAATATGGTGAAAAGTTTATGGTTATTTGGGATAACTGAATGAAGACTTCCTACATAATGCAAAATATCCATTTCCGGCAGAGGCAAAAAGTTTTGCCTGACTAGTAGACACCAAGTAAACAACTAATAAAGATCAGATCCAAAGATCGCAATCTGTACATCCGGTTTTTACGCAATATGACAGATGTGTTCTGATGGACAAAAAAATTTATGTTAAAACCGGATTTAAGAGATCAATTTCTTCGAGATACCAACTCATGAAAAGGTTCCAACCAGATTCCAATTGCTTTTTCCAGGTGAGTTTGTGTAAAATATCATGATTTTGCAAAGGTTGTGGTTCTGTGGTAAAAAAAAAATCAAAACATGACTGAAAAAAGTGTGCAAAGATAAAAAGAGATTTTATGAAAAAGTTAGAGTATTTCTTGAAATCATTAATAAATTTTTTTTTTTATATTTTTAGTTTAAATGTCATATTAACACCTTCATTTCCTCCATAGAAAGTTTTTCGATCGAATGAATAGTTTTTAAAATACACACGTTTGTAACTGCCCGGATACTAAATGATCACAGCCTTAGTAGAAAGACGAAAAAGAGCTATCATGCATTTTTTGCATAAATCGATAAGTAATCGAGCATATAAAACCAAATTTAGCATGGGTGGTATTTGGATACGAAAAAGTTTCTATGTTTTTTTGAACCACTTGCTTTTCCAGTAGAGAAACATTCAAGTTTGCAAAGAAATAAAACTAATATTTTGGCGTAGCTAAAAACATCATTATAGACTGTTAGAATCTTCATAGTGCAATTCCAAACTCAAGTTATAGCTTTTGTTATATAGGAGATGTGCCTGAATGCTTATTGAATTGAATTAGAAATGATGTGCATTAGACCGCGTTTTTTCGATGCCTTTTGGGTCATTAAGCATCATTGTAAAATTTGAGATGATTTGGTTGATTCCTGAGTTAGCGCAACGCGTTTCAATTTTGTATAGAAATTTGTATGGAAGAATTTTTTTTGCATATTGAATCATCAAGAAAATTCAAATAAGCTTGAAATGAAGTCGGTCTTTGATTTTTGGTTTTGACTAATTTTAAGCTTCATTTTTTGCTAACATGATAAGTAGCTAAGAATTTCATGAAAAAAGTCATAACCATTCCAAAATAAAAAATCTAAATTCTTTGAACAGTATTCAAAAATGGCAGACTTTGCTTGCTAGAGCTGTTAATAATTGCATGAAATGTTTTTGCAAAGGCTTTATAAATCAATAAATTCTTTGGCAACGCAAAGCAGTTTTTTGAGATTTTTTATTTCCATCCTGCTGTTACACAGCTTTCAAATAAGCAGTCAAAAACGATAAAATTAAAAAAAAATATTTTGAAAACAAAAATTCTATATCATATTGAATATCTTTTCTGGGGTACAATTTAGGTTTGTACTTTGTTCACATGAAATATACTGCAAGAATCAAGGAACATTTTTCATCCAAAGTTATATTTTTTGGAACTTTCAGAACATCTCTGGCGGTTTTTGAATGAAAAATTTTGTTTTCCCATACAAATTTCCATACAAAATTAAAACTCGTTGCGCTAATTCAGGACTGGATGGATCGCTTCCAAAATTTTTATTGCTATTTCTGGCAGCAAAAATAACCAAAAAAAGTTATGAGAGGTGTAAAAATTTAAGAATTTGAAATTTCCATACAAAGCATTCAGCGGTCTAACGTGCATACAAAAAGGTTAAAATTTAAATAATTTTCACTTCATATTAAGCTAAAAATTTAAGTTCATACTGAAACTTCTAAATTACGAAACAAACTAAAACGGAGTGCTGTTCAGCTTCGAGATAACCGTCTCACAGTGCGATGACCAGTGGACGAAAGTCTAAAATATTAGTTAATTAAACCTTAAATTTAACTTTACCAATCGATTGGAAAGAGGTTGGAGTTTCATGAACGAGCATGCTTTTGACTTAATTTTGCTTCCTACACGCGCAGGATTGGTTTAAAGTCGATGCATTAGGAAGACTAGAAAAAAAATTTTTTTTTCGAAAACATAAACTTATTTTTGAAACTTTTGTTTACCGTTGACAATTTTCGCAGAAAATTCAAATTCTCCGTTCTACAAGTTGAAGACTTAAACTCATTGTGTGTTTTATTGTGTTTTTTGAGCGAGAAAAAATCGCTACCTCTGTATTTACCATTATTTGTGTAAGTTTTATCAACAAAAATTGCTCAATTTCAGCTAGTCAGAAGAAATTTGCGTCACAAGACGTCACTACCATTTTATAAACAAATTCTAGGGAATATCATCCTGAATTCGCACTATGCATGCTGAATTGCGTTTTTTTTTTGCGCTTACAGAGATATCAGCAATTCACGGAGGGTTATTTTGAAACCACAGGAATGAAAATTTTTCGAAAAAGAAATGCTGTGGTAAAACGAAACCCGAAATCAAGTTTATTTTTCTTCCTGAACTTATCAGTATTATATTTTAAAAAAGATTTTGAATAAAAATGGATTTTTGGTATAATTGTGACTTTGAAATCTCATAAAAAATTGAATGAAGCTTTGTGGTTTGAATTTCGAAATACTTTTATAAAGCATACATCGGCCAATTTCCCGTGAATTTCACATTCGCTTAAAAAGGAAATTTTTGTATTAAGTTATTTTCTATGTGTTACATTATCAGTATTTTTTCATGAAAACAAATATTTGGCAAATACTATTGACCTTTCATAAGAAAGATTGAAAATCTTCAAAATATGAGTTGTTGAGAAGGGGCTTATTCTGCGACTCGAGTGACGTGACTTACGAAATTTCATATCGTTTTGCTGGCTTAAATAGCCTCTCTGGCCTCGAAATTTTCGCTCGGATGAGTTTGGTCATCAGAGCTCATCGATACACAAATTTCTTTTCTGAAGCATTTTATGGAGTCAGCACAAAGACGTGAAATTTCGTGAGTCATGTCACTCGAGTCGCAGAATAAGCCCCATGGATTTTAAGGGTTATATAATCAAAATTGAGACAAAACCTTTAAAACACACTATTGGTGCAGACTTTGAATAATTGAACATTTAAACAAATATTTTATCGAATGAAAACTTTTTACGACTTTTGTCCATTGGCTCTATGGGATCACCGCACTGTGCGTCTCTCTTTTTTGACGTAGAATTACGTTCTCCGGCAACATTATAGGGGTGCTAATTGAAACTCGCGAACGGATCTCGCGTCACGAAAATAGCTTCTTTAACAGACATCTCTTCTAAAGAACATTTTGGTTTGGTCATGTGTTGATACTCCAACAAGCGGAAATAAAATTTGATGCGCAATACACACCAAAAACACTAAATGAGAGCGGTTATGTCGCATAAGAGGGAGCAAAACAATTCAACGCTTTGTCGCTTGAGTCTAACAGCACCCAGAAACGGCCAATCTAAAGTCACATCTAATTCAAAACATGAAGCGTGCACAGTGCTCATTTTGGAAAATATTTTGGCTCCTTGATAAATCTTTCTTACCTAGTTTGATTTTGACAGTTTTTCATCCACAATGCCTTTGAAACAAAAGAACCACAAATATGGAAAATGTTTTCGGTTTGTATAGTGACCCTCCTCTCTTGAAGCGGAGGGGCTCCAAACTTCGTAGGAACAACGTAGGAACCCGGTGGGCTTAGCTACATCTTCCAAAATAAATTAAATTTGTAAAATTTATATTAATTTAGATTTTTTTTGTAGGTATCATTTAAGTCAAATTTCAACAGGATTCAGAAGCAACAACTTTAAAATGAGGATTACAGCTGGAGTTTTGAATTGCTATACATAAAAAGATGTTTTCATATTATTCACTGAAACTTGATCTCTCAATTTGTTTTTCAAAACGTGTGTTTTAATGGTATGGATTCTCCACCCTCTCCCTTTTCCAAATTGGAAGGGTGTCACGAATTATCATAAAAACATTGTTTGTATCTAAATTACGTCACATGGCTACGTCATTTGGATTTAATTATTTGATAAGTTTTCGAGTTTCTTGCCTAAAAACCTTTTATAGTAAATTTGGATCCATTAGTGATGTTAAGCTGTACAACAAAATTATATTCCGTTTAGTTCTCGAGTTGTAAAAAAAATGTATGGGAGCCCCCTAGGATGACCCTTAGCTCTAAGGACATTTTTAAAAGCCAAAATTTCACTACTCCCACCCCCTATTATTGTTTCTTTTATCAATACAACAAACTGTGCAAAAGTGCACTTGTATAATATACCCAGCAAACATTTTTGTAGCTATATTCTAATGCTATTTTGATTAACGTTCTATATATATTATAGAAAGATCGTATGAAAATTGAGAAAAAACAGCATATACCTACCAAAGTGGAGGCAATATACATACATAAAATTCATTTCTTTCTTAAACGACGAAAACTACACCTATTGGGCGTTTTCCGACACTTTATTCGTATTTATCGGAAGAATTCAAGAGAATTACTAAATTTTGCTCTCAAATCGTTGCCAGCGATAATGTTTTCCAGTTCTCTCATTGGTCAATATTACTCAATTCCCATCTGATTTTTAGCCATCTGGATGCACTGCTAGTTGCAGAGAGAACATGACGATGATTTTCTCAATGGAAGCCCGAGCGGGAGAAAAATCTTTTCAAAATTTACAAACATGGCGGACTTTCTATCATATCCGATTCCAACTGACTTCAGACGACATTTTATACGATCTTTTCACTATGCAGTAAGAATTGCGATTCGCAACATTGTAAACGACTTTAGTTATCATTTCTGATACGATTTCATGTTTGCTGGGTAACTCTATGGGGACCATTAAATGCCTTGAAATTTAAAATTTATGTATGATGCTAAAAGTTTCTATAAAAAATCATAGTTCACTCTTCCGACACTGTAAAAATCTATCAACTGCATTGAAGTGAAGATTTTAAGTTCAAAAACAACTTTTCATAAGACGACAAGTTGTTTTGGACAAAACAACCTTTTGTTTATATTTTATTATACATTTTGTATGAGAAATTAAAAATAAAACATAAGTGTCTGCAACTTTTTTCGACTATTTTGTTTTATTCTAATAACTTTCTTCTGAACTTAAAATTTTTAAAATGGAAGATTCAGAAAGTTTTATTTCTTAGTTCTTGACAATTTCGAAATAAATTGCATAGTCAAATAATTGACTAACACTTAATTAAGCCTTATCGCTACACACATTATTAAAACTGATACAATACACAGGAAGAAGTAAGTTTTCTTTAAAATGCTTAATTTCAAAAAAATTAAGTTTCATCTAATATTGTTATGTAGTTGATTTGATTGGTTTTGCTATGTCGGTTTGTTTACGCTTTCAATTGATTTATAATGGTTTGAGCTACCACATGTTATGACCAACACTGATGACACATTCCACGCGCTTGTACCGCTCAAAAGTGATTTTTATCCGTTCGCGTATAAAAAAATCTCAAAATTGTCTATAATTTTGATAATTCCAGTCACACAAAACCAACGGAAAAAAGAGAAAAAAGTTTTTTTACACATGTGTTAGATGATTTTGAAAATCAGTTTTTTTGTTGAAAAAAGTGGTGTTTTTGACATCTTTTTCAAAATCATTAATTTTAATATATGGATGATTTTTTTTGGGAAATATTTTTAGTATGATCAGAAGCCGAAAACACGGCTTCATTTTGTAGAAAAAAGAATTTGTTTATATCCAATATAGTTGGTTTGAAAAGCGAACAAAAACAGTCGCAAATGATTGAATTCACGTCACAAAAAAGGGAAGTTTTCAATTTTACAAGAAAACTCTGACTTTTTTGGAATAAAAAAAATGAGATTTTCTTTAAAAATGATAAGACGATTCCGAAATACTAAAATTTATCGAAATCGGTTGGAATCTAGCTGAGTTACAACAGCGCGAATGAGTGAATTTACGTCACAAAATTTGATTTTTCGTTAAATTTTATATGAAAATGTGCTCTGAAAGCTGTTTTGACCCTCCAGATGGTCGGATTTTGACAAATCGAGCATAATTTAGTTGATTTTTTAATTACATAGTTCATTATTTTCAAATAAAAATACAAAAAGATTGAACAAAAAATAAAAAAATTTTTTTTTGGTGAATCTTTAAATAAAGACAGTAGTTATTTTAACATATGATCCCTCAATATGTTGCTATTCAAGTGCCAATCAAAATAAGGAAAAAGTTAGGTACAGATACTAAAAATTTATGATTGTAAAAGTCTGAACAACAAAATATCTTTTTGGAAAGTATGTATGTATGTATGTATGTATGTTTGACCCACCAGTGCACAGTGGTCCAGAACAAACATTTATCGTGACAAAATTAATTACGCAAGATATGTACGTTTTAGACATATGATTTCTTCTGCAAAGTTGTTCATAATTATAAGAGCCATATTTTAAAAGAATATAATATTAGGGCGTGTCATCCTCCTGGGAATTCGTAATGCTAATTTCTTTCAAAAGCTAGATAGAGCAGAACTGTGTTCTACAATGTTGTAGATTTTAACTTTTCAACGAACTTTGCTGAACACACGAAAGTCGTACGATAAAACGTTTTCATTTTATAATTTTTTAAAGATTTACATATTAGAGCGTGTCGAAAAAACAGTTTTTTGACCATAACTTTTTCTAGTGAAGTTGTACAGTGTTGATATATTCACAACAATTGTTCAGCATAATAATGCGCACGTTTTTCTTTAAGATTATAGTAAGCTATTGTTTCATATACAAAAGTTAGGAGCACAAATGTGTTCAAATTTGACCATTTTTGAGCTGCAATATCTCTGATTTGTGCAATCCAAAAAATCTGAAATCTATTGCAAAATGTAGCTTGAAACATGAATATTAAATGCTGAAAAAATTGGAGATAGGTTTTTATTTTAATTCGAGATTTTTAATTTTGAAAATCGTAATTTTTCATGATTTTTCCAAAGAATTTTATTAAATTTTAATCCTTTTTTATCAGAAACACAACCAATACCAATACACACGCCACTCATTACTCGTGATATTATTTTGAATTCTTCAGTTTTTTATTTAGCAATGATCTGAAACATTTTATTGTTTCAATAAAAATTAAAAAAAAAATTAACAAAGTTTAATTGTTCTAAGAAAATTCAACTTTCTTCAACAAATTTTCCGCAGTTTCGGGCATTGGCGGAATTTCTTTGACTCTCGGGACGCGATTGGTCAATGAATTGAGCAGTTCAGAAGTAATCAGCAGCCTTTTAAATACGTCTTCGATGTTTGCAACCCTACTGAATTCTTTTGAAATCTTCGGCGTATGCTTGATACGCTTCAAAATCGATTTCAACCTTACTGTTTAAAACTAATAAAAGAGTGCGAATTCTTTGTAACAGATTTTGGTTGATTCCAGTTATCCGGGAAACGATTTCGAAATTTTCGAAAAATTTACGAGGCGTGTTCCCGTCGTTACTATTTCCTCCTTCCGGACGCGGCTCACTAATTCTTAGGCCCAATTCATTCCGAAGATTTGTTTTGATAATAGATTCTCTTTCTTTTAAATCTCGGTCATGCCGTACTGCAAGAAAGATCATTATTAAAACAATCATAATTTTTTGTTACTTTTATCTTACCAACACGCCAAGAAGGATTATCCAATCCTTATCTGTAGGAAACTTTGAGAAATAATTCCATGCATCGTATATATGCATGCAACGGAGAAAATCCGTAGCGGTCCTGAACATTAATTTTACCATCACTCACTTTACTTTCTACAAAATGCACTAATTCAGGGAGTTTTTTACCAGTGGATAGCAAATTAAACAATTCACTATGTGGAATTTCCATTTTAACTAATTCTGTGGCACTACTAAAAACCGAACGAGCTAAAACACGAGTTGCTGAACACCTTTCAATAGTCCGTAACGATAAGCCGCACCAAGTTTAAAAACATCAGAAGATGTAATAAACGTCACTTCAGATTATACACACAAAAAAAAGCATAGTAGAATTACTAAATCCGTGGTTTAAATGAACAACAGACAACCATATTTTTGAGTCAAATATGTTTTGTTGTTTATAATACCTTATGCATAGCAATTTTACTATGTGTTCAATTTGGCTGCGCATAGTAAATTCGACTGCGTTTTAGTAAAATTGTCAATGAAATGATGCATTGTTCTACTTCGTCTCTAGTAAAATTAATATGTTTCATGATGAAACTAGCATGTGTTATGATAAAAATTAGGAGGAGCGAGGAGCTTG
Organism: Uranotaenia lowii; assembly: GCF_029784155.1. NCBI lineage: Eukaryota > Metazoa > Arthropoda > Insecta > Diptera > Culicidae > Uranotaenia > Uranotaenia lowii. The sequence continues at coordinate 203,246,820 of NC_073692.1, forward strand.
ATTTAAATAGTAAAATTACTATGTATGTTTGTTTGTTTATTTGCATGCATGTATTATGACATTATTTGAAACATTAAAATTCACACTTCCGACAAACGTCGGTCAATGTGTCGGTGTGTTCTCCCGATGCTCTGGAAAGATTTTCAAAGATATGAAACTTTAAAGCAGCTGAAAATTAGTTTTTTTACTCACGGGTTTGATGATTAATGATCCTGAATTAGTGTAAACAACAAGAATGTTTTGCATGGTAAAATTATCATACGCACTTATGTTTTTGAGTCAATAATGTTTTGTCCTCAAAAGTACCATGCGCGTAGTATTTTGTTGATATGAATTGGTGCCACAATGTCTAAATTACTATGCGGACGCTAGTTGTAATAGAAATTATGATGAAATTATCATGACCATAGTATTTTCGACAACAAACATTGAGAGTTATCGAAAATTACCAGGTACATAGTAATTTCAATATTGTTTCATGCGCACTTTTACAAAATCGATGTTTAACTTTTCATGGTTGAAAATACTATAGCGCTGAAATGGTAAAATTATCATGACAGCGTCTTTGGGATAATCACTCAATTTTTTTCCGTGTAGCATTGCAATGCATTGTGTTTATAGCAACCAATTGTGCAAACAGTTACCAAGTATCAGTTAAATAAACGGTAGACATGTGCTTGCTGACCGTTATACCCACAACGTGGAATCATGCAAATCGGATGATGAACTAACAGTAACAAATTATATTTGCCCAGCAAACAAATAAAATTTCCAATTACGACAAGAAGCGCCAATTTTAAAATTGTTGAGAAAATTCGGTCAATCTAACTTTTGAATATTATAAATTGCTCTCATTCAATGAATTAATTTTGAACTTAATTCAAGATTACTTCTGATCCGCTCATTTCATTGACCAATCGCGTCCCGAGAGTCAAAGAAATTCCGCCAATGCCCGAAGCTGCGGAAAATTTGTTGAAGAAAGTTGAATTTTCTTTGAACAATTAAACTTTGTTAATTTTTAAAAAAATATTTATTGAAACAATAAAATGTTTCAGATCATTGCTAAATAAGAAACTGAAGAATTCAAAATAATATCACGAGTAATGAGTGGCGTGTGTATTGGTATTGGTTGTGTTTCTGATAAAAAAGGATTAAAATTTAATAAAATTCTTTGGAAAAATCATGAAAAATTACGATTTTCAAAATTAAAAATCTCGAATTAAAAGAAAAACCTATCTCCAATTTTTTCAGCATTTAATATTCATGTTTCAAGCTACATTTTGCAATAGATTTCTGATTTTTTGGATTGCACAAATCAGAGATATTGCAGCTCAAAAATGGTCAAATTTGAACACATTTGTGCTCCTAACTTTTGTATATGAAACAATAGCTTACTATAATCTTAAAGAAAAACGTGCGCATTATTATGCTGAACAATTGTTGTGAATATATCAACACTGTACAACTTCACTAGAAAAAGTTATGGTCAAAAAACTGTTTTTTTCGACACGCTCTAATATGTAAATCTTTAAAAAATTATAAAATGAAAACGTTTTATCGTACGACTTTCGTGTGTTCAGCAAAGTTCGTTGAAAAGTTAAAATCTACAACATTGTAGAACACAGTTCTGCTCTATCTAGCTTTTGAAAGAAATTAGCATTACGAATTCCCAGGAGGATGACACGCCCTAATGTTATATTCTTTTAAAATATGGCTCTTATAATTATGAACAACTTTGCAGAAGAAATCATATGTCTAAAACGTACATATCTTGCGTAATTAATTTTGTCACGATAAATGTTTGTTCTGGACCACTGTGCAGTGGCTGTTAGGTCTTTCGACCCGAGTCGGTACGGGAAATCTCGATCGCACATTCAAAAGTTATTGATGCTTAACTCATCAACAATAATTGCAGCACAATCAAGGGGTCCGTTACCACTGGCTTGGGACAGGTTTGAATCATCTCACTCCCTTCAAACTGTTCGAAACAAATGGAGAATCCTGGAAAGGTACCTTAGTACCCTACACATGATTCCTAATTTGCCGAGATACTCCGGCTGGCTTGAACCCACAATCCATTGTATATCAGTTTTCCGTTCGTTTGATGCCCTGTCCTACCCCCCACTATGCCCCCATAATAGAGTTAAGCTATTTGAAAAATCTAATGAAACAAAAGTTACACATTTTTCCATCTTACCTTTAAACCAACTGCACTCCTCTTGCATCTTTGTACTTACCCAAAATTTGACTTGATAATAATGAACTTTATGATATCAAAAAGTAACGAAAGCTAGAATACATGATACGATTTGGTTTACAGAAAAATATTATAGCAAAATGATGACATCTTCATGTTACGTGAAATCCTACTAATTTGAAATTATAAACTAGAGTATCCACTCACACCACTGACTTGACATTTAATGTTATCCTTTATCTTTGATTTTATATCACTTTTAATTAAACAAAAGATTTGTTTAAAAAAACACTAAAATTACAGAAATGATCAAAAATCAATAGTTTCATAAATAAATAAAAATAATGAAAATATTATATCTCACGCACAACTTTTTACTATCGCGTTTACAAACAAAATTAATCGCAAAGAAGAATTAAACTTTTTAATAAACAAAAATTATCAATATAAAACTTATCAAATCTTTTCACTTAATCCACAGTTACTGTAACGGAAATCTTCAGCCGAACTAACGAAAAAAATCGTTCAATTTAAGTTTAACAAAAGCAACTCTCATCGATCAACCCAAAATAAAATACAAACAACTGAATATATCACCGATTAACAATTGCGCATGACTTCCTCTTGCAGGGCAATTTGAAAAAACCTTTGAACTTATAATGAAATCTTTTTCAAAATAATTTTTAGTAAAGCAATTTAAGATGGAAATAGAATTTTGCTATTGTTCGATGCAGCCGCAAAAAAAGAGCTGTCTTAATTCGTTAAAGGATTTGAATTAAATATTTTATCAAAATAAATCGGAACGGACTCACCAAAGCAGTTTAACAGGATTCAGTTTCACCTAGATTTACATCGCGTCCTGATATACCCGAATTGTCGAATCATCATAAACCTCACGTTCTAACCAACTGATTATAGACGGAGCCGGAAGGTAGAAGCCGAACGCCAGGAGTGTAGAAGCGCCAACGATCAAATTCTTTGAAAATTATTACATTTCTTGAAGGCTTGTGTTCCTCAAATTACTTGTCTTGTTCCCATGGTTCGATTTTGAAGCAGTTCGCATTTTCAATGGGTAAATTTCGAATGTTACAACTAGAAAATTTCCGCGGAGCTGTCACGAACACGACCGATTTCCACTTTTTCTCATGGCCAACCCACAAAATATCTTTTTGGAAAGTGTACATAAAATTTGAAGGCTCCAAAGAATGGTTCAGTAGAACCATAGTATAGCTTAATATTTCGTGACGTGAATTCAGTCAACTACCCTTGTTGGGTTGCTGGGGTACCTTGGGTGGACTGTATGTTCCGTGGGCGATCTTGGGTGGCGAATTGGTTGGGCTTCCTTCAGGTAAGTCGATCCTTGGGGGTCTTTTATTGGTTCCAATTTCGATTCCGTAATGAAAATTCCGTGGGTTTGGCAAGTACACAATTTATTGATCACAACACTTTAGAGTTTTTGGCACAATTTATTTACAACACAATATTTAGAGAAAATCAACGCTGAACTTGAACATTTATTACTACAATTTTACTGACTACATTTAACGATCATCTATTCGAATGGCGAATCTACTTATAACTAAAGGACTGGATACAATACAAAAATGGTGTTGTTGGTAAGGGACAAAAATAGTACAATTCGATGCATTTTTACTTTTTATCTCATCGGATAGGTGCAGCGATCAGCTGCTAATTAGAGATGTTGACAGTTCCCAAATGAATCTCCCTTAATCGTCCGTCTTCCTCAGTGACTCAGTGTTGTAAGAAGGGTCTTCGATACGCTCTCTAGTAACCCAACATCCTCGCCCATCCTGAAACCGCTTGCGTTTCTGAAAATAAAAGAACAATCTCACGAACACAAGGGGGTGGTCTGATCTGTCTGGTTTTCGTAGGAACGTGGGTCATCTTCTTCTGGCTGGAACGCTTCTGGTAGTATGCAGAGTTTCTCAATTGGGCGCGTAGAAGGTCCTGTAGCGGTCTTCAGAGTAACTACTCTCACAACACCGTCTGATCCTGGATGCAGCTTCTCCACTCGTCCCATCTTCCAGCGGCAGGGTGGTAGATTATCGTCTTTGATGATGACTAGTCTCCCAACAGATATTTTAACCGGCGACTTCCATCTCTTATACCGTCCTTGCAGCTGCGTAAGATACTCAACACTCCATCTATCCCAGAAATGCTGAAGTTTCTTCTGTAGAACTTGGCTCTGATTTAGTCGATTCATCGGTATCTCACTGTAGTCTCTTTCTGGTAGTTGTTGAAACGCCTCACCAATTAGGAAATGCCCGGGTGTCAACGGTTGAAGATTATTTGGGTCATCGCTTAACGCAGTGATTGGTCTCGAGTTCAAGCAGTTCTCTACTTGAACTAGAATCGTGGTCATATCTTCGAAGGTAACAGCGTTTTCTCCAAGAACCTTGAGAAGATGCTTCTTGGCCGATCGAACTGCGGCTTCCCAAAGGCCTCCGAAGTGAGGAGCTGCTGGAGGGATAAAATGCCATTGGATATGGTTTGTTGCACACTCCTTGGACACCTTCTCCTGATGTTGACGATTACGCAAAAGATTTAGCAATTCTCGTAGAAAGTTGCGAGCTCCAACGAAGTTGGTCCCATTATCTGAATAGATATCCGAACAATGTCCTCTTCTCCCAGTGAATCGACGCAATGCTTGTAAGAAACGATCCGTTGAAAGGTCTGAGACTAGCTCGAGGTGTACCGCCTTTGTGCAAAGACAGATGAAAACTGCTACGTATGCTTTGATTGCTGGTCGTCTTTTTTTTTTTTTGGGGGGGGGTTTTTCGCTGGTAAAACTAAAGGGTGTTTGGTATCTTCTGACGCCTCCGATTTCCCTAATCGGCCGCCAACTCGTATCAAATTCTCCGAAGAAATTCGAGGAACAAACCATCTTAGGGGTGAACTTCGATGAACATCCTTCCCTTTGGCTAAGCACTTCCATTCTTCGGGAAATGTCTCCTGCTGTATTCGGCGGATTACGGCGTATTCGGCATCTCTAAGCTCCTCCACAGTTAAAAAACTCCTGGAATTTGTTTCCTTTTTCATTAAAATACGCATCAGCCGCATCCAGTATGCGGTGCTGCGTATTAGCTTGTTGAACGACGAGAATTTGCTAACGTACTCCATTCCAAAATAAGTCTGACTTGTTGTCAGGTTCGCTGCAACATGCCGAACCTCTGCATCTGCTCCCTCAGTGCAAAAGCTGGTGGGTTGTTCCGGATAATTATTCTGCTGTAGCCATTCGGGACCATTCCACCAAAGATTGTTCTCCTGGATCTGATCAGGATTTAAGCCACGGGAGATTAGATCGGCTGGATTTTGTACCCCTGGAACATGTCTCCAAACACAGTTCTCCGTCGCTGATTGGATTTTTGCTACTCGGTTTGCAACGAACGTAGCCCACGTCGTAGGAATCGCTTTCAACCACTGCAACACGCATGTTGAATCCGTCCAGAAAAACATATCCACTTCGACCTTCAACGCCTCTCGTACCTTTCCGGATAATTCAGCTGATAAAAGTGCTCCACACAGCTCCAACCTGGGTATCGACTGGCATTTCAGAGGGGCGACCTTCGATTTCGACGCTAGTAGATGCACGAAAATCTTTCCTTGTGAATCGATGCTTTTGATGTATGCGCAGGCACCATACGCCTTCTCCGATGCGTCTGAGAAGAAATGCAGCTCCATCTTAACGGAATTTGGGATGATTGCACATCGCTGTATTTTCAACTCGTTCATCAAGTAGAGCTGCCGATGGAAATTACGCCATTCTCGTTCAACTTCAGGTGGAACCGGATGATCCCAGCCAAGCCTTTCTCCTTTCTCGTTCAATTTCCACAGCCTCTGCATGAAAATTTTGGCAGTTGCGGTGACAGCTCCTACCATACCAAGCGGGTCGAATAACATTGCGATCGCCGACAGAATTTTCCGTTTCGTTAGCCTCTCGTTTTCCGGGGTATCCAATATGGTGAAGTTGAATCGCAAAATGTCAGTTCGAGGTTGCCACACAAGTCCTAGGGTTTTGACTGCCGGGTCTGGATCCAATTGTATTTCTGTCGTGTGCGGCAACGCAAGGTCTTCCTCGTCTACTAATCGCAAGGCCGTCGTCGAATTGGATGCGAACTTTCTCAATCGAAATCCACCACTTTTCGTTAGCCCTATGAGTTGTTCGCAAAGTGTCGAAGCAGCTTCTTCGTTATCCGTACCGGTTAAAACGTCATCCATATAGACGTCCTCCATGATTGCCTTGGACCCCATTGGATAAGATTCCTGCTCATCGGTGGCCAACTGCTTCAGTGTTCTCGTGGCGAGAAACGGTGCCGGTTTGGTTCCGTATGTAACGGTGGTGAGTTCATACGTTTCTACTTCCTCCGAAGAATCCTTCCTCCACAGAATGCTTTGTAGCGGCATGTCGGCTCTGTCGATACCTATTTGTCGGAACATTTTCTCGACATCCGCGACAATCATTATCTGCTTCATTCGACAACGCATGATGAGGGCTCGTAGTTCGTCTTGGATCACAGGTCCTGCCAGGAGTGCGTCGTTCAGAGAAACGCCACTGCTACTCTTACACGATGCATCAAATACCACTCGAACCTTGGTTGTTGTGCTTGCCTGTTTGATGACCGGATGGTGTGGTAAATAACAACGCTTCTCTGGGCCCACATGCGCCCTACGCATGTGCCCTAGGTCCACGTACTCCTCCATAAACTGGTTGTATTGGTTTCGCAACTCGGGATCTCTCGCCAATCTACGTTCCAAGCCATGCAGTCGCTGAAGTGCTATGCCTCGCGACTCGCCCATCGTCGAAAATACCTGGTCGTTCTTCGGTAAACCCACAGTATATCGTCCGTCAGAACTCCTCTGGATTGTGCGAACAAACTGCGCCTCGCAGCGTTGTTCTTCCGGGGAAAATGTGTTCGGAGACCCTATCTCCTCACACGACCAAAACCTGGTGAGAAGTTCATCTAGATGTACTGTAGAAGCCGTATTGCAGACGATGCGCCGAGTTGAGCCCTGGTGTTCAACTGCTCCGGTGACTAACCAACCAAATACTGAATCTATCAGCATGGGCAATCCATTGCCTAGCGGGATTTTGTTGTCGGTTTGGAAGAACGAAAAGAAATGCTGTATGCCAAGTACCATATCTACCGCCTTCGATTGGAAAAAACCTGGATCTGCTAGTTCCACACCCTGTGGGAACTTCCATGATGATACTGTAACGCTGGTAGTAGGCAGATCTGCGGTAACTGTTGGTAAAAGTAGAAACTCCATATCTTTCACAAAACTAGTTGTGCGTGACCTGACAACTGCTGAAATCTGGTACTTCACAGTTGTGTTTGCGTTGCCGATCCCAAGCACCGAGATATTGGAACGCCTTCGGGAGATCTTCATCCGCTGACAGAGCCTCTCTGTCATGAAGTTGCTTTCTGATCCGGAGTCTAGTAAAGCCCTTGCGTGGAAAGCCTTTCCTGTGTCGTCTTCAACCAAAACGACTGCTGTGGCGAGGATTATCGTCGACGAATGGTTCCTGGCAACATTTGAAGAGACTGTTCCCGCTGATGTATCTGTTGGCTGAGTTGACTGTTGACCTCTTCTGGGGGGTGTTGCTGTTCGTGGGTTCCGATATACTCCTTCATCTTCTCTGAAGCACACTAAAGTGTGGTGCTTTCCTCTGCATTTACGACACACTTGCATGGATCTGCATTCTGTAGCTTGATGACCACGTCGGAAACAATTTCTGCATAGAGAATGCTGCCTCAATAGTTTATCGCGAGCGGATGGACTCAACCTTAAAAACGTCGGACACGTGTAAAGCAGATGAGACTCTGGGCAAGCAATACACGTTACGGATGACACCTGAGCTGCGCTGTAGCTTGTTCTAGAGGCGAAGTTCTTTTTAAGAGGTTGTGAGGGTTCCAGCTTCGTATCCTGAGCCTTTGATGGTAATGAGGCAAGGATTTTGACTCGCGTTTGTAGAAATTGGGTGAGATCTTTTACAGTATCCTGGGTCTGCAGCGCGCTGTGTTCCTCCCACGCACGACGAGTTACGGGATCCAGCCTAGCGCACAATACCTCCAACAGCAACAGATCTTTGTAATCCTCGGCCTTCACCAGTTGATCCAAAGTTTGCACCACTCGCTCGAAGCCTTCCAGTAATACCTGAATTTCCGATGACGATTCCTTCGTAACCTTTGGGAGTTTGAATAGGTTTGCCACTTGTCTGCGTTTCAAGACCTTACTATCGTTGTATCTCGTCATCAGTGTTTCCCAGGCGATGGTGTAGTTGGCCCTTGTCAATGCCAAAGGGTCGATAAGAGCTCTGGCTTCTCCGGCTAGGCATCCCTTCAGATAATGGAATTTTTCAACATCCGGTAAGTCCACCTTGGAATGGATCAGCGACAGGAAAAGATCCCGGAAACTTAACCACTGATCTATGTTGCCGTCGAACGTCTGCAGCCTGATTTGGGGTAACCTCACGTGTTCCGTTACTGGCTGAATGGATGAATCCATGATGCGGGTGGACTGCAGAACACTGGTGTTCGCTGCGTTGCCTTCTAACTCCTTGATCCGGTCTAACATGCTCGCCTTAGCATCGTAGAAGCGTGTGGTGAAGTCCAACCTAATGCTTGGACATGTGCCTTCCTTTGCCGAATACTCATCATGCATTTCTACATCCATGATAGCATCGTTGACCTTGTCCCACAAATCATTAAGCTTTTCCAACCTCACTTGGATTTGTTGAATCGATGTTACCTCCCCCAAAGTATTCGAGAAAATGGTTAGTGCTTTGAACATCTCCAGCATCGCCTTTAATCGAGTCTGAAGATTCCTCAGCGGTGGGTTCCTAGTAGACGATGAGGCGCCGGAAGTAGCCATGGTTCTCGTTGAACGGTTGTACGCAGTGATTCACAATAATACAAACAACAGGTGAGTATTCGAACTAATTTCAAGCTTCGGCAATGGACATATACACTGTAGAGCTTAACTTACTTTAAAGAAACTAAAGTTGCACTCCTCTACAGGTATCGATCGACTCCCGAAAGCGTTGACGTGAACACGTGTGCGTTGTCTTCAAAAAACGTGGGTACGCGCCTCAATATGCGCCTCAACATACGCCTCAATATGCGCCGCGGTGGTGATGATTTGTTCTCAGACCAGATCAGTTAACAGGATACATACGAGAAAATATCGATGTAATATTCAAATTCGACCAAGCTTCGGCAAAGAACATATACTGTAAAGCTTAACTTACTTTTAAAAAAATAAGGCTGAACACCTTTACAGGTATGCTCGTCCAGGCCTCGAATTCCGAGTCGAGAAAAACTTCACGCCTCGTTTCCGTGTTTAAATTTGTAAATGACCAACTCGTCGATGTCCTGATCGAAAACTTGTTGAACGGATTCAATTCCAAAATATTCGAATCCAATTTTTTTGTTGACCGGTGTATGATGTTCGAATTGCACACAGTACCGTTAGTACATCATACAAAATACCGTTGCTCCAAATCAATAGCCAAACAGAAACTCATTCATGTGGGGATCGATACAATTTGTGTTCGTGAGATATGACAATTTTTATGTATATGGTTGTATGGGTGCGGTACAGCTTCAGCTGGCAGTAATATTCGGGTGATGGAAATAATTGCGTGTTTTTCACTCACCTCCGCGATCGGTGCTGTTTTTCGGTCGAAAAGTGCGCGTTTCCGTCGATTATTTGGCCGGGTGATGACAAGCGGGTGTTGTTCGGTCGGTCGGGTTGTTCGTGAAACCAAACAGCAACGGATACCACACGTTCTTTCAGGTGAGTTCAAGGTTGGGATATGACCTTGAAAATATCCAGCGGCAGCAACAATGGCTTCTCTGTTCGATCATCAACCGTGGAGATGATCACGATGATCTATTTTGCTCGATCATGTGCATGTGTCAATCAGCCATTAAATTTCGGAAAGTGAATCAGAAATTTGCTGAAGGTTATCAGAAAGTGCCGAAAAGTTATGTGGGGAAATGATTAAGTGCCGTTGCAATCGATGATGATCGATGATTGCTGATGTGCCGTCATCAATTTGCTAGTGGTGTTGGTGCTCGTTTCTCCCAAAGCTCCAAGCCGTGGGTAGTGGTGAGATTCGCGAGATTCGGATGCAGTAGTAGTGATGATCGCTGTAGCGTGATGGGGTTGGTGAGATGTCTCACGTGCGATGTTATGTTTACGAATGAGATGGGAAACAACGTTGTAGTAAACCAAAATATCCAAACTTCGACTGAACATAAACTATTCTCGTGTAATTTACCTGAGAACCGTTTTTAGCGGCTAAATGATGGGAATTCCTTTCCAGGGTGGGTTGATGGGTAGGTAGGCCGGTGGATGATGAAGATTGCTGGTTCCAGGTGATGTTCAGTGTCGATGATTTTCCGAAGATTCCAAAGGCATCAATCAACAGAAGAAGTGCTAAACGCAACGTTTGAGTTTTAAACGGCGATAGCTGACTTCTGTTGCACGGCGGTGGCTAAAGTCTACCAGTTACTAGTGAGTTGGTGACTTGGATGATGAGCGTTGATTAACTGTGAGATAATTGTGCTGATTGGGGACCTTCTTCTAGTGCCAATTTTTCGGAGCAATGGCGATCAAAGTTGTGATTTCTGGCGGTGTTATCGGGTTGGGCTGGCTGATCCGGTTCGAAGGACCAAAATGTTGGGTTGCTGGGGTACCTTGGGTGGACTGTATGTTCCGTGGGCGATCTTGGGTGGCGAATTGGTTGGGCTTCCTTCAGGTAAGTCGATCCTTGGGGGTCTTTTATTGGTTCCAATTTCGATTCCGTAATGAAAATTCCGTGGGTTTGGCAAGTACACAATTTATTGATCACAACACTTTAGAGTTTTTGGCACAATTTATTTACAACACAATATTTAGAGAAAATCAACGCTGAACTTGAACATTTATTACTACAATTTTACTGACTACATTTAACGATCATCTATTCGAATGGCGAATCTACTTATAACTAAAGGACTGGATACAATACAAAAATGGTGTTGTTGGTAAGGGACAAAAATAGTACAATTCGATGCATTTTTACTTTTTATCTCATCGGATAGGTGCAGCGATCAGCTGCTAATTAGAGATGTTGACAGTTCCCAAATGAATCTCCCTTAATCGTCCGTCTTCCTCAGTGACTCAGTGTTGTAAGAAGGGTCTTCGATACGCTCTCTAGTAACCCAACAACCCTGTTCTGTTTGAACTGAGTGAATTCACGCCACAACTTCAAATCAGCATAACTTCGTTCGTTGTTGTTCAATCGAGAAGCTTTGTACATTAAATTGTGGGTAATTGTTTTCTTTACAACTCATTCGAAGACACCGATATTCTATTTCCACAGAGAGAACAGAAATTCAAAGATGTATGTACTAAAGTCCGAAATGGTTAATTCTAGCGTGAATTCACGTCACAAAAGTAATTAGCCACAGCAAAAACAATTTAAATTTTAAAATGGCCAAATTATTTTCATTTTGAAGGATATTCAATTTGCGACCGTTTGCTACTATTTTTTTCATTTTCAAGTAAATTGGTTGACTTCTAGAACGATAACAGCGCAGAAAAGTCCGGAAAAGCGATTTCACGTCACGGTGGAATGTGTCTGATGCATTTTAAACAGTTCTATATTTCGATATAAAACTTGACTTTTAAAATGTAACATTTACAGAAATTTTTATTATATTGCTGAAGGACTGTAGTTTTTAATTTTAACAAGTTTCACAATATTGTAGAATTTAAAGACAATATCAAAGATTAATCAATTAAGAAAACTGTTAAAAAGAACCCGGGATTCTGATTTTCCTGTTACCTTTCCAACAATTTTACATAAAATATATAAATAAAAGTAAAAGCAGAACGAAAAATCGAGTTTCTTTTTCACTTGTGTAAAAAAATGTTTTTCAACATATAATCTTGACGCACTAAAGTTTGTGTGGTTTTACAGTGTTACCAAAATTAATTATAATTTTTTTTTCGAAAATTTTCAATTTTTCCATACAAATTTAATCCAAGTTCCATACAAACTTTAAAGTCTTTGAGGGTCGCTTGAGAGTTATCCGAATGAGCCAAAACTTTACCATAATTCTTAAATCATTGATTGTATCAAAATTGGGGGGAGTGGGAGCTAGGTTCTAACAAAGTTGGGAAATAAAGTACACCCTAGAGTCCCCTTGTCCAAGGTTGCCAAAAACAGTTCTGTGTTTTTGCAAAACGAAATTTTGGCTTTATGTAACTTTACCCAGAAATTCTGTGATGGTTTTCTGTGATGGAAATAGCATAAATGTCTTTGAAGTGTCATGAAGAGATGAGTCTTAAACATTTTACTTAAGAACTTCTGTGATGAAAGCTATCTCAAAATTCTGTAAATTTATGGTTTGTTCTGTAATTTTGGCAACTTTGCCCTTGTCCCAAATTTGATTCCATTTGCTTAATTAGTTCGGAAGTGATGAGGAAAGCAGCGGAAAAAGTGAGCCCTTCCTTTTCTTATCTCCCCACAGGAAGGAGGAAAGTTTACCAAATATTAATGAAAACCTTTTTCGTACTCTGAAGCCCGTCCATGCCAATTTTGGTTCCATTTGCTCGAATAGTTTTCGAGTTATGTAATGTGGAGTGTGGAGAGGTCAATCCAGAAAATTCATTTCTATATTTAAAGATAAGAGAAAAAATTTCAAAATAGATACTTTTTAGAAAATTCAAATAAAATTTTTAGGTGTTTGACAGAGGCTCCGAAAATTTCAAGATATTTCATTTCGTGATACCAGGAATGACTCTTGCATCAACAAGGAACTTTACGGAACTGGACGGTATTTCCAGCATGGAAATGATGGAGGAATTTGGAGCTATCGAACCTGGATTAATCCTGCCTTTTAGGTTCCCGATCCCTGAATTGGACGATTTACCTCCCGGAATGCTGATAGCACAAAGCTAAGTACTTTTTTTTATGTTTAGTCTTTTAAAGCGTTTTCGTATATTTTCCACTGGCACGGAAGCACTAACAAACTTCATAAACAAACAAAATTGCCGCCCGAGACGATTATATGCGCCGTTCAGGGTGAAGATTTTGTTGTTTATGAGGAAAAAGTGTGCTCCCGTGCCAGTGGAAAGTAAACGAAAACGTTATACGGTCAGAATTTGAAAAGTCACAGTTCACAGTATAACAATTTTAGCGTTTTAGTGGAAATGGAAAATTTTGACTTTCATTTTCATCAAGTTAATCGATTTGAGTTAATTGTATAGTGTAGTTTCTGATTTACGGCTTTAGGTATCGTTATCATAGTAGGTCAGTTACATACATCATTGTAAAACTAGAGAACCTTTTTTTTTTATCTTTCACAAAATTGGCTTTAAATAAACTACACAATTAATCGAAGTTGATGTGCATTTCAGAAAGTTATATGTCTGCAGTTGTAGTTTTCATTGGAATTCCAATTTTGGTGGGATCATTTATCCTGGATTCCATAACTTTGAAATTTTTCGAAACCCTGAACTGATAATAAACTATTTTAGAAACATAATACTAATTTTATTATAATTTTTTTTTTTATTAGAGACATTTACCATTTTTATGGCATTCGTGTTTGTATTAAAATCAGTTTTGACAAAATTTTGAATTAATTATCTTAAACATATTTTTTTATTTGAATTTATTTTAAACGGAGAAACATAGTTTATACATGATGTTAAAATTTAATATGGCCATGGGTAAAGAAAATAAATACAACATTGTTTAACTCACAGATTTTTTTACACATATATGATTTTTATCAATTTGATGCTTCAATATTGTAAGTTCATGGTTTTAGAACATGATGCATTTTCAAACTTTCGAGTGTCGTTAAGAAAGAACAGGAGCGTAGTTGTTTTTCACATCATTACACTAGTCAAAAGTGTATCCTGCTAATATCCTTTTCTCCCAAACCTCCCACCTAAAATTGTTTTGCTAGGATGCAGAGGTAACCTCGGTCCTAAAGCACAAAATTTATCTTTCATCCCTTTCTACCTTTTCCAATCTATCCATTGACTACTAGGACGTGGCCGGCGCCGTTATTGATGTTCAAAGAGAGAGCATCTGTTTTGTGCATTGAGGATGAGCTGCTAATCCCAAGCACCATTCTTTTGACCTTTGAACAAAACTGATGGCCTCGGTCAATCACGGAGTAGCAACCATTGGCGATGTGGAATTCGTACTACTGAGCCACGCCTGCGACAATGGAGTTCGAAATGCTTTTAAAGGTAATGTGGAAGCAATAATGGAATCACTAAATGATTGATAAATAAACCTTACTATTGTATGTATTCATGATGAAGTACTTCGGGCTCCATAGTTCAAGGTGGATGTGAGTAGTCAATCCAGCTAAGCTAAGCTAATTCAAATAAAATTTTTATGTTGATACAATTCAAACTTTGATTTTTTTAAATTATAAGTCAAGGTCAAATTTTTTCCATAAAAAGTTTTATCAATGAAATATAATTTGAAATCCCAAGTAATTAAATGTTTCAGGTTTTGCTTGCTGGTGTTCAAAAAACTTGCAAGAAATTTTTTGGAAAAGGTTATACATACTATCTAACGCGTTTTTCGGATGATTAAACAGTGTAAAATTTAACTGACAGAGAAGCTACAAATCGATTAAAAATGTTTTGAACATGTTTATTTTTATTTTCAGAACTTCCATATTGATTTTCGAATGGAAACAGAAATTTGTTTGGCAGTTGGAGCTACCCAAAAAAAAGTTATGGGGAGGTGAAATGAAGTTTTAATTTGAAATTTTCCATACCAAGCTTGCAGCGCTCTTTTACACAAAATATGAACAGTGTTCAGTTTGTTCCTTTTCGTGAACCGTTTTTCTGGAATGTTAATCAGCTCAAGCAAAGGTATTTCAATACTAACTGAATATGCACGTTGCAACCAAACCTCGCTGTTGCTTTTTCCGAATGAAGCTTGTACGAATGCTGGATGAAGCATTGCTTGGATGCACAGCTGTAGACTTTTTTTATGAACATCAAGTAATGTGAGCCGATTCAGTTTAGTTTCACAAAATTAAACTATTTAGTTTTCTGAAGAGAGAAATTATGAGGCTCACGTATGATAACTATGCAAAATCACTTAATTGACGTTTCCACATAAAATGTTACAAATTATTCGCGTATTTGCGCTTCAGTGTTCTAATCTAAAAACAATACAATGCATGTCATTATTGATACGTAGGTGGGACGTTTATATCAGCCATTTCCCAGTTTAAATGGGAAACTTTTAGTCACAAAAAATGCTTCTATTGAATTCAGAAAATAAAACAATAGTGTTATACTCTGAACTACTTCCGCGCTAGTGTCACCGTCCGTTCGTCCCCTTATTCAGTAATTTGAATAATCGAAAGAACGTTCATTCAAATGTCAATCGATCGAAAACGAAAGTGAGCACCACCACCAAGCGGTAATTTAATCAACCCACATCCGGTGTGTGTACCCGGGTGTGATGGGAAATCAAAAAAGTCACAATCAATGAATGGGGCTTGCTGGTCAATTTCAAACGAACACTTGCGAGTTGTGCGATGCATCGAAACAGGTGCATGTGGAAAAAAGTTGGTTAAAAAATAGAAACCATTCGTCGTCAAAAGCATCGTACTTATACATGGGAATGCCATCATTAGATTGTACTTACCGATTTTTCCCAACAACCGGCGGGCAACTTGTAGCAGATTCTGACACTGGTATCGGACTCGCTTTTCCTCGAACAGCTCGAATGCCGTCAGTAAATACCCCAGAACGTATCTGTATAAAAAGGAAAAATGAAAGAAAAATCGTTACCATTACACAGCTAAAAACAAGAAGGCCCCAACATGGGTGAGGGATGATGTTTTTACGTTCGTCGGAATTAGCATAATCTTTGCTTTGGAGAGCTTTGGGAGCGGCAAAAAAGGTCCAGCTTTTGGTTGGCAAAGATTTTTCGATCAGCGAAAAGTTCTGCAATCCCCAAAAAGGTTGATCCCCGTAATGAACCTCTGTTTGAATTTTAATTGTTTATTCAAAGTTTAGAAAGAAATGTATGGAAGATTCTTACCGAAGCTCTTTATCGTTTATAACTAGATATCCGTCCCATATAAATACCACAAAATTTAATAAAAATGAGCAATTGAATTTAAATATGGGTCATTCCATACCAAGTGACTATGAAAAGGCATCGACCCTCTCCGAGTAGGATGACTCATTTTAATGTAAATTAGAAAATTCCAATGCTTTGGATGATTCGAAGGCTCCTTATTCATTTTTTTACTAGATTTTTAAGACGCCAATGTGTTTAGCCTAAAATTTAACATAAGAGTCGCTTATTCATGGCTAAGTTTTAAAATGAAAACCATATGTAATACACTTGAATGTGAATTGTAGTTTTCTACAGGATTTTTTATACAAATGACACAACATAATAAAGAAACTTTAGATTTCTAAGTTCTAAATAATAAATAAAGATTAAAAAAATTCGAACGCATTTAAGAATCTAAAATACCTTAATTTAAAGAATTAAATGAATTGAATAATAAAAGTATTTTTAGTAATAATATTTTTCACATAAATAACATAGTTAACAACTTATTATCGGTTTTTTTTATTGGATCGATCCTGGAATATCCTGTATGATCCGTTTCTATAATAAAAATTGAAATAAGTATAATCTCCGATGAAAAACCAGCTGCAATTTTGAAACTTATGTGATTTTGGCCATTTTTGTAAATTGGTAAAATTTTCTCAATCATGTCAAGTGACAAAAATTGGCATAAATTATATGTTTGACAAAATTTGGCTAAATGATTATTTTGACAAATTGGACATTTTTCATGAAAATGACAAAAATCACTATCTTAAATGTTTGAAACGACAATTTGTAAATTCACTAATTGATAAATTTTTCAAAAATTTACACTATAAACAAAAATTAAAAAATTGATAAAATTGACAAGATTGACAAACTTGATAAAAAATCTACAAAACTAAACTAATTGACAGCATAAAAAAACGACAAAATTAGCCAAATTGTCAAAAATTGACATAAATATCAAGAGTGACAAAATTCACAAAATTCACAAACATGGCCGAAACGACAAAATAGGTAAATTTTAAACATATTAAAATTCGACCAAACAGACAAACTTGGAAAATTGATAAAATTTCCATAAATGTCTAAATTGACGAAATTGACAAAATTGACAAAGTAAAAAAATTGACAAGAATGACCAACTTGCCATTAATGACAATTTGACCAAATTGACAAAAAATATCAGAATAACAAAATATACAAATTGGTGAAAAAATTACAAAATTTTCGAAATTGATAAAAGTGAACCCCTTTACTGATTTGACAAAATTGATAAAACTGACAAAATTGAAACAGTTCACAAATTTAACAAATTTGACAAAATTGAAAAAATATGATAAAATGGACCAAATTGCCAAAATTGACATTGGAAATTTGAACAATCATTTCCATTCTGTCAATTTGGTTCATATATTTTGTCAATTTTGTCAATTTTTTGTCAGTTTTGTCAATTTTGTCAATTTTGTCAATTTGGTCAATTTTGTCAATTTTGTCAATTTTGTCAATTTTGTCAATTTTGTCAATTTTGTCAATTTTGTCAATTTTGTCAATTTTGTCAATTTTGTCAATTTTGTCAATTTTTTTCAATTTTTTCAATTTTTTCAATTTTTTCAATTTTTTCAATTTTTTTCAATTTTGTCAATTTTGTCAATTTTGTCATTTTTTTCAATTTTGTCAATTTAGTCAATTTTGTTAATTTTGTCAATTTTGTTAATTTTGTCAATTTTGTTAATTCTGTCAATTTGTCGACCCTTCGAAGGGCTCAAAAATCCAAAGCATTTTTCATTTATTCTTATACTTATCCTAGTTCCTGATGATGAAGCAGAACGCAAAAAAAATCAATTACGCCAGCAAAACGGACAAATTGATTGAATTTAGTTTTGCGGATCTCGGGAAACGGCGCGTCGGAAGAAGAAGGCTTTCTCAGTAGGAAAATGTTATACAAACAAGTAGGTTGGTACCAACCTTGATATCTACAGAAAAACGTGCTACATCAGGGGAAACATTTATCGTCATTCGGTAGGTTGGTTGGTATATTAAACAGTTCGTTATGTCGATACTCTAGGACCCGTCTTTGGTTATACCTAGATGCCCGCGCTTCTCTTTCTCTCACGCTGTTCGGTGTTGACAGTTGGAACATGGTGGTGGTTTGTGTTTTTATTGGTTTTTGTTTTCGCAAACGTTTGTGCAACCGCGGTGCTTCCGGAGGAAACTGACACGGTTGTTGGCCGGTGTTATTATCCTTAGTGGAGTCAAATTACTCAGCAATAAAATAGTGTTAGAGCTTGGAACATTCGATGAAAACAATTTGACATCGATTAACGTTACAAGATACCTGAATTAATAGATACCTAAAGGATGATACGGTTAAAATTTGGTCAATATCAACTTGACGTATTTCTTTCAATTTTGCATTTAAAAAACCTGAACACCCCTCATTTTGAAGGTGTGTGTGTGTAGAATGTTGCTCCTATTTTGATTTTGGAATTCACTCTTCAGTTGTCAAAATGGCGTCCAAGGAAGAAGAGCAGCGTATCAAAACTTTGCTCGCGCATCGCGAAAATCCGAGCTACTCGCACGCAAAGCTGGAAAAATCGCTAAAAGTTGCCAAACCAACCGTGACAAATGTAATTAAAGTGTTTGGGGAACGTTTGTCGACAGCCAGGAAGTCTGGATCGGGGAGAAATCGAAAACCGAAAGCCGCTGAGACGACGCTGAGAGAGTTGCCGATAGTTTCAAGCGAAACCCTAACCTCTCTCCGAGATGCCGCAAATAAGCTGGGTGTATCGTCTACAACCGTGCATCGAGCCAAAAAACGAGCCAGACTATCGACTTAAAAGAAGGTAGTGACTCCAAATCGCGATAATAAACAAAATACGACGGCCAAAGCGCGCTGTACACGACGATGCTGACGAAGTTTGACTGCGTGGTAATGGACGACGAAACCTACGTCAAAGCCGGCTACAAGCAGCTTCCGGGACAGGAGTTTTATACGGCAAAAGGAAGCGGAAAGGTAGCAGATATTTAAAAGCACATGAAACTGTCAAAGTTCGCGAAGACATATCTGGTTTGGCAAGCCATCTGTATCTGTGGCTTGAAAAGTAGCATTTTCATTGTTCCGGGACTGTCAACCAAGAAATTTACGTGAAAGAGTGTTTGAATAAGCGTCTGCTACCGTTCCTGAAGCAACACGGTTGTTCCGTACTGTTTTGGCCGGATTTGGCATCTTGCCATTACGGTGAAAAGGCCATGGAGTGGTACGCCGCCAACAACGTGCAGGGTGTTCCCAAGGACAAGAACCCTCCCAACACGCCAGAGCTCCGCCCAATTGAGAAATACTGGGCTATCGTCAAGCGGAACCTAAAGAAGACCAAACAACTGCTAATGACGAGCAGCAGTTCAAGGCAAACTGGCTTTCTGTGGCGAAGAAGGGGGACAAGGTGGCTGTACAAAATCTGATGGCAGGGATTGAGCGTAAGGCCCGGCAATTCGGATTTGGAAAAGCGGAAGCCTAACTGAATATTTTTCCTGAATTTTATACTAATTACACTTGAAAAGGAAATTTAATTTGATTTTTTAAATAAACGATTTCACCGATTCACACGCGTTTTCCCTTGACCAAATTTTGACCGTATCACCCTTTACTACTAAAAACTGCATTTAAAATAATTGGAACAAAAAGCCATGAAGCAGATTTTTAATAATAATTTTAAAAATTATTTAACTTTTTTAAAAATATGTACCAAAAATGAGGCGTATCGGTACAAAGAATTGAGAAAATATTGTGATTAAAATTTGAAATACGCCATTAAAATATCTGTATTTTCTCGGGGTCAATAAATAAATTCAATAAATTCTTCGAATAATTAAGTTAAAAGCATTTTTAATCTCGGTAATGTTTTGGTAAAAACATGAAATAATGTCATTTGTAAAGATTGAAAACTCACATTTTTTACCACCTCAATATTTTTGTTAAAAAGTTAAGACTATCAAAAAGATAAAAATGTTCAGAGAAGTTAAAAACCACACTGAAATATTTGAAAAATGTTTTAGAAAAATCACCGACTGCACTGTGATGCATTTTAACCCGCAATCTCCGGTGTTCTAGGCCGATGCATCCCGACTATGCTTCAGATGTCTGTGGAATATGAATTGAATTCAGGGCATAGCGTCAATCTTGGCTACCCTGGGGAAATGATTTTAATAATAGACTAAAAACACTACATATTGAACACCATCTTTGGGATTCAGCGAATTTGTGGCCAACAAAAAATTACGAAAGATTATGATTTCATTAGTGTAGCCTCAACTTGTTCAACAGCTTCGAATCGATATTATTTTTTCGTGAAAATTCGTTTTGAAACCATCATTTAAGCCTTTTAACTCAAAATTGTTTTGGCCACAATTACTGAACACTATGATTCTAATATTGAACAGGCAGTGTTCTAATTATTGAAAACGCAAACATTGAAAAATATTGTAAAAACTTATGGGTATTTCGTGTATGTAATATGCAATGTACAAATTTGGTTAAGCTAGCAATCAACCGATGTTTGTTCAATAATTGATACATGAATTTTTTTTACGAAACGAGTACTGCAAAATTGAACGTTCATTAATTTTGCTTTTATTTTCAAAGTTGATTTTTGATAAAGTAAATATGTAGAATGTAATAGCGAGTTTGAGTAGCGAGTTTGAGTAGCGAGCTTGATTAGCGAGTTTGAGAAGCGAGTTTGAGAAGCGAGTTTGAGAAGCGAGTTTGAGTAGCGAGTTTGAGTAGCGAGTTTGAGTAGCTAATTTGAGTAGCAAGTTAAGTAGTCAGTTTGAGTAGTCAGTTTGAGTAGCGAGTTTGAGTAGCAAGTATGAGTAGCGAATTTAAGAAATCAATTTGAGTAGCGAGCTTGATTAGCGAGTTTGAGTAGCAAGTTTGAATTGCGAGTTTGAGTAGCGAGTTTGAGTAGTCAGTTTGAGTAGCGAGTTGAAGTAACGAGTTTGAGTAGAAAGTTTGAGTAGCGAATTTAAGTAGTCAGTTTGAGTAGCGAGTTTGAGCAGCGAGTTTAGTAGCAAGTTTGAGTAGCTAGTTTGAGTAGCGAGTTCGAGTAGCTAGTTTGAGTATGAGTTTGAGTAGCGAGTTTGAGAAGCGAGTTTGAGTAGCTAGTTTGAGTGGTGACTTTAAGTAGCGAGTATGAGTAGCTAATTTGAATAGCGAGTTTGAGTAGCGAGTTGAAGTAACGAGTTTGAGTAGTGAGTTTGAATAGCAAGTTTGAGTAGCGAATTTGAAAAGCGAGTTTGAGTAGCGAGTTTGAGTAGTCAGTTTGAGTAGCGAGTTGAAGTAACGAGTTTGAGTAGTGAGTTTGAGCAGCGAGTTTGAGTAGCGAGTTTGAGTAGCGAGTTTGAGCAGCGAGAATGAAAAGCTAGTTTGAGTAGCAAGTTTGAGTAGCGAGTTTGACTAGCGAGTTTGAGTAGCTAGTTTGAGTAGCTAGTTTGAGTAGCGAGTTCGAGTAGCTAGTTTGAGTAGCGAGTTTGAGTAGCGAGTTTGAGAAGCGAGTTTGAGTAGCTAGTTTGAGTGGTGACTTTAAGTAGCGAGTATAAGTAGCTAATTTGAATAGCGAGTTTGAGTAGCGAGTTTGAGTAGTGAGTTTGTGTAGCGAGTTGAAGTAACGAGTTTGAGTAGTGAGTTTGAATAGCAAGTTTGAGTAGCGAATTTGAAAAGCGAGTTTGAGTAGCGAGTTTGAGTAGCGAGTTTGAGTAGTCAGTTTGAGTAGCGAGTTGAAGTAACGAGTTTGAGTAGTGAGTTTGAGCAGCGAGTTTAGTAGCTAGTTTGAGTTTGAGAAGCGAGTTCGAGTGGCGGATTGAGTAGCATGTTTGAGTAGCGAGTTTGATTAGTGAGTTTGAGTAGCGAGTTTGAGAAGCGAGTTTGAATAGCGAGTTTGAGTAACGAGTAGAAGTAGCGAGTTTGGGTAGCTAGCTTAAGTAGCGAGTAGGGGGTTAGGAGTTTAACCCTCCACCTCACCCCCCTCTCAAGGAGATTTTTGGTAGTAATATTTTCAGATCAAGAAATGAATGTACTATGGGAACCGGAAATGTTTTGATCCCACAAGGTGTTCAAAAATAAGTTTGAACAAACATGTCAGAAATTTGGATTTTTTCCCAATATCACTCTAGGCCAAAGACATTTATTTGACGACATTATATGACCTTCAAGAATTGAAACTGATTTTTTATTGTAAGTTTAGAGTTACAACTCAATAAGCCTTTTGTATTGAAACTCAAATCTTGACACACAAAAACCCTACCTCATGAATGGGGTTTTAACAAGAAGTGTAACAAAATAAGTTCAGAATTCGAAACCAACCATTTTAACTTCAAAATTCATGCATCGTGTTATAATTTTACACATCAACGAGTTATAAGCCATATGACAGGTGTTCAAAACTCACAATAGTCAAAAGAAACCTAGTATCCATTACTTTATTACTTATCCTTTTGATAATTAAAAAATCGTTTAAGAATGTCATTAAAAAATTTATGCTTAAATGAAATATTCTTCAAGAAACCAATTTTAGACTTGAATATTTTTTCCTGTTCTTCTCAATTCTCAACTTCACATTTAAAAGAGTTTTGATAAATTACACAAGGCAACAAAGTTCACCTTTTTCCAAGGTGCCATGAATTGAGGAAATTATTTTTTTTAATTTGGGTGCCCTAAATTTAAATATTCAATTAGTTTTTTTTCTATCATCTTTAATTTTTCAAATCACTTTTAAAATAGGTAAAATTCATTTAAAGAATTTCTGCGGTTTTTGGTTAATTTTTTTACCCAATTTTGTGAAATACGGGAGTTTAAACAATTTTATTGAAGAGTGTTTAACCAAATTTAATTTTGGAAATTTTTTAAAGCAAACAGGATTTGCAGGATTTAACAATTTTTTGAATGAATAAAATCTTTTTTTTTCAACTTCCTTCTGTAATGTTAGAAATACTAGTGATGATAGTTTTAAAATTTTTTAAAGCTTTAGAATTTATTTTTTTAATCTCATTTTTTTAACCTATTCATTAAAATATTATTTCTTAAATGAATAAGTATAGTAAACAAATTCAGTATCAGATTTTTTTTCATGTAAATAGATTAATTAGCTCATCAGTTACCACTGATTGATTGCTCTCAAAACTCAACTCAACTGCATTTTAAAGCTTATAAAAAAAGTTCCAACAGCTTTTTCTTGAGTATTCATTAAATTTCTTAAAAAAAAAAATTAATAAAATATTTTTTTTTAAATGTCAAAATGTTTTAATGAATAATTTTCTTCTGAATTGTTTAAAAAAAATTATCATTTTCGTTATCATATTTTGTATCAATTTCCAAATAAAGTGACCGAATTTTAAAGAATCGTTTATTTAGTTTTAGTGATTCTTTTAAGTAAAACTTTTTAAATTTTTTGTAAT
This sequence comes from Uranotaenia lowii, assembly GCF_029784155.1. Lineage (NCBI taxonomy): Eukaryota > Metazoa > Arthropoda > Insecta > Diptera > Culicidae > Uranotaenia > Uranotaenia lowii. The sequence goes on from NC_073692.1 coordinate 203,270,597, forward strand.
ATTTTTAATAAGTTTATCTTTTGTTTTTCAATTTTCAATCTCTGCGTTTTGAAAAAATAATCTTTTTGGAAGCCTATATATCTATTTTTTGATAAGAAAACATAATTTCTACAGTTTGTCCTATCCAGGACCGAATATTCCAAAAGACTCAGCATAAAAATTGCCCCTCTCCCCCCTCCCCCCCGGAATATGGTCTTGACTAGGACACTTATTACAAACTTATATTTATTAACTGTCCCGAAGCGTTCTGTCACTTTTATAGGATCAGGCACGTTCAACGAACATTTAAATATTTACGTATAAGTATAATAGAATATACTGCAGTCCATGTACATCAAACATTTTTGAAATAGGATCTTAAATAAAACGATATTTTTCGGCTTTTTTTTCCTAAAATTTAATCTTAAACAAATTGCAAAACCACTCACCTGAAAGTGTCTTCGATGTAGAACTGATATCGGGATCTGGAATCATTATCGCCGGCAATGCAAACGAAGAGTGCGATCTGCTGCTGCTGTAAAGTGGAATGGCCGTTGTTACTGTTGTTGTTGTTGTTGTTATTGTTACTAATACTAGAACAGGTGCCGCCATTCGTTTGCTGTTGCTGTTGTTGACCATTACACCATTGACCGTCAAAAACCGGTAGCGATGTTACCGAAGATGTCGATGAAGACGATATCTGCGTTTGAAGTTTACTCACTCGCGGGCTTTTGATGTCGTAGATAAGAGTATTGTGCTTGTTGCCGACCACCTGGAGAGAAACGTGTGAGAAAAAAAGCGTGTGTGAAAGACGTGACACGAATTTGCGATGGAGATTCGCGCTTTGCGAACGGTGTTCATTCTAGATATAGAGATAAATAATCACAATAGGAGCAGAACTTTCTCCATATGTATGATGTAATTTGCAGGAATATTTTACGCCTGTAATAAGTGTTGATCACGTACAATTTGTAGATTTATCATACGAGACAAATGATTTCATTATGGTTTCCGTTTTGAATTGATATTCGTAAGTTTGATTAGTTTTCTTCTTGAGTTAACGCAAAAGTAGATTGGGCGAAAAAAATGTAAAAAAAGCTAACCTTGGTTCGATTCACATGAATGTTGCTGTAAAGTTGTGCTTCGTGATAAGAAAAAAAAAACAAAAAAGCAAGATTTCAATTTGCACCTTCAACAAGCGTTGTTATCTTTCCGGTTTCAACCGTTATGGTATGACGAAATGGATTGCAACATTTCGACAGTGAATCGTCATTTCTGGCTAGACTAGATTTCACGCCTTTTTAAGACACAAGTGCGAAATAGTAACAAAAACTTGATCCAATCTCTACGATGAGTTTGAGAAATGGAATTGTGAAATGCCTAGTTGTTTGGTGTGATTCAGACAATTTTCGTCGGAAGGATCTCTAATTGATGTGTTAATTATGCCAGTTCATTTGGTATTCCAAGAAATAAGCCAATGATGCAGCGTTGAAAAGATTGTTCAAGTAAACGCACTTGCCGTATTTAAGAAATTGTTGCAAAATATTACAAAACTATCGAATCAAGATTTTGATTAAGTTTCAATCAATGAATGAAGCTTCTTTAACTAAGTTTCCAAATCTGAAAAGTTGTAAACGTTGGCTACATTCCTTGTTAATTACTGACATAAATATCTTTAGGCAATATCGAATGAAATCAATAAATCCTCGAAAAAAAAAACACTAATAAATAAATCAGATTAACTCCACAGACATTAACTCCATCCCCTCAATCTAAGCCAACCAAAGTTTTGCCATTACTTTATCAGCAACAAGGAAGCCCATAAAATCGTTCATAGTCTCTTATCTCCGGAGCTGACACGTGCAATGTCTGCAACATCCCTTTCTGACAACATTTCCGATGGTAACATATCTTAGACTGTGTATGCCATAAAATGTACATACTAAAAAAGATGACTTTATTTTCAAACAAACTCGAAATATTCGAACAAAACTAGGAAAACATTTATTGTTTATTGTTTATTAGAATAAAATCAACGGATCATATGTAGATCCTAGTGATAACTTAATAGTAATTACAATACAAGATAAAAATTAACACAGGTTTATACAGTTCTTGAAACAGTTCAAATTTTTCTTTAAACTCAAAAAATGATTGATTTTTATAATGTGCATTTAGAGTGATAATAATCACGAATAGTGCGTTTTTAAATAAGTCCAAAGGACTTTAACAAAAAATCTCTACATTTCGGGTAACAATGTGCACGACTTGCTTGAATCAAGTAGTTGAATACCAGTTTAATCCACTTAATAGCCCAAGTAGATAATCTTATAATCATCGGCGCTGAAAGATAAGAAATGACGTACCTTCAAACTAGTGTATATAAACAATCTTTGAAGGACCAAACAGTGTCCAATACACATTACGAAATTTCAATTATCTATTAAGGTGTAGTAAAAGGCGTTTGTGTATCATTTGGTAATATTGAACAAAAATTCTCACCTGAAGAACACTGCCGGCATATCAAAAATTTTACTTAACTTTTTTTGATTATTTGGTCACCCTAGTACGTTTTGTGTATTCATTGTCGAAATATGAGCAGAAAACGCAACGATCCTATCTAAGCGGAAAAGTCTGACCGAAAAAGTCAAAAGTTTACGATAACATCATAGTAATTGTAACCACAGGTTCCCGAATTCATGAAGGTCTTCGTTGATCTATTCTGAATGAACGTGTATTTTCAGAAGATGATTAAAAGAATAAAAACAGTAACTCTTATTTTTCATAAAAAAAAATTTAGCCTTTTCTGAATCATTTTTTGGGAAATTTCCGGTCGGTGAGTCCTCATACGCTTTGTTTTTGTCTAGAAAATTTGTTGTCCATATTTATAAATTTTCATATGTAAAATTATTTCAGTGCAAGTGGAATAGCAATTTTGTTCTTTAATTTCTTTTTATATTTTTACTCAAGTTTTTGTCATACTGAAACATATAAAAATTTCAACTCCTGGAAAATTTGTTGATTAAGATTTATATACATACATATATGCTCTCATGCAAATTTGGTTCCATTTCCTCGATTAGTTATCAAAATATTAAAATAATTAAATGAGTGACCCTATACCCATTTTTCTTTCGGTCCATATAATGGAGGGAGGGGTTCTAAACCACCGGAGAACATTTCTTGCGCTCGAATACCCTCTCATGCCAAATTTGGTTTCGTTTGCTCTATTAGTTGTCGAGCTATAAAATTAGTATCGGAGCCCCTTTTCCTACCTATTTCCTTCCTGGTAGGACTTCCAAGCCCAATTCTGTTCCATTTGCTCGATTGTATGATTGTTCCCATGCAAGCCCGTGCGAAGGGCTTGTCCATGGGGGGGTTTTCGAAATTCAAATTTTGCTAAAAATAATAACCATATTAAAAATAAACAATAAAAAGGAAAGGAATTTCTAAAACCGTGTCTCAATCATGATAACCATTCTCACTCATGATTACCACACAAACTGGACTGATAAAAAAAAACAAAATTTTCAAATTATATCCCAATAGAAGTTTGAAATTTTTGGTAAGTCATTGATAATGTTTTTTGAATTATGTTTTGGCTTTCTTACAGAAAGGCATAGCGAACGGTCAGTTGGGGATTAATTAAGGGTCCAAGACCCCACTTTATATATACCAATCGACTCAGCTCGACGAGTTACGATGATGTCCGTGAATTTGTGTGTTCCATTAAAACGTTCTTACAACATTAACTCCTATTCCAGGTTTCACGATTTTGATGAATTTAGTATCAAAAAATTGGATTTTTTTTTCCTGTAGGTCATATCTCGAAAACAAAAAAAATTGTTTAAAATTTTTCTATTCCATAGTAAATATCATGCTTATGGTAAAAAAAAGGTAGCCATTTGCTCAGCAGCAGTAGCCAGCAATCGCTAAATTAATTACAGAGGCGATCGAATATTTGACAAAAAGTTCATCAAACAGCAGAGAATCGATCCCACGCCATCTAACATGAAAGTTGAGGAGGCTAACCCCTTGACGACTAGTGAGCGTCGAGAAATGTGGCTCTCAAACTTGAACAGTTTGAAATATTTTGATTGTAAATGAACTCGTTGAATATCAGTTCGCTTATCCTCCAAAAAACGTACTGGCCACCTATTTTAATATTGAGTTTAATCATAATCTTTTTTTACAGATTAATAATATATAATTCAGGAATAAGGAATCCATTATTGTGTCATTTATTTTCAAAGATAATTGACACTCTGTAAGAAAGCCTCCAATCCACTGATAAGTGTATTAAATCGGGTTTTTTATTCTGAACTAGATATTTGTTTCAACAAATTTCTAATCAAATTTAAAATAAGCGAAACAGGAAAAGGATAGTAATTGTTAATTTTTATTCATCTTAATTTAAATTTTTTTTCTTCATTTTCAACTGAAGGGTTTATTGAAAAATGACGCTGTAGTATTTCGAGTTTGAACAAAAACTTTTTAAGCGCGATTTTAAATGTGAATTTAAACTCTAGAGAATTGATTCAATGGTTGATGGTTTAATTTCATTTGATGAAAAGAAGAATAAATTTATTATTATTTGAAAAGTGCCAGTGATAGAAGTCAGAGATAAAACCTTTTAATAAAAAAATCCTCCAGTTATATACTGACAAGGAAATGTGGGAAAATGGGTCATTTCGTAAATAATAAATGAAAACTGATAAAAAATTAATAATAAGGAGTTCCAAGTTTTGCTGTAAATATTGAAAGAACAAAGCAAATACAAGTTTGTTAACATTTCTAATTAAAATTAAGTTTTAAGTTGCTATTTAGACCCTTTTTTTTAAACATGTTAAGATGAATTTGAAAATCATTTGATGATTCGATTTTATATAAAAAAAATTAATGAAAAGCTTTTAAATTTTTAATTGCAGATTTAAAAGTTTAAAATTGCAAACTCAAAGTATTTTGTCACATTTGATTAAAATATTGGGTCCTGGAAAGAACAAAAGGTTGAAACTATGTTTTTCTTATTAAAAATTTAGATTTAAGTACTTATGTGTCAAGTATACAAAAATACTGAATTAAAAAACAAAGACAAAAAAGTTAAAATATTTCAAAATTTTAAATAGTTTGACTAAAAAAAAATCGGCAATTAATGAAAGAATTGAAGAAAAACTGTACTTTAGAATTCGGTAAATTTATTTGAAAATTTAAACAAAATATGAAAATGAAAAATATAAGTGTTTTAAAACATTTCAGAAGGGTTTTCTTTAATAAACACGTTTCACCATAAGCTTTTGCATAATTTAATTGAGGCTTTTAGTTTTGATGATGAGGAGTTTTAAAATGTATCAGTTTTAATTAAAATGAATCATTGATAACTGATTAACTAACAAACCTACATGTAAGAAAATTTCTGATTCTAAATCTGTTTATCATACTTCATCAAATTAGGGAAAAATATTATGATGAAAATGATGCTTGATCTAAAATAGGAAACTTCAACAATTTAAAAAACTTTCACAAGTTTTTTTGACATTATTGCAGAAAGTGTGGAAAAACTTGATTTAATTTATCATATTTGTTAAACCTGCAAAAATAATACATGTATGTTGCAAAAATATCTTCAATTCAGTTTTGTTTAATATATTTAAAACTTTTATTTTTAAATGATATTTTTTTGATTTGAGTTTTTGTAAAAAAAAGAACAGAAATTTCTTTTAACTATTTTTCAAAAGTCGATTCAATAACAAAAGCTTATAGAAATATTGCATATTTAGATTCAGGGTACCCAAATTAGTCGAAATTACCTTTTGAATCCATTGCCCGTCAGAGAAATGTATGTAAATGTTGTGGCCTTGTGTAAATTGTGTGTTGTGTTGAGTCTGAAAAATGAAAATTTAGTCTGAAATTGGTTTCTTGAAGAATATTTCATATCAGCATCAGCGTCTCAAATTCTGTTCTTATTCAGTTACAATTCCTCATAGAAAAGCCATTCTAAAATGGTAGGGTTTTTGTATGTCAAGTTTTGAGTTCCTGTACAAAATATTAATTGAATTACAATTTAGAATCAAAGTTAGTTTCAATTCGTAAACGTCGAATAGTGTCGTAAATCGAAAAGCCTCAAGCCAAGGGTGATTGGAAACCAAATTCCGCCGTAGGCGAGAAAAACTTCTGACTTGTTTGTTAACACTTTTTTTTAAATACATTTAAGATCAAGTAACATCCCGTTACTACGGTGAAAACTGTACTTGGAAAAAATCTTCATGGGGGGAGTTAAGCCCCTAAACCGGGATCAGCTAGTTTTAAATATAAAATTCAGTCAAATGTAAAAGTACTTGCACTGAAATCCGTTCATATTCGGCTGTAAAACATCAATTTAAATTTTTTTTCTCATGTTGAAGGCGAACAAATTTTCTTTCAATCTTCATTTTTTGGTAAAAATTTAAATACTGTTGATATTTTTGAATTAATGAATTAAAGATGAGAAACAAAATTTTTAAGGAGAAGTTTCCATTTCATTGACGGTCGTAGACCAAATTTTTGCATCTTAAATTTTTTAGTGGTTAGTGCAACAAATGATTCCTAGAGGTTTTTACCACAACTGGTATAAAATAGTAGAAATTATGATTTGTTTACTCCATTAATGTCCTAAAAAATAACACTAGTTTACAGCATTTTTGAACTCAGTAAACTGAAGGTCATTTCCAATGTAAAATCGGGCGCTGAATCCGAAAATGAAATTTAAAAAAATCTCAGTAGAACCGTTTTTGAGTTATGCTCCAAATATGAAATTTCGAAAAAAATAAAAAAGTTCTTGTACTTAGATTAAAATATCTCGGACGGCATAACAGTAATTTGAAATCCCTCTTTTGCATATTGAAGGCGAATAAGTTTTCTACCGATCATCTGAACACTGTGTTTGCGTTTGATCAACAGTATTGTTGATATTAGTGACTTTATGAGAAAAATAATTATAAAAAACGCATTTTTTTAGGGAAAATTTTGTTTCAACGAAAGTTTTAGACTCGATGGTAGCATTTAAAAAATTTGATTTTCTTTTGCGCTTAAATGTTAATTTAAAACAAAGATTTCAAGTGATTATTTATAAAAATCAGTTGAAAATTGAAGAAGTTATGGCTACTTTACCGTAACTGAATTTTTTGGAGTTTTTAATAATTTAACGAACCGCAGTACACTTATCATAGTACAGGAAGAATGGAACATGATAAATCTCACTCGCTCTGAGTCAAAATTATTCATTAGCTTACCAGAAGGTCACATGCCAAGTTTCAGGAAGATCTGACCATAGGGCGGTGTTGCTTAAGTCTTAAATGTAAATAAAATTTTGAGGTATTTTGCCCGGAAGGAACGAAAAATACTGGTTTTTCATCAATAACTTTTTTCATCACTAGCTGATTGTTTTTTATAGTTGATTTTCTCAAAGCCTAAGTTGAGACAAATATTTCACCCCAAGACTGTAACTCGATTGGATTTGAAACAGAAAAGTTATTGCGGTTCAAAGATTGTATTTTGGTCGAAAATTGTCGTATAAAACGCAATGCGTAAAAAGTACTCATTGCGTATTGGACAAAATGTGCGGCCTTTGAACCGCAATAACTTTTCTGTTTCTAATCCAATCGAGTTACAGTCTTCGGGTGAAATATTTGTCTCGACTTAGGCTTTGAGAAAATCAACTATAAAAAACAATCAGCTAGTGATGAAAAAAGTTATTGATGAAAAACCAGTATTTTTCGATCCTTCCGGGCAAAATACCTCAAAATTTTGATCACGTTTGAGACTTAAGCAACACCTCCCTATGGTCAGATCTTCCTGAAATTTGGCATGTGACCTTCTGGTAAGCTAATAAATAATTTTGACTTAGAGCGAGTGAGATTTATCATGTTCCATACTTCCTATAAGTGTACTGCGATTCGTTAAGGCGGCATCCATAAATTACGTAACGCAAAATATGCACTTTTTTGACCGCCTCCCCCCCGTATGTCACAAATCGTAACGCTTCGACGTACCCCCCCCTATGAAAATTACGTAACGCTGATAATTACCCCCCCCCCTCCTTCGATTTTCTCATGTTTTAAAATACTGATTTTCGAAGGTCAAAAAAAGGTTTTAACCTAATTTTTTTAACGTTCTTTAAAACGGAATTAATATCGATCGAAATCGCTTTTTAGTACTCATTGATGATAATTCTCTGATAAAATAAATTGAATGTCCTATTACGAGTTGCTCTGTAAATGCCTTGTTTACTTTATTTAGTTCAAAAAGCATAACTTATTACGCAAAATATACTCCACTTATAATATTCGTCGGAATAATCGAAATTGCATTTTTTAAATCAATTTAGAAAAAAAAAATTGTAAAATTTCCGTCTTAAGGTTGAATTGAGTTCTTGGGGATAAATGTACCCTATATTCGGTTTTCCAACGGTTACTTCACGGATATTCAATACACATTTTGAGGAATCTATCTCAGAATCTTTAAAAAGGAAAGGTTACAATCCAGTTTAATCATATTGAAGCTCACAAATTTTAAGCTGATTTTGGTTTGCATATCATTCTGCTAAAATTGCATGACATCAAAATAGCTGTAATTAAACTGAAATTTTTAAGACAAAAATCGTTACGTAACGATGAGCATACCTCCCCCCCTCCCCTATGTCACAATTCGTAACGATCGAGCTTACTCCCTCCCCCCCCTAGGAGCGTTACGTAATTTATGGATGCTCCCTAAATTATTAAAAACTCCAAAAATTTCAGTTATGGTAAAGTAGCCATAACTTCTTCAATTTTCAACCGATTTTGATAAATAATCACTTGAAATCTTTGTTTTAAATTGACATTCAAGCGCAAAAGAAAATCAGATTTTTTAAATGCTACCATCGAGTCTAAAACTTTCGTTGAAACAAAATTTTCTCTAAAAAAATGAGTTTTTTATAATTTTTTTTCTCATAAAGTCACTAATATCAACAATACTGTTGATCAAACGCAAAAACAGTGTTCAGATGATCGATAGAAAACTTATTCGCCTTCAATATGCAAAAGAGGGATTTCAAATTACTGTTATGCCGTCCGAGATATTTTAATCTAAGTACAAGAACTTTTTTAATTTTTTCGAAATTTCATATTTGGAGCATAATTCAAAAACGGTTCTACTGAGATTTTTTTGAATTTCATTTTCGGATTCAGCGCCCGATTTTCCATTAAAAATGTTGGTCAGTTAATCAAGTTCACGATTTTTTTTTAAATTTTGTAAACTAGTGTAATTAAGAAAAACTGCAGTGTTCAAAAGAATAACTATGAAAAGTATGGGAAGAACAAAACATGATGAATTTAACGTGTTACAGGCTAGTTTGCTATCGATCATTTGCAATTCACTTTTTCCTACAATATTTTTTGATTTTTGTCAATTTAAGATCAACAAAACGATAGAAATGCATTTTGTTTTTAGGAATAATTTCAAATTTATCACAGTTTTAGACTAGATTCATCAATTTAAGAAAAAAATCCTAAGGACTTTAAAATTCAATTGAAAACAAAGAATTCAAGAGATTATTTTAATAATATAGTAGGTTAAACACTGCAGAAGTTAATATTATTTAACCTCAAAAGTAATTCCTGCACTTCGAATAAAATTGGAGAATCAAAGTGTACAAGAGGGTTACTAAAATTGGGCTTAAAAATAGTAATAAAACATTTCATTAAGGGGGGGGTAGGGTCTAACGGGTATAAAAAAACACCATTTTCACGATTTTTTTCTAGAGCTATCGTTCAAACAAATGTATTCAAATTGTTTGCATTAAACAAAGCATTGTTAAAAGAACATTTAGTAATTTTTTCGTAGAAAAATATTGAAAAATGAGCCGGTAACGGAGCATTTTCGAGGATGCCTTTTAGAAAACAGGATTTGCGGTGGACACTGTATCTCAGCAGAGAATCATCTGAAGTCAAAAAATCCGAGCAAAATATTTTTAATAGATGTTTTTCTGGACCCCAACGTTTTTATTTAACTTAAAAATATTTTTATGAAATTTTTGTGGCTGTTTGAAGTAAAAACTACGATTTTTCACTTAAAAATCCGCCATTTTTCACCTGTAAAATCTTCCCAAAGTAAAAAAATCGAAAAAGAAAAACGTTGGGGTCTGGTATTTTATATGTAGAAAATATGTTCCAAATTTGAAAAGAATCGGATAAGTAGTTTTCAAATGACGATGTCCACGGACTTTAAAAATGTGCTTTCGAGAAAAACGCGTTTGAAGTTTCTGCTCTTGCTTTCTTGCAGTATTAGATAGGAGGAGATAAAGGCCTATAACTTCTACAGTTTTGCTTCAATTGACTTGAAAATGTGACACAACATTCTTGAAATGTTTTCCAATAAGAAAATTAAAAAATAAAAAAATCGATTTTTTTAAAGTGATAGACCCTACCCCCCCCTTAAAAAACTCCAAGCTTAGAATCATCATTTTATTAAGAAAAAATAACATGCAAAATTTAAACAAGATTAAACTGCTGTAGTGACTTGCACTGAGTCTGAACTTCGAATGGGATTTTAAGACATTTGACTCAGGAGAAGTATAAAAACTGAATTCACATCAAAAATTGTTTTTAACGGATCGTTTACTTTTGAATGTTGTTTTTCTTAAAAGCTTAAATTAAGACAAACGATTCCACTCCAGATCGCATCACGATAAGCGTTATCACAAAAAAGTTATAGCGGTTTCTAGTATTAACTGATATTCTCAATCTGTTGTGGCCATGAAAAGCCATAGGACTGTAGGACGGAGGGGCCTTGGCAAAACTACCACTGCTTGCCTTTTCCCCCTCAGGGATAAGGTTTTGACAACCCCTGGTGGTTGCCAAACAGTGGAGGCAGGTCCAAAGACTGTCTGCCTGGGGGCCAAGGCCGGGACAATGTGAGCGCTCGGGAAAACTACCACTGATGGTCCGCTTCCCTCGTGGGATTGGACCTGAAGAGACAACCACGCATGGTTGTCCCATCAGTGGAGGCAGGTCCTCATGACGCTGCCTGGCGGCCGAGGCTCGGGGGGATCTCGATCGCCTGGTTGACCGAGATCCAAAACTCTTTCTGGATGGGGCTCTGAAAAGAGCCGATTGTGGCAGCTGGACCCGGGAGCAAGGCGACGGAGCGAAGCAGCGGAAGAAAGCACAAGACACTCTTTCTTGAATTACTTTCTATTTTTTCTCTATTAACTTAATTCTACTATTTACATTTTATCTATATACACTTCCGCCCTTCTTGGCGGTTTGATTACGACTGACTCCAGGCGCATCGAAGATTGCGCCCTTAAATAGGCTGACGAGCAAGCACACAAGCACGTGCTCGCGCCAGATGGAACCGCCTAGAACATTCCAGGCGCAAACATCTCGCTTTCAGTGAGAGCAACCGTTTTGCTCTCTCGGTGTGGCACTCTCGCGTCCATTCTCAGTCCGCTTGTCGGACTGAACACAATCATTGATCCTTTTTAATAAAATACCCTGTGTTTCTACAATCAGTAAATCTAAAGACAGTGGATTCAAATGGGTTCAAATTATTCTAAAAATTTCAGATAATCTGACCCTTTCAGACTGCTGACAGGAATTGCCAGCCGATTTTTAAATTTTGGGATATAAGGATAATTTTAAATCAATTTTCTTTGTTCTAATAGCTTAGTAAATTTTTTGAAATAATTCTGAAAATTCTTCAAAGCTTTAAGGTTGAGCTAGGTACCAGTTCAATTTAAAAATATTGAAAGTTAGAACTAAGAGAATTAGCACTTCAAAAATTAAAAAACATTCAAAATATATGTTTTTTAATGATTTTGAATAGAAAATTTTCAAAAAAAAATTGTATTGGGAGTCACTAATCAAATATATTAATTTTTGGTGGAAATGAACCGGAAAAAGCTTTACTTTCTGCCCATGCAAAAATTAGCGTAATACTGTTTTTTTTTTAAGTCCTCCAACGAAACACACAGTGTATAAAGTACGCTGACGAATGTACGGATAAGCTTAACCGTCGACCGTGGCCTAGAGGAAAGCAATCTAGTCATACCCTTGAAAGATGTACGCCTTAGTGTTGAGTAAATTAGACCTTTTCAAAGAAAAATGAAGTTTTACTGAGATTCTACAGTGTCGGACAATAGAATAGGACCACAGCTCAATCCAAAACAAAAAGTGACAAAACTTTGAGAAAAAAAATTCCATTTAAGTGCATCAAATCATTTACAAATTGTAAATTCCATTCTTCGAAGAAACTAAAATCATCCATAGTTAAAACAATTGTCCTTTATTTAAAAATGCGTTTTAAGCATACTTACTGACTAAAACAACGCGACTTAACGACGGACCGCTTTACAATTCATGGTAAAAAAAATTAAAAAAAAAGGAAATTCATATCGTGATCGATTTGCAGGGTTAGTACTTGGTGGTATAACCCTTATTACGCATCACTTCTCGCACCCGGTTCGGCATCGACTCCACCAGCTTTTGGCACGTTCTCACCGGGATAGCGTTCCACACCGCCTGGATTCTCTCCCACAGCTACTGCTTGTTTTTTGATTTTTCGGTGTACACCTTACGTTTGACTATTTCCCAGAGGTTCTCTATGGGATTGAGATCAGGGAACTGTGCTGGCCACTCCATAACGTCTACCTTATTATCCTGGAACCACTTTTTAACCGTTTTAGCGGTATGAACTGCCACTTTAGGGGCATCTCCCACTCGGCGTGTGGCAGCATTACTTCCCGAAGTATCTGGGCGTAGAGATGCTGGTCCATAATCCGGTCGATCCAGTACAAGGGACCCACCCCGTACCAAGAAAAGCACCCCTACACCATGATGCTACCTCCTCCATGTTTGAATGTTTTATTTGTATACTGGGGCATATACGCACAGCCGAGTGGGCGATGGACCCAACTCTTTCCGTCCGAGCCGATGAGATTCACTTTGGTCTCATCCGACCACAGCACATTTCTCTATAGTTTCTCCTTTTCCGGACCGACCCAATCGAAGTGGTCCTTCGCATACTTCAGCCGCGCCTTCAAGTGCTTCGGCGTCAGCATCGGCATCTTCCGGGGACTTTTTCCTCCTAGTCCCTTCTCCGCTCCGCTGAACCGTCCGGGAACTCACAGATAAGTGCAGCTCGTCTCTGATCTGCTTGGACGCTTTGAAAGGGTCATTTTGCGAGGCCCGCTTGATTGCCGAATCGTCCTTCGGCGTCGTTTTGCGGGGGCGGCCGGTCAGTTCCCGTTTGCCGGTGCTGTGAAGCGCGTTGAAAACGAAAGTTTTCGACCTTCCTAAGTAGTCGGTAATCTCGTGTTGGCTTTTGCCAGCCTTTTACAGATTCCGGATGATCGCTCGCTGGACCTCCGTACAGTGCTGTGCCCGACCATCGCTTTTTCGCTGAAAACAGAGTAGGAGAAAGGAAATCTTTATTTTTTGTTTGTTTTCATGATTTACATGATTAATTTTATCGGAAATACTTAACAGGACACGAAAATGGACAAACAACACCGAAAACAACACCTTTTCTTCAAATCTAGAGCGCTGAAAATGCCGGAACAGCCGAACTGATGAGCTGGTCTTATTTTATGACGCGACTTTTTTCACCCTCTAACAGCGTGCTGGTCGAGTAGAACAAACGGGTTGCTTTGATTGCAACAAACGTGCAGTATACAAAGTTGGCATTCTATAATAAGTGCTGGCCGCTAGGTGTCGCATATTATTATATTTGAATTGGCAGTTTAAAGGTGATTTGAATATTTTGCATTACAGCAGTCCTATTCTATTGTCCGACACTCTATATGTGTGTGTTCGTTTAAAAAAATGCGAATCGAAAACTTAACGTCTTATTTTTTTTTTGCATGGATTTGACTTTTCAAATTGGTAGGTATATTTAGATTGTGCTGAATTGAACTTTTGTCAGTTTTCGTGCCACCGATTTTCCATAGTCCAGAACAATTTTCAATTTTCATTTAGTTTTTAAATGCTGGAGAAAAAAATTCTATTTACATCCTAGAGTGGCTCCAGAAAAAATCAACAGTTCATGATTTTTCAAGTCGGCAATAAAGAATTTCCGAGGTGATTGTGCAAAATTATTTTGACCATGTCTTTTTGCATCGTAAATATCTCAAACACACGTTATCTTAAAAATATGAAAAAATAGGCAAGATAGTCCTTTTAATAACCAACACAATGCTACTAAAGTATTGCATAGCCGAGCTCTAGAAACGTAGCTATCACCGAAATAAAGTGTCCGGATACTAAATGATCATAGCTTTAGACATGGTACCAATTGCCACAATTCACAATTAAAGAAGTCATCTTCGGGAAAAAAAATCTAACAATTCCAGTTTCCTGTTGCACCACTCAATCTCGGGAGCACATTTTAAATCAAGCTGTCGGTACAACCGTCCGGCACTTTGGAACCGGAATATGGTTCTCATCGTAAAATGGTATGACGCCATTTATTAAGAAGATATAGTCGCGTGCTCGTTTTCCATCAACCTCGGTGCAGAGCTTTTACGCGGAAAGCATAGACACTACGGAGCTTCTTAGACAAGGAAGAGTACCCGAGTCGTCTGACGTTGGCCATCTAACTAAACTGTCTACTTTACGCTGACTGGTTCTGACAATTCTCGTCTTGTGAAAATGACGTTTTCCACGATGTTCTCTACGTAAATTGAATGCGCTTCCCGTGGTGTTCGGGGTGGAATGGCGATTGCAATATGGAAACTGGAAAACGATGATTATTTAAGTGAATCAAAGCGTTATATTTCACCGTCAGAGTGCAAGAAACCTCAGAGAGCACAGTTCGCACGAAAGATGCAAAGCTTTACTGCAAATTATATTTCGCGGTAACTAGAACTAGAAATAAAAGCGATTTATATGCATTAATAAAATTGTAGCCATAAGCCGGAGTTAATGCCACCGGTTATGGAAAATACCCGTAAAGCAGGTTTAATGCGTGGCTCCAGAGAGTACCATATTCCAAATGGCACTGACGTGTAGATTGACATTTTTGATAACACTGCAGCCCTGTTAGTTGTTGTAGAAAATGAACTTGAAAACTTTACGATTTATTTCATGAAACAAAATTCAAATCGACTTAGTATTCCATTTACAGTTCAGATAATACATTCATAGCGAGATCCTTATCTCATTCATCATAATAAACCAGCGAAACTTTTCTAGTGCTGCAATCATCGTGGTCCAAAATAGGAACTATTTTTGTCTATCAAATACTCCCACGACGCCCGAACAGCTCATAAATTTTTGCAGTCATTGTGCTACGATTTTGGTCCAAAATTAACTCCTGTAGGACTGTTGCTTGAAGAGAGCTAGAATTTCTGGACCAGCAACGTCAAACAAACGGCATCATCCCGCTGACATTTGCCGGTGGAACTTTTCCAGTGGAAGCCACGGAATGGAAGCACTACACAACACTACACTGCTCTATGTTGTTCGGCTCATTATTCATCGTGCTGATGGATGCGGCAACAGTCAACTTTGAGGATGTACGCTAGTGCGGCATGAATTTGTGGGTTTTAAATACATTTCGAAGAAAAGCTTGGGAAAATAAAGAAGTGCAGAATGTAAAAGGTGAGCAGTACGCAACCCAATAAATTACAAATTTGCACACTTTCAAAGTTTTCAAATTTCCGGAATTTTTTTTTATCAAATAAGAAATATCAGTTCAAAATATTCCTATGAAAAGTAGTATTTAAGTTTCACTAAATAATTACTGATTAAAACTTTTTGTCAAATATTCCATATGTTCTTCACACTTAATCAAAGTTGAAGTCATAGTCAATTTTCACATGGACCAATTAATAACTCTTAATAACCTTAACATACCGCTATTTCTCTGCATGAAAATTGTTACGTCTTCTTATTAGTAGAAAAAAAAGGATTCGATTCCCTACAAACCCCGTCAAAACTAAGCATTTTATTATTTATTTATTCTGTTTAGGGCGCAATTCAATCCAATGAAATGATGAAAATGCAAGTTTCCGTAGAAATTCGTAAACTCAAGCTTAAACCGTCATTCTTTTAAAGCAATTTTTTTTTGATAATACGATACGTTTAAATACGTTTGAATTGCTCAAGAATTGGCTAAACATTATTTAACTGTTCCTCTCAGTTAATTTTCAAAATGTTTATCTAACCCTCACCGTCCCAGAAATTTTAACCAGCTGCATTCGCTGGAGTGTCAATTTAACAATCCTGACTGAAACCGCTATATCTCTCTCAAAAGTCATGTCAAATCGCGTCATTTATACATTTTACTTATGAAAATTCAATTACCATTACCGATTTTATCATATTTTTTCTAATTTAAAGATAAGTATCCAAAATTTATATTGACATAAAATACTCAATTTTAAAAAAACGTCCAAAATTTTAAAATTCTGTGAAATCTGTAAAAAAAATTTAAAATTCTGTGTTCTGTGACACAGATTCTGTGATGAAAATTGGTTCAAAATTCTGTGAAACTTTAGATTTTTCAGTAATTGTAATTTTTTTTTGTATGTGACTCAGACAATATTCAGCTAGAATTTATTTTTCACGTTATTGAAGACTAAGAACAAAATTCCCAAAAATATGTTTTTTTTTCAAGATTATATCCACAAAAATATATAAATGTTGTCTAAAACCATACTTTTCAATGAACCGACGAAATTGTTTAAGTTACAGCAGATAAATTTTGAAAAGTGGATTTTAAAGCTGACATAATTTGGCACATTTTTACATCTTCAAATCCTCAAAATACTGAACACTGAATTTTTTACGAGTTTTTAAAGGAAGCTTTTTGTCAGTTTTTAATTTCTCAAATTTTCTAACACTAAATTCAACTTCGCATTAGATTTTGAGTATATTAACGCAAGATTTCCGTAATTTGCTCTTTTGCTTTCTGCTCTCTTTCTTTTTTGCTCTTTTGCTCTTTTGCTCTTTTGCTCTTTTTCTCTTTTGCTCTTTTGCTCTTTTGCTCTTTTGCTCTTTTGCTCTTTTGCTCTTTTCGTGTCTTGCTCTTTTGCTGTTTAAATTGAAACAGAATTTAACCCATCAGAATGTCAAATAATAACTAACCATTTCCACAAACTAGCTGGAAAAAAGCGCCCAAACAAACAGTGAAATTTGCTCTATTTGGAACAAAGACAAGCACAATAGCCACAAAACCGAGGGTTTAGAATAGAGAGGGAATTCTTTGCATTTGGAATGGTAATGATTGAAATTCCAAAACTGCTTCACAACTTGCAACAATTTGCAACAATTCCACATTTTGTCTCTCCGAGCACTGGTTTTTCTAAATTTAATTCTATCCTTTTCATTTTGCCTCACCGATTGTTACAAATTACCACAATTTCAATAAACTTGTGTGATTATTGACGTAACTTCTTCCTTTATTTCATTCCCCCGCACAAAATGCCATTCAAACAAACGATGAGCTTTGGGGGTTCTCTACTCGTTGATACCAGGAAAACACAACACTTGCATTCTGATGGTCGAAAGCTTTACAACTGGAAGCGCGTTTTTTCAGATTTTTTTCTGAGATTTTGAAAAAAGGAAAAATTAAAAATATATAGTGATTAAGTAGAGGCTAAAAAATGGTATTTTCGTAGAACATTTTTTTAATGCAGATGGTGCTTTAAAAGACATTTTAAGACTTGATTACATTTATTCATGTGGAACTTTACTACTTATTTTATTTGAAATTTTCGAAAACATACATACTTCAAATATTATAATAGTTTAAATGTTCAACAATCTGCAAGAAACATGTGTTTTCAAATACTCAAAAATAAACCAAGTAAGAAATTTTAGGAAAAAAATCAGAAGACGCCTCGTTCCATTTACCAGATAATTAAAAAAACTTTCGTGTTCAATTTTATCTATCCCAATCAATTTGAAGTCCCCAAAAAAGTTGTTTCCAGGCATTTTTTCCCAATATTTATTGAAACTGTTTTTGGCATTGTGTGAGAAAAAATATTTGTTTGGAAATAACTTCATAACGTTTTTAAATTGTGTTGTGTTCGAAATGAATGGTTCACTTTTTGGCGAATCGAAAGCATTCATTCGATAAATTTTGATATGGTCTACAAAACAATGCTAATTGTATTAAAACAAAATCAATTTCTTATAAGTTTGTGGTTGCCCTTGGAATTGACGAGCCTGTAGTAAACAAAGAGACGAATTGAAGCGAAAGCGCTGTTTTACTTAGAAAAACTAACAAATATGGCAAAGCAAAATAGATGTATCTCGCTTGGATACTAGTGGATACACACAATTTTCACGCTTTTTAGACAAAACCTTGATGATCAATTTGCATACAGTGCGAGCTGCAAAAAATTGCCAATTTTTCATAAAATTGAGGTTTAAAAAGCCCTAATTTTATACATTTTCTCAATATAACTCTTAAAGCTTACATTTTTATATTTACAATGTTCAACCAAAATCTGTATTTTGTTTATTGAAACAACTTTGTAGAATGTTTTGAAGACTTTAAGGTTACCAGAAAAAAAGTTGTGATGAAAAAACTGTTTTTTAAGGTTATTTTCATATTTTTTCATATTTCACACTGTAACTCAAAGAATGAATGTTTAAGAAACTTGACGTTTAGAACAAAGTTTCATAAATTTGAATTTTAACACTAAACGTACCGGAGGCGGTCAAATGACGGTTTTCAAACTTTGAAGGATGATTACGCCTTATATAATTTTTTTTCGCCAATTTAACGACAGGACTATTTTTATTTTCAAAATGCAAGTTTTTTAACGTTTTTAAATTTTTTCTAAATATTGTGGTTTTCGAAAAACGCATGTTGTATACCTATTCATACCGCGAGCGGTCAAATGACGGTTTACATTGTTTTCGCTAAAACCTTCTTGTTTCTCAACCGATTTCTTTAAAATTTATAGTTTTGAAAAGCTTATAATGTGACTCAAATATGTTTTTCAGACAGTTTTCAGCTACAATCAATTATTCTAAAGTTATTTTAAGTCCAAACATTTTTTTATGAAAAAACATGCTTCAGGAAAATTGCTATAAATCAGTTGTTTAGTGCTCGAAAAAAATTTCACTTAGTGCCTGAGAAAGCTGAAGTTAGAGGCTATATGCTGCACATACGGAAATTTTTATCAATTTTTTTTTTAAGATCATGGCCACAAAAAATGTAAAAAAGTTGTGTAAAACCCGTACTTTTCAATCAATCAACCGCCAAAGCTGTTCCTGTTACAGTAGAGAAAATTTATAAAGTGAATTGGAAAGGGGACGTAATTTGTCACATTTTGGAATCTTTAGATTTTTTAAAATACGAAATACACAATTTATGACAAATTTTCAAAGGTAGCTGTTTTTCAAAAATTTCATCAATTCGGATTTTTGATACAATTCCTACACCTAAGCTCAGCTTTGCACAGGATTTTGAGTATGTTAACGTAAGATTTAGGCGATAAAACTATATGCAAAAGAAATAAAATTTCATACCGGTTCTAGTGGTGTAACTGCATTGGTGGTGCAATGCTTAGCAAAAATATGATATATAAAACAGTGAAGTAGTTTCTGAATTTTGAGAAGTCAGCACAAATTCTTGCTTGGCAGACGGGCGCAGTGGGTGGTAATATCTCAAAGCTATTTTGCACACGAAGACGGGTGAAAAGAAACGAAAAAACAAACGAGCATTCGCTCAAACTTTCTGGTTTTACTTTCAGAAATATATTTATTATATTTGTGCCAAGCATCGCACCGCCAATGTAGTTACGTCACTAGAACCGGTATGAAATTTTCTTTCTTTTGCATATTATTTTTTTCCCTAAACCTTACGATAACATACTAAAAATCCAGTGCAAAGCTGAATTTAGGTGTAGGAATTGTATCAAAAATCCAAATTGATGAAATGTTCGAAAAACAGCTACCTTTGAAAATTCGTCAAAAATTATGTATTTCGTATTTCACAAAATCTGAAGATTCCAAAATGTGACAAATTACGTCAACTTTCCAATTCATTTTTTGGAATTTTTCTACTGTATCAGGAACAGCTTTGGCGGTTGATTGATTGAAAGATACGGGTTTTACACAACTTTTTTACATTTTTTGTGGCAATTATCTTAAAGAAAATTTGATAAAAATTTCCGTATGTGCAACATATAGCCTCTAACTTCAGCTTTCTCAGGCACTAAATGAAATTTTTTTCGAGCACTAAATAACTGATTTATAGCAATTTTCCTGAAGCATGTTTTTTCATAAAAAAAAATTCTTGGACTTAAAATAACTTTAAAATAATTGATTGTAGCTGAAAACTGTCTGAAAAACATATTTGAGTCACATTATAAGCTTTTCAAAACTATAAATTTTAAAGAAATCGGTTGAGAAACAAGAAAGTTTTAGCGAAAGCAGTGTAAACCGTCATTTGACCGCTGGCGGTATGAATAGGTATATACAAAGTGTCGGTATGTTTAGTGTTAAATAAGTTTGGCAAAGACAGCGAAGAGATTGGGCTAACGGTTTAGAAGTTAGATTTTTTATTTCACTTTTAGGGGGGTTAATCAAGAAATTTATAACATTTTCTTGTAGAACACATTTTGTTGTTGAACTTCTTCGAAGACATCTAGAAGATAAAATGTGAAAAAAAATAGTTATAAGCAACGATCACGTTTTTCGCATTTTTGACCACTGTGCGTCGGAGCAATTTTACACGGAGGGCTCCCAGAATCTTTTTTTTTTTCATATACTGTCCCTTTGAAGAGTTACCTTCAAAAACCATTATGTCTGTTATTTTAAAACAATAATTGTGCATCCATCACGTGCAAACATTGCGGAAGAATTAATCAGCTAATCGTAAATAAAAATGCTGATTGGAGCTGTTGAATGCCAAATTCAATTTAAAATTTATTTAATAACTTTATCAGCACCCATAAATCTCTGGATAAGAAAAGGTTAAAGATATTAGAACTCTTATCATTAAATTATCAATCACTTGGTATGAGCTTCACCGACAGTTGAATAAATATTTCCATCAAAACTCTTGGGAAGTAACATTAAGACTTCAGACAAACAATCTAAAAAAACAACAGAATTGAATTCAAATTCTATGGAGATACAGACAGTTCAACAGTGAAATTCAAAACCTAAAATCGGATTTTATTTAGAGTCATAATTCAAATTTTGAAATAAGTATCGTTCTTTCAAATAACAAATGAATTTCAAATAACTACAAGATTGAGAATCAAAGTTGCAATCAGAGGAAAGCAGGAACTGCAAAATTTATAATTCGAAACCGAATATTTATTTCACTTTCAAATTTTTTAAACACAAACAAAATCGTATTTATGTAATGTGTTGAAATTTTTGAATGTAATGTGGATTAAAACTCAACATAAAAAATTAGTTATTTATTTTTAGAATGTTATAAAAATTTAAGAGGCTTTTGTCAAAAGTTCTTCTGAATGCGACAAAAGTTCCGACCTTCGAAAACAATAATTCAGAATAGAAATGAAATGTTCAAGAGACAGAATCAAAAATCTGGAATAAGATTAGATTGAAAATAAATAAATATTCATGTTTAGAGAAAAGCTCATTGAAATTCGCAATTCAACTATGAGAGCGTTTTGTTTTTTGATAAAAATTATTTGAGAATGGTCATTTAGAGAATGATATGCTGAATTTAGGGTAATTCCTCATGTTGAGGATAATTTCAAAAAAGTACATCAGAATCAAAAGTATGAAATTCGGGCTTAATCAGTTTGAAAAGTTTCAATTAGAATCTAAGATTCATTTTGGAATAAAAGTGCAATAGCGGAACTCAGTTTTGACCATTGATCCTATTTAGTCAACTACAGTTATCTTTTTTCAAAATTAAAAAGGGTGTAAATAGAGTGTACAAATCAACGCAATTTTCAAAAATGATCGAAAAACTAACATTGATTTTGCATTATTCATATTCATACTTATCCTTATAAAGTGAACATTTCAGTTTTTCTGGTTCGTATAATTTTATTCCCCACAAAGCCAGAGAGCACTTACAATTTCAGAGGATTTTAAATACTTTTTTTTGTTAAAATTTCTGCAAATTTCCTTTCAAAGACTAAAGGGTGATACGGTCAAAATTTGGTCAATATCAACTTGACGTATTTTTCAATTTTGCATTTAAAAACCTGAACACCCCTCATTTTGAAGGTGTGTGTGTGTGTAGAATGTTGCTCTTATTTTGATTTTGGAATTCACTCTTCGGTTGTCAAAATACCGTCCAAGGAAGAAGAGCAACGTATCAAAATTTTGCTCGCGCATTGCGAAAATCCGAGCTACTCGCACGCAAAGCTGGCAAAATCGCTAAAAGTTGCCAAATCAACCGTTACAAATGTAACTAAAGTGTTTGAGGAACGTTTCTCGACAGCCAGGAAGTCTGGATCGGGGGGAAATCGAAAACCGGAAGCTGCTGAGACGACAAAGAGAGTTGCCGGTAGTTTCAAGCAAAACCCTAACCTCTCTTTCCGAGATGCCGCAAATAAGCTGGGTGTATCGTCTACAACCGTGCATCGAACCAAAAAACGAGCCGGACTATCGACTTACAAGAAGGTAGTGACTCCAAATCGCGATGATAAACAAAATATGACGGCCAAAGCGCTATCCCGGAGGCTGTACACGACGATGCTGACGAAGTTTGACTGCGTGGTAATGGACGACGAAACCTACGTCAAAGCCGACTACAAACAGCTTCCGGGACAGGGGTTTTATACGGCAATAGGAAGG
The DNA here is from genome assembly GCF_029784155.1 of Uranotaenia lowii. Lineage (NCBI taxonomy): Eukaryota > Metazoa > Arthropoda > Insecta > Diptera > Culicidae > Uranotaenia > Uranotaenia lowii. The sequence continues at coordinate 203,293,336 of NC_073692.1, forward strand.
GGAAAGGTAGCAGATATTTTCAGGCACATGAAACATGGTTTGGCAAGCCATCTGTACCTGTGGCTTGAAAAGCAGTATATTCATAGCTTCCGGGACTGTCAACCAAGAAATTTACGTGAAAGAGTGTTTGAATAAACGTCTGCTGCCTTTCCTGAAGAAACACGGTTGTTCCGTACTGTTTTGGCCGGATTTGGCATCTTGCCATTACGGTAAAAAGGCCATGGAGTGGTACGCCGCCAACAACGTGCAGGTTGTTCCCAAGGACAAGAACCCTCCCAACACGTCAGAGCTCCGCCCAATTGAGAAATACTGGGCTTGTCAAGCGGAACCTATAGAAGGCCAAAAAACTGCTAAGGACGAGCAGCAGTTCAAGGCAAACTGGCTTTCTGCGGCGAAGAAGGTGGAAAAGGTGGCGGTACAAAATCTGATGGCAGGGGTTAAGCGTGAGGCCCGGCAATTCGAATTTGGAAAAACGGAAGCCTAACTGAATATTTTTCCTGAATTTTATACTAAATAAACTTGAAAAAGAAATTTAATTTGATTTTTTAAATAAACGATTTCACCGATTTACACGCGTTTTCCCTTGACCAAATTTCGACCGTATCACCCTTTAATAATTTTTGTATTTTTTTCAAATTTTAAATATCTCAAAAAAGTGAATCTATTCCCCGTAAAAGCCGTTTAATTTTTTTAAATGAGGAGAAAATACTTCCTAATCAGAACATAAAACTTTATTCGCTGGAAACTCCTGAAATCTTTTTTTTTTTATTCAATGAATGTGAAGTGGTGTTTTTTTTTAGAGTATGCATTCCGGATTTCGCGGTTCATTCGGACTTGCTCGGGTTTTCAAAATAAAGTGGACAAATAAAACAAACTAAGGTCTATATTAGGCTCAATTTTTCTGTGCTTGTTTTATCTAAATTGTTTTTTTTTATCTGAAAAGAGATTTGAACACTACTGACGTGTTTCGATAAAAAAAAAAGAAAATTTAAGGTGGTTTTAGTTACTCTCTTATAGACCAAATTCTGCTTAGATTTGTTTGGATTTTATATTGAAAAATTCGAAATCAAGTGCTCAAATATTGCCAGGTATTATAAAAATTTGTGCTCATTTGTTCAGCCAACAAAAATGCGGGAAAAGTTCTGCAATGCTAACTCGAAGGGGGGAGGGGGGGGCGGAGCAATTGCTCCCCATTTCCAGCCTCCTTTAAGGCCTTGGTTATGATTTTAATCATTAAGATCTCAGAGTATTTCGATCAGGACATGATTGTTTAAATGGCTCATGAGAAATGTCAACCGTGTTTTTTTTTTGCAAGATTGTGATTTTCATTTAACAACTTTGTTCTAATTTGCCTTACAATCGCAATCTTTTGTATGCCTTTGAAGAAAATAGAAGTAAAAATAACAAGACATGTTTCCTTATCTGCACAAGCTTTTCATTTAAATTATATCATTGTTTGCTCAATAAGTCTGTGATGATTTTTTTCTATGGAGATCCAAAATAAATTTTCCAAACTACGTCTGTTCAATGGTGAAAGAATGAAAAAATATTGCAAGTAGGTATGTACCTACTTGTTTTTAAAATACAGCGTCAGGTAGAATACCTAACCTATAAATTGATAATATAAATATAGCAGTGACAAATCTATCATGCTTAAAGAACCAAAAACTAACTTTTCCTTAAAAATGAAAAAAATTATACTGTGATTAATGAGCCAACAACGAATCTGAAACCGATGAAATAAAAGAAAACTCTTCCTTCAAACCGCACTACTACTTTCGTTCGAAAGCGAAAGAAAAGTTCTCACTTGTCCGCAAACTACGCAATCCCAGCAGAGGCCGGCTGGGGAAGAAGTTCGTTTTTCACCTAAACGAGATTCGTCAGACTGGTGGATGAGCAACTAAATACAGCATCCGTGAACTTTCGCTCAAAGTAGTACTACACTTCGTGCAAACACTTTACGACGAGCATACGTAATGAAGTTCAAAGTTTTCCGTTGCTCGAACCACAAAACCATTAGTTGTATCCTCTGCATTACAACAACAGTTTCTCGTCTAGCTATATATGTAGATAGCTAATCTCAGAGTCAGGTTGCTCAGGATTGACAGGGAAAGTTTCTACCTTTTTTATGACTTTTGGATTGCTTTACAATTTGCGATCATGGGCAGGGTAACGTGTTTTCTGAGTGCTTATTGCGTTACGTCGACCAAAATTGTTCCAACTTCTTGCTTGTCTGTGTGGTGGAATGTTGTTGAGATGGAAACTCTGCAGCGACATGGCTCATAAAACCACCGATCAAACCTTACAAAGTATTCATCATACGTAACTTTTATTCACATGAACGAAGGCGCTACAGGAAAACTTTGAAAATGTATCTGACTGAATCGACACGTCAGGCATGAAGAATATTGTTGAATGGATATACATACACCCATACATCCTTCACATTAAATTTATAAGCGTATTTGAAAGAAAGTTTAGAGTTGAAGTTGGTAGTTCAAAGTTCCCGTTTGAGTAAAAACCTGCACCGAAATACAAAAAGCTGTCGTTTGTTCAACACAAGTCAACTGATTGAATTGCATATTTTTATTTTCCGATCCGAGTCACACATTCTGTATCAATAAAATCTCGAGTCGATTAAATAAAAAAAAATCCGGTCGTCATCATTCCACCTGGCAGTCAACTTTAGGATCGGCAGTTTCACTTTGGGAAATCTCTGCTGGCACATCGTTTTTCTCGGGATTGGAAGAAAAATTCTCCCGAAGAACCGCATGGCTCATAAACCCTCGACGGGTTTGGTCTTTTGGCTGCTGTCAAGGAAGAAATTCGGGAAAAGTGTTTTCCATGTGACCCCGAAATCGATTCACCGACCGGGGTTTCCTGTTTAGTATTCGGTCAACGTAAATGATGTGCCTTTTGCTTTAGTTTCACAGCTATGTGTGAGTGTGTGTATTATGTTACGTATGGCCCTCTTCCGGCTGCCTGATGGGGATGGGACAGATGCTCTTTTCCGAAATCGGAGGAAAAAGTCTTTTCCACGAAGAAACTCGGTGAATATTCATTAGAGCGGCTTAGAATGCTCATGGGAGCCCAGATTTGAGGTTCGGGGCAGTAAGAACAAAGCCACGAATATTTGTAGTTCGGGATTATGAGCGGCCCCATCTGGTGAATTATGGCCCGGTTGTTGTGACTGTCGAAATCTGGAGCACATAAAAAAGCCAATCTGCTGGTTGTGGTCGAGATAACTAATCCCGTAAACACTTTGCTTTGTTACAGTTGGTAGAATCAGAGATTCAGGAAAAAGCTCTCTTCAATTCAACCGTTGCATGGGTTCTATCTTCAAAGTGAGACTAACATTTAATTAGACCTTTCATCGCAGGTTAATCGTTGTGGATATCACCTGAAGCTTTTAGTCGTGCTTCGACCTTTCATAAACCAAACTCATTAGGCTCACTACACAGCGCTCTTCGGGAAAAGTTTATCCATTCCTCGGATGGGATTATAGCTCAATTAAGTGTGCTGCTAAATGAAGGCAGAATCATGTGTCCACGCTCTAGTAAATTGAATCCAGCCCAGGCACAAACTAAATCGTAATCATTTATTCAAAGGGATGGATGATTCGTTAACTCGCTGCACGAGGAAATCGTTACGTGCCAGACAAAAGGGACGGCTTCTGTTCAAATTGAAGTAATTTATTTTTCTATTAAAGGATTAATGTTTGGGGTTTTCTTACAAAGCGTTAACCCTTTTTTTTAATTTGGTTACTATAAATCTTGCTGTCAAAAACCATGGGATCACCATTGCAATTCTTTGGAAGCGGTTTAAACAAATGTAGAATACAAAAGTATTCATACACAAAAGTGTTACTGGATAGCCGTGAACAAAAAAAAATTCACAATTGTTCAGAACATTTAACATTTCACTTCATCTATAAAGGGTGATACGGTCAAAATTTGGTCAAGGGAAAACGCGTGTAAATCGGTGAAATCGATTATCTAAAAAGTCAAATTAAATTTCTTTTTCAAGTTTAATTAGTATAAAATTCAGGAAAAACATTAAGTTAGGCTTCCGCTTTTCCAAATCCGAATTGCCAGGCCGTACGCTTAACCCTTGCCATCAGATTTTGTACAGCCACCTTGTCCACCTTCTTCTCTGCAGAAAGCCAGTTTGCCTTGAACTGCTGCTCGTCCTTAGTAGTTGTTTGGTCTTCTTAAGGTTTTGCTTGACAATAGCCCAGTATTTCTCAATTGGGCGGAGCTCTGGCGTGTTGGGAGGGTTCTTGTCCTTGGAAACCACCTGCACGTTGTTAGCGGCGTACCACTCCATGGCCTTTTTACCGTAATGGCAAGATGCCAAATCCGGCCAAAACAGTACGGAACAACCGTGTTTCTTCAGGAAAGGCAGCAGACGTTTATTCAAACACTCTTTCACGTAAATTTCTTGGTTGACGGTCCCGGAAGCTATGAAAATACTGCTTTTCAAGCCACAGGTACAGATGGCTTTCCAATCACGAACTTTGACAGTTTCATGTGCCTGAAAATCTCGCTACCTTTCCCCTTCCTTTTGCCGTATAAAACTCCTGTCCCGGAAGCTGCTTGTAGTCGGCTTTGACGAAGGTTTCGTCGTCCATTACCACGCAGTCAAACTTCGTCAGCATCGTCGTGTACAGCCTCCGGGATCGCGCTTTGGCCGTCGTATTTCGTTTATCATCGCGATTTGGAGTCACTACCTTCTTGTAAGTCGATAGTCCGGCTCGTTTTTTGGCTCGAAGCACGGTTTTAGACGATACACCCAGCTTATTTGCGGCATTTCGGAGAGAGAGATTAGGGTTTCGCTTGAAACTACCGGCAACTCTCTTTGTCGTCTCAGCGGCTTCCGGTTTTCGATTTCTCCTCGATCCAGACTTCCTGGCTGTCGACAAACGTTCCCCAAACACTTTAATTACATTTGTAACGGTTGATTTCTCAACTTTTAGCGATTTTGCCAGCTTTGCGTGCGAGTAGCTCGGATTTTCGCGATGCGCGAGCAAAATTTTGATACGCTGCTCTTCTTCCTTGGACGGTATTTTGACAACTGAAGAGTGAATTCCAAAATCAAAATAAGAGGATATCAATTTAAAATACAATTTCTGAATAAATTTATCAAAAAAAAACAATTCTTAAGCTTTCAAATGAACCCTTCAGATCTGCAATACGATGTTAGATGAGAAAGATATGGATGAGATAAATTTGCATGTTTTTAAAAGAATGATACCAAACTATTGGCCGATACACCATACTAGGGGTGATCCCAAACTTTTGGACGATAACTTAAGTGTCTATTTTATTAATTAAAAGTGCATTCTTAAATTTTTGCACAAAATTTTTTAATTGTGTTTTGAGAAGTATAGAATAAGGATTTTAATGCAACTCAAATTTTGAAATTTGGTCCACCCTATCTCGAGATGAGCGGCTTTGAACATTGAGTGCGATTTTTTGAAAATGTTCTAACTTTAGGTTACATTTTAGGTGCAAAACTAAAACATTATTTCTGGGCAAAATACCTCCAAAATAGCTATTGCTCATTATCTTTCAGATGAGATCAGAATATTTGCAATATGTCCTAAGACGAGAGATATAAACGATCAAAATTTGCATGTTTTTAGCGATCCCAAACTTTTGGCCGTCAGTGTATATTAAGAGAGACAAAGAATAATTTCAATAAAACCCGTGTGGTAATTCAAGAAGCAACAATTGTTCATCTTGTTGTAAACCATGGATGCTTTATTCCTGCAGCTAATTGGAACTGAAGTTCCATTTAAATGTCCACCTAAGTTCAACTTCAATGTAGCCGTTCAATAGAAACAGTCCTTTGTGAAGTTATAATTAAATTCATTGAAGTCAACTGAAATCTTTTGTTGAAGGAACGACCTGTCCTACAAAAAACGACACGTGTGTCGTTCGATTTTACAGTTCGACCTCAGCTCATCAGATCAATTTCCACAGTACTAAGCCAGACAATTCAATTTTCCCGTTGCTCCATCTGCGAGTGAATGACTGCGTTGTTCATCAATCGTTTCATCATCATCACCAGGAATTGATCCATTTACCGAAAAACCGCACAAACTGATCCGGTCCTATCACCATGCGGTAAATTAAATTTCCCGTTTTTGCATCGAATTTAAACCGAATACCACACCGCAGACACGTGTCATGGGACGTGCACTACTTAGATATACGCACACAAATAGCTCAAGTCATGTGAAGCCACATAAAATGTCGAAATAGAGACCCCGGAAACGATCGGCGGCGCGGCGGCTTTAATCTCATCAATGATGTTCCATCGTGTGCCGCTGAGCTACACATGGGGAGCATGAAATGGATGGAATACCTACAGACTGAGCAGCAGAAGAGCCAAGTGATGGCTTTCGATAGGTATGCTGACAGGAAAACCGTACACTTCACCCATTCAGGGTAATTCGATGGAAAAACATATTTCAGAAATGTGAATTCCGTAGGTGGGAATTTCCAGCAGCGTGTGGGCTGCTTGGAAGCGAATTTGAGTGAGTTGATTGCATAGATTTTTGCAATTTTAAGGGTTTTGTTGTCTGTTTTAGAATAACGTTCGTTCCACTGTTCGATAGGATGCACTGGGTACATAGCTTTCATATGGTGCGACATGTGCGTGTCTCTTTTTAGACGATCTTTGGCGCCAATTTTTATGACTTTGTCCGAGAGAAAATAATGCACGTGATTAATTTTGAAATTTGCATCTACCAAAAAGCCCAGAAAAAAAATGATTAAAAATACGAAAAGCGCATATTTTTGTAAATATGGCCTTTGAAGATCAAATCAGCTGGTATAAGCTAAACTTTTGTCGAAAAAAGTAACTGGCAGCAACGGAATTTTTCTCATTCAATCTTCTAAAACACGATAAATAACTATTATAATGCATCTTTTATCATACAGTACAAACATAACAAATTGCGTCGACTTAAGCTCTATGAATCACTCGTACTGCAACGTTTAAGGAAAAAAAGACTCAAATGAACATGTTGTATTCAGTGTTGTTAACAAAAAAACAAATAGAAAGCAGCTGGTCTAAATATATCGAAGAAGATTCAAGAAAATTCTAGTTCTTCCAAACACTCTTCCAAACCATTCTTCTTTTTTAACCTTTCATGGTCTCAATAAAATATCTCACTTTTGAAAAAAAAAATGCTATGCTAAGTGAGCGAAATAAGAATAATTCCACTATGTATTTTGCTTGTTAAAATATGATTGAAAATCGCCAAAATTTTCTCCCACAATTTGTTTTGAGTTGTTACGGATAAATTAAGCATAATTTTACTTTTTTTGGAGGTAGCAATTGGCGTTGAGGATCCAAAATATGAAAAAAAGAATGCGGAATAAGAATAGTACCACTTGTGTTTCTCAACAAAAACAATATTATTCCTAAACAGTGCAAAAGTGAATTGTAATACTTCTACGAATTATTCAAATAGATAACTGCATTTCAAGGAGTTTTCTAGAATTCCAAAGGTTTTCAAAAGTTTAAAAAGGGGGTTTTAAAAGATGCTCCTCTAGCGTTTGAGGATTTGATATTTGTGCTATAATTCTTTATCAAACTGCTTGATTTATTCATTAACATTCATTAGTTTGATGCAAACTGATGAAACATATATTTGAGGCTGAATTTAAATCCAAAAAAGGCTTAAAATTCAATAATACTATTGTTTTTAAATAGTTTAACACTTTTTCTCTAGTTTAAGTCATAGATGGCAGCACTTTCTTGCAATTAAACCGAATTTATGCCCGTTTTCGACTATCTGGGATTGACTCAGGGGTGCTGGATGATTTTGGTCGAGAAATAAGTACATGATACCGTGTGAACGCCTTGGTAATTCTAAGATCACTAAATCAAAAAATTAGAATTGCATCAAAGTCACTAAAAGTGAACTGTGAACTGTAGCGTGAACTCAAACAAAATTGTGGAAAACTACCTTAAAATGATCAATATGGGCCTAAGTAATCCTGGAAAATCAATATTGAGGCCTAATTTGGTTTTAACTGCAAGATAGTGTTGCTATCTACGATTTGAAACTAGAAAAAGTGTAATTTACTAAAAAAAATCTAAGTTTATGAATTCCAACCTGTGTTTACAGATTAGCTTAGCTTAGCTTGATTAACTACTCACATCCACCTGAATCATTGAAGCCGAAATGCTCTGTTATTTTTTTACAAAATGGAATTCATTGAAATGGGTTTTCCTGATTGTTATTTGATGATATGAACTTTGTTAATTGTTTTTTTTTTTAATAAATGCATTTCGAGCACCATGATCACAGGCGTGGCTCAGTAGAAAGAATTCCACATCGCCAATGGTTGCTACTCCGTGATTGACCGAGGCTATCAATTTTGCGCAAAGGTCAAAAGAATGATGCTTGGGATTAGCGACACTCTCAATGCACAAAACTTACACTCTCTCTTTAACCATCAATAACGGCGCCGGCCACGTCCTAGTAGTCAATTGATAGGTAGGAAAAATAAAGAAAGGGATGAAAGAATAAAATTTGTGCTTTAGGACCGAGGTCACCTCTGCATCCTAGCAAAAAAAAATTGTTTTGGGAGTGTGGGATGAAGGATATGATCAGGAAACACTTTTGACAAGTGCGATGTAGTATATTTATTACCTGCTGAAACTGAAAGCCTAATTTGTTGTCATTATGTTTAATTTTTTTTTTCATTTTCTAACACGGCTTTTTTTAAAGTAAAATATCGAAAAAAAATTTTTGCTAAGATTTCCTAGAACTATATCGTATTTCTCATCCATATATACAATGGCAATTAAAAAAAAGTATGTCTTATTGTCAAGAATCAATTTTTCAAACTTTGAACACTAGGAAACTTAAATTTAAAATATTTATTTTTTCAATTATTTTTCAACACATTATTTAACATATTTTATATCTTGATTGTTTCTGAGCTATCTAATTTATATATTTTTCCATATTTGAGAGCTTTCTAGTCTAAGTTATGTTTCAAGTACTGTTATAATTCAAAATAATTAAATTTTTTGCTATGTTAAACTGTTGGAATTTCATTGGACTTTGATTGAAACTCTATTAACGATAAAGCATTAGAAGCACTAATCCTGAAATTATGTAATTTACTTATTTACTAAAACACGTGTCATATAATAGCCAAGTTTTCACTTGTAATAGATTTCAGATATGAAAAATTTTCTAAACACTAGTTCTGTTATGATTATGGTAGCATTAAACTTCTGTCTTGGTAAGAGTAATGTGATAAAATTTCTGTAATTTAATAGGATTACTTTTGGAACATTTTGGTGCAAGTCGTTGTTTCTAAAGTCTCTACTACTTCTACTTCTATTTTTCTACTAATTATGAGAAAAAAAAATAACGATTTCTGTACTTCATGTTAATAGTTCTTTGAATTTGATAAGGATCTTTTGGATAGTTCATTTTTTCAGTATTTTTAAAAAAATCCTAGAATATTTAACGGATTTTCAGCGTTTTTCATAAGGCTTTTTGATCAAGCTTACTAATACTTAGCGACAAAACAACAGCACATTATGTATGAAAACTAATGATGTATTAAGAATAGAAACTAGTCTTAACGATGATTCATGTAGATTTTTTTATAATGACGCACAATATTCATCAGCAAATAACTCTACCGAAATAATTTCCAATCTTATGTATCAAAATGAATATTTCATTTTCCTTCCTTGGATTAATCTTTGGAATTGGTTCTATATGTTACCATAACTAAATTTTGCCCTGTCTTATTGAATATTTTTAATTCAAGAAGCACGCAGTTGTTTTTTTTATCAAAATTCTACTCAGTTAAAGATTTTACTTGATTCGGTTTAGTGGGATGGAAACGGGGATCCGTTTTTCCTAACTTTTTTTTAAATATTCGATTTCCAAATTCTTTGACGTGTTAGGGCGACTCAAAAACAATGCAAAACTGACTTTCATAAAATATAACTGGGAAAATTAATTTATTGATTTATACATTTTGTTTTTATTTTATAGTATATTTTCAAATTCATCTGATAGACGCTTGCTAATGAAACTTTTTTGAAATCACTTCATTAGTCAAAAAAAAAAAGTTCAATTACAAAAAATCCCACGACATGGCCTCAGATTAAAAACATCCCTCGAGCAAGCGTTATTAAAAAAAATCATCCAATTGGCAATTACATAAGTAAAAATTGCTTTAAGCTTTCAGTGTGAATCTGAATGAGTGTCTTCATGTTGTCATGTTGTCACGGCATAATATTTTTAATATTAACATTTCAACTCAATCCTGTGCCCTATCCAACAAGTTTTCTCTTTCTCCTTCAAAGTCATTCGATTTAATTGTCAGGTGAACCACAGAATTGTGAAGGAAAAAAAGATAAGAATGGCATTATTTCGTTTTCAATAACTATGAAAAAATGAATACAAATTTTAAAGTATTATTTTTCGGAAGAAAAAATACATATTTGCTAATTTAATCGTTAAGACATTGTTATTAAAGTACGCATATTTGAAGCAAAATAGGTTAAATATAAAAATAAACTGAGAGCAATTTGGTGCTGATATAGAACTTACAATTCCAAAACAAACCTGTCTGTGCTCCTCAGTGAGCACGAACATTACAAAATCAATAAATATTTTAGTAAGAACAAATGACATCTAAATCTCTCCCACAACAGCCAAATTTTCAAAGCAATCAATGTACAGTCGGATTTAAACTAAATTCTTCATCAGGCAACGTCTGCGCCCATCTGACCACTACTACGTATCGCAGGCCTCTGATGCTGCCCGGAAAACCCCAAACAACACGGGAGACCCGCGACCGCCCGCAGCAACCAAAATAGTGAACCAGCGACGATCTCCATCAACTTGCAGTGACGATAAATTGAAATGTTCTAAATTGTTATAAGTTACTTACTGCACATTTAAACATTCTTTTCTAATCAGGTGGACTTCAAAAATGTGATATAAGAAGGCAAATCAGATTAGATTACAAATCGATAACGAATTCAAAACAAAATCAACTTATCTTTCATCTTGTTGATAGTTTCGGACATCAGCAGCAATCGATTTTCATCCTTTTCAATAACTCCTTCTTCATCAATATAAAAATTCAAATGGATTTGAAAACATGGAAAAATACTTAGCTCTTGATGACAAAAGTTTAAATCCTTGGACATCTTCTAATTGTGAGAAACTCCGCCGGGAGGAAGTAAGATGATCTTCTGTTTGGCTTATTTCAGAGATTTCCACAGATCCGGATCCTTGTCCAAATGTTCAAAACTGACCAGTTACAGGTTCCTAATGATGCTCACTAAACTTTACACGATCTATCGAGTTTTCCACAATTTATAACAATTACATTCGATAAATTTTAAAAATTTTGGCAGGAGAGAAAATTTTCGCTGCTTTTTTCAACAAGGCCTACTTCTCCTCCCTTCAATTCCAACCTGTGTTTACTGATTCAAAATAAACCCAGAATGTTTGTTTCATAATGTCACGTCATTTTAATGAAGAAAGTTAGTAGTTTGGTAAAGAATTGCAGCTCAAATATCAAATTCCTTAAAGCTAGAGAAGCATCTCTCAAAATCCCCTTTTAAAACCTTTGAAAATATTTAGAATTCTAGAAAAATACTTAAAATTAAGTTATCTATTCAAATAATTCGTAGAAGCATTATTATTTACTTTTACACAGTAAATTTTTTAGAAATAATTTTGTTTATGTTGAAAATTACAAGTGGTACTATTCTTATTTCGAACTCTTTTTTTTCTTATTTTTGGCCCTTAATGCCAATTGCTACGTCCGTTAAACAATTCAAAACAAATTGTAGAAAAACTTTTTGGTCATTTTCAATCATTCATATTTTAACAAGCAAAACACATAATGGTACTATTCTTGTTTAGCTCACTGTATAATTGCTCGATAGTTCAAAAATAATCATACAACTTGCCCCGTTGTTCAGCGGTTTGTAGACCTTTTGAAATGTTACGGTTGTTGTGTGACCAACACGCATAACAGTAGCAACAGACTAGATCATGTTTTTTGCTCGAATTCTATTGTCGAGTAATTTTTTTATGAAACATTTCCACTCGAAGTAAGTGATCATCGTTTGATTCTTACATCAATAAAATTTACATCAAAAAAATTTAATGCACCGAAAACAGGAAAAGGTAATCACCCAGCACGAAAAACTGAATTACAAGTGCTCAATCCCTCAGAAAAACTTAACAAAGCGATAGAGTTAGCGATGTTCTGAAAAATAGGTACTCGAGAACAGTATCTATTAAAGCAAAAGTTAGAGGACGTCGTTCGATGTATGGAAACTGATGCAAATTAAAGATCGTTCTCTTACTCGATGTAGAAAATTTCCTGCTAACGAAGGTCCTTCAAACCTTCTGTTACACGTCTAAAAAAACTACAACGTGCCAAAGCAAAAGCGAAGCAAGAATATTTCCACAAAATGTTCAACAAATCAAACCAAAAAACGATGTGGAAATATTTCTGGTTGGGCGAAATGAGTCACAAAGCGAAGCAGTTAAACTAGAATTGAATGGAGTTATTACATCAGAATATAAACCCATAGCTAATGCGTTCAATATTTTTTTCTGTAATATTGGAACTGAACTAGCGGCTACAATCCCAAGAAATGCTCACACAAATCACACTTCAGCAGTAAACCACCACAGCAGTATCTACTTACGACCAGCAACCAAACAAGAACTTATTGTCCTCATAAAGAAACTTGATTCCTCAAAAAGTTCGAGACCAGATTTTTTTTTTCTGTTTCGATTATAGTTGTTTTACCATCTTTATGGCATTCGCGACTTTATCAACGTTACAGTTGGCGGATCGTTATTGAAAAACATATCCGGTACAACTGTGTTCGATGTTTACTCTTGGGCTCGAACTCGCGGACATCGGCTCAGGAGACAACAGACTTGCCAACTGAGCTATATCACAAGCCATCGGGACCAGATGGAATCATCATGCAGTTTGTCAAAGCTCATCACACTATCCTAGCACCGTTAATGAGAGACCTGTTCAACGAATGTGTTCGGACTGGGGAAATCCCAGATTTTCTTAAAACTGCACGTGTCGTTCCAATTTTCAAAGCGGGGAAAAGGACGAGCTGTAGTAACTACCGTCCAATATCGGTTTTATCGGTTTTTAGCAAGATCTTGGAACAAATTCTTGCAGCTCGTGTTACGCGATACCTGAAACAGCACCATTTGTTATATAGCCTCATCAGTGCAGTGGTATAGCTATCAATACGCGTTCCGGTAAGGCTCAAGCACACTAAACGCAGCGACCGAACTGGTCGACGATATTCACACTACGCTTCATCATCAATCATTCGATACTGCTCAAGAAACTGGATGCGCATGGAATCAGGGGTATAGCGAATTCTTTCTTGTCAAGCTATCTCACGAATAGGAGACCGTTTTTGCAAATCAATCGCACGACAAGTGATTTGGTAAACCTACCAGTTGGAGTTCCTCAAGGCAGCAATTTGGGCCCCCTTCTCTTCATCCTGTACGTAAACGACTTAAACAAACTTCAGTTGAATGGTAAACCTAGACTTTTTGCTGACGATACTTCATTGTCATATGAACACATTGATGTTAGCAGAACAATATCTCAGATGTCAGAGGATCTCGTTACTCTACAAGGATACTTGGACGCCAACCTACTGTCTCTGAACCTTGAAAAAACTAAATACATTATCTTCGAATCAACGAACCGGCCTATCGACTATTATAGCCAGCTCCAAGTTGGCCAAACGGTGATCGAAAAGGTCAAAAGTTTCAAGTACCTCGGGCTGATCTTTGACGAGCTTATCAAATGGGATGTCCATATAGAACGATTACGGAAGGAACTTAGTGCTATATACAGCATAATGTGGAAGATATAAAGATTCGTTTCTACCAAAAATCTTATTTGCCTGTACCATGCATTTGTGCAATCCTTTCAAACCTTTCTCAGATTGCCCGGTTTTAACCGGGTTTGCTTGGATATTTAATAAAAAAATTGGGAAATGTCCGGTCCTGCCCAGATGTCCGGATTTCATTGAAAAGCCCGGATTTTTCCCCGATATATTCAATTAATTTGTCAAATGAAACTAAAAAAAACCATGAAAGCTTGCTAGCCCAAAATACGATAAGTTTCGATGAAAAAAATAATTGTTTCAAGGTTTTTCTTGATTTTTGTTAAGTATTTTCTAAGTTTTTGACAAATTTTGTCCGGATATTGCCCGGATTTTCGGTTGACAATTATGAAATTAAATGCCCGGATTTTGCCCGGTTTTAAATAAAATAGCCCGGATTAAGCGGGCCAGAATACGTACTGAAAAATTATGGATACCTTGCCCTAGATCCATAAGGATCACCCCACACGACGGTAATTTAGTAGTCTCTTTTGTTTTGATTAAAGTGCCAAAAGTTGCCAGTTTGCTATTGTTTCTTGATAAAGTTTTCGAATAATTTATGCATTTTTTAATGTAATTCAAAGAAAAATAAACGGACAGTTCTATCCCCTTTTAGGCTAGATAACAAGTTACATTAATAAGGGTCTGACACAACTGTAGAGATGAGATAAAGGATATGCAGAAAATAAATCAAATTTAATTGAATAAAAAAATTGAAATTAAATAATAGTTGTATTAGGCAACACTGAATATGTATAAAATAAAATAAATCGTTTGTTCACGGAAAATAAAAAAAGGTAAAATTTACCTTTTTGCGAGGTGAATTTTTTCCACCCCTCTTTCGAGGTAAATTTTACCTTTTTTTCATTCACCAAGCAAAAAGGTAAATTATACCTTTTTTTAATTCACCTAGCAAAATCATATCTAAGAAAACACTTACCATTCTATTCCGATTTTCACATATAATGCACAAAGCAAAACTTGTTCCTGAATGACAAAACAGCTTAACCTCAATAAACGGGTTCGGCGAATAGTCACTTTTTTCGAGAAGAATTGTACCGTTTTGTTTAGCTCAATCCAGGTCAACTTCACCTCGCTTCGAGGTAAGTTTTACCTTATTTGGTTTTACCTTTTTTTCTAGGTGAATTATACTTTTTTATTCAGCTCAATTCAGGTGAACTTCACCTCGCTACGAGGTAAGATTTATCTTTTTTGGATTCACCTTTTTCCTCGGTGAATTGTACTTTTTTTCCAACCTCGATTCAGGTAAATTTTACCTCGCTGTGAGGTGAGTTTCACCTCGAAGAGGTAGAAGCTACCTTTTTGGCTTTCACGATCGTTTACCTTGGCTATCTCGGTAAATTTTACCTTTTTATTATTTTCCGTGTTATTTTGACAACACTAGGTGGAACAAACAAACCAAAGTCAGACATTATCTATTCTTGTGAGTGACAGACGTGCCTGAGTGAATCTCTGAATTGAGATTTGTGAGAATCAACAACTGGCAAGTGCGAAACAGCATTAAAAACGTTACAGCGAATCGTAATTCCATTTAACGCAAGTAAAAGGTCGTAAAAATCGTTACTCGAAGTCGGTTTAAATAGTTTAAATCGGATATGATAAAAAGTCCGCCATATTTGCAGATTTTGAAGACAATTTCGTTCCTTTGCTTTCTCTCGCATGGGTCAAATGAGAGAACAGCTTTGTTGTTCTCTCTGCGACCAGCAGTGTAACCAGATTGCTAAAAATCAGATGGTGTATTTGCAAGAATTGCCCAATGACAGAGGCAGCAAATATTGTCGCTGGCAACGGTTTGCATGCGTTGAGACAAAAAAAACTTGTGCTCTCTTGCATTCTTTCAGTATGTATGAATAAGGTGTCCTATATCGTCCAAATCGTATAATCTTATCACTTTAGCCAGAAATTGAAAATATATATGTATATTGTCTCCCCTTTGGTAGGTAAATGCTGTTTTTTTCGAGTTTTACACAATCATTCCATAATGTATATGAGACGTATAACAAAGTTGTACAGAAATATACCTACAAAAATGTTTGATGGGTAAGGATAGAGAACGCAGATTATCAAGACTACTGCTGCGAAAAAATTATATCTGATTCGGCCTCCGGTAGATAGACAGATTGGCACAGGGATCGCAGATTTTTAAGGCTGCTGCTACTAACAAAATTGTTTCTGATACGACCCCTGGAAAAATACGGATTGGCTTAGAAAGCGCAGATTTTTAAGGCTGCTGTTTGTTTGTTGTGATTTGGCCTTCCAGTGGAAAAAGATGGAATTGGCTTAGGAAGCGCAGATTGTCAAGGCTGCTGCTACGAAAAATTTTGCTTCTAATTCGGCCTCCGGTAGATAGACAGATTGGCATAGGGAGCGCAGATTTTTAAGGCTGCTGCTTCGAACAAAATTGTTTCTAATTCGGCCCCTGAAAAAGACGGATTGGCTAAGAAAGCGCAGATTTTGAAGGATGCTGCTTGTTCGTTGTGATTTGGCCTTCTGGTGGATAAATCAGGAATTGACTTAGGAAGCGCAAGTTTTTAAAGCTGCTACTGCTGAATGTTTTTTTATGATTCGGTCTTCAATAAAGACGGAATTGGTTTAGAAAGCGCAGATTTTTAAGGCTGCGGCTGTTGATTGTTTTTTTTCGGGAGTTGAGCTTTCGGTGGAAATTAGCGGATTTCTAGCACTAGCTCAGGAAGTGCTGTATTTTAAGGCTGCTGCTGATTCTTGTTTTGATTTGGCCTCCTGGTAGAAAAAGACGGAATTGACTTAGGAAGTGCAGATTTGTATGACTGCTCATTGATTGTTTGATTTGACCTTCCGTTGGATAAAGACAGAATTGGCTTAGGAGTGCAGATTTTTATTGCTGCTGATTGTTTGTTGGGCTTTGGCCTTCCGGTGAATGAAGACGGAATTGGCTTAAGAAACGCAGATTTTGAAGGCTGCTACGGCTGATTGTTTCCGGTCTTCCGGTGGAAAGTTACGGATTGGCTTAGGAACCGCAGATTTTTAAGGCTGCCGCTGCTGATTGTTTGTTGTGATTTGGCCTTCCATTGGATTAAGACGGAATTGGCTTAGGAAGCGCAGATTTTTAAGGTAGCTTCTGCTGATTGATTTGTTTTGGCCTTCCGGTTGAAAGGAAGTGCCTTTCGGTGGAAAGTTACGGATTGGCTTAGGAAGCGCAGATTTTTGAGGCCGCTGCTGTTGATTGTTGTTTTGATTTAGCCTCCCGGTCGAAAAATACGGATTGGCTAAGCAAGCGCAGTTTTTAAGCCAGCTTTCGCCGGTTGATTGTAATGTAGAATTGTAGAAATGAGATGAAGGATATTTAAAAAATTAAATTTTGGTTTAAGAAAAACATGAATCTGTATTTTACAATAAAAGGATATACAGAAGATAAATAAACGTTAATAAATTTGGAAAGCCTATGCAAAGAATGGATTGTAGAATTAAGAGGAAGGATATTTGAAAAAATCAACAATTGCTTTTGCATAGAATGGAACGTAGAATAAAGCTGATAGATATTTGGTAAATAAAATCTTGTATATTAGAACAAAAAAGTCGATTGACCAGAAGTTTCAATTGAGCATAGTGTGAAACCAAGAGCTACTCCAAGACTTGAAGCCCAAGGTGGTTTTAGTGAGACGACCTCACTCATGGCGGATCAAAAGCCCTTCCGTTATGGTTGAAAGTCAAAGCTATAACCATGAAACATTGAACTAAAAAAAAACATTGAAATTCTATGATAGAACTGCAAAAAAGTGAAAGATACCTAGTGACGTTCTATTTGTCTAGTAGAGTTTAACAAACGCGGAGTTGAATTTCGATTTTATAGGATTAATAGCCTTATCACGTATCAAACTAAGTCTTCAAAAAGAGCAGTATGCAGTTGCCAAAACCATCAAGTTTGAGTTGAGTAAATATAACCATCGATTTTTCAGATTATCGAAATAAAATAAATAAACGGAAAATTAAGCATCTTGAGTTTTTTTTTGCAACTTTCATTTGAGTTCTTGACCTTCGATCCTAAGCGCCCTATATTGGAATGACAGTACTGAAAAAATAAATATCAACCTCAATAAAACTTTGGTTTGAATAAAATCTGTTTACGCTCCTGCCAAAATGGATAACGTGCCACGTGAGTGCGGCCACGAAGATCCCCGCCGACTGACTCCAGCTCGCTGCGGCGGTATGCTTTAATGGCATTCATACTATTTCAGGGGTCCAGGAAAAATCGCGTAAATCGAAGGAATAATGAAGGGGAAATGGAGAGGGACTGGAATGGCTGCGATATATTTGCACGAGACGGGTTTTCCGCCAATCTCCGGCTGGATAGACAAAGAATCGTGTGCGTATGTGGCTGTAAAAATAAATATAAAATGGAATCGCACTTAATTCAGAGTTTCCGTACGTGTATGAATGCAGGTACTTGCAAAAGATTCAGTGACATCACACCAGAATCACACGCGTTCATGTTCATGATGTTGCTCTCCAGGAGGACTGTTTCGGTTCGGTAACGAATGTTTTTTTCCGGAAAACAGAAACCAGCGCGGTGAGAATAAAAGAACCGACATGACGTGAGCCTGTGAAATGGTATAAAATCAGACCGCTTGGACTGGGGTTGTCCAGCTATAAAATCCTGAGGATTAGCGGCCTTTCGAGAATTCGGAAATGATCCATTAATCCTCGTTGCTCTGTTCTGCGGTAGGGAAGTTAAAAGCCAGCATTACGCGCTCAAGTGATGATGTACGAAATAATTTGTCGTTTTATGAACCATAATCGATGGAAACATCGATTTGTGGGAACATTCAAGGCAGGCGTCATTCAATTTGATGCTGTTTTTTTTAATCTTATTCGAAAATTTAGGTTTCGACATTTTAAGTTGAATGTAACTCAACAATTACATTACAACATTTTCAAAAATCGACTGTGAAACAATAAAAAAGAATATGAACTTACCATTTCGATCACTTCGGAAAAATCCTTATTCAAATCATCCACCACGAACGGATAGCCATTTTGTTGACTAGAATTCTTTAAGTGAGAAGTATTGATCTGAAAAAAGAACAAAAAAAATTATGATAAATAAATAGATTTTGCCAGACACATCGAATAAATTGAGACAGAAAAAAAATCTAAAGCATTTTATCGTCTCATCGCATCGCTAAAGAGCCCCAAAAGCACAAAGTCCATCATCCAAATCCTTGGCATAAACTCGATAAACGACTGCATAAAATAGGCTCATCATTGTCTTGTTGAGTATACCACTCGTTTCGTAAAAAGCCTTTCTACTGTTGCTGGGAGACGTCCTCGAGACAAGACGAATCTTCAAGTCGTAAACTGTGCTCGCTTTTTTGTGCATACAGGTATGTGGTTTTTTTCCTTTTTTTTCTAAAAATTTAACTTTTCGCGAAAAAAAAAGAAAAAAACAATTGTAAATGTGCAAGAAATGCGAATACGAAGTACAATTTAAAAAAATTGTAATAATATTAAAAAATGTTCAGAGAAAATTCTTAAATTATTGTCAACACTTTTACATCAGTTCCCAGAAAGTTCATGAGTTATTTTTCTGCAAAAATATCAGAAAATGACTAAAAACCTCACCATTTTAAATCTTAAAAGAAAAAAACAAGAAAAATTATAATCACCCGAGAGACGCACCGTTGTCGTCATTTTTCCTATGCCGTTATAAGTTTGAATAACTTTACTCATAAACGTGAAACGTTAGGCAACAGCATGAAGAAAAACAATTCCTAAAATTGCCCATTGCCCAAAGTTTTTCGGCATGGTGGCCTTGAATGCTGTGCCTAGGTTGTGAAAAAACGGTAAAGTCAGCATTAAAATGGAACATATGGAAACGGATTTGTTTTTGGAAGCAACGGCAATATTCTATTTCCAAAAAAGGTGGCTCCAGAGAGATGGTTAGTAACATTTTAAACGTCAAGAGATGTATAATTTCAATTTGCAGAAAACAATAATTTGAGATCAGAAACTTTTGTCATAGTGTTTTCGTGGCATAAAAATAACATATAAGACTTCTAAATGAATAAAGTGGCTCCAGAGAGTAAATTTTAAAATTCACATTTAACTTTTGGAAAAATCAGCTTTTATAATCTTTATACACATTTTTTCAGTTTCAGTTACGATGAATACTGATAAACGTCTATTTCTAATGTTTTTTAGTAGGATGTAGAACGTTTTGAGAATTGTTGATCGAATTATTATTTTTGATAAAGATTATTCATGATGATTTATTTCCATGTCAAATTTACTATCTTTCATGCGACTATTTTTCTTTGGCTATCAAATTCAATTGCCAATCCTGGCAATGATTGAAGTTTTGTCTTCGTCAGTCACGCCGATTCAATACCTTTTTGTTATGCTCTGATGGTGGCTCCAGAGACAAAGTCATAACAATTCCTAAGTTCAAATGATATGTTTCAATATTGGAAAAAGCATATGTTTGAGAAAAGAGTCTAACTGAAGAGTGCTTGCCATTAGATAACATCCAAAAGTTTAATCAATAGTAGTTTGACTACAAAGGTTGAAATACAAAAAATTTAGATGAGTAGTAAAAATCTAACTGTTCAGTTTTATTTTATCTGTTATTTAATCTAAAATTTGAATCATTAAATGCTTTTTCACAAATGCAATAACAGTGATATCTGAATCTGAAATCTGAATCTGAAATCTGAATCTGAAATCTGAATCTGAAATCTGAATCTGAAATCTGAATCTGAAATCTGAATCTGAAATCTGAATCTGAAATCTGAATCTGAAATCTGAATCTGAAATCTGAATCTGAAATCTGAATCTGAAATCTGAATCTGAAATCTGAATCTGAAATCTGAATCTGAAATCTGAATCTGAAATCTGAATCTGAAATCTGAATCTGAAATCTGAATCTGAAATCTGAATCTGAAATCTGAATCTGAAATCTGAATCTGAAATCTGAATCTGAAATCTGAATCTGAAATCTGAATCTGAAATCTGAATCTGAAATCTGAATCTGAAATCTGAATCTGAAATCTGAATCTGAAATCTGAATCTGAAATCTGAATCTGAAATCTGAATCTGAAATCTGAATCTGAAATCTGAATCTGAAATCTGAATCTGAAATCTGAATCTGAAATCTGAATCTGAAATCTGAATCTGAAATCTGAATCTGAAATCTGAATCTGAAATCTGAATCTGAAATCTGAATCTGAAATCTGAATCTGAAATCTGAATCTGAAATCTGAATCTGAAATCTGAATCTGATATCTGAATCTGAAATCTGAATATGAAATCTGAATCTGAAATCTGAATCTGAAATCTGAATCTGAAATCTGAATCTGAAATCTGAATCTGAAATCTGAATCTGAAATCTGAATCTGAAATCTGAATCTGAAATCTGAATCTGAAATCTGAATCTGAAATCTGAATCTGAAATCTGAATCTGAAATCTGAATCTGAAATCTGAATCTGAAATCTGAATCTGAAATCTGAATCTGAAATCTGAATCTGAAATCTGAATCTGAAATCTGAATCTGAAATCTGAATCTGAAATCTGAATCTGAAATCTGAATCTGAAATCTGAATCTGAAATCTGAATCTGAAATCTGAATCTGAAATCTGAATCTGAAATCTGAATCTGAAATCTGAATCTGAAATCTGAATCTGAAATCTGAATCTGAAATCTGAATCTGAAATCTGAATCTGAAATCTGAATCTGAAATCTGAATCTGAAATCTGAATCTGAAATCTGAATCTGAAATCTGAATCTGAAATCTGAATCTGAAATCTGAATCTGAAATCTGAATCTGAAATCTGAATCTGAAATCTGAATCTGAAATCTGAATCTGAAATCTGAATCTGAAATCTGAATCTGAAATCTGAAACTGAAATCTGAAATCTGAATCTGAAATCTGAATCTGAAATCTGAATCTGAAATCTGAATCTGAAATCTGAATCTGAAATCTGAATCTGAAATCTGAATCTGAAATCTGAATCTGAAATCTGAATCTGAAATCTGAATCTGAAATCTGAATCTGAAATCTGAATCTGAAATCTGAATCTGAAATCTGAATCTGAAATCTGAATCTGAAATCTGAATCTGAAATCTGAATCTGAAATCTGAATCTGAAATCTGAATCTGAAATCTGAATCTGAAATCTGAATCTGAAATCTGAATCTGAAATCTGAATCTGAAATCTGAATCTGAAATCTGAATCTGAATCTGAAATCTGAATCTGAAATCTGAATCTGAAATCTGAATCTGAAATCTGAATCTGAAATCTGAATCTGAAATCTGAATCTGAAATCTGAATCTGAAATCTGAATCTGAAATCTGAATCTGAAATCTGAATCTGAAATCTGAATCTGAAATCTGAATCTGAAATCTGAATCTGAAATCTGAATCTGAAATCTGAATCTGAAATCTGAATCTGAAATCTGAATCTGAAATCTGAATCTGAAATCTGAATCTGAAATCTGAATCTGAAATCTGAATCTGAAATCTGAATCTGAAATCTGAATCTGAAATCTGAATCTGAAATCTGAATCTGAAATCTGAATCTGAAATCTGAATCTGAAATCTGAATCTGAAATCTGAATCTGAAATCTGAATCTGAAATCTTGTAAATTTATTTTTCGGCATATCGGTGAAAAGTAGTTATGAAATTGATAAAGATGGATAGAGAAGTGAGAAGAAAATTTACAGATGTTGAAAAGAGCGAAAGAGCATTTTTGCGAGGAAACTTATTAACGTACACCATACTTTACCCTGCAACATTTCATTATTTAGGAGAAGTAGTACCGGGATAGAGGTGGCACTACCTTAACCTATACAATGAAATCTGGTTGGTCCGAAGTCTACATGTGGTGGACACGTATACTCCGGACGGGCAAAATATGGCGTACGTTAAGCTCCAGAAAGCTTCCCTATTGCGCGCAATGGTTCTATCGATGCGCTAGCCGTGTTGATATTTCGTTATCACGGCATGAATGCACTGTATGAGTGCTAATCATTAGGGTCAACGGTCCAATTTGGCTAAGCCCGAATTATTTTGAACCATTGATTTGATTTGATTTTTAAAGCCTATTATTATGATTTTTAAGATAAGTTAACCACCGTTAATTAATTTTGTAAATTTATTTCTTCTCACTTCTCTATCCATCTTTATCAATTTCATAACTACTTTTCACCGATATGCCGAAAAATAAATTTACAAAATTAATTAACGGTGGTTAACTTATCTTAAGAATCTAAAATCTGAATCTGAAATCTGAATCTGAAATCTGAATCTGAAATCTGAATCTGAAATCTGAATCTGAAATCTGAATCTGAAATCTGAATCTGAATCTGAAATCTGAATCTGAAATCTGAATCTGAAATCTGAATCTGAAATCTGAATCTGAAATCTGAATCTGAAATCTGAAATCTGAATCTGAAATCTGAAATCTGAAATCTGAAATCTGAAATCTGAAATCTGAATCTGAAATCTGAATCTGAATCTGAAATCTGAATCTGAAATCTGAATCTGAAATCTGAATCTAAAATCTGAAATCTGAATCTGAAATCTGAATCTGAAATCTGAATCTGAAATCTGAATCTGAAATCTGAATCTGAAATCTGAATCTGAAATCTGAATCTGAAATCTGAATCTGAAATCTGAATCTGAAATCTGAATCTGAAATCTGAATCTGAAATCTGAATCTGAAATCTGAATCTGAAATCTGAATCTGAAATCTGAATCTGAAATCTGAATCTGAAATCTGAATCTGAAATCTGAATCTGAAATCTGAATCTGAAATCTGAATCTGAAATCTGAATCTGAAATCTGAATCTGAAATCTGAATCTGAAATCTGAATCTGAAATCTGAATCTGAAATCTGAATCTGAAATCTGAATCTGAAATCTGAATCTGAAATCTGAATCTGAAATCTGAATCTGAAATCTGAATCTGAAATCTGAATCTGAAATCTGAATCTGAAATCTGAATCTGAAATCTGAATCTGAATCTGAAATCTGAATCTGAAATCTGAATCTGAAATCTGAATCTGAAATCTGAATCTGAAATCTGAATCTGAAATCTGAATCTGAAATCTGAATCTGAAATCTGAATCTGAAATCTGAATCTGAAATCTGAATCTGAAATCTGAATCTGAAATCTGAATCTGAAATCTGAATCTGAAATCTGAATCTGAAATCTGAATCTGAAATCTGAATCTGAAATCTGAATCTGAAATCTGAATCTGAAATCTGAATCTGAAATCTGAATCTGAAATCTGAATCTGAAATCTGAATCTGAAATCTGAATCTGAAATCTGAATCTGAAATCTGAATCTGAAATCTGAATCTGAAATCTGAATCTGAAATCTGAATCTGAAATCTGAATCTGAAATCTGAATCTGAAATCTGAATCTGAAATCTGAATCTGAAATCTGAATCTGAAATCTGAATCT
Organism: Uranotaenia lowii; assembly: GCF_029784155.1. Taxonomy (NCBI): domain Eukaryota; kingdom Metazoa; phylum Arthropoda; class Insecta; order Diptera; family Culicidae; genus Uranotaenia; species Uranotaenia lowii. The sequence continues at coordinate 203,317,750 of NC_073692.1, forward strand.
GAAATCTGAATCTGAAATCTGAATCTGAAATCTGAATCTGAAATCTGAATCTGAAATCTGAATCTGAAATCTGAATCTGAAATCTGAATCTGAAATCTGAATCTGAAATCTGAATCTGAAATCTGAAATCTGAAATCTGAAATCTGAATCTGAAATCTGAATCTGAAATCTGAATCTGAAATCTGAATCTAAATTCTGAATCTGAAATCTGAATCTGAAATCTGAATCTGAAATCTGAATCTGAAATCTGAATCTGAAATCTGAATCTGAAATCTGAATCTGAAATCTGAAATCTGAATCTGAAATCTGAATCTGAAATCTGAATCTGAAATCTGAATCTGAAATCTGAATCTGAAATCTGAATCTGAAATCTGAATCTGAAATCTGAATCTGAATCTGAAATCTGAATCTGAAATCTGAATCTGAAATCTGAATCTGAAATCTGAATCTGAAATCTGAATCTGAAATCTGAATCTGAAATCTGAATCTGAAATCTGAATCTGAAATCTGAATCTGAAATCTGAATCTGAAATCTGAATCTGAAATCTGAATTTGAAATCTGAATCTGAAATCTGAATCTGAAATCTGAATCTGAAATCTGAATCTGAAATCTGAATCTGAAATCTGAATCTGAAATCTGAATCTGAAATCTGAATCTGATATCTGAATCTGAAATCTGAATCTGAAATCTGAATCTGAAATCTGAATCTGAAATCTGAATCTGAAATCTGAATCTGAAATCTGAATCTGAAATCTGAATCTGAAATCTGAATCTGAAATCTGAATCTGAAATCTGAATCTGAAATCTGAATCTGAAATCTGAATCTGAAATCTGAATCTGGAATCTGAATCTGAAATCTGAATCTGAAATCTGAATCTGAAATCTGAATCTGAAATCTGAATCTGAAATCTGAATCTGAAATCTGAATCTGAAATCTGAATCTGAAATCTGAATCTGAAATCTGAATCTGAAATCTGAATCTGAAATCTGAATCTGAAATCTGAATCTGAAATCTGAATCTGAAATCTGAATCTGAAATCTGAATCTGAAATCTGAATCTGAAATCTGAATCTGAAATCTGAATCTGAAATCTGAATCTGAAATCTGAATCTGAAGTCTGAATCTGAAATCTGAATCTGAAATCTGAATCTGAAATCTGAATCTGAAATCTGAATCTGAAATCTGAATCTGAAATCTGAATCTGAAATCTGAATCTGAAATCTGAATCTGAAATCTGAATCTGAAATCTGAATCTGAAATCTGAATCTGAAATCTGAATCTGAAATCTGAATCTGAAATCTGAATCTGAAATCTGAATCTGAAATCTGAATCTGAAATCTGAATCTGAAATCTGAATCTGAAATCTGAATCTGAAATCTGAATCTGAAATCTGAATCTGAAATCTGAATCTGAAATCTGAATCTGAAATCTGAATCTGAAATCTGAATCTGAAATCTGAATCTGAAATCTGAATCTGAAATCTGAATCTGAATTCTGAATCTGAAATCTGAATCTGAAATCTGAATCTGAAATCTGAATCTGAAATCTGAATCTGAAATCTGAATCTGAAATCTGAATCTGAAATCTGAATCTGAAATCTGAATCTGAATCTGAAATCTGAATCTGAAATCTGAATCTGAATCTGAAATCTGAATCTGAAATCTGAATCTGAAATCTGAATCTGAAATCTGAATCTGAAATCTGAATCTGAAATCTGAATCTGAAATCTGAATCTGAAATCTGAATCTGAAATCTGAATCTGAAATCTGAATCTGAAATCTGAATCTAAAATCTGAATCTGAAATCTGAATCTGAAATCTGAATTTGAAATCTGAATCTGAAATCTGAATCTGAAATCTGAATCTGAAATCTGAATCTGAAATCTGAATCTGAAATCTGAATCTGAAATCTGAATCTGAAATCTGAATCTGAAATCTGAATCTGAAATCTGAATCTGAAATCTGAATCTGAAATCTGAATCTGAAATCTGAAACTGAAATCTGAAATCTGAATCTGAAATCTGAATCTGAAATCTGAATTTGAAATCTGAATCTAAAAATCTGAATCTGAAATCTGAATCTGAAATCTGAATCTGAAATCTGAATCTGAAATCTAAATCTGAAATCTGAATCTGAAATCTGAATCTGAAATCTGAATCTGAAATCTGAATCTGAAATCTGAATCTGAAATCTGAATCTGAAATCTGAATCTGAAATCTGAATCTGAAATCTGAATCTGAAATCTGAATCTGAAATCTGAATCTGAAATCTGAATCTGAAATCTGAATCTGAAATCTGAATCTGAAATCTGAATCTGAAATCTGAATCTGAAATCTGAATCTGAATCTGAAATCTGAATCTGAAATCTGAATCTGAAATCTGTATCTGAAATCTGAATCTGAAATCTGAATCTGAAATCTGAATCTGAAATCTGAATCTGAAATCTGAATCTGAAATCTGAATCTGAAATCTGAATCTGAAATCTGAATCTGAAATCTGAATCTGAATTCTGAATCTGAAATCTAAATCTGAAATCTGAATCTGAAATCTGAATCTGAAATCTGAATCTGAAATCTGAATCTGAAATCTGAATCTGAAATCTGAATCTGAAATCTGAATCTGAAATCTGAATCTGAAATCTGAATCTGAAATCTGAATCTGAAATCTGAATCTGAAATCTGAATCTGAAATCTGAATCTGAAATCTGAATCTGAAATCTGAATCTGAAATCTGAATCTGAAATCTGAATCTGAAATCTGAATCTGAAATCTAAATCTGAAATCTGAATCTGAAATCTGAATCTGAAATCTGAATCTGAAATCTGAATCTGAAATCTGAATCTGAAATCTGAATCTGAAATCTGAATCTGAAATCTGAATCTGAAATCTGAATCTGAAATCTGAATCTGAAATCTGAATCTGAAATCTGAATCTGAAATCTGAATCTGAAATCTGAATCTGAAATCTGAATCTGAAATCTGAATCTGAAATCTGAATCTGAAATCTGAATCTGAAATCTGAATCTGAAATCTGAATCTGAAATCTGAATTTGAAATCTGAATCTAAAAATCTGAATCTGAAATCTGAATCTGAAATCTGAATCTGAAATCTGAATCTGAAATCTAAATCTGAAATCTGAATCTGAAATCTGAATCTGAAATCTGAATCTGAAATCTGAATCTGAAATCTGAATCTGAAATCTGAATCTGAAATCTGGATCTGAAATCTGAATCTGAAATCTGAATCTGAAATCTGAATCTGAAATCTGAATCTGAAATCTGAATCTGAAATCTGAATCTGAAATCTGAATCTGAAATCTGAATCTGAAATCTGAATCTGAAATCTGAATCTGAAATCTGAATCTGAAATCTGAATCTGAAATCTGAATCTGAAATCTGAATCTGAAATCTGAATCTGAAATCTGAATCTGAAATCTGAATCTGAAATCTGAATCTGAAATCTGAATCTGAAATCTGAATCTGAAATCTGAATCTGAAATCTGAATCTGAAATCTGAATCTGAAATCTGAATCTGAAATCTGAATCTGAATCTGAAATCTGAATCTGAATCTGAAATCTGAATCTGAAATCTGAATCTGAAATCTGAAATCTGAACCTGAAATCTGAATCTAAAATCTGAATCTAAAATCTGAATCTGAAATCTGAAATCTGAATCTGAAATCTGAATCTGAAATCTGAATCTGAAATCTGAATCTGAAATCTGAATCTGAAATCTGAATCTGAAATCTGAATCTGAAATCTGAATCTGAAATCTGAATCTGAAATCTGAATCTGAAATCTGAATCTGAAATCTGAATCTGAAATCTGAATCTGAAATCTGAATCTGAAATCTGAATCTGAAATCTGAATCTGAAATCTGAATCTGAAATCTGAATCTGAAATCTGAATCTGAAATCTGAATCTGAAATCTGAATCTGAAATCTGAATCTGAAATCTGAATCTGAAATCTGAATCTGAAATCTGAATCTGAAATCTGAATCTGAAATCTGAATCTGAAATCTGAATCTGAAATCTGAATCTGAAATCTGAATCTGAAATCTGAATCTGAAATCTGAATCTGAAATCTGAATCTGAAATCTGAATCTGAAATCTGAATCTGAAATCTGAATCTGAAATCTGAATCTGAAATCTGAATCTGAAATCTGAATCTGAAATCTGAATCTGAATTCTGAATCTGAAATCTGAATCTGAAATCTGAATCTGAAATCTGAATCTGAAATCTGAATCTGAAATCTAAATCTGAAATCTGAATCTGAAATCTGAATCTGAAATCTGAATCTGAAATCTGAATCTGAAATCTGAATCTGAAATCTGAATCTGAAATCTGAATCTGAAATCTGAATCTGAAATCTGAATCTGAAATCTGAATCTGAAATCTGAATCTGAAATCTGAATCTGAAATCTGAATCTGAAATCTGAATCTGAAATCTGAATCTGAAATCTGAATCTGAAATCTGAATCTGAAATCTGAATCTGAAATCTGAATCTGAAATCTGAATCTGAAATCTGAATCTGAAATCTGAATCTGAAATCTGAATCTGAAATCTGAATCTGAAATCTGAATCTGAAATCTGAATCTGAAATCTGAATCTGAAATCTAAATCTGAAATCTGAATTTGAAATCTGAATCTAAAAATCTGAATCTGAAATCTGAAATCTGAATCTGAAATCTGAATCTGAAATCTGAATCTGAAATCTGAATCTGAAATCTGAATCTGAAATCTGGATCTGAAATCTGAATCTGAAATCTGAAATCTGAATCTGAAATCTGAATCTGAAATCTGAATCTGAAATCTGAATCTGAAATCTGAATCTGAAATCTGAATCTGAAATCTGAATCTGAAATCTGAATCTGAAATCTGAATCTGAAATCTGAATCTGAAATCTGAATCTGAAATCTGAATCTGAAATCTGAATCTGAAATCTGAATCTGAAATCTGAATCTGAAATCTGAATCTGAAATCTGAATCTGAAATCTGAATCTGAAATCTGAATCTGAAATCTGAATCTGAAATCTGAATCTGAAATCTGAATCTGAAATCTGAATCTGAAATCTGAATCTGAAATCTGAATCTGAAATCTGAATCTGAAATCTGAATCTGAAATCTGAATCTGAAATCTGAATCTGAAATCTGAATCTGAAATCTGAATCTGAAATCTGAATCTGAAATCTGAATCTGAAATCTGAATCTGAAATCTGAATCTGAAATCTGAATCTGAAATCTGAATCTGAAATCTGAATCTGAAATCTGAATCTGAAATCTGAATCTGAAATCTGAATCTGAAATCTGAATCTGAAATCTGAATCTGAAATCTGAATCTGAAATCTGAATCTGAAATCTGAATCTGAAATCTGAATCTGAAATCTGAATCTGAAATCTGAATCTGAAATCTGAATCTGAAATCTTAATCTGAAATCTGAATCTGAAATCTGAATCTGAAATCTGAATCTGAAATCTGAATCTGAAATCTGAATCTGAAATCTGAATCTGAAATCTGAATCTGAAATCTGAATCTGAAATCTGAATCTGAAATCTGAATCTGAAATCTGAATCTGAAATCTGAATCTGAAATCTGAATCTGAAATCTGAAATCTGAATCTGAAATCTGAATCTGAAATCTGAATCTGAAATCTGAATCTGAAATCTGAATCTGAAATCTGAATCTGAAATCTGAATCTGAAATCTTGTGGCAGATCTCTTGCCGGAATTTTTAAATTGCAGCAATCTTGCTGCTCTGCAATCTGTGCACGAAATGAAAAGAGTGCGTCAGATGCGAATCAAACCATTAATGAATAAAAACCATAAACCTTAAGCTTACCTTGATGTTTCTGGTGATATGTTCACGCTCGGAACATCACGCTCCTCTTCTCGGCAAGAAAACGACGCAAGAATCCCTTCAGCGCTCGAGGCTGGAACACCAGCTTGAAACGCCTTGTTGGGCGGCAATTCCCGGCATCAAACACTGGCCTTTGCTCGGGGCCGGATCACGAGCAAGGTCCTTTTGGCGCTGGGGGCCGGATGAACAAATGGCCACTCAATCAGCACTCACAAACCCGACATCCACTTATGGACATTGCTCGGGGTCGGAACACGAGCAACGTCCCTCTTGGCGCTGGTGGCCGAAATAAAAAAACAGCACCTTAATCGGCGCTTAAACAACGGCACTCAAATTCCCTTCGGCGCTCGTGGCCGGAATACAAATAACCGCTGACCCGGTTTTGTTCTCCGGGGTAACTTCCCCTACGGCGCTAGTGGCCGGGGAATAAAGTACAGTAGGCAAGAGTGCCTGAAATAATTTGCAATCCGCTCCGGTGGTGTTGGTCGCTGCGCACTGAGGGTCACCACAGTTCACTTCGAGGTGAACAGCTCCCTCAAGTGCTGGCCGGAATTGACTTCTCTTCGGCAGTAAGCACCCTTGAAGCGATCCAACACCGGTAGTCTCCTGCAAGCGATGATCCAACGCGGCGACGATTCCACGTGTGTGTGGAAAATGCCACACCACAAAAAAGCCCTGCAACATGACCATCATTAGTTTTTTATTCCTAACCACAAAATTATGATTGCCTACCTCTTTTCAGAAGGCCTCTTCGTGCTGGATCTCGTCGGATCTTCGCTGGGTCGATTCGGACGCAAAGGGGTTCCTTTCCCTTGGCACTATCCGGAATTCCTGTGTAAAAAACGAAGGGTAATTGCAGTTAGCATTCTGCAAACGAAATCTTTGCTGGCCGTTACCCGTCTTCCGGGTCTGAATGACGGAATTGTTGTTTTAGTAGGAAAATGTCATCAGACATTCACTTACCCGAATCTCGGAGTGTTGACGGGTTGTTTGCTGCGGACCACAATTTCTTAATTAGCGTTTTCCAAACTTTTGGAAAGACGCGTCGGGAAAACGTGTGAAGCTTTTTTCCCACTTTTTCTGTTTGGTCAAATGTCACTTGATATGTGGTAGACCGGTCGGCGTGTACGTCTAAATTTTATGTGATTTTAGACTTTGGGTTTTTTGTGACCCAGTCAATAATTGTAACACAATCTACAATTTATCTTAAAATTTTGTGAATTTTTATGACAAATTCACAAAATTTTACCAGCGTTATGTTTCGGTCTTATAACAGGAGAAGTCTTGTTATCTTAACTAATACACTCTCGACAAATTATTCTCTGCGATCTTTGCAGCTACGATGAGTGTTTGATATCTCTTACAATTGCAAAATGTTGCAATTTAACTTAGTGCTAATGCTTGAACTTAAGCTTCGCTGATCTCGTTGTCAGCCTTCCAGCTATGCTCTGGAAAATTTGCTTACTGCTAACGTATATGCTTCTCCTGTTCGGATTTTTCTCTGTGGTGTGGTTGAATGGTTCTTTGGTCTTGGGCTATGGTTTGGTGGCTTTTGGGTGTGGTTTCTTGATGATGGTAGTTCTTTGGAAGAAGACTCAAAACTTAAGTAATACACTCTCGATAAATCCTCCCGCAATTTGCGGCTACGACGAGTGTCTTGGTGTCTCACAAAACTGCATAGCGCTTGCAGCTTATGTTCGGGCTAATACTTGAACTAAAATTTGAACTGATTGCATTCTGTGTCAATCAGCATTCCAGCTAAGTTCTGGAAGATGTGCTTCATAGGTACTGTTGTATTTGCTTCTCTCCGTAGAACATTCATCTGTATTCTTCGTTTGATGGGGTGGCTATTGCTTAGGTTATGGTTGGTGGAGTATGTTTGTTGAGGGTTTGATTATTATGTCTTTAGAACTACAATATCTGATTATACTACAATGAGGAATTATGGACATGATAAGAATGGAATATTTTGCCTTGGATTTTGATTTGTTTAACATTAATTTTGCGATATGATGACTTAGAGTCTTGACCGATTAGCGATAATTTTCAATTGACATTATTGTTCATTGATTAACTTGAAGTATTTTTACTTAACCGCGCTGCGTATTTTTAGCTTGACAGATGTTTCCAAGCATGGTTCGGCGACTGATGTCTTCATTCATAACTGTGTCGACTTCAGGTTGTTCTACCTGTTGGTGTTTTCGAATGATTGTTGCTTACTAACAGTTGTTTACAGGTATGGCAGTCTAGTAAAGCTTGATGTTGTTTCGTTTTTTGTCAAAGAGCATTTTTTGGTACCGCGAGGCGTATTTTATGCTGCTAGTGGTTCTAGGCATAGTTTGTTGACTTTGTCGTTTTTTACAGCTTCGTGGTTCTAGCGATATTACACGTTCGAAGAACTGGATTGTTTTCTTCGGCCGCTGTGCGTGTTTTGATGTTGCTAGTAGTCCTGGATGTTGCTGGTTGACTTTAGTCATTATTCATAGCTGCGTGGTGTAGTGATGTTTTGTTTTTTGGTGAAGGATTGATTCTTAGCCGCTGTACGTATTTTGGTGTTGATGTTAGTTCTCGACGTAGTTCGTTGACTTTGCCGTAGTTCATAGCTGTTTCTTGTTGTGCTGTTTAGCACTCGGTGAACGGTTTAATTACTTTGCCGCTGTGCGTATTTTGAAGTTGCTAGTTGGTTGACTGTTTGGTTGTCGTCTTTCGTAGCTGCGTGGTTTGCCGATGCCGATATGCGTGTTTCGATGTTGCTAGTTGTTCTTTTGGAGACCGGAGTGTCTGCTTTGCCGCTTTGCGTGTTTTGGTGTTGTTTGTTGGTTGGCTGTTATATTTGCCTTCGTACATAGCTGATTATTTTCTGATGTTTCTCGTTCGGTTGACGGTTTGATTTCTTCGCCGCTTTGCGTGTTTTGTTGTTGTTTGTTGGTTGACTGTGTGGATTGTCATCTTACATAGCTGATTTAGTCCGATGTTTCTCGTTCGGTTAACGGTTTGTCTTATTCGCCGCTTTGCGTGTTTTGTTGTTGTTCGTTGGCTGACTGTGTGGATTGTCATCTTACGTAGCTGATTTAGTCCGATGTTTCTCGTTCGGTTAACGGTTTGTTTTCTTCGCCGCTTTGCGTGTTTTGTTGTTGTTCGTTGGCTGACTGTGTGGATGTCATCTTACGTAGCTGATTTAGTCCGATGTTTCTCGTTCGGTTAACGGTTTGTTTTCTTCGCCGCTTTGCGTGTTTTGTTGTTGTTCGTTGGCTGACTGTGTGGATGTCATCTTACGTAGCTGATTTAGTCCGATGTTTCTCGTTCGGTTAACGGTTTGTTTTCTTCGCCGCTTTGCGTGTTTTGTTGTTGTTCGTTGGCTGACTGTGTGGATGTCATCTTACGTAGCTGATTTATATAATGGAACAGGATTTTAATCCGATTTGATGTCTTTGGCGTGGTATACACCCTGGTAGTCGCTGGAGACATCTTCTAATCGGTAGTTGTTAGCGCCTATCCGTTCTCTTACGAAACAAGGAACAAATTTGGGTCCCAGTTTTTTCGTTTCCTGTTTTGACTTCGATGAAAGCTGAAACGATCTTCTCCAAACTAGTTGACCTACTTCGAAACTCCTATTTCGGGCTCGAAGGTCGTACCTTGCCCTGCTTTTTTCGTGAGCATCTCGAATTCGCTGTCTTACAAAGTCATGTACTTTTGATAGTGCTTTGATTCGTTTCTGCTGCTCTTCCTGAGGATTCTTGGAAGCGTTCAGATCCTGTATCTTGTAGTTTTCGGTGAACACGATCATTTCTCGGCCGTAGTTAGCGAAGTGTGGCGAGATCCCGGATACTTCGTGTCTCGCTGTGTTGATCGCGCAAACTATCTGCTGCAGATGTTCGTCCCATGATCGGTGGTCGTCATCGATGAGTGCTCGTACACAAGTGATGAGTGTGCGATTCACCCGCTCGGCGTTATTGCACATTGGTGAATAGAAAGCAGTTTTCATGTGCTCAATCTTGTATCTTCGGAGTAAAGAGACAAACGCAATGGCTTTAAATTGAGATCCGTTGTCTGTTAGTATTATGCGAGGCGTTGAGAATTTAAGGAATACATATTTCTCTAGAAAATTTATCATTCCGCCAGTTTCAGCAGATCTGAACGGTTGAGCGATTACATATTTTGTAAACCAGTCGACAATCACGAGGATTACTGTGTTCCCTTTCTTCGACCTTACTAGCGGACCGACCCAGTCGATCGATACTAATTCCCATGGTTGAGCTGCAGGTTTCAGACCTCCCATTGTCGGTGTTAAGCATTCATTTGGCGCCTTGACTGCCTTGCAAACGGAACAGTTTCGTACATATTTCTTGACGTCTACTGCCATGTTTGGCCAATAGAATGATTTTTGTATTTTCTGCAACGTGCGATCTGCACCCAGGTGCGCTGCTGTAGGTATGTCGTGATGCTTTCGTATTACCTCCTGCCTTGCTTCATCGGGAATAACCTGCTTCCAAACGTGCGTTCTTGCACCAACTTCATCTGTAGTGGTGCAGTGTTTGAATAGTTCACCTTGAACGATGCGAAAATTCGGGAATTTATCGGGATCTTCGGTAGTTCCTTTTACTAAGTTCGAATACCATGGATCGTTGGATAGCTGTAGTGAGTTGATTTCGATTCTGCTTAAGCAGTCTGGTACTTTGTTCAATGCTCCTTTTCGATATTTTATATCAAACTGGAAGGCGTTGAGTCGCAGAATCCATCGGGACATCAGAGCTGATGGGTTTTTCATGTTTCGAAGATATTTCAAACTAGCATGGTCACAATACACGATAAATCGGGAGCCTTCGACGTATCCCCTGAATTTTTCAATACATCTTATAACCGCCAAGCATTCACGCTTCACTGGGGAATATTTTCGTTCAGACGATGAAAGTTTCTCTGAGTGGTAACAAATAGCTTTTTCCTCTGCATCCTCTCCTTGAGTCAGGACTCCACCGATGGCTATTTCACTAGCATCACATGCTATTTGAAAAGGTTTTGTGTAGTCTGGCGTTGTTAGAACTGGTGCAGTGGTTAGACATTGTTTGAGACGTTGAAAAGCTAATTCGGCATCTTCGGACCATCGAAATTTCGTTTTGGATCTCGTCAGTTCTGTCAGTGGTACAGCAACTTTGGCGAAGTTCTTGATAAAGCGCCTGTACCAGCCAGCCATACCTAGAAAACGTTGGACATCTTTTCGGTTAGTGGGCTGTGGGAAATTGGTGATTGCTGATGTTTTGTCGGGGTCAATGTTCCACCCGTTCTCGTCCAGAACGTACCCTAAATATTTCAGTTTGGGTAAACAAAAGCTCGATTTCTTTTTGTTAATGGTGAATCCTGCGTTTCGGAGTCGATAGGCTACTTCTTTTAACAGGTGTACAAATCTGTCGAAGGAATTGGCTGCGATGATTATATCATCCAGATATGCGAAAACTTCAGGTTCCAAATCAATAAACAAACTCGTCATAACTCTGGCAAGTGCCTGGCTAGCAGTGCAAAGTCCGAATGGAACTACGCAATACTGGAAATGACCGCGCTGTGGAATTGTGAATGCAGTTTTTGGTTTCGAGGCGTGGTCTAATGGTATTTGCCAAAAAGCTGCTTCTAGATCGATTGACGCCAACCATTTACTTCCGCTGAGATTCTGCATTATTGCTGCTATTTGAGGAATGGGAAAAGCTTCTGGCACTACGATTTTGTTCAGTCCTCTTGCGTCCAAACACAAGCGTATCGAATCGTCTTTCTTACGAACTGCTACTACAGGAGAGTTCCACGGACAGCAGAAAGCTTCTTCTATCACACCCATCTTTAACATCCTGTCAACTTCCTTATTAACATCTTGCAGAATGAAGCGAGACACTGTGTAGAACCGTTGCTTCACTGGTTTTGCTCCATTGGTGTCAATTGTGTGAGTGTACAGATGTGTTCTTCCTAGCTTGCCTGTCGATTCAGATGAAGGGAATTCTTCCACTGCTTCTTTCAATCGCTGTTTTTGTTGCTCAGATAGACTGTTTAAGCGAGCATTGTTGTCTTCTGCGATGCTGTTCACGAGTAATTTCATTTGAAATTTGTTAAAGAAATCCATTCCCAGAATAAAACTGTCAGGTAGGTTCTCTAAGCATATTACTGGCATAACGTGTCGCTTACCATTGAGTTCTAGCGGCAGCATGACGTAGTGTGATATGTTGTGTTTTGTGTTATCGGCTGTGAATATTGATCCTCGTCCTGGAATTTTCTGTAGTTTAAGAGTTTCCGCAATTTTGGTTTTACTACCTCCTAGGAGTGAACACATTGCTCCTGTGTCCAGCATGCCTTTCATCGGGATTCCTCTGCATGTCACGTCAAGATACGGCCTGTTATCAATTGTGGTGATGTTGTGTACTGCTATGTTTGACTGGCCGAAGTTTTTAACTGTACATTTGGTGGGGTCGAGTTTGGTTTTCGGCAGCAAAATTGGACCCTCTAGCAGTTGCCGCCTCGGGCGTTTCCCGGATGGCTTTGCATGAGATCTCTGGCCATTTGGATACAATCAGTACAGTTCCGTACCGTGTAACCTTGCTTCCCGCAACGATAGCAAAACAGGTGTGTTTTCGGAAATGGGCACGTGAGGAAGAAATGATCATCTCTGCCGCATTGCCAGCATCTCAATGTCGTGGTCGGGTTGATTGGTGTTGGGCGATTCATCATTCTGAAGTTTTGCCCTTTATTGTCCACTTGAACTGCGTTGCAACCTGCACCATTCAGTTCATTTCCAAATTCGGATACTTCGGTCTGTCTTTCCCTTGTGGATTGATAGTTGTGTATCGATGGATCTAGAGGTATATTGCTGTCGTACTGTTGTGATGAGTCTAGCATGTTATGCTGCATCAACGACGAATTCCATTGTTGTGTGTTCTCACTTTCAATTGCGTTTATTCCGTGTTGAACTGTTGGCCTATTGTCCCTCTGCATCTGTGGTCTAAGCTGTCTGTAAACGTTTGCTCGTCCTAATTCTTGTGGTCGATTTGAATTTGCTGCGAAACTACCACTATTGATATTCGCTTCATCCACCTCTTCACATACTTTGATTAAGCTAGCCAGTGATGAAACTTGAGCGGCGATAGTTGCCAGCCTGAAGTGTTGATTCAAGTTCGTCCTAATGATGTGGAATTGGTCCATCTCCGAAAATGGAGGATCAGCTGCACCAAACATTAAAGTCATTTCCCAATTGAAAGTTTCAAAAGATTCATTCGGCTTTTGTACTCTGCAATATACTTGTTTTCTTATCAACTGTGCAAAGTCTCGTGGAATGAATTGTTGTTTAATTTTTGTTTTGAATTCGTCCCAGGAAATATATGCGTTGCATGACAAGCAAAACCAGTCTAAAGCTTTGCCAACTAGCAGAAATTTTATTTGTGACATCAACTCGTCACCATTCATGTCATCAGTCATTGCAAATTTCTCTACCTTCTTAATGAAAATAATCAGATCCAAAGGACTACCTTTTCCGTCATACTTAAAAGGCCAGGCGTGAATTGGTTTTCCTCTTGGTCCTCTTTGATGCCTATTCTGTTCCCTGAGAATCGAAAGCAATACTTCATCTCGGAGCTCCTGCGACATTTCATTGTTCTGATTCTCCCGATGTAAACCTCGATGCCTCTGAGAATTGCCTCGATCTGGTAACGGCGGCGCCTGATGCATCTCTACTTGCTGCAGAGCTGCATTAGTGTTTTGATGAAGTGTCTGATGATTCTGGATTACTTGTTGTGGCTGCGCAATGGGTAACTGCCTCAGTCTTTCCAAGATCTCTTCCAACAGCTCCGTTTGATTCCTTTTGTTGGAATCGATGTCACGTCTCGCATCTGCGTTGGTGTTGGATTTGGGGATTGCTCCAGTTCTCTGCATAGTTTCCATCCGACGACTTAAATTGACCGGATCTGTCGATGGTACAGTTGCACCCCTGGTGCTTCGATCGTTCCTCAAATCCTCTTCACCGAAACCTCTAAAAGGGCTGGATGTTCTCGGCATACTGTCCGAAATCGTCAAATTTGCTGCTGCCTCAAGCTGAGTGTTGTCTACACCACCAGTATCTTCATTCGATGTCAATATTGTATGTAACTGTTTCACTTCACTTGTAAGTTGCACTAGTAACTCACTACGCGGTTGATCCTTAGGAATTAAATCCAATCTATTGCGGTAATGCTCAAGACGCGAAAGCAATTGCTTTTTCGAATTCGAATCGTTATCAATGACAGCTTTACGTGTATTTAATTTCATCGCTTCTAAGTTTGTTAAACATATGTTGAGATTATCTTCAATATTCATCACGTGATCTGAGGACTTAGCAAAAGTGTTTGCTTTTTTCTCCTCCGTGATTAATGATCGCAACGCACTAAGTTTAGTTCTGCGATTGCTAAAACCAAGGTCAAATTTGTTTCTGAGCCGAAGCTCGTAATCAATTTCCTCATCATTCAAATCAATTATGTCCATTTTAAATTTTATTTTTGTAGTATTTTACAAAAGTTCTATTTTATTCGGGCGCCAATGTGGCAGATCTCTTGCCGGAATTTTTAAATTGCAGCAATCTTGCTGCTCTGCAATCTGTGCACGAAATGAAAAGAGTGCGTCAGATGCGAATCAAACCATTAATGAATAAAAACCATAAACCTTAAGCTTACCTTGATGTTTCTGGTGATATGTTCACGCTCGGAACATCACGCTCCTCTTCTCGGCAAGAAAACGACGCAAGAATCCCTTCAGCGCTCGAGGCTGGAACACCAGCTTGAAACGCCTTGTTGGGCGGCAATTCCCGGCATCAAACACTGGTCTTTGCTCGGGGCCGGATCACGAGCAAGGTCCTTTTGGCGCTGGGGGCCGGATGAACAAATGGCCACTCAATCAGCACTCACAAACCCGACATCCACTTATGGACATTGCTCGGGGTCGGAACACGAGCAACGTCCCTCTTGGCGCTGGTGGCCGAAATAAAAAAACAGCACCTTAATCGGCGCTTAAACAACGGCACTCAAATTCCCTTCGGCGCTCGTGGCCGGAATACAAATAACCGCTGACCCGGTTTTGTTCTCCGGGGTAACTTCCCCTACGGCGCTAGTGGCCGGGGAATAAAGTACAGTAGACAAGAGTGCCTGAAATAATTTGCAATCCGCTCCGGTGGTGTTGGTCGCTGCGCACTGAGGGTCACCACAGTTCACTTCGAGGTGAACAGCTCCCTCAAGTGCTGGCCGGAATTGACTTCTCTTCGGCAGTAAGCACCCTTGAAGCGATCCAACACCGGTAGTCTCCTGCAAGCGATGATCCAACGCGGCGACGATTCCACGTGTGTGTGGAAAATGCCACACCACAAAAAAGCCCTGTAACATGACCATCATTAGTTTTTTATTCCTAACCACAAAATTATGATTGCCTACCTCTTTTCAGAAGGCCTCTTCGTGCTGGATCTCGTCGGATCTTCGCTGGGTCGATTCGGACGCAAAGGGGTTCCTTTCCCTTGGCACTATCCGGAATTCCTGTGTAAAAAACGAAGGGTAATTGCAGTTAGCATTCTGCAAACGAAATCTTTGCTGGCCGTTACCCGTCTTCCGGGTCTGAATGACGGAATTGTTGTTTTAGTAGGAAAATGTCATCAGACATTCACTTACCCGAATCTCGGAGTGTTGACGGGTTGTTTGCTGCGGACCACAATTTCTTAATTAGCGTTTTCCAAACTTTTGGAAAGACGCGTCGGGAAAACGTGTGAAGCTTTTTTCCCACTTTTTCTGTTTGGTCAAATGTCACTTGATATGTGGTAGACCGGTCGGCGTGTACGTCTAAATTTTATGTGATTTTAGACTTTGGGTTTTTTGTGACCCAGTCAATAATTGTAACAATCTGAATCTGAAATCTGAATCTGAAATCTGAATCTGAAATCTGAATCTGAAATCTGAATCTGAAATCTGAATCTGAAATCTGAATCTTAAATCTGAATCTGCAATCTGATTATAAAATCTGAACTTGAATCTGAAAACTGAATCTAAAATCTTAAATATGAATCAGAAATATGAATCTTAAATCTTCTTCTGAATTTAAAATCTGAATGTCAAATGGAAATCTGATGTTTTAAATATTCACTTCCAGATTTTTTCAGTTTTATTTTAAATTTCTCATTCGAAAACTTTAGGCATTTTAAATAATCCCAGAAAAACTCCAGAACTTTTCCAGAAACTGGATCCCTTATCAGGTCTCAAGGCTCCACATCGATGCCAGAAAAATATATAGGGAGCCAATGATGAATGGCGCCTGGAAGAAATCGAAGAAGCGAATCGACCGACCTTGAACATAACGGCGCGCCCTCTGGAGGAGGCGCTGCTGTATTTTTATTGTTATAGATGTTGAAGGGCATGGATTGAGACGGCAGAAGGGAGACAAAAAAAAGCAACAGTAGCTAACCAATTCATTCAAAACGCAACGACGTTTTGCGGCTCCCTTCTTCTGACGGCTGACGTTTCATGTGGTGCGGTAGATGTTTACGGTTGTTGCTGACGTCAGCCTCACAGCGAACAGTTATCTTTTCCTGTGGCGGGATGGATTTTCATGTTTCACTTTTATTTCGATGCCTAGAGCCTGTAAGGATGTTCGAGTTCAGCGGAGGACAACGGGAAGGATTACGACTGGTATCGATTTTTTAACTCATAGAAGTCGGAAGTAAACAGACGATTGTGTGTGATGGCAGCGAACACCTGGTATCAAAATTAGAAGCCAGGACATGTTGGATAATCTTCACGAGAGAATCGATCAGGTACTACTTGGTACTACTTGGTACTACTACGTAATACTTGACTAAAAAATTAACATTTGGAAACAAATATGCTTTATATTTAAAAATAGTTTGATATTTATCATGAATTTTTTATACTCTGAAACTTTTCTGATAATGTCTTTAAAAAGCTTTCAACCAAAATAGTTCTTTCACAGTTACTTTTTTTTGTTCATAGCGCGTCTGCCAGCAAAACACAATGATTTGAGAATATAAAGCCTAGCTTTTCTTTTTCTCATTGCTTACCAAAATTAAAAACAAAACAGCAAAATTACCAACCATTTTTAACAATCTGAAGAAAGCTCACTGAACCTTAATCAAATATCAAATCCTCTGTTTACATCGAAAGTAACATGAAGTGTTGACCGAGAGCACCGCAACATTGTTTTCCGAAATTGTCTCCTTTGCATTTCTGCAAATTGCACAGTTCAAAACCCAAAACTGCAACCTTCTATCCGAAAATTTCTAAGAGCAAGTTCACTGGTGTTGGGAAAAAGTGGTAGAAATTTTGTCTTTTTTTGCTCATTTTGAAAATTATTCCATTCAAAAACATTTTCAAGATCTGTGGCCTTCAAGATTTTTAACAACACGTGTTGTAGTTTCGCATGCTGTGAAAAATAGCTTTTTTTTGTTTCGATTATAGTCGTTTAACCATCTGACGGCGGATTGGCGGATCGTTATTGAAAAACTTATCCGGTACAACTGTGTTCGATGTTTACTCTTGGGCTCGAACTCGTGGACATCGGCTCAGGAGACAATAGACTTGCCAACTGAGCTATATCACAAGCCCAAGTGAAAAATAGCAATATTTCTATCACATACGGCTGAAAAAGAAACAGTCCTGTAAACAAATACAACGCCCAAAGATCTTGAAAACATTTTTGCATGGTAAAATTTTCAAAATGTAAAAATTTCTAGCATTTTTTTCTCAACACCAGTGAACTTGCTCTAATGTTATGTTGGTAAAAAGAGGGCCGCATAGATTGAAAGACTATGGGGAAGTTGGAATCACAAATCGTTGTTTTTTAAGTTTTTTAGACCGTGGAAGTTATCAGACTGATTATAGGCCATAACGCCGTAAAAAAGTTCGTCTATAAGAGGTAAGCAAGCCGAAGGCAGATCCTCAAGCAGTAGATAGGAATTTAGGCCGTGAAGATCTTCAGGCTTTCGTACGCTTCAAGTCGGAGAGATCTTTAGGCCACAGAGATCTTTTAACTTCAGAGGTATTCAAGGCACACAGGTGTTTAGGCTGCGTAGGCCTTGAGATAGCAAAGGTCTTCAGACTTTGAAGTTAACCTCATGCCGTAAAGATCTTCAGCCAGAACCATAGTGACTTTAAGACTGAAGAGGACTTCAGGCCGTTAGAAATATTGGGAAGTAGAAGTAGAAGAGTATGCTTTCAAAGTAGTCGATGATTCCTTTGAAATCAGCCACAGTATTTGAAAGACCAATTTACTAGTATTTCAATAGCTACTTGCTCGCATCCTCAGTGGTTTATCGATAATATAGATAGAATAGAAAACTTCAGACCATCTTCTGTCTGTAGTACAGGTTTTTTCACAAGAAGAATTTAGACTGCCAAGCTTAAATCATAGAAGTCTTATGGCAGCAGAGGTCTTTAGGTCGTAGAGGCTATAAGCAGTAGAGTAAATTAGGACATATGGGTCCTTAGCTCGTATACAGGTTTATGCCGCCGGGATCGTAGAGGTCTTCATACCATACAGGTCTTCAAGTCGTACAGGACTTCAGGCAGTAGAAGTCTTCAACCAAGTTCAAAGGCCGAGAAATACAGGCCATAAAGTCTAAATGTCTAAGAGATCTTCAGGCAACAGAATAGTGAAGGGCATTGAGGTCTTCAGGTTTTAGAAGTATGAAAATGTAGATTTTTTTTCGGTCGTTAGTTTTGAGAGGTCTTCAGTCCGTAGAAGATTTCAGAAGACGAGCCGTAGAACTTTTTGAGTCGTGGAATTATTTAGACAAAAGAGGTCATAAGGTCATTAGTCTCTGGCTCTAAAAGAATTAGATCTAAGAGTTCATTAGACCGTGAAGGTCTTTTGATCGTAGGGGGCTCTAGATTATAAAGGTTTCTACGCCGTAAGGGTCTTTAAAACTTAGATATCATTAGGGATTTTTAGACCGTAGTGGTCATTTTGTCGTTATGATCTTTAAATTGAAGAGATTATCGACTGGAAAAGTTTTAAAGCTGTAGAAATTTTTAGGATGTAGAGGTCAGTAGACCCTAAAGGTCTTTAAGCCGTCCAGTTTTTTATACACCACACAGATTTTGAGGCCACAGAGTGGGGAGTAGATACCTATATCACTTGACTTCTGGTAGCATGTGAGGCCGAAGATATCATTAAAGCTAACCAATCTGTTAAAGTGAAGAGATCGTCGAGTTGCTGAGGTGTTCAGACCGTAAAATTCTTGAGACATTGCACAAATTCAATATCTTTCCTCATACACAAAACAAATCTATGAAAAAAATACTTTCCTTTAGTGAAAATGTCCGGAAAATCGATTGGACCTAATTTCAGACACCGCACTAGCTTTCGAACGGAGTTTTAGTGAGTTTTTAACCCCTAATTCTCCTATATTTTGAAAACAATCCGGAAAAAACTAATATGGACTTAAGAATTTGGAAAAAAAAAACTAGACCTATCTTGTGTGACTTTTTCTTAAGAATCGAATGGATGCTGTTTGAGTCAGCGTACGCTTCGAAAAATGGATTTAAGGCTGTTTTTACCCTCAATTCCCCAACGTTTTCAATTATTTTAGAAGGACTTGAAAATTTTGAACCAAATTGAACATATCTTGAGTAATTTTTTCCGAGGAATCCAACGAAGCCTCTTTACGTCATCGCACGCGATGGAAACATGAATTATGGCTGTTTTACCCTCAATTCCTCTACATTTTTCTATTAGTTCAGTAAAAAGCATATTCGGATTTGAAAATTTCGAACCAAATGGGGCGTATCTTGTGTGATTTTTTCCGAAGAATCCAAAGAACCTATTTGAGCCACCGCAAACATTGGAAACAAGAGTTATGACTAGTTTACCCTCAATTTCCCAACTTTTTTCAAATAGTTCAGAAAACAGCCATAACTCCAGTTTTCAACCCGTGCGGTGGTTCAAATAGGCTTCGATAGGTTCCTCGGAAAAAAAAATCACATTTTGTTCAAAATTTTGAAGTCCCAACATGCATTTTTCTTAAATAATTGAACAATGTAGGGGATTTTAGGGTAAAAGCAGCTATAACTCCATCTTCCAAAGCGTCCAGTAGATCAAACAGCCTTCATTGGATTTCTCATAAAAAACACATAAGATGAATACGTCTTATTTGATAAAAGTTTTTCAGATCCGAACATTCTTTTTCTGAACTATTTGAAAAATGTTGGGAAATTGAAAATAAAAAAAGGCATAATTTCTTTTCATCGATTGCGGTGACTCAAATAAGTTTCGTTGGATTCCTCGGAAAAAATCACACAAGATACGTTCCATTTGGTTCAAAATTTTCAAGCCCGAATATGCTTTTTCCGGAAATAATTGAAAAATGTTGGAAAATTGATGGTAAAATCAGCTATAAGTCCATTTTCCAAAGCATGTGGTGGCTCAAACAGCCTCCATTCGATTATTCAGAAGAAAAACCCGATTTAATACACTTATCAGTGGATTGGAGGCTTTCTTACAGAGTGTCAATTATCTTTGGAAATAAATGACACAATAATGGATTCCTTATTTCTGAATTATTTATTATTAATCTATAAAAAAGATTATGATTAAAGAAAATCGATAGCAAAAATTACTAAACTCAATATAAAAAAAAGGTGCCCAGTACGTTTTTTGGAGGATAAACGAACTTATATTCAACGAGTTCATTTATAATCCAAATAATTCAAACTGTTAAAGTTTGAGAGCCACATATCTCGACGCTCACTAGTGGTCAAGGGGTTAACCTCCTAAACTCTCATGCTAGATGGCGTGGGATCAATTCTCTGCTGTTTTATGAAATTTTTGTCAAATTTTTGATCGCCTTTGTACTTAATTTAGCGATTGCTGGCTACTGCTGCTGAGCAAATGGCTACCTTTTTTGGAGCCAACGTAAGCATGATATGTTCTATGGAATAGAAAAATTTTAAACAATTTTGATTTTTTTTTGGTTTTGAGATAGGTCCTACAAGAAAAAAAATCCAATTTTTTGATACTAAATTCATCAAAATCGTGAAACCTAGAATAGGAGTTAATGTGTTAAGAACGTTTTTATGGAACATACAAATTCCCGGACATCATCGTAACTCGTCGAGCTGAGTCGATTGGTACCTATAAAGTGGGGTCTTGGACCCTTAATTAATGATATCCCCAACTGACCGTTCCCTATGCCTTTCTGTAAGAAAGCCAAAAAAACACTCAGGATGGGTATATTTTTGCTCAAAATTCTCAAGTCTTAATAAGATTTTTTCTGAATTGTTTTCAAAATATAGGGGAATAACGATATAAAGAGGCACTATAATTCCGTTCTTAAGCTCGTGCGTCGTCTGAAACTACGTCCCAACAATCGTGCAAACAATCTACATTGCATAAAATCGAAAAATCGAATTATTTAGGATCAACGTTTGTAAAAATCGTTGTCAAAATTTTCGGCGTTTTCAGTCTTCTAAAAAGTTTGGGAAACGATGTTTTTTCAAAACATCCGACGTTTAGGCATTTATTATGCTTTTTTCAAGGATTCAGAAACATGTTCAGGGAATGTTTATAAAATATAATGGTTAGTTATTGTACTGTTTAGTGTTCTACTTAATATTCTATATGATAAAAATATTTTTGAAAACCCTAAAAAACTGGTGGTGTAAAAATTTATCTGAAAATGAAAGTTTAAAAAATGTTAAAATAATATAGTGTACTAACAGTGAACTATTGATTTAACCTTTCAATTTAATTTTCGAATCTATGAAACTGTAATTTTAGTAAAAAAAAGTTATGGTTTAGTATTTTTTTGTGATTGTCCTAAAACGGCTAAGACTGAAAAGGTCCAACTTCCTTATTTGCCTCATTTAGTATTCAAACTTATATGCAATGTTTCATGATTCTACCTACAGCTATGTTATGCTGTGTATGATATTTCCGTAGTGATTTTGATTATAATGTTCAAAAAGTTTTTGTTACTTGCTATTTGTGTTTGTTTATCAAACACTATCATTTGTAGACGAAAATTGTGTATTTGACATGACTATGCAGGTATTTTGAACTCCTTGAAAAATACACATCAACACAGAAATTGATATTTTTTCAATACATTCTCTGGACACGTTTCAGATTCTTTGAAAAAGGCATAATAAATGTCGAAACGTTGGATGATGAAAAAACATCATTAACACTTTTAGAAGACTTTATACGCCAAAAATCTCTACACTATACAGAACCAATCGATGGGAAATTTTAATGTTTGTAAAAATCTCATCGATAAGTGGTGATACGATTCCCAACTCTTCAGTTTGACTTTCGTTCTTACAACTGTTTGAATTTTTATAAGAATTAATCAAATTTTACTAATTTTAGCCAGAACCATTTCAGGTATTAAAAAAATAAATAAATTAACTAAATCAAAACAGTTGGGGAGAATGGGAATACTTGATCCTTTTTTCTTATATTCATGATATCTTTTTGGGAAAATTTAGCACCTCGCCGTCTCTTGCATTTTCTGACAGCGTGTAATTCCAAGTTTATATGCTCCAAAAGTTAGAACGATACATAAAGGTTGTTACCGTTCGTAATTATGGAGTCTTGAGTTTGTGCTCGTTTCCCACTAAACTTAAGGTAGACTTATTTTGAAATATATTTAAATTTATACAACACTACAGACAAACCCCTCACTACAGACAGTATAACACTTAAGTTGTATAAAACACTGGTCTAAGGAAAATATGAACGAGAAAGATAACGGAAAGAGAGAGATGGAAAGTTTAGGAGGGAAAATAGGGGGTTCGATAAGATATCGAACACGGCTAGTCGATCTCTTGTTGGCGGAATTCAGTGCAGCAGAGTTCGAGGCGTTTCCTAATCGAACTAAAGTGAAAGTTGAGCGTGATAAAGTGTTTAAAGGAAGGATCAGGTGAGAAATCAAATCATGTCTGGCTCTATAAGCATGTTTTGGGAATTACAACTATACGATTTCCCAGGACCCGAAAATATTGGCCTGCCTTAGCTGGGTGATCGAAACCAGTCTCAGCCCGAGAATCAAATGATAGCCTAGACAACCATTTCCGGCTTGATTATCTCGCATCCTTCATCCGCCCCTCACGAGTTATCACAACCTGCACCATCTGCCGAGATCTGACACCATCCGACAAGATCTGCCACCCTTGTAGCCGAAAATTCCGTCGAACTGCTCCTCCCATATATTTAGAGCACATGCGGTCTAACAAGTGGAATCCTAGTTGAACCCCCGAACCAATCATCTTCACCAGTCAATTCTCGTTGAGCCATCGAGACCAGCAGCCAGCAGCAACAAAACAGGTACCTATGAATAAAAACACACATACAAAACACACTGACACACAAACACGAGAAAATTTTGTAAGGTTAGGAAAAATAAACATTAAAAGTGTAAATAAGCTTTGCTCAGTCATTTTGGAAAGGAACTCCGATTTGCCCAATAGATCCAGGAGCCGACCTTGGGATCTCCGTCATCACACGCTCGAGCTCAGCCAACCAAAAGAAGGCCTTGTGTGCCCACTAGAACGCTGCAAGCTTTGTATGGAAATTTCAAATTCTGAAATTTTTGCAGCTCCCACAACTCTTTTTGGTAGCTTTTGCTGCCAGAAATAGCAATAGCAATTTTTGGAAGCGATCCATCCAGTCCTGAATTAGCGCAACCGGTTTTAATTTTGTATGGAAATTTGTATGGGAAAACAAAATTACTCATTCAAAAATCTCCAGAGATGTACTGAAAGCTCCAAAAAATATAACTTTGGATGAAAAATATTCCTTTATTCTTAAAATACAATTCTTTTGAACAAAGTACAAACCTAACTTGTAACCCAGAAAAGATATTCGATGTAATATAAAAAAAATTGTTCAAATTTTTTTTTATTTAGTTTAAGCGTTTTTAACTGCTTATTTTGAACCTGTGTAACATGGAGATGAAAATAAAAAATCTCAAAAATCTGTTTTGCATAGCTGGGGAATTTATTGATTTATTGAATCTTTGCACAAACATTTCGTGAAATTATTAAAAGCTCTAGCAAGCAAAGTCTGCCATTTTTAAATACCTTTCAATGGATTCAGATTTTTTTTTTTGAAATGGTCATAACTTTTTTCATGAAATACTTAGCTGCTTGTCGTGATAGCAAAAAATTAAGCTTAAGAATAGTCAAAACGAAAAATCAAAGACTCACTTCATGTCAAGCTTATTTGAATTTTCTGGATGATTTAATGTGCAAAAATTTCTTCTTCCATACAAATTTCCATACAAAATTGAAACGCGTTGCGCTAACTCAGGAATCAACCAAATCATCTCAAATTTTACACTGATGCTTTGTGACCCAAAAGGCATCGAAAAAACATATGGGAGCAAAAAGTCATTTTTTGCAGCGGTCTAGTGCCCACCCTCCACTGAGTCTCCAGAGGAACGACCAGGGACTCGAGGGCTTAGGCTTGATCCCTTCTGGATCCGGCAGTAACAAGGTTGCCGAAAAAAATTCTGTGATCTTGAGAAAAAAAAACTGACTTTCTATGATTTTACCCAAAAGTTCTGTGATGGTTTTCTGTGATACTATTTCTTTTAATTTAATCGAAAATTCATTGAGTGTTTTTAACATTTTAGTTGGGGAAAATCAATTAACATTACCAATCTCATTATATATTCATTTTTCAAAGAATAAATCTTAAATTTTATTTTGACCAAAAATATTATAATTTTTGAAATCCATGCAAAACTCAAAAATTCTGTGAAATCTGTGAATATTTCAAAATTCTGTGTTCTGTGACACAGATTCAGTGATGAAAATTTGCTCAAAGTTCTGTGAAATTACAGATTTTTCTGTGATTTCGGCAACCTGGCCATGAACTCGTAGATGAACTAGAAGCATTTTCGTGAGACTAAAAAAAATGTGATATTTTTCAAGTTACTTGATCCTTTACTAAAAGAGACTTGATCCTTTATTCAGGGTGCCTGCAAAGAGAATTCTAAAAATTTGTCTACTACCTTAAAGTCATTGCATACTTTAAGGCGCAATGTTCTTGTTTTTATATAAATTCAGTATTTTCAGTCCTTTTTATCAGATAATTACTGGATAAACATTAGTAATTAGAAAGATATTAGTAATTTCATGATAACCAAAGATCACAATCCATTCAGAATAAAAATGCATCTTTTTGGACTACAGGGATCAACTATACCCATAACATACATTTTAGAAATAAGGCTGGAACAAATACCAATTTCTCCTTTTGTCATCCCCCCCTTCGAGATTTCCAAAAACCCGAAGGGGGAAATAAATAAAGTTTGAAGTAATCTATGTTAATTTCGATAAAAAAAAATTCAATATCTGAAAGATTACAAGACAAAAAAAAACAAATTTAAGAAGATGGAAGCTATTTCACCTTTTGTTTTCTAGTTTTAATTGAATTATTCGATAAAAATTACTTGTTTCATAGGTTTTATGCAATTTTGTTGCAGCATGTATGCAATTTTGCTGCATACAAGCTTCCGTGCAATTTATTCCAATTTATTTGTTTTTCGCATTATTTTTTATTGTCCCCCCCCTCGCGGTGTTTCAACTCCGAGTGACAAAAGAAGGATTTGAAATTTGTTCCGGCCTAATCTTCTTAAAAAAATGAGAGTTTACTATTGGTTTGAAAATATGGCATTATAAGGTTCATATTATACTCTATCGATTGACATACTGGAATAAATATTCTTATTGTTAACTAACTGACCCGGTGTGCATTGCTACACCTTGCAAAAATAAATGTAATTTGTATAAATTCATTCAAATTTAGATTTTTGTAAGCATTTATTTTAAATCAAACCTCATCATGGTTTAGAACCAATAACTTTGAAATGAGAGCTGCAGCTGGAGTTCCGAATTGCAATCCAAAGATGGTATATATTATTTACTGAAGCTTGATCTCTAAACTTGTTTTTCAAGATCTGAAATTTGTACTCTGTTTTTAAAGCTTCCTAATGACTCAAATAATGCCAATATACATGGATTTCCCACCTTTTTTCCCAAAGTGGGAAGTGACGAACTTCCATAAAAACATTTGTCACATCTATTTTTGAGTTATGCCAAATAACCGTACGCAAAAAAACCCTCTTTCAAAATATGGTCCCTTCTTTGAAATGCTTTTTATCTTAAACCTATATGGGAGCTTCCCTCTCTTTCCCAATTTTGTCCCCCACTGTTTTAATTTTAAGCATTTTTAATAAACATTTTCAAACTGTTTTTTTCACCATACTCGCCCTTCGAAGCAGTTTGAATATCTATCCTTTTTGCGCCAAAATTATGTTAAAAAAATGTTTCACCATATGCCAATCTCGTGGACATGAGACGTTATAGCTTTAAATTTTTTTCAATCAAAACTTATCATGGTATGAAAATTATCGATTTTATACAGTGCAAATTTCTTTTTTTTTAATTTATTACAAAAACACTTTTCATGTTAAGTACGTACTTGAATTGGTATGTAAGCAAAAAGTACGATGTTTTTTTAAGAATTATTTAAAATAAAAGCTCCCATTTTCATATCTAAATTCATTTCAGTTGTGTATTTGGGCCGAAGTAACAATCTTTAGAAGAAAATATATTTTTTTTTTTGTAACAGAGAAAAGTTGAACGTTTGAACATGCTCTAGTTTGAATAAAAATTCTTTCGGAAAATGAATTCCCTCACTTTTCGTCAATAAAACCAGTTTATTTCACTGATACCTATTACTTATGAACACGTCAGTCCTATCTTATCTAATTTAAAGAAAAGGCTCTTGATCATTTCATGTATTGGATCGGATTTTTTCATCTTTTTTTTCAGTTAAGTACATTTTTACATGTTCAAAAAAATGTTTCCGATTTACCTCTGTAGAATACATCTTATTCATATTTCTGTCATCAATATGATTAAAAAATAACCTTGTTGGGTTATTTGTTTATTTGTATAAAAAATCAACGGATCACATGTTGATCCAAATGATAACTTAATCCTAGTTAACTTTCTAAAATTAAAATCCACTCGACACAGTTCTAGACACGTCTAATATTTTCCTTCGGAACACATTTCTCGAAACGTCAAAGTCAAAATGCTCAGCAAAACGATTAAAAGTTTTTAAGATTCCCACAAAAGCGCTGTTGGCCCCATAGTTGTTAAGACGAATGGGAACGTAAAGCTGCAAATGCTGGTTTCTTAATCCTCGGGGTCGTACACTAAGAGGGACAGCCTCCAGCAGCGTGGGAGAGTCAATTCTTGATGTCAGCAGGTCAGCCACAACCAGAGCTCGAGTAGCGTTCCTACGAACTTGAAGCGTATCCAAATCTATGAGGCGGCAACGATTTTCGTAGCTTGGCAGACGAAACGGATCGTGCCAATTCAGGTGACGTAGTGCATACCGCAGGAAGCGCCGCTGGATAGCCTCGATTCGTTCAGCTCCGTTCTGATAGAAGGGGCACCAGACAGCTGATGCGTACTCGAGGATGGAACGAACTATGCAGCAATAAAGACTTTTAAGGCAGTACACGTCTTTAAAGTCTTTGGCCATGCGAAACAGGAATCCAAGGTTTCTAGAAGCTTTGTCAACAACATAGTTCGTGTGAGTCTTGTACTCCAGCCGTTGATCGAGGATAACTCCTAGATCGTTGATGTGTTCGACTCGGGTGATGGTATCGCTTCCAAGGATGTACTCAGCATGAAGAGTGTGCCGCTTACGGGAAAATGTCATAACCGAGCATTTGCTGCGGTTCAAAGGCAGGCAGTTAATGTCGCACCAGTGAGCAAATTCGGAAAATTGCTGCTGTAAAAAGTCGATGTCGTCTTGGTTGTTTATGGCGTGAAAAAGTTTGAGGTCATCAGCATAAGCGAGTTTGGTGCCGTCCAGAAGCGAGAGTGCGTCATTGAAGTAGATTACGAAAATTATCGGTCCTAAATGGCTTCCTTGGGGCACACCTGAAGGGGCAGGGAATTGCCTGGAAAAGGATTCACCAGTTCGAACGGATAATTTCCGTCCCATTAAATAACTCCGGAACCAATCCAGAAGAGATCCACAGAATCCTAAGCGTCCGAGCTTTGCTATAGCAATATCATGGTTCACCTTGTCGAACGCAGCAGAGAGATCAGTGTAAATGGCGTCAGTTTGGGTCTTCCTGGCAAAGCAGTCTTGAATGAAAGATGTGAAGCTCAGTAAGTTGGTAGTTGTGGATCGTTTCGGCATGAATCCATGCTGGTCGTTGGAAATGTGAGGCTTGCAGAACGAGAAAATAGGATCCATAACAACCAGTTCAAAGAGTTTGGATATCGCGCATAGAGCTGATATCCCACGGTAGTTACTAACATCTCGCTTGTCCCCTTTTTTGTGGACAGGAAACATATGAGCTTCCTTCCACAATGAGGGAAAAATTGCATTGTCCAGCGATGATTGAAAAATATATTTGATGGGAGTCAGCAAAAGTGGCATAAAACGTTTTAAAAAAGTTGCTGGTATACCGTCCGGGCCCGTAGAGGTTGAATTTTTCAACTTTGCTGTCGCTTTCAAGATGGCTGCATCTTCAATAAGGAATCCATTCAAAGATGAACCTAGAGGTAAAATATTCCGGACAGCCCTGGTTAGTTGCTCTGAAGAGATGCCCTCAGTTGTAAAGACGCTTGAGAATTTCCCGGCGAAGAGCTCACAAATTTCGGGGTCGGAATCAGCTGTGTTGTTGTCCAGAAACATGTGGGACGGGAGCCCTATTTCTTTCCGCTGATTTTTTACGTGCTTCCAAAATTTTTTCGGACTGGTCTTGAAGTTTCGCTGTAGCCGATTAAGATAATTTTGGTAGCAGCGCTTACTGGTCTTTTTATATGCCGAGTTCAGTTTGCAGTATTCGTTCTGAGCGTAGAGCGACTTGTGCTTGTTATAGTTACGAAGAGCACGTTGTTTAGCTGTCTTGAGTTGCCGCAGTTCTTTAGTGACCCACGGAGTCCGTAGATTAGCACCTACACTACGTTTCGGCACATGGCGATCGATGGTGTAACTAAGGATATTCGTAAATGTCTCTGCAGCTGCGTTGGGATCAGAAAGATCGAGCTCGACTTCCCATTCAATGGATTCCAGAACCCGCGATATAGCTTCGAAATCCATATTCTTGAAATCTTTATAGTAAGACGTTTTCTCAATGGGAGAATATAACCTAGCGGCACCGAGTGAGACCACCAGAGCTGGATGATGTAGGACAGCTTTGACGAGTGGAGCGGGAGCTAAATTGATCGTCGGAGTCCTGAACCCTTCGTTAACAAAGCAGAGGTCAAGCACAGTTAAAAATTGTATGTAAATTCTTTACTTTCAGTATTTTTTTTTTCAATTGTCCGCAAAGTGTCATACCATTATTCCATTAGCATCAAAACTAAATTTATATTTTTTGGACAACAAATACTGTAGGACAACAAATACTGTAGGACAACAAATATGGCAGTATTTTTGCAAATCTTTCAATTGCTTTTGATTCGATTGATAAAATACCACATCTAGGCGTCATTAATTTCCACGTGCTGTATACAATTAAGCAAGAAAAAACATATCTAGGTTGCATATCGCCCCCACGTGCATAAGAAATATAGGTACTTGGTTGAGAAACAGGCACCTAATTGTTAAATTTTTCAAGCGATCAATTAACAGTATGTTTTGGTTACTATCCACTTGCGACGACGTTTGCTTGACCATAGAGACGAAAAACAAACGCCTCGAAGAAATGACAATCTCTAAAAATTAATGCCCCGACTTTTCAATTTCAGATTTTGGCAAAATGTACCTATATGTTTTATTCGATCGGCAAAATGTCAATCTAGGTCACACCTAGGCGTCATTCATAACCATGTGCGGTACAGATGAGCTAGGAATCAAGTAGAAAAAAATCACATCAAGGCTTCATATCGCCACCCCTTGCATTGAAAATATGCTTGGTTGAGAAAAACGCGCCAAAATATTTCCACTGATCAGTATGCTATGCCATGGTTACTATCCTCTCGCGACGTATGTTCGCGACGCCTCGACCATGGAGACGAAAAACAAACCGGCCGAAGGAAAAAAAATCGAGAAAATGGATGCCATGACTTTAATTTGTTTCGAAAAACTACAAATTTAATTATTACGGACAACTGATGCGACTTTGTGTTGTTTTTATTCGATATAAACCGATTCGCATGGCTACAGAATATTCTAAAAATAACTTCATTCGAATCGTTTTGGTCACTTCGGAGGAGTAGTACTACAAACACCGTTACAAGAGAATTTTATATAATAGATAATCTAAACAAACAATCGCATTTACATATTACGCCTATTTCGGCAACAAACAAGATCTCACGCACAGATGAATCTAAATCTGATATTTTATTTGCGCCAATTCCATTCATGCTATTTCAACAGTTTATGCTATTAAAAGAGTCCGTGCCCCATCAGTGCGAAATATAATTACCATTTATATTGCCACTCCACGTCCGATATTGGATACTTTTTCCCCTGAGATAACCAAACCGATAGCCCAAAATCCCGGATGCTAATAACGTGCTCCAATCAC
Source organism: Uranotaenia lowii (assembly GCF_029784155.1). Taxonomy (NCBI): domain Eukaryota; kingdom Metazoa; phylum Arthropoda; class Insecta; order Diptera; family Culicidae; genus Uranotaenia; species Uranotaenia lowii. Next base: position 203,348,175 of record NC_073692.1, read on the forward strand.
AATTGGCCTGAATTCAGATCCATAATGCTAATAGCTTTGAAGTGGCCCTTCGAATATTTCGATTTGAAGATTTTTTTTAATTAAAATCAAATCGCTAGCAAATATTTTTTTTTTTTCTAAACTTGATAGAGAAAATTCGCCTTCTACTCATGAAGAATTAATTTAAAAGCATTTAAATTTTGAGTAAAGAAAAAAAACAATTTTTTTACTTTTAAAACAGAACACAAAATTCATTTTCATCATTATTTATTCAAATCGTTACTGGTCTTCAAAAGAGCCAGAAGAGCATCGGAAAGGTGTCAAATGAGCCCTGAGCAATGAGAAAGTGATACAATGTCACAGCCAGTAGTAAACAACTTCGATCCAAAATAGCAAATTGACAAGGGTTTCCATTATGAACTTCAGAAGCACAAGTATTTTAAACTCGAACGCCATCCAGCATCGATCCAGCGGCAATGGTGTGGGAAATCTAAACGATGCGCTCGCTGCTGTGGGAAATGAACTTCAACAGGCAACGGAAGTGTTTTCGGAACGAGAGAGAATTTCACGCGCAAACTTAATTTCCAGATAATTCAATTAGAAGTGTGAACTGTGAGAACAGTAAAAACTTTTAAGTGGAGGAATCTCCTCGGATCGGCGGAAAATGATTAAAAATTTAATATTGACGTTCGGTGAGAAGTGCTTCAATGTAGAAAATGTCGGGTGGAATTTGTATCACATTCTTGCTTTCACGTGAAAAAATGACATACGGGTTGCACCTGAACTTTTCTGAAAGTTTATGAAAGTGACCTTTCAGTGTGAATTAACGCTCATCACGAACGACATTCAGGTTTTTTTTCATATTTTTTGGATGAATTATTAACGTCTTTCAGCCAGGTGCTTGGCTATAAAATGTGTTGTAAATAACATAAAAAACTAAAATAATAATGCAAGAAAATTGCATACTTTCAGCTACTTTTAATAGCTTGAAATATCGATGATGTAAAACAACAAAGTGACAGAAATTTACACAAACTGGGTCCAATGATTTCTGCTTGTCGAGGTTGGTACATTCAAAACTATTAAAATTCAGATCGTTAAAAGAGCTGTACCGAATAAAGGGTGATACGGTCAAAATTTTGTCAATATCAACTTGAGGTATTTCTTTTAATTTTGAATTTAAAAAACATGAACACCCTTCATTTTGAAGGTGTGTGTGTGTGTGTGTAGAATATTGCTCCTATTTTGATTTTGGAATTCACTTTTCAGTTGTCAAAATGCGTCCAAGGAAGAAGAACAGCGTATCAAAATTTTGCTCCCGCATCGCGGAAATCCGAGCTACTCGCACGCAAAGCTGGCAAAATCGCTAAAAGTTGCCAAATCAACCGTTACAAATGTAATTGAAGTGTTTGGGGAACGTTTGTCGACAGCCAGGAAGTCTAGATCGGGGGGAAATCGGAATCCGGAAGCCGCTGAGACGACATAGAGAGTTGCCGGTAGTTTCAAGCGAAACTCTAACCTCTCTCTCCGAGATGCCGCAAATAAGCTGTGTGTATCGTCTACAACCGTGCATCAAGCCAAAAAACGAGCCGGACTATCGACTTACAAGAAGGTAGTGACTCCAAATCGCGATGATAAACAAAATACGACGGCCAAAGCGCGATCCCGGAGGCAGTACACGACGATGCTGACGAAGTTTGACTGCGTGGTAATGGACGACGAAACCTACGTCAAAGCCGACTACAAGCAGCTTCCGGGACAGGAGTTTTATACGGCAAAAGGAAGGGGAAAGGTTGCAGATATTTTCAAGCACTTGAAACTGTCAAAGTTCGCAAAGAAATATCTGGTTTGGCAAGCCATCTGTACCTGTGGCTTGAAAAGCAGCATTTTCATAGCTTCCGGGACGGTCAACCAAGAAATTTACGTGAAAGAGTGTTTGAATAAACGTCTGCTGCCTTTCCTGAAGAAACACGGTTGTTCCGTACTGTTTTGGCCGGATTTGGCATCTAGCCATTACGGTAAAAAGGCCATGGAGTGGTACGCCGCCAACAACATGCAGGTGGTTCCTAAGAACAAGAACCCTCCCAACACGCCAGAGCTCCGCCCAATTGAGAAATACTGGGCTATTGTCAAGCGGAACCTAAAGAAGACCAAAAAACTGCTAAGGTCGAGCAGCAGTTCAAGGCAAAATGGCTTTCTGCGGCGAAGAAGGTGGACAAGGTAGCTGTACAAAATCTGATGGCAGGGGTTAAGCGTAAGGCCCGGCAATTTGGATTTGGAAGAGCGGAAGCCTAACTGAATATTTTTCCTGAATTTTATACTAATTAAACTTGAAATAGAAATTTAATTTGATTTTTTAAATAAACGATTTCACCGATTTACACGCGTTTTCCCTTGACCAAATTTTGACCGTATCACCCTTTACGTATAATTTTGGCAATACAATTAAGCTTTTTTAAGAGTTTCTGTAGTGTCCCGCTTTTTCGACTGTGTCTCGCTTTTATCCAAAAATGTCTGGCAAGCCTACCCTATAGTGTTAGACGTGATTCTACGTCAAAAATCGACTTCAAATCTGTTCAGATGTGTTATTCGAATTAAAATATTGTCATTTCATTGAATCAGTAATTGCTGTACAAGCTTTAAAAAATCATACAATTCAATATGAGCAACTAAAACTATACTATGAGAAAATGCTCCCAAAAGCACTTGTATTATAAATTGAACTATACAGAATATGTCAACATTGTTACTTCCAGACTAAGTTTACTCGGAACTTTGTTTCCATTTTAGATTTACTTACGTTCTTACGATTCCCATACAAATTGTTTTTTGCCCTTCCCCCTGGGATCGCAAAAACATTCCACAATCAATAAGTTTGGCGTCATAAAAGGCACTTTGTTTTCGACCGAAGCTGCTTTGAGCCTGCCTGAAACGGTAGAACTAACTAATTTAAAGAGCTTTATTATACGCGTCTACGCGGCCTTGTGCAAACATCGAGTTTATCAGACGCAATTTCTCCAATCTTTCATTGAATACAGACTTTGTCCTCCGCATAGGCGCACGACGATAAAATGTGAATGGTAGTTGGACTACAAGTTGACAGTTTTGACGTTGGCAGACAAAGTTCAAATAACTTCGTTTGAACAATGTGCCTACGGTTTATATGTATTGTCATTTGTCATAACATTTTGAAAGGTGAAAACTTCGGTTCTGTTGAAAAGGAAAGATGTTTAGTTGCAAAAAAAAAGAATCAAAGCAGTGAATAGAGAAAACACAATACACAAGATACACAATCGATAAGTCATGAAAATCGAGATAAAATGCTTTGGTACCGGCTTGTCGGATAAATTTTCTCTGTAAAGGAGGTTGTTCACTACTGTTAGGTTTCGTTGCAACTTTGTTCTCACTCTACGAGAATGGCAATAACCTGCCTTATCACTCAATGACCCGACCCATAGATACAAATGAGAAATGAATATTATTTGTGAATCATAGTGCGAATCAAACATTTCGATGGAACATCGACCAATATTGACCACAAGTGATATTTCTAAGAATGACACAACTATTCAATCTTCTCCGTTTTCAACTTTTGCAAAGTCAAAGCAAAAAATCAAACTGATTAATTTTTGTTGGTTCATTTTTATCGAGATAGACGGATTTGTTTGAAAAGCATTTTATGTCGTAGCACTCAATCACGTCTCAATCGATCTAAACTACCGCAAATAAATGAAAAGCCTCTGTTATTGCATAAACACTTGATCAAATTTCATCTTTCGTTTACTGTCACAGGACAGGACAGGACAGGACAGGACAGGACAGGACAGGACAGGACAGGACAGGACAGGACATGACAGGACAGGACAGGACAGGACAGGACAGGACATGACATGACAGGACAGGACAGGACAGGACAGGACAGGACAGGACAGGACAGGACAGGACAGGACAGGACAGGACAGGACAGGACAGGACAGGACAGGACAGGACAGGACAGGACAGGACAGGACAGGACAGGACAGGACAGGACAGGACAGGACAGGACAGGAAAGGACAGGACAGGAAAGCAAAGGAGAGGACAGGACAGGACAGGACAGGACAAGACAGGACAGGACAGGACAGGACAGGACAGGACAGGACAGGACAGGACAGGACAGGACAGGACAGGACAGGACAGGACAGGACAGGACAGGACAGGACAGGACAGGACAGGACAGGACAGGACAGGACAGGACAGGACAGGACAGGACAGGACAGGACAGGACAGGACAGGACAGGACAGGACAGGACAAGACAGGACAAGACAGGACAGGACAGGACAGGACATGACAGGACACCTGTCATGCTATCCCTACTTTTTCCAAATTCAAAAAAATTTGTAATGTTTTGTAAAAAGAATAATCTCTTGTGACATATTTTGTTAATGTTGTAATGTATATGATTTGATTAGTGTACATAAGAGAAGTAATAGCTTGAAATGAATCATGGAAACAAGATTTTAAAACCGAGCGAACTCAAGATTTTTTCCTTATTAAAAATAATGTGCTTTTTCGTCTTCCTCCTTTTGAAAGAAAAAGATAAATAAATAATTCTTTTGTTTATTTTGCATTTCTTCTCAAAATCTTAACCAGCACTGTTGCTTATCGACCCAATCGAATGTTTTCCTGTTTAGAGAAGGCCCGTCCTGCTTTCATTCCCGATTTTCTTTGATAACGTGATTCCGCATACGCAGCAATTTTGGTTGCGTAATGACCGCTTCGGTTCTGTTTTCCTCCCAAGTCAGTCGCCCACGAAGCCAACCTACGACGACCCTTCTCACTAATGCTTTTGTTCTGTTTACAGCATCAGCATCAACATCCTTTGCCTTCGGCGTTCCCTAAGCTAAGAATCAAGAAAAACTCCAAAACAACACTAATGAAATACACGCGATAAACAATCTCGAGGCCGAAGAAGCGGGTGGACAAAATAATCCCAAGATTTTGAGTTTTTTTTTCTCGGGCTTTGGTAAAAAGTAAACCGAAACGAAAAAGAAAAGTCAAAAAACCTGTTATACGGGCACATTTGTCCAAGATAAGGAAACAACGCTGCCGGATCTCAACAACGATTTACCTTTTCCGGGTAATTATTTACAATGGACGTTCTGGTATTAGTGGGAAAATTGTACCCCTAGGCTGGACAAACTGGAAGCGCAACAGCATCCAGTGAAATAAGTAAACGAGAATAGCTTTGGAGAAAACAGAAGTAAGTCAAAATTCTAATTGTAAATCAAGAAAAAAAATGCTTTTTCACTGTAATTAACAATGTAAAAATGTAATTAAAAAACAATGAAATCAACCAATAACAAAAAAAAACCTTACTCAAATTTTTGTTAGTTCTCGTTTCCAAGATGATTATTTCTTGATGCTTACTCGCCAACAACGTCTAAAAAGCATCATAAAATAGTTCCTAGAAGCTTGTTCAGCTTTACATGACTTAGTAAACCTTTGATAACCTTTCTATGGAACTTTTGATTGCTGAGTTTGCCCTTCGTGTGTCTCATTGAATCGAATAATATTTATCTAAGTGTCTCATACTGAATTATTGAAAATGGCGTTCAGTTATTAGAAACGATGCATCCATTTTGCAACCCGCAAATCAATTTAAATTTGGTATCTATGTCGCCAACAGCGCTCTCGCAATGTCTTCCAGAAAACTAATCGCTAATCACCACCAGCCAGAACGTCATCATCATCGATGGAATCGATTAGCCACGGGGCGCGAAGAAGATGCCAGATTATTCCGGCTAATAGCACTTACCGAAAAACGGATTTCCTTATCGAGCACGTTATCGTTTATGACCTGTATCAGACCTTCCTCGCTGGAGTGAATAATTGGCACCAGAAACACGTACGGCGATTTGGTGAGATGTTTGAGCTGCAACGAAACACCAGAAAAAGGAACATGTGAGTTTTATTACGGTTTGGGTTTAAGGTAGCTGCTGCCGAGAAAAAAAAAGTGTGGATATCAATTTGCTTGGTAATGAAAAGGAAAATGGTGTTTTGGTCAATTAAATTCCACTGATGTTCTTCCAGCTGATAAGAATATAATGCCAAAAAGTGTATCTAAGATATCGAAATACAGATCAATCATTTAACAATTATTTTCAAGAAGTTTGGCACTGATAGTATTTTAAGAAAATGCTGTTATTCAAAAGCAACACGTCTTAAGTTGTAGTTTCAATTTGAACACGATCGTTATATGAAAATCAAAATTTCTTCTAAACTTTAACGCAACTACGAAAACATGACCTTTCATAAAATTAATGAAAGATTACGCAGCAGACAGGCAGGTTGTGTTTTCTCGAAAGTTACATTTATGCACTTGTTTCCCTCTGGCTTTGAAAACCAGAGGAATTTCAAAACTTAAAAATGACCAAGACATCGATTTTTTTTTTCATACCAAGAATAAATATGTAGTGTTCAGAAAAAAAACGAAAAAAAGTAGGATAATCAAAAAAATGAAAAGATAATTTTTTTTATTTATCTCTAATTACATGAATGAATTCTTCATTTGACTTGTTCAGGTTATATCATAGTTCGTTTGAATGTTTTTAATTTATGATTTATGATTGAATGAAAACAGTTTTATTTATTTGATAAAAAAAAGTTTAAAAAGCATAACGAAGAGTTCATTTTGAACAAATTATGGGCTAGTAAGCAAAAAAGGTTCAATAAACTTTACTTCAATTGAAGTAAAACTTTTTTTTTTTTTTAGTTGGTAACCACAGGTGGTAAATCCCGGTTTACGGATTGTATTCCAAGGCACGGCGAGCCACCGCGCCCCCCCAGTTTGCTACTCTGGGTCCATGGGTACAATGGGAAGACTCATGATATACTCCGTGTATACCCCCTACTCCCTAAACTCCACCTGGGGCCGCAGACCTGGTTCCCACCTCGAACTGTTTAGTACACTATGCTTCAATAGTGGAAGGTCTATTCGCGCTAATGCGCTCCAAGGCAATACTCATTAAAGAGACCACTTTCAGCAAAACCTCTCATCCTTACGACTTGACGCCTGAACTCTCCTCTAACGACTTGAGAACCGACATCTCCTCGCAATGACTCGAGATTCCCACACAAACCTCTCCTCTTCGCGACTTGAGGCCTGATCTCTCCTCTAACGACTTGAGATCCGACCCCTCCTCGCATCGACTCGAGGTTTACCTCTCCTCTGCACGATTCAAGGCTCGATCTCTCCTCTAACGACTTGAAATCTGACCTCTCCTCGTAATGACTCGAGGTGACCACTTGTACCCCTCCTCTTGTTGGTAAGGGGCGTGATCCCTCCTCTTACGACTCGGGACCCGACCTCTTATCGTAAAGACTCGGGGTTGACCACACAAACCTCTCCGCCTGAAGGTTTGAGGCCTGACCTCTCCTCTAACGACTCGAAGCCCGACCCCTTATCTTCAGGGTTCGAAGTTTGCCACCTTGCCCGTCGTGTGCCAGATCGAGAGCAGCTTATCCTAGACTCACGCCTGTCACGGCACACGCGCGGGACTTAACGCAACGACTCGGATGATTCCCGACGAAGACGTCATCCTACTCCGACTCGAATAGCTCGCCCGGCGTCGAGAGCCACTATACCCGTGGGTATTTCCCGAACGTGGAATAACCCTTTCCCAACGATTTCCACTGCGAAGAAGGTCAAGTCTTATCCCCGCAGCTTCTGTCGTTGAGAACCGCTCCACTCGGATACTCCCCGAAGGTGAAGCATCCTACGCACGAACGCGGCGCACCCACGGCATCCGCTACGCAGAAGGTATTGTCTTATCTTTGTAACTTCAAACCGTGGGGTCGGACGCACTCTACTCGACAGCCCCCCGTCGATGGGGTCAGTCTACCCCGACCGTTGTCCGGTCTTCTTTATCCCCCTTGGTTGGCAACCCTAGGATTTTTGGCCCGCGAATTTTCCTGCCCGTTGTGTGCCAAATCGAGAGCAGCTTATCCTAGACTCGCGCCTGTCACGGCACACATTCGGGACTTGGAACGCTATGACTCGGATGTTTCCCGACGGTGACGACATCCTACACCGACTCGAGAGGCTCGCCCGGCGTCGAGAGCCTCTCTACCCGTGGGTATCCCCCGACAGTGGTTAACCCTCTTCCCTCGAGATCCACTACGAGGAAGGTAAAGTCTTATCCCCGCAGTTTCCCTCTTAGGAAGCGGCACAACTCGGATACCCCCCGACATTGGGGTATCCTACACACGTTCGCGGCGCACCCCTGACCTCCGCTACGCAGAAGATGATGCCTTATCTTTGTAGCTTCGATCAGGGGATCGGACGCACCCTACTCAGATGGTCCCCGCCGATGGAGTCATCCTACACCGTTCGCGGACTGCCATTGGTTCCAGCTCCTCTGCAGGGCAGTCATGATCCGGGTGAACCCATCGCTGACCGCATGCCAAGTGTTGGAATCCGCACACATCCTCTGTACAACGTTATCTGCTGTCGTGTCAGGCCCACAGGCGGCAAATATGGAAGTACGTACCGCCGCAAACCTCGGATAGACAAACACCACATGTTCGGGTGTCTCCTCTTCTCCACCACAATCTGGGCAATATGGCGAAGCCACATGTCCAAACCGGTAGTGGTACTTCATGAAGCATCCATGACCAGTCAGGAATTGCGTCATATAGAAGTCCACTTCACCGTGCCTTCTTCCGATCCAGCTCCTGATGTGCGGGATCAGACGATGGGTCCACCTTCCTCTCGTTGAGCTGTCCCACAGCTGCTGCCATTTGGACATCGAGTCCTCATTGGCGAGATCTCGAACGTTGGGCGTGTCTTTGTTGTCGTAGCAATAGACATCCTCCTCAAGCAAAACCGAGATGGGCATAACACCCGCTACTACGCAGGCGGCTTCGGACGACATGGTCCGGTATCCGCTGATAACCCGCAGGTTCATCAGCCGCTGAACGCTGCTAAGTCGCTGCAGGTTACAGCTTCCTCCCAAGGCCTGCCTCAAGGCCGCTGCTCCGTACCTCAAGATCAATGTGGTCACACTTGCCAGGATCCGCCTTTTGCTGCTTTGGATGTAAAGCTTATTGAACCCTATACGTAGTGTAGTGTGCGGTGATAGTGTTTAATGAATGGGTTAAATTAATAAAATTATCCATGAAACTTTATTAGATTTGCCTTATTTTTTAAAAAAGAAAACGAAAATAGATGCAGATTTCAATACTAAACATATTAGCAAGGTTGCCGAAAAAAAATCTGTGTTTTGACGAAAAAAAATTCTGACTTTCTGTGATTTTCCCAAAAATTCTGTGACGATTTTCTGTGATGCTTTTTCCATTAATTTCATTCAAAAGTCATGTCAAATTGCGTCTATTTAACATTTTACTTACGAAAAATCAATTATCATTATCAATTTTATCATATTTCTCCAATTCAAAGATAATTACCCAAAATTTGAATTGACATACAAAAATTAATTTTGAAAAAACGTCCAAAATTCTGAAAATCTGTGAAATCTGTGTATATTCCGAAAATTCTGCCTTCTGTGACACAGATTCTGTGATGAAATTTGGCTCAAAATTCTGTGAAATTAAAGATTTTTCTGTGATTTCGGCAACCTTTCATATTAGACGTAGCATTTATTATCACGTCGCGCTGAACTCACTAAAAAATCACGTAAATGATAGGTGAATTTCTCACAGAACTAATTTCAAAAGGGGCGCGTTTACATATTCTTTTCATAGCAAATTATATAGTTTTTCACGTAGCCACGACGTGCGGATTATTTTGCGTGTAATTATTAAGTATTTTTTCTGTGTCTCAGAAGTAAAATGCTCAAAACTTGAATGAAGATTTTTAATCTTCTTTTCAATCATGAATTTCGAATTGGTGTTTTTCGTAGAGCTTGTGCATTAAATAAGTCTGGGACAAATTTGAAATCCTTCTGTTACGCCATGTGCGACCACGCCTCCATCATCAATCAGCCCCCATCAGAAGACACCCGCACTGCTTTAAACCAATATAGAAAAAGAGATAGGACTAGGCAGACAGGAGAATGTAAACAATGATCATTTCGGATTATCATCATGCAGAATTTTATCTGATACCTCACGTGTTGAACAATATTGTAACTTCGAATCAACTTAAATTAGAAGCATTTAATTCGCTCTCAACTTACCAAAGTGCACAAACAACCGAAACTAGACAGGGAATCGTGCTTTATTTAAAGGTAAAAACCATTTGTTGAACACAAATAGTGCTAGAAATGACCTTCTGTTAATCTTAGGATTTCCTTGGTTAGCCACTTCGTCTAGGGACGGAACGACTCACGATAACTATAACGTGTGACTAGGACTCAAAAGGTAACAACTGTTCGTATAATATGTTACATATATTGTAGACCCTAAAACAAAATAACTTTCAAGTCAGAAGCTACGTTGAGTTAATCGCTGCTACCGTACTGGACAGAAAACCGGGTACACGCAAAAAGAAACACTAAACGTAAGTTGATTGCAAACTAAGAAAGTAAGTAAAAAACGAAAGGATTATTGAAAGAAAATTGTAATCTATTGCAGGAGAAATTGTATTAAAACGAACCCTGTTTAAATTTACGGAAGTTTTTTCGATCTTGTTTGTGTTTGTGTTCGATGTTGTATTTATTGTATTGTATTGTATTTTATCAGGGCCGTAGGAAGAACTGACTAATGGGGGGAGGGGGGGTTGGTGACTGATTTTTGCCTATGATTTTTGCCCAACAATGCACGAAAAAAAATTAAACTAGTTATGTTTGTAAGTAAATGATTACTCATTTTTAATTACTCATTAATTAAACCTTAAGAAACAAAATATGTAATTTGCTTTCATCGATGGTTAAAATCTTTGAATTTTTTTTAATAGTCTGGTAGATCAAACTTATTGATTTGAGCATGAAATACGTTCTTTATAGGGTAGCCTTCAATTTCTCAAAATACTTATTCTATACTCAAATCAGACAAGCCCATTCTTCCAAACTCTTTAGCAAATTCCAAGATTCAAACCTTTGATAAAAATAAATAACATTTCAGAAAAGAGAAACACGCGATAAAAAATTTTCGGATTAAGTTTGCTTGATGCTAATTTAAACCAAATTTATGATTGAAGTTTGAAATTGGGCATTAAAAAAAAGTGCAATATTAATAATGTTAAGCAATACACCGAGAAAAAATAGATTTTTGTGCAGATATTTTGGGTGAAGATAAGGTACATTCTTAAACAGCAAATATTCCCAGCAAACATTTTTGTAGGTATATTTCTCAACAACTTTGTTATACGTTTCATATACATTATAGAATGATCGTATGAAAGTCGAAAAAACAGCATTTACCTACTAAAGTGGAGGCAATATACATACGAATTTTCAACTTCTGGCTAAAGCGATAAGAGTACACGATTTGGACGATATCCGACACCATATTCGAACATACTGAAAGAAAGCAAGAGAGCACAAGTTTTTTTCTCTCAACGCATGCGAACCGTTGCCAGCGAAAATATTTGCTGCCTCTGTCATCGGACAATTCTTGCAAATACACCATCTGATTTTTAGCAATCTGGTTGCACTGATGGTCGCAGAGAGAACAACAAAGCTGTTCTCTCACTTGACCCACGCGGGAAAAAAAAGGAACGAAATCGTCTTCAAAATCTGCAAACATGGCGGACTTTTTATCATATCCGATTTAAACCATATAATCCGACTTCTAGTAACGATGTTTACGACCTTTTACTTGCGCTAGTTGGAATTACGATTCACAGTAACGTTTTTAATGATTTGAGTTATCATTCTCAATGCGATTTCATGTTTGCTGGGTTCTTTATAAAGAATCAATTCCATAAAGAAAATCCTGTGGATGATTTTTTAAAAATAAAATTTGAGATTTTTTAAAAATAAAATTTGAGATTTTTTGCATAAAACAAAACTTAGACAATTAACTCAAATTGTACTTGAAATTTGTGATTTTCAGCTGAATTTTGCGTACAAACTAATTTTGATTAAAAAAATTGAAATCTAGAAATTTAATTGACAAACAAATTTTTAAGCTCGTGTTCTCTTGAATTCCTCTCAATTTTATATTGATTGAAAAACTAATTTATTAGCTAAATCTTTTTCTGAGTTTTGAATCGGCATTTTGAATCTGAATTCTCAACCTGAATTCAAAAATTGAACTCTGAATCTGTTTCTGTCAATCTCAATTCATTATTTCAATTATTTATTTTTAATCTGTATTGTGAATCTGAATAAAAATGTGAATTTCAAATGATGAATCTAAATCTGAGTTCTCGATTTTGGATCGCCATTCAGAAGCTTCAAATGTATAAATTTTGTGTAAGAATTGATTTTAAGAACTTCGAATTTTAGTTTTAATTTAGTTTTAAGTATCGTAGTCTACGAAGTTTGACGAAATAAATAAATAAATTAATTAAAAAAAATAATAATATAAAACAAAATTCTACTTTTTCCATATTCGGAAAACTATTATCAAAATATTGAAAATGCATATGATTTGCAAAACATGATTCAAATTTGATATGAAATGCAAAACTAAATTTGAACCAGGATTTCGAAGCTGCATTTCATTCCTAATTTCGAACGATTATTATTGAATCCTAAACTGGATACAGAATCAGAAATACGAAAATAGAAATACAATTTAGGTTATGGAAAAGTGGAACCAGAACCTCCCAAAATAAGTCTAGTTTAAAATTCAATATTCAGACCTGAATTTCAACAAACAAGTGAGAAATTTTCTTTTTTTAAATCGGCACTGCAGCCTATTTTCGAAATGATGATTATTTTATTTCATCCAACGTTTCGAGACTAGGTTGGTTTCGATTTCAAAAAAGAAAATCAATACCACATCAACAAAAACCAGTCGAAATCTGAACAACATAAAAAAGTGAGAAATTTTTTAAAAACTTAAAGAATTATAAACTTGGGATGGGTTTTTGAGGTTTTGACATTAGTTTTTAGTCCAGCTTGTTACTCTTAATAACTTTATTCTATTTTAATTTGATTATGAATTTTAAATTTTGAGTGCAGAGTTTAGGCACAATTTTCCCGTATGTTTGGTTAAAATGATGTTATTAAGCCTGTCCCCATTCTGAGAATACCTCGCTTTCTTTTTTCTACCCTCATAGGGAGGGTTTAACCACAAACCCCCCCTCCCTCCCCCTCCGTTCCATATATTGTATTGTATTGTATTGTATTGTATTGTATTGTATTGTATTGTATTGTATTGTATTGTATTGTATTGTATTGTATTGTATTGTATTGTATTGTATTGTATTGTATTGTATTGTATTGTATTGTATTGTATTGTATTGTATTGTATTGTATTGTATTGTATTGTATTGTATTGTATTGTATTGTATTGTATTGTATTGTATTGTATTGTATTGTATTGTATTGTATTGTATTGTATTGTATTGTATTGTATTGTATTGTATTGTATTGTATTGTATTGTATTGTATTGTATTGTATTGTATTGTATTGTATTGTATTGTATTGTATTGTATTGTATTGTATTATATTGTATTGTATTGTATTGTATTGTATTGTATTGTATTGTATTGTATTTTATTGTTTTATATTGTTTTGTATTGTATTGTATTTTATTGTTTTATATTGTTTTGTATTGTATTGTATTGTATTGTATTGTATTATATATATTAGGCTGGAACAAATTTCAATTTCTTCTTTTGTAACTTTCATTGAAAAATCTTGAAATTTGGTCCAAAGTTGTAAATGTGTTTAATTTAGTACCAGGCCAAGTTTCGTCAAAATCGATGAATGTTATCAAAAATGGTACCGGGTAGAAAATGAGGTTAATTATCGCCCAGCATACGATTTCATTCTTTTTTGGATGGATGTTTTTATGGAAAACATCGTAATCCATGTATTCTCGGTTTTTTCTTTCACAAAATCTAAATGTATCACAAATAATGTTGTAAATTGATAGGAACTTCATTCCTGCTTTGTTTGGAAATAGAAATTGTTCCAACAGAGCTGGTATTTCAACACAAGAGCGAATATAATACTCGCTTTAATTGTGTATCAAATTTGTTTATCAGTATATTTAGCAGATCATTTCTGAAACTCTGTTCTTCTTATTTTGAACTCTGCTGAAACATTTTCTATTCCTCAACAAAGCACGAATGAAGTTTTTATCAGTTTACAACATTTTTTGTGATAAATTTTTATTTTGGGAAAGAAAAAACCAAGAATACGTGGATTACGATGTTTTCTATACAAACATCCGTCCAAAAAAGAATGAAATTGTCTGTTGGGCGAAAGTGAACCTCATTTTCTACCCGGGACCATTTTTGATCACATTCATCGATTTTAACGAAACTTGGCCTGGAACTAAATCAAACATTTTTACATCTTTGGACCAAATTTCAAGATTTTTCAATGAAAATTGTTAAAGATACAGCAAATTTAGTGAAACAACTCAAAATTTCCTTTTTTACGGGAATAGCTGTATTTTTGTTTTCCGTCATTGTAAAGACTTCAAATTTTGTAGAGCTTTAGTTGAATAGTTGAACTAGATTGTGTGAAAATTTCATGAAAAATTATCAACCGAGAGAGAAATGGCAGCTCGTCAAAGTTGGAAGTGGTGCGCAGCTTCAAGCGATTTCATTCTTTTTTGAACGCAATTGTAGATACTTCTGAAGGATTATATCTCATAGATTTCACTATATGAAGCAATTTTGTTTCAGAACACAATATAATCAAACACATAAAATAACTGAGATTTACTTTTTTTAAATCATTCGCAAATTGAACTTAGAAATTCCACATTTTACCGAATGAAGGAAAAGAAAGTTTCATCACTTTTTTAACAGAAGCCAAAATATCTCGCCAGAATGTTCGCATGAGTTAATTCTTGATGTTAAATTTATCATTCAAAAAACGAATTATTATATTACAGTGTAGCTTAAAATATGCATCAAATTTTCAAATGGATTCCTCTTTTTCATTGTGAAACTCCAGATCATGATACCCAGTTATGTTGCAGAAAAATTGCATGTTAGGATTCAGCGCCTCCATACTAATCTAAATCAGTTTTAAAGACATGATCTATGCGTGGTAACAATTTACAAAATAAAATAACGTTTTTTTATATAATAAGAAATCAAGTTGAATTTACCATTAACCACAAAATATAATTTGAAAATTATGCTGGAAATAAGCTATCAAGAGTTGAATCTACGGATTTTTCTCCCAATAATTAAATAGGCCATACTAAATTTCTTTTTGCTTTTGTTTGAGAGATTAATATTTAACAACCCATAGGGAACGTTCATGGTCACGTTTAAAACACTCATAAAATTTTCCAACTTTTGTTTACAAATATACTTGTTGAACGACTGAACTCAACCTAGATATCCATTTTCCAAACATAACTGACTCCCCCAACAAACTATCACCAGCACCGGTAGCCGCTTAAACGTGCTAAAAATAGAAAATGAAAACTAATTGACTGATGACTTACATGTCGATTGATTTTGATCTGCAGCTCGAGTGAGTTGGTGGTCGTCGAAAGCGATTGGAACAGGTTCAGAATGGTCAACGGATCGCACGGTTCGTAGTCATCGGCACCGGTGCCA
The DNA here is from genome assembly GCF_029784155.1 of Uranotaenia lowii. Classification (NCBI taxonomy): domain Eukaryota; kingdom Metazoa; phylum Arthropoda; class Insecta; order Diptera; family Culicidae; genus Uranotaenia; species Uranotaenia lowii. The sequence goes on from NC_073692.1 coordinate 203,363,797, forward strand.
GTATCGGTTTCCGCAGCACTGCAGGCCTGATCTTGATCTTCCGGTTCCGGTACCGAACCAGATAACGCTTCTTCTTCCATTGCAGCACTATCCATGGCTGGTTGCGATTGATCTGTTGCACTATTTTCTACCGACATTTCTTAGCAGCACTTTCTTCTTTAAGCTTATCACTAATCGGCACACTTGACTTTCACCTTGACTTTACGCACCCAAGTTCACTTTTTTTTGCTCTCTCTTAGAGATTAGAACCTTCTGACAAATCTTCCTGTGATTGTGCAGAACAATTTTTTTCTTTGCTTCACTCACTTGCTGATGATGACTGACACTCCCAATTTGGGATAAATCACACTCACTAGTTGATTCGGGGTGGGCAAGAATAACAACGACCATTCAGAGAGATGCAATTAAAAGATAGGAAAACTGAAAATAGCGCAGCACGAACAGACTCATTTGCTACTCGTTTTACCCCTGAGATCCGTATGATTACCAGCTAGGCATGGTCGCGGGAAAGGATTGAGTTCAAACAAGCAGATCAACGAGAGATATGGGCAGATTGCGAAACAATAATATCGGAAAGAAGCAAAAACAAAAAACAAACGTTCCCATTATTGTGGCCCCAGAGATATGCACCAGTTGCAGGACGCAGTATGGCTGCCTGAATGAGGCCAGTCGACTCTGGCAACGGAAGATTAACTCGGCTTATGGAGGTTTGTTTGGATTCTTTTCTGAATTTTTAAAGAACCACAGCTATAAGTCTGAAATTCTGAGGAATATTTAAAAAAAAAACTGTGACACATTTCTAGTTTAAAAATAAATAAACTTTTTTACAGTTAGAAAGTTATGAATTTTCTTCTTAATGTTTGAAATCGAAAATCAGTTGAATTTTTGTTAGTGTTTTTTTTAAGTTTCTAATGATTTAGGACTGGAATGCACCAAGTTACAATTTTAGTTCTATCAGATCCTATTTATGTACATGGGAGAAGGAGGTGACTTGATCCTATTTTCTTGTTTTCATCACGAAAAAATAGCGAAAATTTTAAAGTGAAAGAATGGTTTTTTTCTGGGATTTTCATCGTTTTGAATGATTCATGCCGCTGCTTCGGTTAATGATACCTGCTAACGAGGCATCATGCAACAGCAAGGTTGAACACTTATAAGGCAACACCTTACTAATATCACTATGAACTTTTTTCAAATTTTGGACGGCCCGAGCAGAGGCTGGCAATTCTATTCCAACCATGTGGAGCACATCTCTCAGATTTCCCCTCAGATTTCCCCATTTTGGACAGATTCAAGCTTTTTTCTTCAGATTTGAGCTTTCATTTCCTATGCTCTCAAGGCAAAAAAGCTTAAATCTGAGTAAATAAAAGCTTAAAAACGAGATTCACCAAGACTTATTCAATAAATGTTGGTCACACGATACATAGACAAATCGTGTAACGTTGCCGGGTCCTGGGTTCGAGCAATAAAGTAACGTATTTGTTGAAAATTTCCTTAAAAAATCATAGCGAAAATCTACCGTCCACACTTACCCCATAAAGCGGTCCATAAAGCAGTCCATAACAATTAACGTGATAACTTTTCTCGCTTTGCTTCTTTTAAGCTCATCTCTTCAGCATTTGTAAAAAAACATGTTCTGCATCACATTAAACGTAATTTTATCAAAATTGATACACTGCTGGTTTTTCAATGATTTTTTAAAGGTGAACTATACGAAAAACCGTCCACACTTACCCCGGTGTACCTTAAGAAAATACGTACTTTTGCAGGAAAGAGGAGTGCTTATTATGCCCCGGGTGCTCGTTATGCCCTTATCCCCTATATGACTTGAAAATTCCATCTTTTTTCTTACTTTGAGAAAGAGTTGAATCCAGAGCAAAAAGAGGTCAATTTTTTTAAAGTAAATCATAGGTGAAAATAAAGCTTTAAAGGAGAAGTCACGACACAACAGATTTTTAGGGGACTTTGTCAAAAACAGCTTTTTATAAAACTTGAAGACTTGAACTGCTTTATTAAATCATAATTTTTCCCTACAGAACTTTTCAGAGAAAGGCCTGTTTTTCATTTATAAGCCTTTTATTAACAATTTAAACTAAAGTTGACATTTTATAAAGTTTTATGATGTCATGTACATGTAAACATATATATTTCGAAACCGGAATGTTTCACAAAGATCAAATGTTCTAAAAAGTTGTGCCAAATGGAGCACATTTTTCTAGAACAAATTTTAATGAATATAATTTTTGAGTGAAGTACCGTCAAAAGGGGCATCATGCAACACTTTTCAACTTTAATGGCTTCTAAAAACTTAATGTCCACAGATAATCATACCGCTAGTACATAAAAAGTTTTAAGGATATTAAATTGACATAGACAGAAAAACTATTGGTTTTACCAGTTATTTTTAATTTTACAAAACAGGCGATTTTCACTCTATTAAGAAATAAGGGTAAGTTGCAACAAACTTTGTTATTATTGAAAAATCAAATGAAAATGTTTGAGATAGTTTTGATTTATTTGTGATGTCATATCACATAAAGCACCAATTGCAGTAATTTTAAGTTTTTGTCGAATCAAACTTTTGTAAAGAAAAAGCACAATGGTGCTGCATACATTTAGGGGTAAGAAATACTACAAAAAATTCTAGTGGCTGAAATCATAAAATTTAATGTTTGGATGGATGAAATTTTGAGATTAACAAACGCGTGATGCAAAACAATAATATTCTATTCTTTTCTTTAATCTTTGATTTGCATTTTGAGGCATCCTGCGTGCGTGTTGAAAAAGTGTTGCACTATACTTGTTAAGCCCCTGACTTATATTTTTAATCTGTCCTTACAACAACATCAGTTCCCCGCCACCAGGAAAAGATCTTTCATGAGCCCAGTCTTCAAAAAGGGTGATAAGCACGGAGTTCGCAATTATCGTGGCGTCACATCACTAGCTGCCTGCTCGAAGGTCCTAGAGAGGATTGTCAACGATGTTATGTTTTCAGCCTGCAGGAACTGGATTTCGGACAATCAACACGGTTTTTTCCTAAACGTTCGGTAACGCCTAATCTGGCAGTATTCTCATCATTTTGCATATCTAATAAGGATTGTGGCAAACAAGTCGACGCAATTTATACGTACATCACTGTGGCGTTTGACTCAGTTAATCACTTAATTTTACTTTTAAAGCTAGAACGCCTGGATCTGAAGCTATTTAACAAATCGCGTCTCGCTGTTAAAATCGGAACATCTGAATCTTCGGATTTCATTCCGACTTCAGGAGTACCACAAGGAAGTAATCCGGGCCATTTATTGTTCACCCTGTTCTACAATGATATTAACATGCCGCATTTTGGATACGGAGTACTCATGTACGCGGACGATTTGATTTTTTTTTTCTGAACGTTAACAGTTTGGCAGATTGTCAGATACTACAGCAATTCCTCGATACAGTAGTGAACTGGTGGGCTGTCAACCTACTGGCCTTAAGCGTTTCTAAGTGCTATATAATAACAGTTGAAAAGTAGTTCATGGGTATTCGTTTAAAATAAGGAACAACGACATATTAAAAATCATGTATGGTTAATAAAAAAAACTGTTTCGCATTGGAGTAATATAGAACAATTTTTTTACTATTCCGAACTTAATTGAATCGGTCAGGATCAAGGTAGCCGAAATCACTGAAAAAATCAGAAATTTCACAGAATTTTGAGCAAATTTTCATCACAGAATCTGTGTCACAGAACATAGTATTTTGAGAATATTAAAAAATTTCACAGATTTTTTAAAGTTTGTACGTGGTTACTAAATTTTAATTTTTGATGTCAATATATATTTCGAATTTCTAAGTTTAGATTAATAAGATGATGGAGATGATAAGATTTGCAAGGTTAAAAAATTTAACTGAAACTTAAGAAAATAGAGTCACAAAAAACTATCACAGAATGTTTGGGTTAAATCATAGAAAGTCAGATATTTTAAACGCAGAATTTATTTTGCAACCTTGGTCAGGATTCGTGAAAAGTTTAATTGATTCTGTGGAAAGAAAAACAGATTTTATATAGTCAAACTTTTCCTAAGATGGTACTTCTGCCCGGTAATTCAAATTATTTTTTACTGGTTGTATTGTGATTACCTAAGGTTAGTGATTTATAGATACTTTTATAAACCAAAATATAACTCTTAGTTGTCAGGAAATTAACATCATTAGTTCTTTCATGTCACAGATGTGTGTTTTTATGTAACGGAAACCCAAAATTATTAATCTTCCAAGCATGGTTGTCCATTCCTCCCCGAGCGGCTTGAAAAGTGCAACTCAGTGAAATTTTCGTTCTGAAACACTTGCCCTGATCTGTTAAGACGCCAGGCGCACACCCAATCTAGGAGCAGAGAAGGCTTCGCCAGGGTGAGAGCAAGAGAAAAAAAATCATCACATTAAGTGTAGGGGAGCAGCGCTAAAGCAACTCAGTAGGTTTGGTTCGTTCCCAACAAGAAAGGGAAGAAGAAGAAGCAATATCGTTTTGTGCTGCTTGTTTGCCTACTGTGGTAGGAAGAGAAGGAAAAAATGCACATCAGTTGTGATTTCTCCTTCTCACACAGTAGCGTTGCTATTGGGGCACCGGTTTTGCTCGGCGCTCGGCTTCGGTTGTACTCGGAAACGAGTGCAGAGCATTTCGGAAGGAAGTGTGGTGCTCTACAAATCGTAGAAGATAACGGTGCGATTTACACAGCGCACTGTCTGGTTTGAGAAGTGCGGACCAACCATGCTTCCAAGAGATAGACATCAACATGCTTAATGCAAGGCACCGTTTATTGAACGGAACTTTGCTATGATAATTTAATCATAGTAAAAACTAATTAATCATATTCATTTGAAATTTATTCTGAATTCTATATTTTGTGTTTGAATTTAGAATAAAATATTTTTCTGTTGAATAATCCCCAGTGAAATCGCTATTCTGATTTTGTATCAACAAAACCTCATGCTCAGAAGCAATGCATGGCTTCATAACATTAAGATTTTAATTCACAACTATGAAGTAGAATAACTAAATTAGTGTCTGAACTTCAAATGTTTCATGAATAACAAGAACCTTTAATGGAGTTTTCAATAATTCCATCATAAGAAAATCATTCTCTTTAACACACTGATTAAGAAAATCAATATGTGAAATATCCTTGAATGACGCATTTTATGAGAATAAAAGTCTAAGCGTGAACGTCGTGACTAATAGATTCTCGCTTCAGAAGAGGAAAGTGGACTGTCGAACAGACAGTTCGGTTTTCGGAAAGGAAGATCCAAAGTCGACGGCTTCCGAATGGTGACCGAGTTCGCTAAACGCGCATATCAAAAGAAAAGGACAGGTGTTTGTCATTGCACCATTGTGATGAGCGGGTGATCTACAGGGTACCATACTAAAATAAGATCTGTGCCCCGGAATGCCATGCTCAATGAGGTGCTAACGCTGAAACTAACAGCAGACGCGAGAGAGCCAGATTTACAGACGCTATCGTGCTCATGATCATCTGCGGAACAATTGAGGAGGTAGAAGAACTTGCAACGGTTTCTATAGAAAGTGTTGGCATCTGGATAGAAGGAGTTAAGCTTCAGATAGCCCACCATAAACCGAAGTACTACTCGTGACCAGCAATAGAATTGTGCCGCATATGGAGGACTGTTGGAGGACACACCACATCTTCGAAGCAGCAGCTGAAATACCCTGGAGTAATGGTTGACATGTCAAACACTATTGTGATAGTGCGTCGAAAGTCATCGACTCATTGGGTCGGATTATGCCGAACTGTCTTGGTCAAAAGAGGAACAAAAGCAAGATACATCTCCTTGAGCCATCCTATGCCCCATCTACAAGAAGAGCGACAAATGGACTGTGAGAACTACCGAGCGATCACTGTCCTCAATGCCGCCTACAAAGTGTTGTCCCGAATCCTACTCCGCCGCCTAACGCCACAAGCCAACAGATTCGTGGAAAGTCATCAGGCCGGCTTCATGGAGGGACGGTCTACGACGGACCAGATATTCACATTACGGCAAAGTAAAAAATTTAAATAATATTGATAAAAAGTGATGGCACTTTTGTGACAAAATTTTAAAAATTACACTTGTCTTGTTTATGGGTGCAAGTGCCAACGCAATGCTTTACCAAACTAAATCACAGGTACGACAGTTTATAAGTCTCAAAATGTATTTAAAACATTTTCCGGTGGGTTTTGTCAACTTTTAATCTTATATCTTCCGTTTTCCAGCATTATAAATTACTTAGTGAAACTAAGTTTTCGCTGATAGTTGTTTTGAGCTAAAGACCATCATCTACAAAGGCTTTTAAAAAAAAATTAAATATCCGCTTCAGATACAACACTCGGTACACCCTTTCTGGCGATTCTAACATAATTTCGTATCATCTCCAAGATAAAACTCTGAAAAGATGATACCACACGTCTGGAAGATACGTTCGCATTACCCCGGTAGTGACTTTTGCACTTACCCCGCAGTGTGAATTGAAAAGAGTGAATATTGTGTTCACCTCTTCCAGGATTAAATGAAAATTCCTTAAAAAATGTCTTCTACAACAATTTCTAAAAAAAAAGATATATTCTTAAATTTATAGTTAAAAGGAAAAGTTGAACGTTTGCATTTGCCCCGGTGTACCTTACACGAAAAAAATTCAAAATTTGGATTCTGATTCAAGAACCTCATTTTTAGTTTAGATTCAGAATTAAATTTTTAATTTACGTTCCAGAGTCCGAATTTCAGGTACCAACTTCAGATCACGATTGATGGTTACGAAATGTGATTTACGTAGCAAAAGCATGAAGCGTCTCGAATTGATGACTTCATAAGTCACCGCAGAATGTAACTGGTTGACCTTTTAAGAAATAAGAACATCGAATAAAGCACCTTTTTTTTCTTCCCATTAAGTTTAAATCACTCGACATCGTTTCCCTTTCATCTTGTCTTCTCTCATTTCACCAACAAGGTTTTCCCCCTTGAATGAATGACCAAAGTTTTGTTTATGTAAACTCAGGTTTTTGCCTGTTTTTAAAACAGCAATTCTCCTGTGGTTAAACGGTTATTTTCGTCATACCGTGAAGCCCATCTGACATCGCCCGAATTGCAACCTTAATTTCTTCTGGCCGATTCAGGTTTACAACGACCGCATTATGTATAGTTGAGATTTTTGTCTGTTGCCCTGTACCTCGTAAATCTTCGCGCAAATCTGTCTTGTTTACTGCTGTCACGGTTTTTGCATGCTTTTCGACTCAACACTTCTGCTTATTGCTCAATTCAATTCGTGTCGGTTAACTTTTTTTTCTTTATTCCAAATCATCCAGTTTTTTTTCTCTCTTCAATCGTTCTTCAGATCGTTATCGAGTGTGTTATCTTTCGCACTCGTTGGCCTCTGAAATACCCAAACTCACACCTCGACGACCCACGGGGCCGCACAAATGGCCATCCGAAAAGATGTTGATTATCTCTTCTTCGGCCAGTGGTCGGCTACTTTACATAGATATCCCATCAACAGCAGGGACGCGAAACGTGATGCTTGACAACACGGAGCAAGAAGAGAATGGTGATAAAAAAAACTTCATAACTTCCATTTGCGTCACACTTCCTTGAGATATCTTTTTTTTTCCTGCTTCATCTGCTACTTTTCTCTTCACACTTATACAAGACTGACCGCGGTCACCCAGAGATGCGGTCAATGGCATAGTGAAATATTACCATTAAAGGATTACCAAATCTCAGACCCTTCGCCTTTCAATCAAACAGAGGAGACTCGGTATGATTTGGTATCTAGAACGTGATTTATCTGAGCCACGCGACTGCAGCAAAGATGACAAGCACACATTCGACTAACGTTGATGTATGACGAAGATGATTACTCGTTTTGTGACGGTTTTATTCTAGCTGTTCTTCTCAGTTTGTCCGATTGTCCGATGCGATAGTGACACATTAGCCGCGTGCCAAAACCGGGAACGAAAACAGAGTCCCGTGGCCAACACAAATAAGCGCAATTTTATCCAAACCCGCTCCGCGCTAAGCAAACATCCAAACAAACGTCCTATGTATGTACTTGCACCAAAAACCCCCCAACAACACCCACAGACTGACTCTAGTAGTTAATGGAGCCACACGACGATTTCAAAAACACGACCGACCGGACGGAACGCGATCTCCCGACTGAATGGTTTGTTTTGATTGGAGTCGGTCTCTTTTTTATCATTTTGCCGAGCCGCAAGTTCCTGCCGCTGCTGCCCCCCGCGCGTCTTTAGCTATCTACTTTATGTATTTTCTCTACCGTCTTATCATCGTATCGTGGTGTTTCACTTTTACCGACAGACAACATTGGCGACCGGGTACCAATACTTGCATACATTCGGGCGTCATTCATTCGGAACTGTATTGCGGATTTGGACAGAAATTTACCTTGCGTTTCAGTATGACTTCCGACTGTTGTGGTGTAAACAGCATTACCGATTTTTCATTAAGAAATCGAAATTACGTTGCCTATTAAAATAAACTGGAATCATACATTACTTGCTCATTAACCTCAACCTCATTTTCACACGATTTCCTGTTGGTTGGAGCTTATTGGAAAACTATCCTATAAAACTTTCATAAAGTAGATATATCCATACATTCTCCCCTACAGACATGCATCGATATTCGACCGAAGGAGTCCAATGCTCTGTAATGCTTCGTCCAACTGGCCGTTACATACCCTTATCGATCTTCAAATCACGCTGCACTGCAAGGGCATCCGGACCGTATGAACAAGCAAACATGTGTTTAAATGAATAACTACACTACACTCATACGCGTCTGTTCTCCTTGCGGCGTGCGGAGTGCTACAACGTCCTGGTGGTGTTCGGGACCCAAAACAGCAACATCACGACGGTCCTCCTGCGAGATAGTGGGGTTAACTGCGGGCCTTGCGCGCCCGTGACTACAAAAAAAAACATAAGCAACGAACAACGAACAACAAATTTCGGATGTGAATGTGCTGGTTGAGAATCAAGGAGCAGTAGCTCGAAAAGCTGCAGCAGCTGCATCGTTCCCGAGAAACACGAAAATTCTATCAGAAACTCAACGCATCCCGCAAAGGCTTCGTGGCGTGATCAAAAGGTGGAAGCAGCACTTCGATGAACACCTGAACGGTTCACATGCAGGAGATCAAGACGGTGGGGGAAGCTACATTGCCGACGTAGCCAACGATGTAGAGGAGCCACTCCCAACGATGAATGAAGTTAAGGAAGCCATTCGCCAGCAAGTCAGCTAGGAAGAATGGCATCGCAGCTGAGCTCATCAAAATGGGCCCGGACAAGTTGGCCTATTGCTTACACCGGTTGATAGTCCGGATCTGGGACATAGAACAGCTACCGGAGGAGTGGAAGGAGGGGGTAATATGCTCCATCTACAAGAAGGGCGACAAATTGGACTGTGAGAACTACCGAGCGATCACTGTCCTCAATGCCGCCTACAAAGTGTTGTCCCGAATCCTACTCCGCCGCCTAACGCCACAAGCAAACAGATTCGTGGGAAGTCATCAGGCCGGCTTCATGGAGGGACGGTCTACGACGGACCAGATATTCACATTGCGGCAAATCCTCCAAAAATGCCGTGAACACCAAGTTCCTACGCACCATCTATTCATCGACTTCAAAAACGCATACGACACGATCGACCGTAACGTAGGGTTACCATACGTACTCTTTAAGAGTACATGTATTCTTTTTCTGTGGGGAAATGGGCGTACTCTTCTTTTTGTGTAATTTTACAAAATGTACTCTTTTTTTTAAAAGCCAATCAGAAAAATGAACTTGTTTGTTTCAGTACATGAAGTGTGTTTACCATGTCTTATACAAGAAATACTAAAAGAATATATGTAACATACAAAATCTTCTCGTATTGAAGAAGGCATCTCTGAATCGTAATTTTGCAGTGAGCGCAATAAGCGCCATTGAGTTTGCTATATTGTTTGTTCAAAGGAAATATACGAGCCTCAATTTTTTTTTAAATCAGCTATTTCGTCAGGTTTTGTGTGGTTTGTCAGCATAACATCAAATATTAATTTTTCTTCAAATAATTTAAAAAAGAATATTTAGTCCCTGACTTTTCTCTTTTTGTAAAAAAAAATAGAAACAATTAATAATTATCATATACGTCATTTCCAAGCTTTCCAGAAATTTTTCTGAGTGTATTTGGGCCGGGACAATCCGTGCATTTTTACCCAAAAATCTGACAAAATCCTGGCATTGGATTTTAAAATTTACAGTTCAAAAACCGGGCAATATCCGGTCAAATCAGATAAAAATCCCGGCATTTCCCATGAAAATTCAAGATAAAAAATGGAAATTAAACACATGAAAAATTATGTTTTATTGAGTTTCATCAACGGTGTGAAAATTAAATTTTACATTTCCAAAAAATATTTGCACGTGTATTTCAATGAAACAAGCTCTAAAAATCATACATTGTGTAAAAAAATGTAGTTTTGGTTTGGAGTTGGTTAGATTTTGGATAAATCCGGGCGTTTTTCTCGATGGGCTTATTTTCTTTTTGCCTTTCTTACAAAAAGGTATAGTTATCGGTCGATTTGGGAGATCCTTAATTATGGGTCTTAGATATGGTTGTACTCCATTTACCCGAAAACCATTGCCCAGAATGAAAAATCCCCAGAATTCCAATCGCCAGAAAGAACCATTCCCCAGAATTTTTTTCCCCAGATGAACCATTCCCCAGAAAAATTTTCGCCAGAATGTACCATTTCCCAGAAATTTTTTCACCAGAATGAACCATGTACCAGAAATTTTTTCGCCAGAAGAACCATTTCCCAGAAAATTGAAAACATTTATCCTTACTAGCAATTATTTAAAAAAAAAAGGAATTGTTACAAAAAATTGGGGTTTCATAACTTTATTCTTTTGCGGCAAAGCCGCAACCAACGAGGATGAAGGGGCTGAGGCGGCACAAAGCCGCCGAAACTCCCAAATCCGAGGTGACCGCCGACCCGCCGTAGGAAGCGGCGGCCCTAAGACATTGGTCTAGGTCTGCCGGGGCTTCCTAGGTCTGCGTGAAAGCTAGGGGTGATCCCTTAGCCCCGTCCGCCACGTGACAGCGTGAAGGACAAAACGTCTTTCAAGTTCGAACGCGCAGCGTGAGGAGTCGGATACCAAAACGGTTTTTTAAGGGGGGGGGGGTAGGGTCTAACGGGTATAAAAAAACACCATTTTCACGATTTTTTTCAAGAGCTATCGTTCAAACAAATGTATTCAAATTTTTTGCATTATACAAAGCATTGTTAAAAGAACATTTAGTAATTTTTTCGTAGAAAAATATTGAAAAATGAGCCGGTGACGGGGCATTTTCTAGGATGCCTTTTAGAAAACAGGATTTGCGGTGGACACTGTATCTCAGCACAGAATCATCTGAAATCAAAAAATCAGAGCAAAATGTTTTTAATAGATGTTTTTCTGGACCCCAACGTTTTTATTTAACTTAAAAATATTTTTATGAAATTTTTGTGGCTGTTTGAAGTAAAAACTACGATTTTTCACTTAAAAATCCGCCATTTTTCACCTCTAAAATCTCCCCAAAGTAAAAAAATCAAAAAAGAAAAACGTTGGGGTCTGGTATTTTATATGTAGAAAATGTGTTCCAAATTTGAAAAGAATCGGATAAGTAGTTTTCAAATGACGACGTCCACGGACTTTAAAAATGTGCTTTCGAGAAAAACGCGTTTGAAGTTTCTGCTCTTGCTTTCTTGCAGTATTAGATAGGAGGAGATAAAGGCCTATAACTTCTACAGTTTTGCTTCAATTGACTTGAAAATTTGACACAACATTCTTGAAATGTTTTACAATAAGAAAATAAAACAATAAAAAAATCGATTTTTTGAAAGTGTTAGACCCTACCCCCCCCCCCCCCCTTAAAGGACCATGGTAAGCATTGAATCAATTAAAGTACCCAAACCATAACCGAAGCATAATATTGGTTCTAAAATAAATTTAGTCGGAAAATTTCAAAGTCGTAGTTTCATTTAAAAAATCATTTTGAAAAAATTAATTTCGAATCATATGAAATATACAAGAATTCATAAGAAAAAAAAAACAAATAAAAATACTAGGGGAAAAAATCTGGGATTTGTGCCATTCTGGTAAATGTTCCATTCTGGGGAAAAAAATTCTGGGAAATGTCCATTCTGGGAAAAAAATTTCTGGTAAATGGTGCATTCTGGGGAATTTTTTTCTGGGAAATGGTTCATTCTGGGGTTTGATTTCGGGTATTTGTCATTCTGGGAAAAATTCATTCTGGGCAATGGTTTACGGGTAAATGGGATACAATCCTTAGATATACCTTAATAGGTACCTATCGAATCAGCTCGACGACTTCAGACGATGTCAGTGTATTTGTGTATATAAGTGTGATTTTGTAAACATTGTTTGACACGTTTATGCGAATCTGGGCAATACAATAAAAATGATTTTTATCTAAAAAAAAATTATTTTCCTCTTCCATGTATAAAAAAAGGCAAAAAAAAACAAAATAGTTAAAAAAAATGTTCATAGTAAATATTAAAAAAATGATCACTGTGACTTTGAAATGTCACTATTTTCAATTTTTTCATTTTGTCAATTTTATCATTTTTGTCAATTTTGTTCATTTTGTCAATTTTGTCTATTTTGTCAATTTTGTCAATTTTATAAATTTTATTAATTTTGTAAATTTTGTCAATTTTGATAGTTTTGTCAATTTAGGCTATTTTGTCAATTTAGCCTAGGTAGTCAATTTATTAAATTTATTCAGTTTAGTCAATTTTGTCAATTGTCTAAATTTGGACAATTTTGTCAATTTTGAAACTTTGTCAACATACATTTTTTGTCTTCATTTTTGTCGTATAGTAAATTAAGCCAAGATTGTCAATCGTTTCCAATTTTGTAAATTTTGAAAATTTGGACGAAATGGTTGATTTGAACTTTTTTCAATTTAGTTATTTTTGTCAATTTGGTCATTTTTGTCAGCTTTTTTCAATATTATTCAATTTTGACATTTTTTTCAATTTGGACATTTTTGTCAGTTTTATAGATTAAGTCAGTTTTGTCAATTTTGCCACTTTTATCGATTTTGTCAGTATTAAACTTTATAAGAAATACTATCAAATGAAAGTTATAAAATTATAGACAAATACTTAAATTTATAAGAGTAATGATGATGAAATTATCCAATTGAATTGAAAAACGATTATATGTCAGTTAATTCATAGGAAAAGAACATTTGGAACTGCAAGTGGAATTGAATGATGCCAAAACTTATACTCGACAATATTTAAAATATTTATTTTTGATTTTTGTCTTTAGCTTGTCAGGATACATGCTACTGCTAGATGAGTTGATTCCAGTATCACATTATTATTTTCCAATAAGATTCTATTTTCCCTACCCAGCATGGAGAGCAGCAGTGGTATCAATTTTTTCAAAAGGACGTGCCGCCAAATGTTAACAAATCGAATTTTCAGCTGGGTGAAAAAGTACCGTTTGAAGACCTACATTTTAAACCTAAGTACCTTCAACGCGATTTTCTCGAAACAGCTTTCGCCCTTTACTAAAAAAATCAACATAGAAATCAAAGTTTTCAGCATACCTTTCAGGGGCGTTCTTTCTTGTATACTCTCTGGCAAAGGTGGGGGCGATGGAAGGCGACACGTATCAGCGTGAAATCGCCTTCAACGAATTTTACTTTTAAGTTCGAAAAAACTCTCTTGTCAACTGGCAGCGCAAATGGGACGAGGATGACAAGGGTCGGTGGTTCCACTCGATTATCCCAAAGGTAAGCCTTAAACCATGGTTTAATAGATTGAACTTGAGTCGGGATTTTATTCGTATATTTTCCCGTCTCATGTCCAATCATTGTTCCTTAGACGCGGTACTCTATCGTTTTGATATTGCTGGCAGCAATTTGTGTAGTTGCGGCCAAGGTTATCACGACATCGAGCATATTGTTTGGTCGTGCGAGGTCCATCTTGTCGCTAGAACGAATTTGATAGACTCCCTTCGGGCCCGAGGAAAACCACCCTATGTTCCAGTGAGAGATGTGCTGGTAGTGATAGACTTGGACTACATGTTCGAAATATATCTTTTCCTCAAAGCCATTGATCGTCGTCTATAATTCTTTTTATTTTCATATTTCCCTATCTATTTTCTTTTCTTTAAAAAAAAAAGTGAACTAGATGTAAACAAACTATTGTAAAAAAAAAACAAAAGGAGTTTGGCTCCTTAAAGCCTAAAGGTATGAGCCGTTTCAAATAAAGAATTTACAAAAAAAAGAAGGTGTTTTGTATCCTTTGTGATCGAGAAAACCCGTTAAGGTCGTCAAAATAGAGACGGATCAATGAATCCCCAAAGCATCAAATTCAAAACAGAGACGAAATCGATTTTTTAATCAAAATAAAAGTGGTCTAATAAATTTCTACAACCATGTTTAACGTTCATTGGAGTCCAGTACTGATTTTAAAAATATGAAACATGCCACATTCCCCTTAACAGTAAAAATAATCGAAAAATATTGAAGAAAAAAATAAACATATTACCCCGGATTGCGGTATTTGATAAATAAGGCAGTTCGTGTGTTAAGGCCGAACAACAATTCAAATCGAAAGATGGACAATTATGCTGCATAAATTTAGGGACTAAATTTTTTAACATTTCTTATAAAATTTTATCTACAACTTAGTTCTTTTAGAAATGGGACACTTTATTTTGCTAATAGCTCATTAACTAGTAATCGGACTTTCAAAATATTGACAGCATTTTGTTGCCTGTAAAAAGACTGTCAGACCAATTTTTTTCAAAATTTAAAATTTATGCGTTTTTGAGATATTTACGAAGTAAGAAAAAAAAAGAAGAATAAAACTTTGCCTTAAAAATCCGTAATTTGATAATGATATTTGATAGCTGTCAAACCCGTTGTTCCTTAAAAGAATTACTGTGTTTGAGTGGTGGAAAGTATGCCGATTGCCGATTTGAACATCACTCTTCAATCTCATGCCGCCTCCGGTCACTGGTTTTGGAAAGAAGATGGGCCAATTTATTCACCGAATTTTACGTCTGTGCAGAAAATAAAGTAGAACTAACAATGTTGTATTTATTTCTTTATTCATGCAAATATCATTTTTCTTCTAACATTCGTATTAAACACTTGGTCATTCTTTAGTACTAGCAAGCTGAAAGTCAGAGCAACCTGTCAACCGGATTTTTTTTCAGCGCGTAGAAGATTCTTAAACATTCCCCTCAAAGCTGCATATATTTCTCTTCAGCCACTGAATCGAACTTTACAGTCAATTTAGGAACTTTTCTTATATTTTGGACTGATTAGAATTCTCTAGGAACTCAGGCGGGAGCTGATTAAGCTTCTATGAACCCGTTTAAAGAGAATTCTGGTTGCTTGGAACCACCATGATGAGACATAAACCCCGTCTAAAGGCAGGGTTTGGATAGTATGAGAACAATTCGAAAAATATGCAGAATATTTACCGTTCTTATTTGTTGAAATATCTCAGTTATTTGTAGGCTAATTTTTACAAAATTTACATAAAAATATAGCTATGGGTCAGTGTTTATGTTTCAAAATTAAGGAAAAAATGGCTGCAGTGTGTAAAAACTACAACTGAAAAAGTACTGAAAGTCAAGTTCCTTGGCCCCTGTAGTTATGCAATTAACAGAAAAATAAAAAAAAAATTTCTCACTTCAAAGTTGTTTGTAAAAATAAAATTAAGCTTCTGTGAATTTTTCTCAGTTCTCCGAACTGATGTAAATTTTCAGTATCGTAGAATATGGACCTCAGAACGCTGCATATTTTGCTCCCATATGTTTGTTGATGCCTTTTGGGTCATCTAGCATCATTGTAAAGTTTGAGATGATTTGGATATTTCTTGAATAAGCGCAGCGTTTTTCAATTTGGAGGGAAGAAGAAATATTCGGTTTTATCTCAATTTTCAACTATCAACACTTCCCACACATTCGATTGCAACTTTGCAGATTTTCAAGAATCATGTAAAATCTGATAACCCAAATTTGAACGAAATCACATGGAAAAAAAACACGTGGTCTTCAATGAAAATATCGTTAATACTGTCTGGGTCCGTTTCTTTTTTAAAACAAATATCCAAACCTTCATCACCGCTTTACTAACCTCTTTTCTTGGAGTAACATCGCTATTTGCTAAGGATTCGTTATGAAAAAAACCAATGATTTTTACTATATTCAAAGTTATGGCAAAATTAAAGTTTCCATTGAAAACATTTCCGCGTTACGTTGTTTACGTTTGCCACTTCGGGGAATACAATAAATGAAGGAAAATCGTGAGAGAAAAGCCGGTGTTCAAAACAAAACAATGAGAGGAACAATTTACTGCATCATCAATTTCGTGGAATTTCATAACTCCATTCTACAAATTTATTGGCAAACAAGATTCTGATGAAAGTTCCATTGTCGTTGAACAAAATTATGGTAATAATTAAAATATTTTAAATATATCACCATAGCACATGATGAGAGGGTTTGAGAGGACACAAATATTCGCTTTGCGGGCTTCGTGTACGTCTCTCGGTTTTCGGTTTCCTCCCGCTCTCAAACATTCGAAATTATTGTGCGTATAGATAAAAATTTTATAAACGTCTTTGGTGAACTGGCATCATGGCTGACTTCCGACCAAAACATATTGAGTGTTTTATTTAAGCGTGCACGCTCGTTTTCATTTAACCATTTTCGAATGAAAAATAACCATTTTCTGGGTTTTCCTGCAGAGCTGCCAATATGGTTATTTTTCATCAATATTTTAAGGTACAATTTTAACCATATTCCTATAGTTTTCGGGTATTAACCGAAAAAAGGATGAAAATTTAACCTCAATCGTAAAAGAGAAAAATTATGGTGCATTTTCGTAATCGTTCGAGGGATCGTTCTTGAAGAGAATAATTATTTGCTGTAGAATTTCAGTTAATTCCAAGCGTAAACTGGTGCAATTATTGATGCACGGTAA
This sequence comes from Uranotaenia lowii, assembly GCF_029784155.1. Classification (NCBI taxonomy): domain Eukaryota; kingdom Metazoa; phylum Arthropoda; class Insecta; order Diptera; family Culicidae; genus Uranotaenia; species Uranotaenia lowii. The sequence goes on from NC_073692.1 coordinate 203,380,843, forward strand.
GTTATCATTTTCTAACATTAATTTTATTTAATATTAGTGATTTTTTTATTTTTGCAGGGACCGGATAATCATACAAAATTTTTCTTACCCGTAGATAAACGGAAGAAGTTCCAGCTCTATAACGAACTACCCGCATAATCAAATATCATACACGTAATCATTAATATTATTCTGTTCTGATTACATGAATAGTGACGATTCGAGTAATCGTTCGCAAATCTTCTTATTTATAACTAACTTTTCTGTTTTTCATGTGTCTTCGCTTGAAATGATATAAAAATATTTGTGAAAGATACGTGTAATAATCCTTAAAATAAAACGCGGGATGAATCTGAGTGTGTCGTGTGTCTTCACTCAACAGACTCAACAAAGCAAATAAACAAAATGGCGTGCGTGTTTTGATCTTGTTAAAGTGAGCAGAAACTTTTTGTATTCTACGAAACACAGTAAGTTTTAAAATATTTGATCATGCTTGAAATGTTTTTAAATAGTGCATATCTTTTCCAGCGCTAACCACTACTGGGCATACCGCTAACTGAAAGAACGGTGCCGGAATGGAATCGCAGCAGCTGGCACTTATTCCCTTCCCCCATGAGATGGCTCCGGAAAAGATCCCCCAAGATCCATTGGAAGCTACAGGGCTTGCTGCTCGGCCACTAGATGTAGGTAGGTGCAGTCAACATTTCTCTGTTTGAAGTCTCAACAGCGCTGAGACTGCCCATGTCTGGAATCCATCCAACAAACAGCACCCAAGAACCTGTATATAAAACACCGCTGCTCGGTGCACCGGTATCCCGTGTTTGTTTCCATTTCCCTAACCCATTCATTTTTTTTGTTTACGAACAGCGCCGGAGCTCCTAAGAAAAATTTTGACAACTGCGGCCGCCGGTGGTCTGCTCAAAATCAATTTTCAATTGAAAAAACAGAGCCTTCACAAAGCCCGTCACCGAGAAACAAGCGGGGCACTGGGACGCAAATCCTGATAGTCGTCACCACCATACAAGTCCCAAGCCAAGAGAAAATTCGGCAACACGACGTGGCCCGCGGCAAATCATATGGAAGAAGGCAGGCCGACTACGCGACACTCTTTAACGGTCCCCTGAGACAGGCTAGCACAAAAGGCTTCCACTAGTCATGTACTTTGTTTAAGCAGTAAGTTTACTATTGCTATAAGCATAATCAATAAAATTAAAATTATGTTTTTGTTATCTATAGTTTTCCAGTTTGTCATCGGAGCCGTCGAACATGTGCCCAAGCCCTTCTGCAGGTCAAGGAATCACTACGAGAGGATCGATATGCGATGGTGTCGTTTCGATGGTAAGTATATTTTTAATACACTTTGACTAAAGATTATAATAAAAATAAATTTTATTTTCCAGGAATTAAAGAATCCAACGCTTCAGGTGAAGGCATACGCGGCGGAAAAAGATCACCCGTTTCTTATAACCCCCTCTCGGGGAATAAACACAAACATTCACCACGTCCAACACTCACCACCAAGATTTCGATACTCAGTAGCAGCATCCGACCAAGAACAATTCTGTCACGAGTCACAGTATCCTTGCACCACCCCCAATCTGCACGAGTAAAGAGGATAGCTGTTTCTGGGTCAACAACCAACGCGGAATCGAACTGTTCCTGGGTCAACAACCAGCGCAGAATCGAACTGAAAATGCTTAACCTGTCAGAGCAGTGACCTTCGTTATGACAAAGCACTCCATGTCTGCTGCAATGTGGCGCCAAAATGGATCATACCAATATATCCCAAAAATTCAACATTAAAACAGGAATGGCAGCCCAGAAACTGGCTGATTCGGATCTAGAAATCAGAACCTAATTTCACGAAGCAGAAAGAAGAAATCCAAGATCAGTGGAATTTGTGTCAATTAATTAATTGTGAGTTAGCGCATAAGAAAAGGTGGAGATCAATATGTTTATATATGCATTATAGTTTGAAACTTGAAATTCAGTTACCGTCTAACAACGTTGAAAATATCAACCGGGTATATGAAAACTTAATCAGATTTTTCGAAATCTAGATATGTATAAAAATTCAGAATGCTAAACCAAAATAGAAATACCTATTTATAGGACTAAAGATCTCAAAATGCAATGTTGATATCCAACAGTTAAATTAAAATTTAATGTTTCGATAATTTTAAGAACAAGAACGAAACAAGAGACGGACCCTCTTCAAAATACTTTAAGAAATTATCAAATTTTAAATTTTACCATTGGAAGCTGAAATGCAGTTTGGATTTTTAAACAACATGAAAAGATTTTGAAAAGCATAACAGATTAATTTGCTGAACTTTCAGATGAGTTTAAAAAATTTACATTTAGCATCATATTTTTGAAATCCAAATTTCAATTCAGACCCAAAATCAAAGGAAAAAGCATATAATTATTGAAAAGTGAATGTAATGTAACTTGAATAAGATCCTTAGTACAGAGCGATCCAAAAGCTGCTCCGTGAAAAATTATTCTTATATATGTAATTCGATATATTTTATATATTAAAATTTACAATACAATGTACAAACATAAATTATATTATAATAAAAAAAAATCTTAAAAAACTATAACACGAATCGTCTCTGCTTCCATTCATAATCGTAAAAAGATCTTCTGAAGATAAGCTGTACCATCAGCAATACTTCAAAAAGATGATTAGATAACGATTACATCTATCATTCAGGTGCTCTCTGCTAAATTTTCATCTAGAAAAAAGCAAAAATAATGAATGGTTACTCTACTTAACGACCCGTTCGCTGTATCGTAAAGTGCGTCCAAACGATTCCATTCCATGAAAAAAAGACTAGTTTAATCATACATTAATAATCCAAAACTATTAAGCTAATCTTTCGCGTGTCTTGGGAAGAAGATAATGGAAATCGTTATTGTATAATACCGATTTATGCGGGTACACCGCTTTGGCAACCAAACAGCGAAAGCAAGAAATTTTGAACCTCCTGCTGGAATATTTCCCCGATAATTTTCACCCCATGGCTGCCCGGAAAATCAAGTGTCGGATTTGGATTCCGGCACGAGTATCGGCGAGACAGCGATCTGCCGGATTGGAATCAAACGACAGACCTCAACACATAGATGTCGTTCACATATCCGGAACCAGAACCAGAACTGATGGTCATCGAATGTTAATAGCTTAGCAGCACCAAAAACTTGGATGATCCCAGATGGCCAAAATCTCCCCCGACTTAGCTTGGAGCATCGGAGCGGGTCGTAAATCGTTGGGCAAAGGTTTGCCGCTTGGCTTTAGCTCCGGGCTCGATAAGAGCGATCAAGGCAAGGACATGTTTACGTTTACAGCCTAGTCCGAGGGCTCCGAAGAATCCGGCATGGTTGAAACGAATTACCCTGCTTGATTTGGAAGATTTCCATTCGACGAGTTCGCGAAAATACTGGCCGGACTGCACGGCAATAAAAATACTTGTAGGAATACACTACAATACTTTCGACAATAAACAAAACATTTCAAAATCTTATTTTTTTTCTGACTATCCTAGCTGCAATTTTCATCAGAGGAAAAATGCTCCTTAAATTCCAATTAAAAAATAACCATTTTCCAACTTCTTCGCCAAATAAAATACGGTTAAAAAATAACCATATTTCAACTTCTCCCCGAAAAGTCATTTTATGAGTTCTCATGGAGAACTCATAAAATGGCATTTCCCGGGAAAAGGTCTAAAATGGTTATTTTTGAATCTTAAATGGTTCAATAGTTTCTAGCGTGTGCGCCAAATTCACATAAAATCAACGTTGCCACAAATTCATTTGAATCGTTTGTGTATCTTATTCTTGCCCGGAAGAGTATATTTCACGCGAACACAAACGATTGCTGGCGAAAACAGTAACAGCAACAAAAAAAAAACATTTCCACCCCGGTAGAGGGTGGTTTGTACAAAATATTTCGATCCCGACCGATTTTACTCAAACCGTTCGGGCGATCATACAAGCAGTACCATACACGATGCAAATCGTGTTCACAGCGACAAAATTTCATCGCATTTATACCAATGTTGTGTAGTCTGTGGCCCGCTTAAAGTATGTAGAGATACTCTGGTGGATAGAAATTTATGTGTGGCAACGTTGCATATAATACACTGTTATTTTTTAAACACAACTGTCAAAAGTTCGGAAGTAAGTTCGGGATCGGAAGTCCGGACTTCCGACACGCTAGAAACTATTAAACCATTTAAGATTCAAAAATAACCATTTTTGACCTTTTTGCGGGAAATGCCATTTTATGAGTTCTCCATGAGAACTCATAAAATGCCTTTTCGGGCAGAAGTAGAAATATGGTTATTTTTCAAACTTAACCAGAAAGAGTGGAGAAGTAAAAAATGGTTATTTTTGAACCGTAATTAACAGCAAAAGCAATATTGAACTATATTAAAAAATTATCGACAAAATTAAGCAAAAACACGTTTTTCAAATATGTTATTTAAATTATTCCTTGTATTTCTGTTCTTATTTACAATTTACCATAGTAATTTAGTGCCTAGCGCTAGGTGAATACCAACAGCGGTCGAAACACCCGATAACATTTATAGCAGCAAAAGTGATTTTTCCCCACGATCACCTAACGTCGGTGCCGAACAACTCCGGAAGTGGTGATCCCATGCCTGGGTGGCATTTTGTTAATCCGTAGCTTCAGCAAATGGCCAAAATATCTGTGTCGCAACACTAGTGCTGTTCGTTTACGGGGGGTTGAATAATTTATTGGTGACCGGCGGGTGATGTTTCTCAAGTAGTCCAGTCGGTTCCAGCTCCTTCCGGATGGTGAAAAAACGGTCATCATAGTATTTCGCATTTCGCACCGAAATGATAAAAAACCTAAAACAAGAATGCTTAATTCAGTAACACAACTTTCTTCCTTGGAAGGCTATATCAAAAGAAAATAAAAACTTACCGGATTATTACGTGAGGACCGATTCCAGATAGTGAGAGGAATATGCTTATTCAGCTTTCGTTTTTATGTGACTGATTAGGATGAACCGCGGAACATTTAACTTGATGATGATTTTGGTGTTTCTATAAAAATTTCAAGCGGGGTCTTCTCATCCGTGTCCTGAAATATGTTTTGTTAGGTTGGAATTTCAATTTAAAGATAATCAATAAAACACTATTTACCTTTTATGTTTACCAACAGTTATGTTTACATGGACCGATTGAAATGATAACTCGATTCAGTTACGCGGTATAATAGAATTTTTTCTTAAGCGTTCGCCTGCACATCGATTTTTTCAAAATGGCTACGATAAAAACACCAAATTATTCAAACATTTTTTGGTTAACGCCCGAGAACTACAAAAATGGTTAAAATTCGTGAAGGAAAAATTCTTAAAAAATAACCATATTGCCAGTTTTCGGGCCAAAGCCATAAAATGGTTATTTTTGAACCAAAAATGGTTAAATAAAATTGAGCGTGGAAGTAAAATTTGTGCTGGCGCTATAATACACGGAACGAAGACAGATCTTCAATTTGTGTTAGAAATACCTCAACCTCAAATCAGATATTAGATCCGTTCAAAATCTATTTCCAATATTAGCTGTATGCAAAAGATTTTAAAATGTGCTCGCTAATGTTTTGTCAAATCATGAACAATCTCACTAAAATATACTAGTAAAAAATCAAATAACCTGATTGAAATTAAAAAAATTGGACCAAAAGGAAAAAATAAGGTCTTTAATAATTTAATAACAGCTTGTGATGAAACTACTGACTCTGAAAGATGAATCAACCCCAGAAAATCAAAAGACCCTTGAAAGGGCTGAAAAAGCAATTTGAAGAACTTTCGGCTACATGAGTAAGAATCACCAAAAGAGAACCCAGCAGGAACGAATGATCCAGGTTGATAAACTCCCTTGAAAAAAAAAATGAAGCCAAACATATTAATTGTTCACAATTTAGTATGATTCAATTATTATAGTATGTAGTCTGGGTTAAAAAAGCTTTTAAAATATTTAATTGGCGATTCATCAAAAACCAAGTCAGTAGGATTCTTTAGTTTAAAATGTTTTGAACTGTATCTTTTAACTATAGTTTATCTTGATTGTGTTAACAAAACAAAACCATTTAATGATCTTTTCCAAATTTTTCGAATCTTAGAAAAATGTCAAAGTTAATTTTTTTTAATGTTTTTGTTGAGTTCGATTTGTTATAATAACCCGCTTAACAAAATAAATGCTTGGAATGCTTGAAAGAATGCTTGGATTCCAAGCATTCTTCAAGCATTCCTCCCATTGAATTCAAGCATTTAATGGCCCAACCGATTCTACTTGAAATGAATTTCCCGATCCAGAATGACAGCTTACGCACACACACGCATGTTTGGTTTGTTTACATTTTGTGTTAATGTATTAGTGCACACGAAAAAAATCGCTTGTATGTATGTGTGTCAGCTCAAAAACGGAATTTCGGGAAGGTCTCAAACCGTATTAAAGAAAAAAATTGTTAAAATTTACATTACCTTTAAAATTTATTTTTAATAATAAAAACAAAACACTACGTAGGTCCTAGCCAAAAACCACTCAAAAGTGAAAATAATAATAATAGAAACATGTCTAGCCTCATGGGACCACGAACAAACTGCTGCTGTTGATTTCGCTGGCGGCGAGTCCTGGCTTCCGTGATGCTCGTTGCTCGAGCTGGAAACTGAGCTGAGGTCCCGTTCGCTACGATCCCGTTCCCTCTCCAATGCTCGCGCTAACCCGTTTTGTTACGCCGTTTCTCCTTTTCCTTCTCTCGCTTCTTTTCGGCGGCTGCTTCTTCCCGTTCCCTCCAATCTCGTCAGGCAGCGGGAGCGGCCGAGAACTGATACCGGAATCGCATCCAAAACAAGCAAAAATATATATTTGCAAACATCTACCGAATCATATTCGAATGATTTTAAAGCTTACCGTAATTCGTAGCCAGCAGTTTGCAGTTTCGGGAACGACTTTTTTGATAGCTGTCCTCTGAACGAACGCCGTAACAGCTCCATATTGTCAGTGCCCGCATAATCAATTACAATATATAGAGAATATTCTATATTGTCTCTAAACGTTATCGTTTATTGTAAAGTGAACAGTATATGTACAATAACACAGACCATATTAACAATCTGTATTATGATTATCTGTTAAAGTACCATATGGGGAAAGGGCTGTTAAGCATGTTTACCATTCAAAAAGAGCGATTTTTTCGAACAAATATTTCATGCTACATTATTGGATACGGTTAAAATATCATCCACTTTTGGCGAGCAAAACAATCTACCTGAATGTTCTAGCTACGTTGGAATACAAAATCATAGATTTCATCAACTTCAATGGATATAGTTTGCTTATAGTAGTTTGTAGTAAAAATAACGCTCAATCATACGTTCCGCATATTGTAAAATATTTTTAAAAAGAGCTTCCCTGTACCATAACCAATATAGTTCCAATTCTTTCCCACAAAAAATAAAATAAAATTAAAAAATTTAAATGTTGAGATTTTTATTTTTTATTTCTGATATTATACATGGATTATACAATCTTACCTATTTGTGCAGATCTGCATTGTTCAGCCTTTCAGTAGATTTTTTTTCCGCTCTCCGCTCAGCAGAGATCTTTGTTTCTGTAATTTCATTAGTTTTATTTAATCTCACTAGTTTTTATCGATAATATAATATAGTTTTACTTACTTTTCGCGTTCTGTGTGTTTTTCTCAGCGTGATTCTTTTTTTTCGGAGCCATTTTGAACACAGTTTTCAGTTCCGAACCTGGCGTGGGGTTGCCGACACAAATTTTAACGAAGTGAAGTGAAAATTAGCAGATGCTGAACCCAAGAGCGAAAAAATGCATAAGCTCACAACTACATCTTAAAATAACAATATTAGTTATTATCCGCAAGAGGTGAAATGATAACGACTTGTCTAACTCATACAATGTTGTCAATGTTGTTTTTTTTTTAATTTAATGTCTAATGCTAAGAAAATATAAGGAAACTTTGTCGTACACTGTTAGAGTCCTGGATAAGGTCCAGAGACAATATTCAAAGGTTGCAAATTTTTATTCTCTTATTATACTATACTTACTAAATCATATATCATATTGTCACTGTCACTGATACGATCCTGTCATAATTTATTGAGGTAATAAAATTTTGAACATGTATAATGAAATGATACTTGGAAGATATTTCATACTGGTACTGCTACCAATATATTAAGTTAATAGTTAGTACTATATCCCCAACTGTTTTTAATTATGCGGGTGGTCAACTAATTCTCAGCAGCATCCGTTACACCCTTTTGAGCAGGGGGTGTTGTCACGTGTTGTCACGAAAGCCGTTTTGGATATTTATCATGGCCATACCAGCGGCCAAGTTCCGTGCCAGATTGTGGACAGCAGCTGATTATCGGGATCCAGGGCGAAATCCGTCCGAGTTATTTTAACACTGCGTTCAACAACAGGGGCTATCCAATCCGTAAAGGTCAGGGCTGTTTTGATAATTTGTTTGACGTATATTTTTTACTATGGACGCCATTTTCTCCACACAAAAAATTACCACGCCAATTTCGGATGTGGTTTTGAAACCGTGATCTGAAATCAAAAAGAGAAATTAGAACTAGCAAGTTTAAATTTTAACTTAAGTTTAAATATATCAATTTATGATATCAAATGCATATTTCTTACCTTTTTCGGGAGCTGGGGTAGTCCTTCTGCTGCGATGGCTGCGATTAAATGGCCGATGGAGCGAGCACATTCCAAAGTGCTAAAGCTTCACTCACACTTTGAAAATAAAAATGAACTACATGAACATTTATGCGTAATACACGAGGTTGGTTCATCTTGCGTGTATAGCATACAAATGAACAACACAAATACTAAAACATTACGGGATTGAAAGATACACGCCGAAAATTAAAAGCACAACATTTGTCATATAACGGTACTTTACGCTGTGAATAATCGGCTCAAGACCTTATGACGGGAAGGGGGAAGTGATGTGTATAAATTACACGCAGAAAAAAGATTTTTTATTTCAAAGGAAAGTGCCGCAAAAACAAAGGATTTTTTCCTTTGATTTTGGGATAAATAAAATTTCCTTTGGTTCAAGGACTTTTTCCTTTGTTTCAAAGAATTTTTCTTTTGAAAAATCTTTGAACCAAAATCTTAATACTTTGAAACAAAAAACAGTTTCATTTGATGCAAAATTGTTTTCGTTTGCTCCAATGTAATTTAGATTTAGATTTAAAAGGATGGCTCATTGAACCATTTTACTTTTATTCCAATTGGAAGAAATATTTTCTGTTGTTCCGAAGTTCCTATTAGGAATTTTGAATAATAAAATAAAACAATTTACATCTTAAATTCATTTTTATTCACAAACTTAACACAAACACTGGTTCACTATAATGGAATCAACCGGTCCTAAATTTTGGCCTGAAGGCATTCTTCTCGGGCCACTCAATAGACTTCCGGAAGCAACTCCGGTTGCTAGCTTTAGTGGTCATCCAACTGGTGATTGCCGCTGAAGATCGGGCCGAATATAATCAGACCGCTGGATTTGGGGCGGAATCAGCCGTGGTCCTGTAACAATGCAAAAGTTTATATAAAATCTTAAATATTCACTTTTTGACTAACGGATTAACATGCACTTACCATGGTATGCATTCCTCATCCTGAATCCTCCTAAATAGCTATCTCTGATTCACTAGTTTGGATTTTTAACACAACCGGCCAAACTTTATTCGAAATTCGGTACTTGCTTGTGTAGCCGATTATGGCATGTGTGACACTATCTCGGCAAGTAGGCCTTTCCGAAAGGATAATCTTCCTCTACTGTCTTTTGTACACGCACACACACGACGGCTGAGCTGTCGTGTCGGGAGCGGTCGTCAGTCAAGCTACAATCTTCAGCGAGGGTAGATGCGAGTCTCCCGTTCAGCCAGTGCAGCACGCAGCTTAAGTTTGCACAATGGCGAATCCTGACAGGAGAAAATTTTAAGTCAGGCTGAACGGGAGGCTTGATCTTTTTGTGTTGTGAGTCTTCTTATGTGTTTCTAGTGAAAAGGTGAAGTGTGTGTTGTTTTGGTGCATGGATTGGATCGGTAAGTTTTGAATAGAATTGGAAATAAACTGACGAACGCTACATTCATGTGGGGAGAGCTCTGTTTTACCTCAAAATGGCGAAATATGGTAGCTAGATGTCTGATATTTTAGATTGTTTTTCAACCTAACAATATCCATTACCGTTTTTGATTGATAGCTTGCTTGCTTGCATCTTCAAATTGTAGAATGGTAGAGGGAGAGGCTTTTCTTTTTTTCCATTCGTTTTTCATGCAATCCCAGTGAATGAAACTCGTTCGGAATTAAAATCTGCTGAAACAAAAGCTCTCACACATACGTACGAATCGTGTGGACGCTTCTCTCTCTCACTAGCTTTCGTTCCTCTGCTCGGTTTCCTCTGGTTTTTTGTCTTTTCTGCCATTACTACAAACTCTCGTGCCGGGTAGTATGCGTGCTCATTTACTCACGTAAGAAACCGAATATTCGTTGCTTTAGAAATTGAGCGAGCATTATTTCACAGCAGCACCCTCTCGCTTGTTTCTTTTCGTTTTTCTTCCGACGTTCAATTATGGCCCGCCGCGTTCTCTGATTTTTGAATTCGCTGAAGCAGATCTGATCGTCCTCTAATGTTTCCCTGATTGTTATAAACTCGCGCTGAGTTTATTGATATCTAACGTTCTTATGCTTTGCAAATCAAGCTCTCGTACCTAGCAACAATTGTTTCTGCTTGTTAGCTCGTTTGAATTTAGTATTATAAAATCGCTCAGCGGAAATTGCCATACAAGTTTTATAGATTCGCGATTCGTGGCAATAAGTTCAATAAAGGGACAAATATCATCAAATAAGGTACAGTAAGGTTGTTAAGGACGATAGCTTTTTCACTTATCCTGAAGAATATGAATTTTGAGTGTTAAAGTATTGTTTGAACATTTCTAAGGATATAAAAATATATTTGTTATGTAAATTTTGAAACTTTATGATCGTTCGAGAAGAATTGTACAGGCGATTCTTAATACAAAAAAGACTAAAAAAGGAAAAGTTCAATTAAAAAAACTTTTTTCGATCTTTTACACACCGGAAAATTTTCGTAAATGCAACGAAATTTTCATTTCAATATATCGTATTTGAGAATGACTGAGAAGAATCGTAAACGACAAAGGTTTAAGAAAAATTACAAAGCAATTGCAATTTTTTGCTTCGAAACAAAATAAGCGTTTATGGTTCACTTTATACATTTTCGTTGGATCGGGAGGACCAACATGAAGAGTGTTCTGAAGGTTCACTTTATGAGTTTTCGTTGGATCGGGAGGACCAACATGAAGAGTGTTCTGAAGGTTCACTTTATGAGTTTTCGTTGGATCGGGAGGACCAACATGAAAAGTGTTCTAAAGGTTCACTTTATGAGTTTTCGTTGGATCGGGAGGACCAACATGAAAAGTGTTCTGGAGGTTCACTTTATGAGTTTTCGTTGGATCGGGAGGACCAAAATGAAGAGTGTTCTGAAGGTTCACTTCATGAGTTTTCGTTGGATCGGGAGGACCAACATGAAGAGTGTTCTGAAGGTTCACTTTATGAGTTTTCGTTGGATCGGGAGGACCAACATGAAAAGTGTGCTGAAGGTTCACTTTATGAGTTTTCGTTGGATCGGGAGGACCAACATGAAGAGTGTTCTGAAGGTTCAATTTATGAGTTTTCGTTGGATCGGGAGGACCAACATGAAGAGTGTTCTGAAGGTTCACTTTATGAGTTTTCGTTGGATCGGGAGGACCAACATGAAAAGTGTTCTAAAGGTTCACTTTATGAGTTTTCGTTGGATCGGGAGGACCAACATGAAGAGTGTTCTGAAGGTTCACTTTATGAGATTTCGTTGGATCGGGAGGACCAACATGGAGAGTGTTCTGAAGGTTCACTTTATGAGTTTTCGTTGGATCGGGAGGACCAACATGAAGAGTGTTCTGAAGGTTCACTTTATGAGTTTTCGTTGGATCGGGAGGACCAACATGAAAAGTGTTCTGAAGGTTCACTTTATGAGTTTTCGTTGGATCGGGAGGACCAACATGAAGAGTGTTCTGAAGGTGAGTTTTCGTTTGATTGGAAGGATCAATTTAAAAAAAATGTTGAGAAGGGTTCACTCGAAGAATTCACTGAGATGAACAGTAATTTCTTTCTGTTTGGAGCAAGATGTCTTATACCAGAGGAAGTAAAGAATCAGCAAATGTCTTTTGTCAGAGGTACAGAATGATGGAGAAGACAGCTCTTGCAACTTGGTTGGTTTGACGAAAATACGTTTCGTTTTTATTGATCCCTGATGAAAATAGCGGTTTGGAATAAAAAAAAAACTCGTTGAAAGTGGTTCTAGAGATAAATCGGAACCAACAATTGAATAGCGTTCACGAATGCCAAGATGATTAAAATTACGAAGATATTTGAGTATTACCCAAGTAACCATAAGCATTAAGCCATAACCCTTTGTGGGACCGTCCCTGAGGTGCAGAGGGTGTTGTGATTGGAAACAACGAGACAATCCGATTTTCTCTGACCAGGTCCAAAGACTTACCTGCGGTAGCTTCCCGTTAAAAGGTGGCACGTCTGTTGAGCGAAACGATGAACGACGAAGTGGCTAGTTGAATGACTGGTGCGAGTGAGGATGGGATGGGGAGAGGACTGGAGATATGCATGAAATGCTGGCAAATCGTGTTGCCAGTTTAAACTGTTAGGAATGTTCGATAATGGAACATGATTTGTTATAATTCCTCATCGCAGGTATCCCACATCTTCCCTTTCCTCCCGAAAAAAGAAAAGGAAAAAAAAAGGGGGAAACATAATTCTTTTTTTTTCCAACTCGCCGATGCTCAACATAACTCTCATTAGTTCGATTTCATTAAAATAAACATAAATTGTATCTAACAACTACTTTTATTTCCTGTGCTCAAACTGCAATCTGAGTATTTAATATTGGTTTGTTTCAGTATCTCAGTTTAACGTGTCAGTGGGTTTTAGTTAACTCAAAATTAGATTAAAATTAACAGCTAATGGGTAACTTTATTTAATCGTGTATCTTTCCAACTTTTGTTTGTTTATGTTGACATGAAAATTGTTGCAGATTGTGTAGGAAAGATATCACCGCTGAAGTAGCCAAATTCACTCCGGAAGGCAAACAGGAAACAAAACAACATAAATATGGTAATGTTTATCTATAACATGTAATTAATCATACCTTTTTCATTTTAGCTGCTGTGTGGCGGAAAATTGACTACGTTCGTTTGCCTCCTGTTCGCAGATTCGTACGTAGTCTTGCAGGTGGGTTGGAGTTTTCTTTTCGCGCGATGGCCTGCCCTGTACAGGAGTTTCATTTGTCGATGTTGGCGCCGATTGACAAGGAAAAGGTACCTGATTGAATACCTTCCACTCATGAACCCTACGAGTGTGAATAACGTTGCGCTTCAAGGTTTGACCTGTCTCGTCGCTAAGCAGCAGATCACCATTTCTTTCCTCTAATACCGTGTATCTTTTAGGATCGAATCGGCTCTCGCCTTTGGCTCGCATCATCCTTTCGAGTATGACTATATCCCCAGGCTTGACTGAACAAATTTTTGAGCCACGACGTGCATCCTCAGTATGTTTTCCCTGGAGTTTAGAATTGCGATCCCTTTCGTCAAGTTGCTTGTCATCAAATTCAGATTTTCCCGGGCACATAAGTGGCAACCGTCTCCTTATTCGTCTACCAGATAAAACTTCTTCAGGAGGAAGTTTTGTAACTTTGTGCTCTGCGGCATTGTGCGCCTGTACCGCGTTTCGTAACTCTTCTATATAAGATGTTCCTTTGCTAATTGCCGCTACCATCGCTCGATTGATTATTTTCATATACCCCTCGACGAGCCCATTCTGTTGTGGGTGGTAAGGCGTCGAGTATATGCAATTGATGCCTCGCTGGGAACAATAATCCCGGTACTCAGCCCCATTGAACGGGGGTCCGTTATCGCTTTTTACATTTTGGGGATAGCCTTCTCTATCGAAAATTTCATCGAGGATCTTTTTGGTGTGATCAAAACTGGTTGATTGTACTGGTTTTGCGATTAGATATCTAGAGCGATAGTCAACGATTACTAGTATTGAAATTCCACCAAACTTTATGTAGGGACCATTGAAATCAATAGCTATAGTATGCCAAACAGTTTTTGGGGCGAAACTACGCTGCATCGGAGTTGGTTTTTCTGGTCTCCCGTTGGTAGCGCATACCTGGCATGCTTGAACCCATTTCTCGACATCCGTGGGCATTCCCGGCCACCAAACTCGCTTACGCATAATGCTCTTCATTTTTGCCGTCATAGGATGTCCTGAATGAGCTATATTTAATGTCGTTTCTCGAAGCGAGTATGGAATAATTGCACAACCATTTTTGATCAGTATTCCGTTCTGCACTGATAAGTCCCCAGCTAACGCTTTGAAACCTTTTGTTTCTTTATTCCACACATTTGACTCAAGAGAAACGATTACTTTTTGGAGCAAATCATCTATCAATGTGGCATCTCTGATGTGCTCTTCTGTTAAGAACCCAAAATTAGATACCTGTAGTGTAGCAATTTCCCAAGGGCTGTGGTTATCTTCGAAAGGATCATCGTTTCCGCAGTACAACCGCGATGATGGGTCAGCTATATTCTCTCTTCCCCGGATATATTCAACAGTGTAACTGTACGGACTTAGTCTGAGGGCCCAACCATCGGCTCTCGTCAGTGCTCGTTTGGTATTTTCTCGCGACCGGTTGAGGACGAAGGCTACTCCTTGGGCATCTGTTCTTAATGTAAAATGTCGACCGAATAAAAAGTACGAAAAGTGCTCTACGCCCCAAACTGCACCTAACGCTTCACGCTGGTTTTGCGCGTACCTTTTTTCAGTTTCGGTCAACATTTTCGACGCAAAGCTTATGATCCTCGCGATACCTTTTTCGTTTTCCTGAACGAGTACAGCTCCTAAAGCGTTTGGAGAGGCATCGGTATAAAGGATAGTTTTATCTTTATTAGAAAAAAATCCGAGAGCTGTGGTGCATTGAACGATGTGTTTTTTTTTGTTTCCTCGAAAGCCTTCGCCTGTGATGGCCCCCAATTCCAAGATTTTGTCGTTGCTACGGCCCAGAGAGGGTTTGTTAAATCGGAGAAGTTGCGAATGTGTGGTCCAAGGAAAGAGGCAAGCCCCAAAAAACTACGGAGCTCTGAAGCGGTTTTAGGTTCGCGAAAAGTTTTGATAGCTTTCACCTTTTCGTCATCTATATGGAATCCTTCTTCGTCCAGAAGATGTCCTATAAATTTTATCCGTGTTTTATCGAATTCACACTTCTCAAGATTCAAGGTGAGGTTGTTTTTTCTGAGAATTTCCAGTGTCAACGCAACAAATTTGTGAAGATCTTTTAAGCTCTTGGCGAAAACGAGTATGTCATCGATATAAATGATGACGTTGGGAATTTCTTTTAAAATGCGCGTCATTTCGCGCTGAAATACTTCAGGCGCGCAATTTACGCCAAACATGAGGCGCGTGAATCGGTACATACCTGATTCCGACAGAAATGTGGTCAGCTCTCTCGACTCTTTGTCCAGCTCCAAATGGTAGAATGCGTTGCTTAAGTCGAGCTTGGTGAAATATCTGCTTCCATGCAACTTTACCTTTATTTCTTCAATAAGAGGCATTCGGAAGTACTCTCTTTTGATCGCCTTATTAGGTGCCCGCATGTTGACTACTAAACGAAAGTCACTCTTCCCTTTGGGAACTGCAGACATTCCGCTTATCCATTCGGGTGCAACAGTAACTCTTTCAATGATGCCCTGTGCTTCCATACCTTCTAATCTTTCTCTCGCGGCGTCACGCAAAGCAGCAGGTACGTTAAAATAGGCGTTTCGTACCGGTGGTATTTTGGGATCAACGCTGAACTTTATTTTCACTCCGGGCATTTTTGGGAACGCATCGCCTCGTCTTTGTTTCATGCAAGAATTAACTGATGCCCCAACTTCAAGCAATTTCAGATCACTAGCTGTAGATCGACCAAGCAATGATCGTCGGCCAGTTTGAACCACTAGGAATTCGGCGTCAATGCTAGGCTTAAGCAGTTTAGCGACTTCCACTCTTGCTTTGAAAGCACAATCTACAACTAGCGGCTCCTTTGTTCCGTATGCTCGCAATTTATTGCGCGTCGCGTGGTCTATAAAGCAAAGATTAGTCTTACCTTGTTCGTAGCTTTGCTGAAGTTGAGACCAGTCGTGCCCTGCGATGATATTCACATCGGCACCAGAATCGATAAGGAATTCTATCGGATTCGAGCCACCAATGTGGCACTGAATCAGTACGTCCTCAATGGAAAGCGCATATACCTCCTAGATGTGATTAATAATAAAGCCAAGTGAGACACATTATAGAGATTTGATTTGTTTATTAATTTTTTTTTAACTAAAAGATAAGCTATACCTGTTCGGTTTCTTGTTTTGCGGGTACAATTGTATCGTCCTCTACGGCATCGACTCGACTAGATGGACAAACCTCCACAAAATGACCGAATTTCTTGCATCTTATACACTTTCTCGTGAGGGCTGGGCATCGGTGATTAGGTGACTTGTTGTAGTTACAATTCGGACAACGTTGAAACTGCCGTCTTAAGCGTTGATCATTGTTGTTTCGGAATCGCTTAGAAGATGAATTTCGGAACCGTTCCTTGTAGCTACGTTTTAGTTCATCGCGCCTGGTTGGTTCATAGCTTCTTTGTTCCACTCGGGAGATGCTTGTGGAAGGACCTGCTCCAACATTACTAGCTTCTGCTCTAGTTCCGATTTGAACTATCTGGGTCGTGGTGTAGCCAAGGTTTCTTGCTGAAATAGCTAGGTCCCTATTCAGCATACCTGCGATTAGCTGGGACCTAACAAACTTATCCTGGTCATCTTGGCTATATCCGCATAGTCGCACCTTTTCCACAAGCCTCGAATGAAACGATACCATCGATTCGTCCAAGCTCTGCTTCATAGCTTGGAAGGACTCGTGCTCTGCCGCTGGGTCAGTCATAGAAACGAGGTGTGTTTCTATGTTTTTCACTAAGACATTATACGAGTCAGGTGCCTCGAAATCCGGCATTAAGTTGAAGGCGTTTATTATTCTTTGTAACTGCTCACTCAGAGAAAGGAATAACAACTTCGCCAACTGAGAAGGACTTCGAGCGTTACTGAGCGAAGCTACTATTTTAAAATTTTGAATGAAGCGACGCCATACCTCCCATAGCCGACCGGTTGGCACATCTTCTGGGAACTTTTGGACATGTCCCCAACGAATGCCCTGTGATGGGTCAAAAGCGGATGAGGAAGGTAATGGCTCGAGTTCATTATTGCCGGTCGGGCTGACTTTAGTTGGCATAACAGGCTGTGGTTCTGATTGGGCTACGGGGAGGGTTTGATCCTCCCTGTGGTATGTCGCCAAAAAGGCATTCAGCATTCGACCGAACGTTTCTATTTGTTCCATCCTGTTGCCGGAAGATGTACTTGGAGGTGCAGTACTGGTACCGCCAATCTGCGAGCATTCGGTTAAAGGCGTGCTCTTTCCATAGTTTTCTTGGATAGGCTTCTGGATTGAATGCGTTGATGGTTCTGGGTTTGTCGATTCTCTGATTCTAAAAAATTATATTAGTCATATAACTTATTCCAATTAAAATTTTACAATATCCTACGGTGAATTCGAACATCCGAAACTGTTGAATGTTTCAACTTCGGAGTCGTAGCTGCTCTCATCTGTGTCGCTCCAGTTGATACGAACGAAACGTCCAGGCTTCGGCATCTTGAATTTCTGTCTGTAAGTAGACTAAACAACCAAATATTCAGGTAAATCTCAATCAAGTTTTGATAAGTGCTTTTCAGTAATTGATTGCTTCTTTTTTTTTTTTTTTTGCCCTGAACGTTGGAATGTTTTTTTCCCATAACCTCTAAATTCGAAGTAAAGACATCGGTATCAGCCGAGCTATGGGTACTTTATACCGGTATCCGCCGGTTTTCGATCCACAATCGGTATACGCCAAACTGTGGAAAATTTGTATACCGGTATCCGCCGGTTTTTGGTCCGCAGTCGGTATCAGCCGAACTGTGGAAGATTTGTATACCGGTATCCGCCGGTTTTTGGTCCGCAGTCGGTATCAGCCGAACTGCGGAAAATTTGTATACCGGTATCCGCCGGTTTTTGGTCCGCAGTCGGTATCAGCCGAACTGCGGAAAATTTATATACCGGTATCCGCCGGTTTTTGGTCCGCAGTCGGTATCAGCCGAACTGCGGAAGATTTATATACCGGTATCCGCCGGTTTTTGGTCCGCAGTCGGTATCAGCCGAACTGCGGAAGATTTGTATACCGGTATCCGCCGGTTTTTGGTCCGCAGTCGGTATCAGCCGAACTGCGGAGAATTTTTATACCGGTATCCGCCGGTTTTTTTTTTTTTTTTGGGCCTAGTTCGATTTCCGCCAAACTTTGGCAAGATTACCAATAAGGTAAATATCTGATATCAATCGGATTCAACGGAATCAATCGGATTGTCTCGTCATTTGGGGTTTGATTCATTTTCTTTGATGGCCGCCATTTTGGGAAACGCATTTGTCGGCGTCTTGCGTCTCGATTTTTCAGAACTAAGGGGAATCATCATTATGATACCCGGTCCTGTCACGGTCGCCAAAATGTGGGACCGTCCCTGAGGTGCAGAGGGTGTTGTGATTGGAAACAACGAGACAATCCGATTTTCTCTGACCAGGTCCAAAGACTTACCTGCGGTAGCTTCCCGTTAAAAGGTGGCACGTCTGTTGAGCGAAACGATGAACGACGAAGTGGCTAGTTGAATGACTGGTGCGAGTGAGGATGGGATGGGGAGAGGACTGGAGATATGCATGAAATGCTGGCAAATCGTGTTGCCAGTTTAAACTGTTAGGAATGTTCGATAATGGAACATGATTTGTTATAATTCCTCATCGCAGGTATCCCACACCCTTAATCAGCATTAAATCAACATTTCTAATGCAAGTTTGCATTATATCAACATTCATAATGCTTTTTAGTTTTATATAAGCATTATTAATGCATAGTAGCAATAACAAAAATTAGCACTAATGGTAGCACTATATGCACATATAGAGCTACTATATAAAGTTAACAAGTATTAAGACTGTAGCACTAGAATTTCCTGTTAATGCTTATATAAAGCTTTTACAAAGCGTAGAAACGTCAAACCCGCAAATGTAAACAAGAGTGATTTCCTCATTTGCTGCGTGTGAGTAAGCAAGACAGCAAACGAAAACAATCAGAGCGGGCAGTTGCAGTTGTCTTCTCCCAAAATTTTCCAATACATTTCCAAACCTTCTCACGCATACATTGTCTATGAAGTTGTGTGACCCGACCAGTGCTTGAAGTACGGGTTTTTTCACCTACCTTATCAGCATCGAGAGTGGTCGAAATGGTAAAGGCGCAAGGAAAGATAAAGGCTGCTGCGGGATCCTCGGTTCGAGACTCATCAAAAGTGATTCATAATTCAATTATAATCACTTCTCATTTCATAGAACACTTCATTAAGCAAGCATGATCCTTCATTCGGAAGGTTGATTGATGTTGTAGATAATGATTAAATTTTTTTTTTTCGTTCATTTTAATAAATCAAAGAATAATTTCCTATTTTGAATTTCCGTTTCACATCAATCTAGATCAATCAATGAAAAAAAAGGTGTTCTAAGTATGCATTGTTAATGCTTTTATACGGCTGGCGAAAAATGACGTTTTGATGGTGCTCTAATTCAGCATTTGTAATGCTTATTAAAGGCTATGTCGTGATAGCATTTATTCAGCCCGCTATTTCGCCTTTTTAGCACTAAATCTGCATTATATACCCATATAGTGCAAAACAAGCATTAATTCAGAGTTATATATGGGAATATAGAGTTGATCAAGGACTATGTTTTAGTGCTTATGGTTACTTGGGTAGTGCTGTGCCATTAATCAAACATTGGAACGGAAGGTTAAACAGAAAGAGTTTAACCGGAAGGTCCAGCAAAAAAAAAAAGTTACGACGGAAGGTCCAGAATAAGCAAGTTGAGAAGGAATGTTCAGAAATAAAATATTCAGTTCATATAGAAGTAAGTTGGACGAAAAAGTTGAACCAAGCAAAATAAATAATATAGGTCGAAATTGACCGTGATATTCAGAGAATGGTTAAGGAGACTTTTAAGAATGAAAAAGATGGGGACTGAATAATTTATAAAAAGTAAAAATACTATTGGAAGATGGATATCCATTGACAAATTAATAGAGAAAATTAATACTTCTTAATCTCATTAAACAAATGAGTCTATATAGAATGGGTAGAACAGCGGTCAATTTGGGGCCTCCCTTAACCTTTGGCGGTGTCCATGAGAAATTTTCAAGCCTTTTTCAAACGTTATCACTTATTTTTGGTGTGGAGGGGAGATGTGTAGCCGATTATGGCATGTGTGACACTATCTCGGCCAATAGGCCTTTCCGAAAGGATAATCTTCCTCTACTGTCCTTTGTACACGCACACACACGACGGCTGAGCTGTCGTGTCGGGAGCGGTCGTCAGTCAAGCTACAATCTTTAGCGAGGGTAGATGCGAGTCTCCCGTTCAGCCAGTGCAGCACGCAGCTTAAGTTTGCACATTGCTCAATCCAAATTATCTTCTAAGTTTGAAGTTTTAACTTAAAGAAATTATTCATTTCTGTTGAAAACAATTTTCTTTGGTTGAAAGAAAATTTACTTTGTTTCAAAAGACATATGCAATTGAAAAAATGTCTTTTGAATCAAAGAATTTGTTTAAAATCAAAGTCCAAAATTATTCAGTTCAAAAAATTAATTCTTTCTTTCAAAAATTATTCATTTGAATCAGAACGAGAATTCATTGATTCAAAGAAAACAGGAGTTTGATTCAAAAAACTGAATGTTTTGAATCAAAGTCGGTTTTCTTTGGTTTCAAAATCCAAGTTTTCTCTGCGTGTAAGTATTTAAAAAAGACCAATTAATATGAAAACCCTTTTGAGAGTAACTCTTTCTCTTTTCAGTTGATTAACATTATTTAGCAGTGTAAAGCGGGGCATTTAATCCAAATTCAAATGTTTGGCCTGCTCTCTCAAAATTTTGCCCGCAAAAATGAGCAGCTGTTCCCGCGCGGCTCCGTCGACCAGAGGTGCCAGGTCGTTTTGTTAAAAATCAGGACACCGCGAAGAAAAAATCAGGATTTTTCAGGACACCACTAAACTGGTGAAAATAACATACAGTTCTGCTTAGATTGCATAACTAAAGGAGAAATATAGGTGCTGAAGGCGCCTTGAATTATGCAACTGAAGCGAGAATAATCTTGGCTGACCTGTAGTTAATATCGAAAAACATCATTTAAATCAAATACTATCATTGGTTTAACTGGTTACACTATTTTATTTAAGATTTTTTTGATATTCTCATCATTTAACAATAAATTTAGTTATAATTTGGATATTTTTTTTTAAATCAGGACAAATCAGGACATTTCAAGTGCCATTTTTCAAAAATCAGGACAATTCAAGCATTTTTGAAAAATCAGGACGGCCTCTCGAAAATCAGGACAAATCCTGAAAAATCAGGACACCTGACACCCCTGCCGTCGACAAACAGGCCTCTGGCCTGGTCCAGGCAGTTGAATATCCTATCTCTCTCGCTCTTTACCTAACCCCATGTTTTGTTCAAGTTTCATCGTTCGGTCGGGTCCAGAGATGCCAATGTTCCTGGTTTTTTAAGATTTGCCTGATTTTTTAGGCTAAACCTGACAACCTGGTTTAGCGATATTAGCCATATTAGTGTTTCCCCGTTTTTTTTTAAAGACTGATTCTTTCAATGTATTGGAAGTGGGCAGTACTGAACTGATACTATCGATCGAGGTCAAATGTGTAGCGACATCCAAATACAAAAATAGGAAACTCTGTTTCTTTTTTCTGGGATTTTAATTTTTTTGGGTGATTCATTCCTGAAAATTCCGTTAATGTAGTATGTCCTGATTTTTATTCTTTTTATTCCACAAGCCCCTGAATATTCAGAAAAAAAATTGGCAACCCTAGTCGGGTCGGTAGCAGGAAATTCTCTCCGGGAGCGCATCCGCGCGGCTTTTCAAAGCCTCATTTTTCGACCGAGTGGAAAAGGCAATCGTCTCGTCAAACGGGATCCTCAATCCTGTGGAAAAGGTCTGCTCGTCATTCGTACAGTAATTTGGCTTCCTGTCTCGGGAAGGTTTTACTTAAGTTTTCCGTTCAGTGCCCCCGGGGGAGACGGAACATCTTCATAGAGTGCAAAGTTCTTCGACAAAAAGGCAGTGGAACCCCGAAATGGTAAGTGGTTGTTTGATTTCGAACAAAAAAATAATTTTCGCCACCTTAAGATCGAGCTTGCAAAATTCTGAACTTAACTGGACTCCATCTTTGTTTTTCGGGCTGGTTTGGTTTTATCGAATTTTCACAACGCGGCCAGCAGTCAAAGAAGATGTCTCGCCATCCACACGACGCCAAAGTTTACGTCGGAGATCTGGGCAATAACGCCAGCAAACAAGACATTGAGGATGCGTTTTCGTACTACGGTCCGCTGAGGAACGTCTGGGTGGCCCGCAATCCGCCGGGTTTTGCCTTCGTCGAGTTCGAGGACGCCCGGGATGCCGAGGATTCGGTGCGAGGTCTGGACGGACGCACGATTTGCGGGCGCCGCGCCCGGGTAGAGCTATCGACCGGCAAGGGTGGTCGGGGCCTGCGGGGTGGTCCTCCGTCCCGGGGCAAGGGTGGTGGCGGTGGCGGTGGTGGTAGAGAAGGAGGCGGTGGTGGAGGAGGTCGTGGAGGCGGAGGATTCCACTCTGATGATCGGTGCTACGAGTGCGGCGGCCGGGGACACTACGCTCGCGATTGTAGCCGTTATGGGCGCGGAGGAGGTGGAGGTGGAGGCGGCGGCAAAGGTCGCAGAAGGTAATTACTGTTGACAATATTTATTGTTGATTATTTTTTGTTAAAATTGAAATGATGCTCGGGAAATGGTGTGAGATACATGTGCCTTAATAGTTGATATCTATATTTTGGGGCCTTTTTCAGTTTGAACGCTTGTTTGACTCAGGTAGCATTTATTAGAAGGTAAAAAAAATGAGCCAATCATTGAAATGGTTATGTCTTATGAAAAATTGTTGAACATTTAAGCACGTGCTGATTACTGTTCGTATTGTCTAAGGTTGGCTTAAGCTAAACGGCAAAGTTAACTTTTTCTAGAAAGGTACTTTTTCAGTTGCAAAGAAAACAAACAAAAATTAAGTAGGATGTTTGCGTTTTTAAATTCTTACTCCAGTCTAGTAGTTATATACATTTTCCAATTCATCATAACGTTTACTAGACTGTTTAGTGAAAGATTGTTCAAAGATGTTTCAAATGGCACTATAAATTGATGAGATCCAAAAGTGGATAGGATGCTCAAACTTTTTTTTTTATTCAGACAGAGATCTTTTTTGAAGGGGTAAGATTTCAAAATACCGTGCTATAGAAGTTGTACGATTATTTAAAGAGGGTTTTTCGCCTACAACTTCTACCCTACTATATTATTTTAGCTTAGTTTCTTAGAGTTTAAATTTGATGTTCTGATGATAGACACTCGTCTCATAAATGGTCTAAAAGGAATGTAGTTCAAAACTCTCAAGAAATATCAACTCATTAATTTAACATCAACTCGGTATCGAATTTTGAAAACGGCAAATGAGCCAACACGAGAACCAAATATCCCTCAGAGTCAGATAACTTTGCAAAATCGAAAAGTAGGATTTTTTACATTTGAGGCATACGACCTTTAAAAATTCACTATCGAAATGTTCCAAGAGTTTGATCCTGTTGCTAACAAAAATGAATAGAAACTAGAATAGAAATTAGAAATCACGCATACGGATCTTGAACTTGGAATACAACGTTTTACTTAGAGTATTTTTTTTCTTTAAGAGTTCGAGCAACTAGCATACTGTTAGCAGACAAAATTTTAGGGGCTCTTTCATATTGGGACCTGGAACTTTGAACAAAAATTTGAATTTTCGGACTTCTTTCGTTCAAAGTGTAATATCTCACTAATGAACCAACACATTTTGCTGAATTTACACTGCAAAACTCTTGAAAAATGAAAAGACATCTGTCTGGTTTTCAAAAAATTCTATGAGCGAGATCTAAAGTTATGCGAACGAGAAATATTTTACCTTTCGCCGAAAACGGCGATTTCTAAAGAATTTGAAACGCACCGGATACCAGATCATTTCCACCCCTGATGCCAGACCTGGAGAGATCTGTAAGAAATCGGAAAGCCATGACCATGTCAGAATCGAAATGAGCTATTTTAAAATCTTTCCTGTAAGATCGTTTAGCTTAAGGGGCTTTTTGTGAAGTCTATAGTTTTACGGTTCTCCAAATTTCCACCCAAGAGCACATGTTATCTCACAGCATTTGATCCATGATAAACCCCGAGCGGACAGCTTCCGCACATCCCACTTATTATCCCTCTAAGTAAGCGATTATTCATTTTGGCCTCGATTTTCACATCATCACCTAGCGAAAGAGAGCTCGATAACGGGTGAACATCGTCGATGAGCACATATGAAAATGATAACAGATAAACAAAAGAGGAAGCATCCACCTACTACTAAAAACCTACACACACACATCCCGCTGATTGATTCAACGTAGTCCTATGAACGGTCCCCATCTCGGATAAAGCTTACCTACTTATGTACGCGTATACAACAACACGTGTTCCGACGGGTTGAATCAGTCATCGGTCGTCCTTCTCTCAACGCGGGCGCGGGGGTTTCTCAGATCAACGCAGAACTTGTGTCACCGCGCCGAATTTGCACCTTATTGCGATTGAGCGCGCCCAGGGTTCAACTGTCCAACTGTGTGTGTGGGTCTCTTCAAGTCCAAAACGTAATATTAAACGAAACTGCAAGCTTCTTCAGCTTCACTTCAAGTAGCCTATCAGAGAATCATGGTTCTTCTGTGCGAGATTTAGTCTTCGGGAGTATTGCATATTCGGAAAAGCTTCACTTCAAGAACATCGTGCCCGATTATTGGGACCTTCCTGCCAAAGAGTTGTGTCCTTTTCGTTTGTTCAAGGACAAAAACTCCGAGGAAGGAGGGTGCCACTGACCGAGGGAGAAAGAGACAGAGGGAGAAACAGAGAGATCTTCGAGTAGAAAAGCATCATTAGCATTAGCGCCAAGTATCAAGAATCGTCTGTAGAGAGTTTGAGCAAACACACAGTCAGCTATCGGCCATCTAATGATTCTGCAAGAACGTTTCTACTGTGAAGTCTCCCGTGAGTGTTCCTTTTGCTTTAGTTTATTTTATGTTGCTTAACCATAAATGATCCAAATGTTTTCCGGGCGGTCTGCTTCGAGCTCGCTGCTCCAGCTGAGTTCCGGTGAAGTACGGGCGGAACCTTTCTTGTGGTAACTTTCTGAAATGTTACCGATGGACCATGTTAGAGCCACTAATTTATGATTTCATTCTTCCGGGATAGCGGTTGTTTAGTTGATGATATGTTTTTGTAGTTTCCCTTCACCCTATCAGTATCATCATCATCATCTGTACAATGACTATTCCATTTGGTTGCTTTTTGTGAAATACGTTTCATCTACTCCTAACAACATCAGGGATTATAAGAGCCATTCAAGCATTCTTAAAACCATATGATACCACAACCATATCCCATTCCTCGTTGACAGTTGAATAAGCATAGTGGTACCCCCTAAAATAATCAACAGATTTCAACTAAGCAACGGCTGTTCCCTATCTTTAGATGAAAATAAAAAACAAGAAGTGTTGTACTGATACAAGCTTAAATTTTATTGCACCGTTGCACAGATCCCGTAGCCGCAGTCCACGGTCACGTTCCCGTGAGCTTCGTACCCGTTCCCGAAGCTATAGCCGTAGTCGCAGCCGGGACCGGGAACGTGAGCGAGAGCGTGATCGCGACAGTCGTCGCAGTCGCTCCAAAACACCAACTAAGAGATCCAACAACGCACACGATCGTTCGGGCAGCCGCGAGCAAAGCCGCTCACCGCGTCGATCGCTGTCCAAGGGAGGCGGACGTTCCAGGAGCCGTTCCCGTACACCTCGTTCGGCCAGTAGATCCCGCTCCAGATCACATCACCGCAATGGCGGATCACATCACGACTAACTAGAGAACAACCAGCGCGTTATATCCAATGGCAGCAAATATGGCTAGAGTTTAGAATACCACCGAGATTAGGCTCAAACATTGGAATATACTTAATCAAAAATTCAAAAACCATGCTAGGTAACACTTTGACGTGCACAGTAATCTAATCTCTACCAGATGTGAAATACCAAAAACAAAACAAAAATTACTAATGAAATACTGAACCTGTATTACACATACAATTTGAAACAACATACATTATTCTACACATCTACACAGAGTTACTGTACGCTCCTAGTTTGTTTCATCCGATTCAAACCACTAAAGTTGATATTACAATTGAGGTAGACTTAAACAACCCTCGAAACCTTTAGGAAATACAGTACAGAGGTAAACCGTAGACTAAGTTAGCTCTCTCCCACTCAAAATGGAATGTTTTTCAAAATACTCCCAAAGTATGCATTTAACGACTCAAACACAAAGTTTAAGAGAGAAAATGGAGAATATAATTGTATCATTCGCAAGTATGTTGCTATTCGATCACTATTTATCTTGGTAGCTTATTTCAGCTTGTCTTATAAACGACTCAGTTTGGCAAGTTTTCAAGCTGACATGTCTTGTTGGACAGTGTTTGGATTTGCTCATTGAAAGATAGTTGTCGGATTAGTGGATCTCCACTGTGTGGTTTGCAGGGTTTGCATTTTTAGTTTTACACTTATTTGATCAGGTTAAAGAAATTACATCTTCTGCATCAACTGGATGCCGTCGAATCCCCGTTCTTCATCTTATGTTTCTTTTGTGAATTAATGAAATAAAAAAGTATCTAATAATAAACTACATGAACTCCGTATACTGATGCCTCTTTCTTGTTGTCATATCCGATCAACCTTTGTATTGCTGGCATGGCTATGCAGTAATATAGGTAATAAGTATTTTTTCTGTTTCACTTCCCGAGAATACAACATTCTTTTGACAACGAAGAATTTCAAGGCAGTGAGCGAATCATCGAATGAGTTCCGATGCGATCCCTACGCTGGGTTGCCAGGTGCCCTGATTTGTCTGTAAACACAGACTTTCGACCCTTCGTCTAGAAATTTCTCAGACACAGATTTTGCCCTGATTTTTGCTCAGAGTGCCCAGATTTTACAGAATTTCAAAAATGAATGATGAAATCAATATTCATGCATAGCATTTGACCCATAAGTGTCAGATTTGACTACACAGCTTTTTTTCTAAATTGCCCTAATTTTTTATCCTCCACACCTGGCATTTAATTAAAGAAATTTTTCGTATGGCGTATTCCTTCTACGAGGCCTTCATCAACAAACATTGGGAAAGTTTCGGCTGACGAAGCTCTCCAACGATCAATTTAATGCGCTCCGGTTGGTTTGGTGGTCTCGAGCCCAACTGCAGCGAACACGAAGCAAAACAGACGTCACAACACCATCAATCGAGAGTTCAAAGCGGATGGTCTACGCAGAGACGCTACACAATCGAGTGGATTTCTGGAACGATTGTAGAGTGCAGAGACCGAGTGAACTACAACACATTTGCTCGCACACTGATCAGCTTAACCTTCCAAAGTCGTTCGAGTCAATATGACCCGAAGCGCACATTCAAATCATCATAACTCTTCGAGAAAAAATCGCAAAAATTTGATTTTAAAAACCTCCCTGGGGAATCACGAAATACACAATCTGTAGTACCAGGCAACTTCCTGTGACCACCGGAAGTGCTCCCTCAAAAAAATCCGTAATTAGGCTGTTCGGGTCTATATGACCCGAGAGTTTGCGTAAGTTCCCCTGGCCGCAAATATTGACCGATTTCGATGAATTTTAATTCATTGTATGGATAATTTATTCTAGTTTCTCAATATTGAAAAATAAAGTCGAAATATTTTACGACATCACCAGTAGCTGATTCCGAATGAAAAAAGTCCCGAAAAAGAGCTCTTTTTAGAATGCCTATAACTTAAGACAGGTTCTAAATATTGCGCTGATTTTATAATATTTGGAATTTTCAAGAATAAATCTACCCATGGATGTATAAATTTTTGGTGGTCCAAAGGAAGTTTTGGCCGCTATCCCGGAACTTCCGGTAGAAAAAATTCTTACTTCAAAAAAGTCACCCAATTTTGGCTTTGCATTGCTGTATCTCGGTTACTAATGGATCGATTCTCTAAATTCAAATTTTAGTTTTTTTTCGTTAACTTTATTATTATTTTTGTAGAACATAGTTGGTTCCTCAAAAATCTCAGTTGTTTAGTATATGGTAATGAAAGTCACATCTTTTTTGTCATTTTTCAAACTCCTCCTCGTGCCGGTGGGTTTACGCGATTTTGTTAGCGTGATTTCTCTAAAATTTGAACTCAAATTGGTCACTTTTTATATACCTAGAGATTCATTAGAATCTCCTCTTTCGATTGACACACATTTGTGTGATGTTTTGAAAATTTGTAGCAACGTTTTTCGAATTTACTGAAAGCTGCCAGATTTCAACCAGTTTGGTCCACGTTTTCAACAGGTTGGTGTACAAATCTCGCACCCCTCACGTAGCTGCGGGAGAAACAAATCCTGTAGCTCTCTTTTGTCGCTCACCAAATCTACCACCCAACCCAGCAGCAGGAGGAACTGCCGTCTCGCCGCGTGTTTTGTTGATTGATTGTGCTGATGCTGATAATGAAATGAATGCTTTATTGTTGTAAAAATTGCTTGAATCTTTTTTGATATAATATTTTAATGGATGGGCAACATTTCTAAAGTTCACGTCCATGATTTCAGATTTCAGATTGCAGATTTCAGATTCAGATACAGACCCCGTTCGTTTTTGGCAACATGCCCGAATATTTTGTGTTGCCAAAATCGAATGTTGCCAAAATCGAACGGTTTTTATTCTGATTTTTTTTTCTCCAATTTTAACAAAATAACTCTTTTTATTATCATTAACGTTATTTTAAGTCAATTTCCGACCATTTTTGAAATTTTTAAATTTTTTTTCTCATATTTTGGATGCATTTTTCACTATTTTTATTTTGTTTATAATCTTTGTTTTTTTTTTTTGCTGTTTTTGTCATTCTTCATCATTTTTAAGTTGATTTTGTCATTTTTAGTCTTTTGTTTGCATTTGTTTTTGATTTTTTTTAATTTTTCATATTTTCGTAATTTTTGAGTACTTGATAATTTTTTAAAAAACTTTTGTTTTTGTTATTGTATTATATCACCATTTCTGAACGTGAAAACGTTTTTTGGTATTTTTTGCCAAATTATGTTGGTCCTGTTATAGAGGAAACTAAAAGGTAATGTCGCTTCTAAAAACCGTTCGATTTTGGCACATGTGCCAAAATCGGATGTTGCCAAAACCGAATGTTGCCAAAATCGAATGTTGCCAAAAACGAACGGGGCCTGTATCAGATTTAAATTTCAAGATCCGATTTCAGATTCAGATTTCAGATTCAGATTTCAGATTCAGATTTCAGATTCAGATCTCAGATTCAGATTTCAGATTTCAGATTCAGATTTCAGATTCAGATTTCAGATTCAGATTTCAGATTCAGATTTCAGATTCAGACTTCAGATTCAGATTTCAGATTTCAGATTCAGATTTCAGATTAAGACTTCAGATTCAGATTTCAGATTCAGATTTCAGATTCAGATTTCAGATTCAGATTTCAGATTCAGATTTCAGATTCAGATTTTAGATTCAGATTTCAGATTCAGATTTCTGATTCAGATTTCGATTTCAGATTCAGATTCAATTTCAAATTTCAGATTCTTATTTCAGATTCCGATTCAAATTCCGATTTCTGATTAAAGTTTCTGATTAAAATTTCAGAATATTTGTTACTTGAATCATAGATTTTGTGTCTCCTGCGGTAGACACTGCTTGAAATAAAAGAAAAAAATCATGATAACATTCAAAACAAATGTATCACTGAAGAATTCTCAAATTCAGAAAATTCAGAAAAGAATCATGATAACATTCAAAACAAATGTATCACTGAAGAATTCAAATGATAAAATATCTAAAAAGATTCAAGAAGCTTATTTCAATTTGGAAAAATAATCTTTCTCTATTTTAAAATCAAAACATTTACTACGCAAAGAGGCATCAGCATCAGCACAATCAATCAACAAACCACGCGGCGAGACGGCAGTTCCTCCTGCTGCTGGGTTGGGTGGTAGATTTGGTGAGCGACAAAAGAGAGCTACAGGATTTGTTTCTCCCGCAGCTACGTGAGGGGTGCGAGATTTGTACACCAACCTGTTGAAAACGTGGACCAAACTGGTTGAAATCTGGCAGCTTTCAGTAAAATCGAAAAACGTTGCTACAAATTTTCAAAACACCACACAAAATGTATGTCAATCGAAAGAGGAGATTTTAATGAATCTCTAGGTATATAAAAAGTGACCAATTTGAGTTCAAATTTTAGAGAAATCACGCTAACAAAATCGCGTAAACCCACCGACACGAGGGGGAGTTTGAAAAATGACAAAAAAGATGTGAGTTTCATTACCATATACTGAACAACTGAGATTTTTGAGGAACCAACTATGTTCTACGAAAATAATAATAAAGTTAACGAAAAAAAACTAAAATTTGAATTTAGAGAATCGATCCATTGGTTACCGGGATACAGCAATGCAAAGCCAAAATTGGGTGACTTTTTTGAAGTAAGAATTTTTTCTACCGGAAGTTCCGGGATAGCGGCCAAAACTTCCTTTGGACCACCAAAAATTTATACATCCATGGGTAGATTTATTCTTGACAATTCCAAATATTATAAAATCAGCGCAATATTTGGAACCTGTCTTAAGTTATAGGCATTCTAAAAAGAGCTCTTTTTCGGGACTTTTTTCATTCGGAATCAGCTACTGGTGATGTCGTAAAATATTTCGACTTTATTTTTCAATATTGAAAAACTAGAATAAATTATCCATACAATGAATTAAAATTCATCGAAATCGGTCAATATTTGCGGCCAGGAGACCGTACGTAAACTGCAGGTCAAATTTGTCAAAAATAGATTTGTACGGAAATCTGCGAACGGCTTTGGAAGGTTAAGCAATGCCGAGAAACATGAAGAGTTCACAAAATTGGATTGAAAGTTCTTTAGGTAAAAGCCTCCATACTGCCGATTTACCTAGCGTGATCAGCCAGGTACCTATTCTGTACAATTCGAATAAAGGGTGATACGGTAAAAATTTGGTCAAAGGAAAACGCGTGTAAATCGGTGAAATCGTTTATTTAAAAAATCAAATTAAATTTCATTTTCAAGTTCAATTAGTATAAAATTCAGGAAAAATATTCAGTTAGGCTTCCGCTTTTCCAAATCCGAATTGCCGGGCCATACGCTTAACCCCTGCCATCAGATTTTGTACAGCCACCTTGTCCACCTTCTTCGCCGCAGAAAGCCAGTTTGCCTTTAACTGCTGCTCGTCCTTAGCAGTTTTTTGGTCTTCTTTAGGTTCCGCTTGACAATAGCCCAGTATTTCTCAATTGGGCGGAGCTCTGGCGTGTTGGGAGGGTTCTTTTCCTTGGGAACCATCTACATGTTGGCGGCTTACTACTCCATGGTCTTTTTACCATAATGGCAAGATGCCAAATCCGACCAAAACAGTACGGATCATCCGTGTTTCTCCAGGAAAGGCAGCACTCGTTTATTCAAGCACTCTTTCACGTAAATTTCTTGGTTGACAGTACCGGAAGCTATGAAAATACTGCTTTTCAAGCCACAGGTAAGATGGCTTGCCAAACCAGATATTTCTTCGCGAACTTTGACAGTTTCATGGGTTTGAAAATACAGTGAAAACCCGATTTTGTCACACACCGATTTTGTCTACCCCCGATTATGTCTACCCCTGATTTTGTCTCATTTTTTCACCCAATTTTGTCATCATATTTTATTCAACGCAAAAATACTTAATATCGCCTTTTTTCATTTTCGTTGAATATCTTAACGTTGAAATTATTCTGAAGGGACAAAACTGATGGATGATTACATCGATATTGAAAGTGAAGATGATTGATCAGGGACGTATCAAGATTTTTACACAAAAAAGTCAAGTTTTGAACAGGTTTTTTGTTATTATAATTTTAACTAAATCAAAGTTGTGAATACAATTATAACTAAATATAATGGTATAACTGAACATATTCAAGTAATCTTAAAGCTGTGTTTTATTTGTTTGAGCTTTCTTCAAAGCAATCTCTCTTATTCGTCGCAAGAAGATGACATCATCTATCGAGAGATCTGAAGCATCAGCCCAATCAACTATGTTGTCCAACATACGTACAGCTTCAACATAATTTATATTTCTTGAAGTTTAACATGAATCATTTGGGGTAGATGCCGCTGATTCTGAGTCTGGTGATACATCCGAAACTTTTAATGGCTCCAATGATTCGAGGGACTCGTTTAATGCTGACTGATCATCCAGCGTGATGTTCAGAATTTCTTCATCCGTAAATGCTTAACTTTCATATCTCTTCTCGGGGTCTTGTGGCAAAATAGTTTCATCCATGCTTGTCCAACACCTCGCAAACAGAACAGAGCAGAGAACGAATTACACTTTTATCATTTCGGTTCCCGAGTGCACTGCTCAGCCGATCAACGTTCACTTATCTTTTTGCCGAGTGCGCCCGAATGCGGTTGCTCTGACGGTCGGGTGGACGTCGCTCGCTCTACAGAAAAGAGAAGGAGCTGGCTAGAAAATTGTGCTCTAGCGACGCTGCTGAGTAGCTCAGTGTATCAAGCCAGAAAGATTTCAATGCAGGAATGTTTTCTTCAGAAAAGCCGTTATGCAGAGCGGAACAGAGCATCAGTCGAAGAGGTCCAATGTAGGTTTAGGTATGAACTATTTTTGTAGGTAGCCGGGTAGGGCACTTCCTGGCAAGTTATTTAAAAAACATGGGGAAAACCGGGTCAATAATCTGAAATTTTCCATTCCAAAAACTGAGCAATATCCGTCAAAATCTGAGGAAATTCCAGACATTTATCTAGTGAAGAAAAACGACTTACATTTTTTTGTCGCAACACATCAGCAGTGTTAAATTTTAAACTTAAATTTAACACTGCTGATGTGTTGCGACAATACGAAGGAAAGTTTTGGTTTGATTTTTTATGAAACAAACTTTCACAAATCCAATTTTCAACAAACAATTTTAAACTGAATTCGATTTTCTTGTTTCATTTTCCAAATAATCAGGGCAAAATCCAAGTAGTTTTTTCACAATATCCGGGCATCCGCTAATTGCTGTATACTTAGGTTTATGTACTTTAAAATCGTACGTGGGTAGCATTAATTTACAAAAGCAGCGATTCGCAAAGTAACATTTACTAAAATTATCCAAAAATCTTTGTCTATTAAACAAACCGTAATTATGCAGGGATCTGGGACAAATTTTAATAATAAAATGCAAAACTTTCACAACTCGTAAAAATTTAGGATTTATCTTCCTTTACCGCTACGTTTTTGATATTTTTCGGCCGAAGAAAGCTTTCGTAGCTAATCATTGATCCTGGTGCAGAACATCAATCTAGAGGAACTCGCTCAGGAATGACCAGATAGGTGTTTTATAAAATTTAAAGTCGAGAGATTCAAAAATAGCGCGATAATAACAATAACTTTTAGAAAAGCATTTTTCAAGTATTTTTTTTTTAATTTAACCGTATCTCCTTGGGTAAAGATTGTAGAACTTTGACATGTTAAACAAAGTTGTGTATTTTATTGAGATAAATAACTTTGTAGAAAAAACTTAAGCTCTAAAATGCTTAACAAGAAAGTTATGATTTATATCACGCTATCGGTGGACCTCTTAACTTTATTTTTCATATCAAAATATGCGCTATATTATACAGAGCAATGTTGTCGAAGACACCAGCATTCTATCTTGACTACCATTGGCGTTATTAATTTAGTTCCGTTAGATTTATGTTCTGCATTGTAAATTCCGACGCACTTCGAAACATCGATCCAGACGCAACCGATGAAGACAAACCGAGTTTTCTGTTAAGCGTCTCTTTCGCCCGAGTGCCAACGAATTTATCTGCACTGAGAACGCACTTCATCAGTTTGCTTGCTTCTCTGGCCCTCACTTGGGTGGACGCTTGGTCGCTCTGGAGGTAACTGAGCATTTTTTACAGATTCTCCGTTTGGGAAGAGCACAGCGAAAAAAATACACGCTCTTACTCTGAACGGGCTAATCTGAGGAGCGATGCCAAGCATGGTTTCATCGCTTTTGTTTACATCAATCAAATGGATCAAGGGAACACCATCTTCGTGAGCGAGTTTGTAATTTAAAATAACTCCAATTTTCTTCCATGACTGCTGGAGTACTGTACGCTGTATTTCACTCTAAGCATCGTGCATCCAGAAACATACATCCCTCAACGTTATGCTCTTCAAGCTTTGACCTATATCGATTTCGCGAGCCATGACGATATTTTAGTTTACAGTTCTGAATTACATTCTGGTCCATGGGTTGAATTTGAATCACCGCAGTCACATTTGGAGGCATAAAAACAGTTATCAAACCATCATCGCTTTTCAGCTTATCATTCATATGATATGCTGAGCAATTATCCAGTAACAACACAGCTTTAGGAGGAATAGACATTTCGGCTGAAAATTTGCGTACTGCTGGTACGAAGTCCTGGAGGAACCAGTTTTTGAAAATCACTCAAGTCATCCAGGCATTTTTAGAGGCGAAATATGTGACGGGCACCTTAAAATTTTTGAAAGCTCTAGGATTTTTTGATTTTCCGATGATAACCATCTGTAACTTGTGGTCTCCGGTTGCATTACAATATGGCATAAAAGTTATTCGCTGTTTGTCAACTTTACGCCCTGCAGCATATATCTCGCTAGGACCAACAAGTGTTTCTGATGGAAGCATTTTAAAAAATAATCCAGATTCATCTGCGTTGTAAATCATTGGAGCTGTTAGCAGAAATGATGTTGCCTCAGTGGCCGGTTTTGATTTTGTTTTAAACAGAAGCTTTGAATCTAATCTTCAGTAATTTATAGCTAAAAGAAATAATTAGATCATTAGGATTAGAACCATTTAAGGTTACTTAAATTTCTGATAATAGCGATCGAAGCAAAGAAACGTAAAATCAATATTGTATGATAATTTGGTGTAAATTGGACCTATTACTAGTAATATGTCAAAAAAGGGAATATCTACTACCAAACCTCTACACTGTTTTATTGGGATGATATACGTTTTTTGTGGTAATTTATTAGATTAAAGCGGATTGAAATCATGTTTTCAAAATCTCCAGATTTTATCACTCTCCCCGATTTATCACTCTAAAATTCATCATGGGGGTGATAAAATCGGGTTTTCACTGTATCTGCTACCTTTCCCCTTCCTTTTGCCGTATAAAACTCCTGACCTGGAAGCTGCTTGTAGTCGGCTTTGACGTAGGTTTCGTCGTCCATTACCACGCAGTCAAACTACGTCAGCATCGTCGTGTACAGCCTCCGGGATCGCGCTCTGGCCGTCGTATTTTGTTTATCATCGCGATTCGGAGTCACTACCTTCTTGTAAGTCGATAGTCCGGCTCGTTTTTTGGCTCGATGCACGGTTGTAGACGATACATCCAGCTTTATTGCGGCATCTCGGAGAGAGAGGTTAGGGTTTCGCTTGAAACTACCGGCAACTCTCTTTGTCGTCTCAGCGGCTTCCGGTTTTCGATTTCCCCTCGATCCACACTTCCTGGTTGTCGACAAACGTTCCCCAAACACTTCAATTTCATTTGTAACGGTTGATTTGGCAACTTTTAGCGATTTTGCCAGCTTTGCGTGCGAGTAGCTCGGATTTTCGCAATGCGCGAGCAAAATTTTGATACACTGATCTTTTTTCTTGGACGGCATTTTGACAACTAAAGAGTGAATTCCAAAATCAAAATAGGAGCAACATTCTACACACACACCTTCAAAATGAGGGGTGTTCAGGTTTAAATGCAAAATTGAAAGAAATACGTCAAGTTGATATTGACCAAATTTTGACCGTATCACCCTTTATTCCGGCACCTTTCCTTATTCTAGCAATCGAAAAACCTTAAGCACTTTCTGAATTTCGAATAACATCCAGCACAATTTTGGCAGGATCGCCAATGTGAAGTCCCAGTAGTGGACGTGATGGAGATCGTCTCTAGATCAAGGCACAACTAACTCATCGATGAGAGAATACTAGACAAGTCCGTAGTTATACCAAAGATTGCAAGAATCGAAATGTAAAAAAAATTTGGATGCCACAAAGCACAGATTTCTCTCCGAAGCTCATGAAGATGATCTGGTCCATCACCGGAAGGCCATCGAATCGACATTTTTTATACAACGTGTATTGTTCAGAGAAAAAAACAAACGGTTTTTTTTTGTAATTTATTTACATGTTCTGGATCTGGTTTAAAAAGGCCAACAAGGACAATTTGTTTGAGTCAATTACAATTTCGTATAACATTGGATCAATATTTTGCTAGCAACTAACCCGATATTACGCTTAATATCCTCGAGAAAATTTGGCAAACATTTTTCTAAGGTTTCATAAACCGATCTACATCTGTTTTCGATCAATTTGGATTTATCCTCCTGGAGACAATTCTTCGACTCCTCAGAGATATACTTTCCATTTTCATCTTCATTAGAAATTTTCAGAATATCGAATCCGTTGACATCACTGTAAAGTTTAGTCTTTATCAAGAACGATCGGATCAACCTTTCAGTCAACACAAGCTGTTCAAATTTTCCTTCGCTATAGTCCTTCAGTACCTGTTCCGGAACTTGAAAAATTCGGAAAACCTCTCTAACGTATTGTTGTTCCTGTAAGTCTGATGCCGGAACAAACTGTGGTCCCCGCTGCATAGTACCGTAATTTTCGTACAAACATGTAAAATCCGCATAAGCTCGACCTTCGAAATCACCAGGACACAAACCGACCCGAGCTACCTGTCTGCAATTGTTGTACCTATCCTTGAAGCAGCTGTCTTCCGGATCCGGGTGGAAGTAATTTCCCACGACGTGCGGCAACGCCCCTTTCTCGTTGTTGCAAACCTTCAAAACGAGTCCGGAACAGTGGATCAGATCACTGAAACGCTCGGTTTTGGGATAAAGCGTGACATCGTCGAGGCTTCGTTCCGGGTGTTGTGCATACTTGGCACACTCGGCAATCGAACGGTCCAAGGATTTAAACTGGGAGGACTCGGCGTAACTTGCCAGCAGGCAGACACCGATCAAAAAGCTAAACATATCGCCGTATTCAAATGACCGAGTCACTGCCGAAACTTGAAGTGTGGCGCGTTTTATAACTTTTCTGGCACGTGCACGTAGACGATAGAATCAAAATATTATCGTCTGTAACGCATTACGCACGTGGGTTTTTGATAAAAAAAAAATTAGGAGCTACGCATGGTCTTGAACGACTGTTTTAACTGATGGCAATTTTTTTGGGTACTGCACTTGAGCGCTGTTTTAAAACTTTTATGTAATTGAACTTATGCGGTAAGGAAGGCTCAAGTTTACTTGGCGAGACGTTGGGTTATCTTGGATCATTAGATGAACAGAAAGTTTGTTGTCGTACCGAAGTAGGCGACTCAGATTTTGATCTGGATGTTCCTTAAGTCATATTTATGTATTAATTCGAATTTGAAGTTAGATAAGTCACCTTAGTTTGCTCAGACATTTGTTACTTAGAGTTACCTTATTGTCTCACATAGCAAGTTTCAGTAGCCCAATAATTTTTGCAGTGACAAAATGAAGCTAGCTAGGCAATAGAAGCAAAAAAAATTCCGCTTCAACATTTATTATATTCATTGGCATTTCTCATAACAGTTCAGAAACAGTATTTTTGTTTTTTTTTCCTATTTTAATTTTTATAAACTTTGATTCTATATTTTTAATCAAGATGTTTGCCCTTTTTTATGCTCTTGTCATCAGAACCTCAGAAAAAACTTTGAGAACAATTCTGGAAACAGAATATTTCTCCCCAAAATACAAACTGCCAACTTGTCCTTATGCTCGGAACAGGTTTCTGAAGAGTTCTGAAATAGTTTTCAAAGGACTAAAACTGTTTTTACAGTGGAACCTGGAGAGGGGAAAGTTCTAGCTAGGGACTCGACTTCTTTTCTCGCTTTAAGAGGTTTCTGACTTATCCAGGTTTTGTTTGTAAAGTTTCAGGGACAGACAGTCTTTTTTCAGAGGTATTGGTAATGCAAGAATGCCGCTGAAAGACCGAGCAGGTCAGTTATTGACCGATCGAACAGATCAGCTCAAACGATGGACTGAGCACTTCGAACAACTCTTCCGAGTCACGAATAGCGATGGCCAACAGAACCCGCAGCTCGAAGCGCCAACAGTAAGCCGCATAAATGGCGTCAACTCGGAAGCGCCTTCGCTGGCTGAAATAGAAGCGGCATTCAAAAACATGAAGTCCAACAAAGCACCTGGGATCGATTGCATCCCTGCTGAAATGCTGAAAGCCGACCCTACCCTGTCAGCACAAATGTTGCACCGTCTTTTCGCTGACATCTGGGATACTGCAACATTCCCGGCCGACTGGATGCAGGGTATCCTCGTAAAGGTCCCGAAGAAAGGAGACCTGACAGAGTGCGGTAACTGGCGAGGCATAACGTTGATCTGTACAACCCTTAAAGTACTCTGCAAAGTGATCCTAAACAGGATCCAGGAGTAAATCGACGCTACACTCCGACGGCAACAAGCTGGATTCCGATCCGGACGATCATGTGTGTCCTTTAACAATGGATCAACTGAACGACCTTGACCTGGCTAGCAATATTGTTTTGCTCGCCCAAACACAACCGGATATGCAGAGCAAACTCGACGACTTCACCGAAAGTTCCAAGGCAGCAGGTCTCAAAGTCAGTGTCGGAAAGACCAAGTCGATGGAGATCAACACAGGAAATCCCTCCAGTTTCATGGTAGCTGGGTAACAAGTTGAAAAAGTGGAGTGCTTCCAGTATCTTGGTAGCCAGATAACGCCTGATGGTGGTACCAGGAAAGACATCGAATCCCGGATCAGAAAGACCCGGCGCTAGAAATCGAGATTCGGGAACGTAAGTGGAGATGAATTGGGCACACGCTGCGAAAAGATGAAAACGAGATTTGCAGAGAGGTGCTTGATTGGAATCCAGAAGGACATCGAAGAAAAGGCAGACCCAGAAACTCGTGTTGGCGAAGCCTAGCCGCTGAAATCCGAACTGTCGACGACAATCTTGACTGGGACCAGGTGAAGACGCTGGCTCCGGATCGTCAACAGTGGAGGTTTTTTACCACGGCCCTATGCACCGGAGGATCGGCGCTGGATCATTAAGTAAGTAAGTAGTATTGGTACAAATTCTAAAACACGCGTTTTCTCACAACTGTAACGTAAATACGCCGGTCTTCTTCTTCAAAGTTCGTTAAAAGACTCATTAATTCTTTTCGAACTTCAAAACTCATGATTTTATTTTGATAGCAACCTGCATTCGTATTTTGAATGAGAGTCGCGTGTTTTAGAAGTTGTGCCATTAGACTGAGTCGGTTTGGTGGAACCGAGCCTAGTAATGGGTTTTGTGCCAATTTATAAATTCTTTAAAGGAAAAAAGAGACCGTAACTTCGTATCTTAGGCAATAAAGTTATTAGCTGTTGAAAAGGGGTTTGTCTTCTGGCATTGAAAAACAATCAATTAAACTGACATCACTGCTTGTTCCAATAGAGTTGTTTTTGACATTTCTTACGCACACTTGCAGAGCGTGTACAGATGAGACGGGACAATTAAAAAGACATACACCGTCTTAGCCGATTTAGGCTTTACAGACTGAATAAATGACGTGGACAACTTAAGATTAACAACATTTAAACACCCAGTACCGAGATGGGAATCGAACCCATGCCATCAGTGGACCAGCAATTACCGTCTTACCACGCTAACCACTCGACCACCGCGGACGTACAATTAACCTCAAAAACTCTCGGTACAAAAAACGGGCAGCCGATCGACACACATGGTCGTTTTTGAGGTTAATTGTCCCAAAACTGAAAAGTGTTGGTGAAACAACCTGCATAATATCACGGACACTATCAGCGGCAAACAGGACTATTGAGGTATTGCATGATTACTTTTCAAGGAAAACTTCGATAAGCACAAACAGTGATGTCAGTAGAATTGGTGAGAGTTGTCCAATGATAGAGCAGCAAATATTGTCGCTGGCAAAGGTATGCATGCGTTGAGAGCAAGAAATTGTGCTCTCTTGTATTCTTTCAGTATGTATGGCAATTCACAGATGTTTAAAACTTCCGCTGAGCTAAAACTGAAAACTAATTGAGACTTTTGCTCAAACATAGAGTTGTGACATCCTCTCGTTAAAACCAGTAACAATGAATTGGGACTTCTAACCTTACCCACTTATGAATTGAGTCTTCGCCTTATTAAAATAATGGGAATGCATAGAACGATAGTGTTAAAATCCCAGAGAAAAAGCCGTATGAAATTTTTTAAATGAATTGTGATATCTGTAATAGAGGAACAAGTTGATTAGGTTGTTCTAACTAATGTAATATGATTTAATTGTTGGTGATATTATTATCTTGAGAAATAAAAAAGACGCTGTTCATCGTATAAAAATAAATATATGAGAATTTTATTCATCATCTACCAGATAAACAGTGATAAATGGCTTGGCTAGTTTCATTACTCGCAAGGGATGACACTATAGATTTCTTACCTTTGCTAACGGCTATTTAGACATTATGTTTATAGCGATAGGACATGGTTCAGAGGTAAACTTTCATAGCATTTTCGGTTTTTACATATTTGGCGGTTTTGTTTTGTTTTTCTCAATCATCATGGGCAAATCAGTTCAGGCAAATATCTAGATCTGGTTACGCGACGGAAGTTCGTGAAACTCTCTAGCCAGGCACCCTTTAGCCCTTTTGTAAAGGAATAGAAGACACCTGAGCCAGGAAGTTGCAGGAACTACCTCGTGGTAAAGTTCGGGGCTCGTGGTCGCTTTTAGTCATGCATAACGAAATGGTCACGGTGCTGCGGATGATACAGGCTCTTCCTAAGAGCTCACATCCGCGGCCTCGCGACTATTGTCGGAATGCATGAGCATGGCTCAATCTTTTTTACAGTGGTAGCAGGAGCAGTTGGTGGCCGACTTGAAGGTCAGATGCCGAATTCCGGTGACGCATAGGACCTTCACCTTGACGTCCTCGGTGTCCATGATGTTGCAACACTGGCCAACGGAAGTCACCGGCTGATTCGGCTTGTGGACGCCCACGGCAAATGGCGCCGAGGGAACGGCAAACGATTCGCAGAAACCCCGGCAGGCATTGGTGGTTATCGAAAATTCAACGCAGTCCGGGATGCTGATTTTGCGGGTGTGGCCTGCGAGGGACAATCAGATCAGATAATTGTAGGCATATTAAAAAACAAAATTGAAATTATAGAACTGTAAATGAACCTAGTTCAGCTATATCATCTAGTAGATTACACAGATTAACAACATTTGTGGTGCCAATACTTGAATAACTGATTCTGGTAAGCTTCTTACAAAATTAAACCACTTTTTAAATCAATTTTTTAAATCAAGTTTCAGACATAGTCTAGTTAATCTAGTTCTGAACCTGGTATAAGATTTCGGTGTGTTGGCATGCAGTTCTGAGTCAAGATTGTTACTGTTGAATAACCTTACTCAATCATCAACATTTGAATAAGAATCCAAAATTTTGAATGTAGAATAGAACACCTTGCTATGTTTGATTGATTGATTGAAGTGCGTTTATTTGGGAGGGTGCCGTGCGCCAAGCGATTAAGCACCCTTACCTCGCTATGTTTGAATAACTCGAGAATCGATCAAATGGAATCAAATTTGGTACGGTAGTGTATTTGGTTACGAGAAATGTTCCTGAAACGGTACCCCTCTCTCATTTCAATGAGTAAATAGGAAGCGGAGAGAGGAGCTTCCATAGAATATTTCGCACAATTCGAAAAATCATCAAGCATTGGCGGGGATAGGGAAGAATGACCCTGGTTGTTAAACTCCCTTGAAAAAAAAAAAAAAATCAAGCATTGGTTTCGTACTTGTCATGCGAGGTTATACAGGTAAGAATAATATTTAAAAATGGTTTGAGACTCCTCCCTCTTTCCAGTGTGGATATAGAAAAGAGGGAGGGCCCATACAATTTTGCAAAATTCGAGAACTAATCAAGCAAATTGAACCAAATTTGACATAGGTGGTTATTAGGGTACGAGAAATGTTTCTTAGATTATTTGGGACTCCACTCTCTTCTATTGGGGAGATACAAAGGGGGAGAGGGGGTCTTCCATATAATTTAATGCGTTAATCGATAATTAATCATGCAAATGAATCATAATTTCACATAGGAAGGTATAAGCACTGATCACACTGACATGACACTTAGAACAAAAATTCAACCATTTTCTGTCTAATTTTTTGTTGTCAGATTTTGCAGGTTCGCAATACCGACGGCAGGTGGCTAACCTGAAAAATTTGATAAAAAATGCCCTGTAGGAAAAATGGTCCTGTTTAGCCCGATTTTATCGTGAAATTGCGTGTTTTATTTTTAAAGTTGGGTGGCATTTCCTAACTGGGATAGCATTTATTCAAATCGATCGATGCGCACTCTGGAATCGACATTGCGTACTGTTGGAAAAATTATCCAGAAAACGAAATCGATTGTCCAGTTAGTATGGTCAGTGGTATAAGGCTACGAGTCAAGTTTCTACGATGTTTGAGTCCCATTTGTTCTTCCACTGGGGAATACGAAGGGAAGAATGGGCCTCCCTTTTATGCATTACTCGAGAACTAATCGAACAAAAAATCAAATTTATCATGGCAGTATATTCGAGAACGAGAAATGTTTTTTTTATGTTTCGAGACCCCTCCATCTCTTCAACGGGAAGAGAAGAAGGTTCAGGGAGGTTTTCATACGATATTTTTGGATCAATCGAGAACTTACTTTTCAAGTAAAATAGCAGCGGGTATTTGACAAGATTTTTTTTCTATGATTGTTTAAGGCTTCTTCCTCCTTTCACTGATTCGATAAGAAGGGGGAAGAGGAGCTCCCAGACAATTTGTTTTCATAAATCGAGTGCTAATCTTGCAGATGGTAACAAATTGGATAGAGTAGTTAAAAATAAAAAAAAAATGTTTTCAAGACGATTTGGTTCCTCTCACGGGAATACGTTTGTTTTGATAAATTCAAGAGCTCATCAAATGACTTTAAACAAAATTACAGGGGAGAGTGTAAGGGCACAAGAAATGATTTGTATTCCAATAATAATTTGACCCAAAAGACAAAAAATAATAATTTGATGTGCATTGTAGAGATATCGAAAGTTTATTCACAGTCAAATTATTTTCACACAATTTATTGATTTTTAGAAGGTGTAGCAAAGCACACTGAGTCAGCTAGTTGAAAAATAAAAATGATAAAAAACACAATTTTTGAAGACATTTTTAAATATTATATTTATAAGGGTAGTGTAGTATTGGATAGGATGAATAGGAACAGTTTTTTTATAGTATTTTCTTCCAGCTCAGATTAAAATTTTAAAAAGATTAGGATATTTAAAACGAAATAAACCCATTCAATTAATTTTCCATCAATAAATACACTTTTTCAATGATTCTGGAAACAATATTTCGAACATTTTTATTTGTCTCATCGAGTAGGGGAGATGAGGGCATAATGAGCACCCAGGGCATAA
The DNA here is from genome assembly GCF_029784155.1 of Uranotaenia lowii. Taxonomy (NCBI): domain Eukaryota; kingdom Metazoa; phylum Arthropoda; class Insecta; order Diptera; family Culicidae; genus Uranotaenia; species Uranotaenia lowii. The sequence goes on from NC_073692.1 coordinate 203,424,840, forward strand.
TGCGCACTCCTTGTTTCTACATAAGTACGTATTTTCTTAAACAAATTTTCATAAGGACTTGTTTCGTACTTCCCATAGTATTAATTTTTCACCAAAAAAGAAATATCCTTTTCATTTTTACAGAAATATTAAATAAAAACCAGCTAAGTTCTCAAGTGACGAAAATATTATAATTTTTGAGCACCACCAAATAAGCTTTTATGACCTTTAAATCATCTTGATCTGAAATGTACGCACTGTAACATGATCTACACATTGTTTTTAAATTTTTTAGCATCATAAAATTTTTGATTTTTCACTTTAATCAATTTTAAAATACTTTTTTACTTTAATTTGTTCACTAGAGGCGAACAGAGCACTATCAATGAAGGCATAATGAGCATTTTCTTCCGGGCGAATTCAACTCGATGAAGTCAACTGAATAATAGAGCTACAGCTTGACTCGTTTCTCTGTCGATTTTGCCTATTGGTAAGATGTCGGAGAGGTTATCAGTAGACTCGAGTTCGATTCCTGTTCGAGGGGATTTTTTTTTGCACATACCATTCATGATTGATTTTTTTATTGTTACATTATACGGCTAATAGCATCAAAGCATCATCCGTCAAACAAAACACCAGAAACATAATGTATGAGCATGTGTTAATTCTTTGAATTCTACAAACAGACCTAGATTATTTTTTAATTGCTTTGTTTGATGAATCTACGCCTCACCGTTTAGTGCAATCATGATCATGAATGATAAATGAAAAAAAAATACCTCGACCAGGAATCGAACTCGAGCCTACTGATTACATCTCCGACACCTTATAAATAGGCCAAATCGTCAGACGATGCAAGTCAAGCTGTAGCTCTATTAATCAGTTGACTTCATCGAGTTGAATTTGCTGCTAGAATCCCCGGCAGAAAACGCTCATTATGCCTTCATTAATGGTGCTCATACTGCCTCGGGGGGTTTCTCATTATGCCTCTACAGTGACTGGTTTTCAGCTTTCGGCAAAAATTTTAAAATGCATTTTTAAACGTTTTTATCTACTTTTTCAAGATTCATCCAATTAGGCAATAGAATATTTGAGTGTCTGAACACGAAACAATGATGTAATTCACATATTACAGCTGTTCTCTATGGTTAAATAAGCGTTTTCCTTAAGGTGGCCATTATGCCCCTATCTCCCCTACCTTTAAGGAACAGTGTTATGATATGACGAAGTGATGATGCAAGTAAAAAAAATCAAATTTTGCACAGTGCAAAGAATATAAGAACTAATTTTGAATAACTTGAGGCGCTGATTCCAAAAACGCAATTATGTGTGGTAGGTAGTGCTCGGAATACTTGCAACAGAAAAGAAATAATATGTTAAATTAACTTCTTCTTGTTTGTTTCAGAAAGTCGCGGCTAAACCGTTCACAGTAAATATAAATATAAATATGTATTGAAACAATCTGTGCAATCGCTTTAATGAGTAAAATACATTCGAAATTAGTTACTGATCTATGACATTTTGAAATTATCCAATTGAGAAAGGTAGGGTTTTAATGACTAAAGATTAAAGGTAAAATATCTATCATGAACATAGGAAGCAAACAACGAATGATTTATTGCAGTGTATAAGGGAACGTCATCGTTATTGGCAATGATTTGAGTATTATCGAGAATAATTATGTATGTGTCACATCACAAGAGAGAAAATAGGATCGTATGAATGGACTGAGCGAGTGTTCCGTTAGGGTGTTAAGGAGTTCCGAGTCAATGTGGTAAATGCGGAGGTGAGGATGAACTCAAATGTTCCCGAGTAAGAACAAAATCTTACAAAATCTGGCAGATGACGTAGGTTGTTATGTAAAACTTACGCGAGTATGTATGAATGCTGTATGAAATGTTATCTTACGTGAGTCTTCTTGATCTGCACCACCTGGTTATCTAGACAGGTTGGCACCGAGTATTGTTGAAATTACTCGTGATTTTGGAACAAGTGTGTGTGAGAGCGATTTGAAAGATGGGTTCGTGGGAGATCTGGGTGATGAGCATGAGCATGTCATTCTGTATTCGAAATTGGAAGATAGTGGTTCAGCGTTTACGGGAGTCGCAAATGGAAAGCCGAAAGAAAGGACCTCGACGAGGTTACCACAATGGCGTAGGCGCTCCCAAAGGGTAAGTTCTGATGACGCTTGATCTTAACATCGTCGCAATGGGCTACGGCTGGCTTGGCTACGATAGAACGCTGCTTAGACATCTTGTGTTTTAATATTGAGGGCAAGAATTTCTCTGGCAATAAAATATCCAATATGGAGGTCGAAAATTGCTTTATAATAAAATTTACGAATATCAGTTATATTTTGATAGCAGCTTGTTCATTTGAAGAGGATTTTAAATATTTAAAAGTGAGGAGGGTTGACTTATTTTGAAGCGGGTTGGTTGAGGCTTGCTACAGCCAGGCGCTACCAAACAAAATGGCGGGCTTTGAAACAAAGAGGCAGTTCTGCACATGCATTTTTGCCATATATTCGACACTGTTTTGCAGTAATGGTGGTAATTGGAAATGACAAAGAGAAAGGGGTTCTAGGGTGCCACTATTTTGTGTCGATGAAGGGTGCATATTCGCAAGGAGTGAATTTACATTTTTTTTTTTCCGCGAAGTGGATGGTGTGCATCAACATCGAGCATCAGGCATGCTCGTCACAAGATGGTGGGGTTTCGGTTGGTTTGTTTTCAGCTGTAGTGGTGAAGATCAGAGTACCCGTCGTGCTCATAACGAAGTGTTAACACGTGAAGTCTTTGTGGTGATTTTTTCCGTGTGAAATTACGTCCGCGAGTGCCGCAAACGGGAAAACCGTAACAACGAAAGTCGGTTAAGTTTTGCATAAAATCTATCGGTGCATTATGACGGGAATACACTCGAGAAGGGTGCATTTCAACCTTCTCTTCCCACAAGTGAGCCGGAGAGCATAAGCAACCAATCGGAACCGAGCATCTATCATGCTCACATGAAGATAGTGAGTTTCGGTTATTGCGTCTACATGTAGTGGTGGGATGATGACCAGTACCCGCCGCTGCTCGGAGGAAAATCTAAGGGATTGAATTTTGGGTTGAATTTTATTCCGGAAAATTACGTTCGCGTGTGCTACAAAACAAGACATCTGGCAAACAAGCGCTGGAAACTTGTTAAAAAAATTGGTTACGATTCACAAAATCAATGAGGAATGGCGATCAAGTAAACATCGAGCAACTATCAGGCTCGCACTATCTTAGTTTTGCCTATTTCGTCTTCTGTAGTGGTGAAAATGATGGTTAGTACCCGTCGCTGCTTGGAAAGAGTTCATTACGTGAGATTTTGGGGTTGAATTTTATTTCGGAATATTACGTCCGCGAGTGCTACCAAATTGGAAGTTGGTTACGATTTACGAATTCAATTAGTGCATTTCGATCATCCCCCTACATGCGAGCCAGTGAGGACGGGCGACCAAACCAACATCAGCCTAACAGGCTCGCTCAATTTGGTGAGTATTCTTTGGGGGCATTAGTAAAGAGGAGTGTATCAGTTGTGTGCGTAACAAAATATTAACACGCGAACCACCAACCAAGACGGGGTTTTTATTGGTAAAATTATGTCCGCGAGTGCCGCATACAAAATAACAACCAATTAAACGGAAAAACCGTAACAAAGAAAGTCAGTTAAGATTTACAAAATCTATCGTAGCATTATGATACAAATACATTGAAAAGGGTGTGTTTTTAACCTTCTCATCCCAAGATAGTGAGTTTTTGGATATTTTGTATCTACAGGTGGTGGTGAAGATGATGCTCAGTACCCCGCTGCTTGAAAGAAAATCTGGTCATGTGAAGTTTTAGGGTTGAATTTTTATTGCGGAAAATTAAGTTAGCTACAATTTACGAAACTTATCAGTGCATTTTGACCGTCTTCACCCCACAGGTGAGCCGGTGAGAACGGGCGACCATCCAACACCGTGCCTCTATCAGGCTCGCTCAAGATAGTGAGGTTTTGATTGGTTCGTCTTCTGGTGTAGTGGGGAAGAGTAGAGTATCCGTCGTCCTAATATCGGGATTTGAATACGCGGAGTTTTTTTTTTTTTTTTTCTTTGCTTGTCCGCAATGGGACGGCTAAGACCAATATGGTCCAACTCGCCATACGCGGAGTTTGGGCGATTATGTTTCATTGTGAAATTTCTTCCTACGCGCTCCTTTAAATCAAAATAAGTAACAAGCAAACCGGAAGACAACGAGACCAGAAGTTGGTAAAGATTTACAGAAATCAATCTTGCATTATGGTGTGAGTACATATGCGAAGGGTGAATGTAGGACCATCTTATCTCACGAGTGGGCCAGTGAGTACAGGTGACCAATTGGAATCGAGCTTCTATCAAGCTCACACAAGATCGAGAATTTTAGGTAATTCGTATTCACATGTATTGGTGAAAGGAGGCTTGTGGAAGAATTTTGTGTCGTCCGCGAGTGGTACAAAACAAACAACTAGCACATCTAATCTAAACTAATCTAAACAACGAATCGGAAAACTGTGACTTGAAAGTTAGTTACGGTCTGCTAAATTGGATTTTATTTAGTTAAATTACTTCCGCGAGTGCAACAATACAAAGCCAAATTTTATCGAACCTATCGGACAAGAGTGTACCAGGTGAATTTTACAAAAAAAAAATCGCTCTGAAATCCTAGTAAGATCAAAAAGTGTCATATCATTGAGTTTCGTAGGCATTAAGACGTTTGCCTCTTTACATTTCCGAACATGTTAAAACCATACAAATGGCTTATGTAGAACGTTTTTCTCGTAAGAAATCGAAATATTTCAATGGTGTTTTCTTTTGCTTTATGCGTTAAATCAGCAGTTCTAATTTATGTTGTGGTGATATACTGGATCGTTTATCATATTTCAAACAAAATCGTAGCAAACAGTGCATTTTAAACCCCCTCCAGTACGCAACTTAGCTGTGTGCTCTATACGATCAATCGGCACCAAGCTTCTATCATGCGCGCATATGATGGTATATTCCAAGGTGGACAATAGTGGTAGTGATAGTATGAGCGGGTCCAATTTGGTGCAGAGAAGTGAAATTATTTGATGACATCTTAATGTATGTGGTGGGCACATCGCTCTTTAGAGTTTTGCATTCGTAGTGGAGATATTGAGTTCTCTTGTATTGAAAATGCACCGTTCGAATACCGGTTGCAAGAATACCGTTTGATGGTAACAACCACAATTAAAGGAGAAGTAAAAGTCAAGAACAAAAGTTGTCAATTGGGGTAAGAACATAATATGTTGTCAGCAGCTGAGCGTAAGTGCAGCTGATGAAATGGTGTGAATGTTGCGATAGATGAAGAAGTCCCACTTAAATTAAGGTAAGTTTGGATATGCTAGAACTTTGTGTTTCATACATTGCTTTAGTTTAATTTTGAACTACAAAAATATATACGAGAACTCATACATAAGAAATGTTGCGGTTGGTGTTCAAAGTTATGAATACTGATCCTTTAACCGACAAGGTATATCAGATGCGATTAAAAAAAAAAAAGCAACAGAACTACGACACTATTGCCAATTGCGGGTGTGTCAAAATATAACCATAATACATTGGGCAAAGTAATGCTTTAAGGAAGATGAATAAGACAAAAAGGGAAATATTCAACTTAATTATCCATTTACGGCGTTCAAATAACTTGCTGCTAGTACTGGTTGCTGGCAGGTTTAAACGAATGACAAATCTATAGGAGCGGAAATTTAAATTCTCGAGTGCTGTTTAATTAATTCGTCAATTGAATCTTTATTTCACTAGCGTAATTTACCGTGGAACAACGATACGGATAATCTATACGTCGAGTTAACAGAATTCTAACATGGTGGTAGGAAACATTCGAAATAACCAATGAAACACATTCACTTACGAAATAGGAGGTTGCGATTAGTCGCCCCGACAGAAAGAAAAGGAAAAGTGAATTAGATTATACTCGAAATATCAATAATTTGAAAAAAAAAATCATTTTTTTGGTTTTAATTTTGAAATTTTCATAGTATCACTAATATTTCAAGGCGATCTATGAAAAAAGAACTTCTTAAAGGCTGAGGAATCAGTCGTTTGCTAAACGAACGATAATTTGACGTATTAGTTGATATCAATAGTCATATGTTTGGTATATTCAACTTAATATACATATTCTAGTATATTAATTACAATTGCCTCCAATACAAGGGGGGAACCAAATATTGTTTTGTCATATACAAAACTTTTATTGTTAATCAGCTTATATTGAGCCTAGTTAACGAACTTGAGGTAGAAATTATTCATGATCATTGACAATTTACTAAATTTGGTGAAAAAAGCTAAATAAAATTATACGAAAGATAGATCTAGCTAAATTTAGTAAAACTAAATAAAGACTAATAAAAGAAAATAGACGTGTTACTGTTACACAGGATTATTATAAATCACGATGAAACATCAAAAGATTGCTGGCAACGGAACATATCGAGTTCGATTCGTGCGACAGGTCATGAATTGAATGATTGGAAGATTGATAAGTTCGGTAAATTCACGAACAGAATAACTCGATCAAGATGAATGAATAAGTACTAGACCAACTCCAATCAAAAGACAACTTGCGACAGGCCAAGTTCAATTCAATTCATGCGACAGGTCATGAATCGAATAAAGATTGAATAGATAAAATTTGAGTACAGGGTTCAATAACAAACAAAAGATAACTTGCGACAGGTCAAGTTCAATGAATTCGTGCGACAGGCCACGAACTTAAAAAAAGAAAAAAGGTTGAATAAATAATAATTTGCGCTAGATAGTTTACGTTCAAAAGACAACTTGCGACAGGTCAAGTTCAATTCGACTCATGCGACAGGTCATGAATCGAATCACTATGAATTGAGCAATTATTTCGTTTAAAGTTGGGACAATTGAACAGGTAAAACTGTTTCGTGCGGCAGGTCACGAAACGTATAAGTATTGAATGAATGAAATTGGATTTCACATAACAAGAAGCGAACCCTTGGCAGGTAAAGTGCAAATTGATCGGAGTAACAGACACATGAGTGAAAACATAGTAGAGTAACTAAGGCGCTTAATTATATGACGATTTGAAAAATAATTAAATGAACAAAGGGTTAGTAAATAGGTGATTAAGAATTCAACGAGGGTTTGGAAATACTGTTGTGATGTTTAGCAGCATTCATATCGTTTAGCAGAAAACAAGCCTACCCATTCAAATTATACATTACCAAATTTTGCAAGTTGAAGTATAATAAAAATGTTTTACTGATATTTGGGTACATCTTCATTTAGGTGCACTTCGACCCCAAGGAAAACAAAACTGAAGATGAAAGTTATGGCAAAAAAGTTGGCTCGAGAAAAGTCGCGGTTGGCGGATTTGACTACTAAGGTGCAAAGACTGGAGGTAGAGAACGCAACATTGAAGAATCAGACAAAGTTTGGAGATCATGATTTTGAAACCTGCCAAATTGAATCCGAGGGTAGTGAAGTTTTTGCATCTAACACTCAACAGGCTAGACCAAGTTATAAACCGAATGAATCTCGTTTAACGTCCTCCGTCAACCAATTAGCCATATCGTCTATTTTGATTCCTGAATGCAAACCTTTGGCCAGTGATACCGAAATCCACAGGCATACCTTTGAAGCCTGGATCGAGCTTTTGAATAACTATTTGGATCTTGCTGGAATTATTGACGAACCCACTAAGTTTACGATTTTCAAAGTGAAGGCTGGCAGTCAGTTGCTTCAGATCTTTAAAAACACCAGCTCTTCAACTGGGGATCCTGCCTTTTTCCGTTCTCTAATGCTGTTCATCGATTAACCCTATATTTCGGCTCTACATCGGGTGTTATGCTCAATCGACGAACGCTAGCTTCGATAGTCCAAGGCGTTGAGGAATCAGACTTAACATTTATCAATCGTGTAGCAGCCACTGCCCGACTGTGTAATTACGAAGACCGCGAATTTGCTGAGATAGTTGGGACTGTAGCTGAACGTGCCGTTCATAAAGAGGTTAGAGTAGCCGCATTCAAAATGATGGGTCGCCAAGGGACATTCACACAACTGGTTGATAAAATCAGAGAAATTGAAGCAAACCGAATTAACGAGAAGTGTTTTGAACTTAAGCATAGAAAACAAGAACCACTAGTCCTAGCACCCGTCGAAGCCAACATGGTAACCCAGGCAAATGCGTCAACCGGCGACTTTCGTCGAAGACCTATTCAAGAGTACATAAGCTATGATCGCCAAGGCGATCCGAGATCATCGAGACCGCAAAACAAACCGTACAGAAACAACGATTGGCGTAATTACCGTGAGGGATTCCAATTTAACAGAAGACCATACCAGCAGTCCGCCTATAAAGCCAGAGACATTTACGACACAAACAGAGGAAGGTCCAATACTCGCAGAGACGGCAGATTCCGGTCCCCTGCGAAATTCACCACGAACCGAGGAGACTATCAACCTAGTGGTAAACGACCCAAATCTGAGGATTATTATGAACAGCAACAAGGCAATCAATCCATCGACAATCAAGCAAGGTGCAAAGGATGTGGAAGCGTTTTCCATCACTACAAAGACTGTAGTTCTTGGGAACTGACGTGCTACGGTTGTAACAAAGTTGGACACATCAGAAGGGTGTGCCCGAACGCAGACTCCGGAATTAAGGGACATCCACCGCGTCCGTTGGAAACAAGAGAGGTTCCATCTGAGGTTAAGACAAATGATAACAGTTCGGATGACCGAGTAAGTGATTCAACCGAGAATTAATTTGTTTATATTTTAAAGCTTGTTGAAGTGAATTTTTCGTCATTTCTTTATTAAAAACGGAAATTGTTGAAGTGGATGTTTATTTCCCATTCTGTTAAATTTGTTCATTTTTGGTCACATAAAACTGATGTTCTGAAGAATTGAAATAAATCTTGATATAATACTAAAATAAATACTAGAGCGTTTATGTTTTTTCATTATTCACGACATAATTCCTAATTAGGCTCCGTCTTACATTGGCAGATTATGATCGGACAGCAGATTTGCGATACGGATGGTGATCCTTTCATACTAGCTGTCTTCAATAAGGGTGTCAGCGATGGAATTTTATCAGCTACAGTGGCTGGAATGCCTTGTTCTTTCCTAATAGATTCGGGGGCTCAAGTGAACACCTTCACGTTTGATCTATTTGAAAATTTGAAAAACGATACCAGATACAAGAGCGGCATGATCAATTTGAAATTCGGAACGGACACGCCATTAAAAGGGTACGCTTCTAAACAAGAGATTAATGTTGTTGCTACCTTCGAAGCGCTTCTATATGTGAGTTCGGATCGGCCTGTATTGCTCGAAAAATTTTACGTGGTGAAAGAGATCAAGGCACTTTTAGGGAGAACGACTGCGCTGAGATACTCGGTATTAATGATAGGCACAATGGTTCCAATAAGCGTTGATGCATCTCACACCGATCTTAAGGAAGTTAATAGTATTGATCAGATTGACAAGAAAATTTTTCCAAAATTCAACATACCACCGGTAAAACTAAGCTTCAGGAATCCAAAAGCACCCTGCCGTAACATCTTCACAAATATTCCCCAAGCTCTGAAGCAAACAGTCCAAAGCAGGCTTAACCAACTAGTAGAAGCTGGAATAATAGAACCAGTTACTAACAACATGGTCATGACCTTTTGTTCTTCCATGTTAGTGGTGCCAAAAGGAAAACAAGACATTAGACTCGTGATAGATTTACGGGGTCCAAACAAGTTTATCGATCGTACACCGTTCGCTATGCCGACATTGGAATCTATCCTAGCGAATTTGAACGGAGCAACCTGGTTTTCCACCATCGATCTGACCAACGCTTACTTTCACATAGAGCTGGATCAAGATTCAAGGCATCTCACAAATTTCTTCACAGAATTTGGAATATACAGATACGTGAGGTTGCCCTTTGGGTTGTGTAACGCTCCGGACCTGTTCCAGGAAATCCTTCAAAGGAAAATATTGGGCGGATGTAAAGGAACCCATAACTATCTGGACGATATAATTGTGTTCGGTAGCAGTAAAGTCGAGCATGATGCAAATTTGGAAGAAGTTCTTTCCCGCCTTAAACAACATAATGTGAACTTAAATCTGGCAAAATGTGCATTCCGGAAGCAGTCCGTAAACTTCTTGGGCTTCACAATAACGGCAGAGGGATGGAAGGTGTCTGATGAAAAACTTAAAGCAATCGAGGGATTTCGTCGCCCTAGGACTTGTGGCGAAGTGAAAAGCTTTCTAGGCTTGGTCACGTTCATGGATAAATTCATCCAAAATCGAGCGGACTTGACTCGAAGTTTGAGAGCATTGGCGAACTCTAACTCCTTTTATTGGAAGGACGACGAGGAAAAAGAGTTTGTTTACCTGCAAAACAGCGCGTTGAAGACGATCAGAATGCTTGGATATTATAGCATTACAGATCCTATAGAACTATTTGTGGACGCCAGCCCGATAGGCCTCGGTGCTGTACTTGTCCAATTTAATAATAAAAATATGCCACGCGTTATTTCGTGCGCATCGAAATCTTTGACACCCGCCGAACAAAGGTATCCGCAGACGCAGAAGGAGGCATTGGCGGTAGTCTGGGGAGTCGAGCGCTTCAGCTTCTATTTACTCGGCAGATCTTTTGTCGTACGAACAGATGCTGAGGCAAATGAGTTCATTTACAACAGCAATTTTAGACTGGGTAGAAGAGCTTTGACTAGAGCTGAAACTTGGTCGCTGAGGCTTATGATTTGAGAATCGAAAGGGTTAAGGGTGAGAAAAATGTGGCGGATGCCCTCTCACGCCTCATTGAGAATACTAAGGAGGCGATCCCATTTGACGAAGACAACGACAATCATTTCCTTTTCTCTGTGGACGCGGGGATAATGAGCATAACTTGGGAAGAAATTGAACGAGCTTCTGAGTCTGATACTGAGCTGCAGTCGCTACAAAGGTCTTTAGATTCCAATAAATGGCCGAAAGAGCTGCGTAAGTTCGAGGCTCAGCGTAACAACATCTACAGAGTCGGAGCTCTGCTGTTCAAAGGAGATCGATCTATTCTTCCCGCTGAACTACGAGTAAAAGTTTTGAAATATGCGCATGGGGGACATGTTGGAGAATCAGCTATGAAAAGAATCATGCGAGAGTTCTTCTGGTGGCCGGGTATGTCCGTAGATACCACCGACTTCGTGAAATCCTGCGAAACTTGCGCTATTCTGGCCAGAAAGAACCCACCATTACCCTTGTCTTCCCGAGTTCTACCTGATGGTCCTTGGGAAGTAGTCCAGATTGATTTTCTCTCAATCCCAGGTTGTGGGACAGGAGAGTTCCTGATTGTGATCGACACTTATTCTCGGTACTTATCAGTAGTAGAAATGAGGCAAAAGGACGCTGAAAAAACCAACGTGGCGTTATGCGAGATCTTTAAACTCTGGGGATGTCCATTGATAATGCAGAGTGACAACGGCCCCCCGTTTCAAAGTGACTGGTTCATCAACTTTTGGGAGAATAGAGGTGTCAAAGTTAGGAAAGCAATCCCGCTTTGTCCACAGACAAACGGTAGCGTCGAGAGGCAGAACCAAGGGCTGATTAAAGCAGTAGCAGCGGCGAGAATAGACGGCGTTAATTGGAGGAGAGCGTTGCAAGAATACGTCCACAAACGTAATACACTAGTCCCACATTCACGGCTTGGAGTGACGCCCTTCGAGTTGATGGTGGGATGGAGATATCGGGGATCGTTTCCATGCCTCTGGAACCAAAACGACAAGGGAAGTTTAGATCGCGAGGAAATTAAGGAAAAGGATGCGGAAGCTAAATTGGTCAGCAAAAAAATACGCGGATCATGTAAGAGGAGCAAAAGAAACGGAATTAACAGTAGGCGACACTGTTCTTTTAGCACAAACGAAGAAATCAAAAACAGATCCGACTTTTTCGTCAGAAAAGTTTAAGATTGTAGCAAGGCAGGGTTCTAAGTTTGTAGTGGCTAGCCAGTCGGGTGTTCAATACGCTCGGGCCATTAAGGATATCCGCAAAGCTCCCCTACATTCAGGACCTTGGGACGAAACACTTGGCGGCGAGAAAGATCCAGATTTTCCAGAAACTTCGACGGATAGTGTTAACCCAGACTTAACACCACTCCATAATACGTCAACGGATTTGTCATTTGGGTATAAAGCGAGGACCAGTGAGTTAGCTGTTAATCCAGAAGATGATACCGCTCCATGCAGCTTGCAACTATCACAACTTCCGGATCCGGGTTTTTCTTCGTCAAGACTTCGACCTCGTGAATTGGTAAGAAGACCAGCCAGATTTGATGAAAATTACGTTTTATCGATCTTCACTTAGAGTACAGGCGAAGGCGAATGTGGTAGGTAGTGCTCGGAATACTTGCAACAGAAAAGAAATAATATGTTAAATTAACTTCTTCTTGTTTGTTTCAGAAAGTCGCGGCTAAACCGTTCACAGTAAATATAAATATAAATATGTATTGAAACAATCTGTGCAATCGCTTTAATGAGTAAAATACATTCGAAATTAGTTACTGATCTATGACATTTTGAAATTATCCAATTGAGAAAGGTAGGGTTTTAATGACTAAAGATTAAAGGTAAAATATCTATCATGAACATAGGAAGCAAACAACGAATGATTTATTGCAGTGTATAAGGGAACGTCATCGTTATTGGCAATGATTTGAGTATTATCGAGAATAATTATGTATGTGTCACATCACAAGAGAGAAAATAGGATCGTATGAATGGACTGAGCGAGTGTTCCGTTAGGGTGTTAAGGAGTTCCGAGTCAATGTGGTAAATGCGGAGGTGAGGATGAACTCAAATGTTCCCGAGTAAGAACAAAATCTTACAAAATCTGGCAGATGACGTAGGTTGTTATGTAAAACTTACGCGAGTATGTATGAATGCTGTATGAAATGTTATCTTACGTGAGTCTTCTTGATCTGCACCACCTGGTTATCTAGACAGGTTGGCACCGAGTATTGTTGAAATTACTCGTGATTTTGGAACAAGTGTGTGTGAGAGCGATTTGAAAGATGGGTTCGTGGGAGATCTGGGTGATGAGCATGAGCATGTCATTCTGTATTCGAAATTGGAAGATAGTGGTTCAGCGTTTACGGAAGTCGCAAATGGAAAGCCGAAAGAAAGGACCTCGACGAGGTTACCACATTATGTAGTTGTTTTCTATCAGCTTTTGTTTTTGAGATAACTTTTTGAAATAGATAAAAATTCATTGAATAAATATGTGCACTTTTTGACAAAAATATTAGGACGTTACAAAGATTAAAAAAAAGTGTTTCAATTTACTAATAAAATTTCCCGAAGACCGCGAGTAATTTTTACTTCTGAGAAAAAGTTTCTTGAAATTTTCTGAAGTACGTGAATTTTGAAGTCATTTTAAAGAAAATTTTAACCAATAACTCAAAGATTTTCTTTAATGATTCCAGAAATATTTGTAACATCATCTATTACTATTTCTTAGCATTGTAGAATTTAATTATTTCAAAGCATTGTACTTTGAAACTAAATTCTCTAAGTAAAATGTCTTTCCTTGATTGAATGAAGGATAATAAAAAGATTCATCAGCTGTTTTTAGTTTCATGTACATAGGTTTGTTAACTCTTCAGTTATCAAGGCTCGATTTTTTTCTCAAAACTGACATTAACACACGCAATATCACCAAAACTAAAGGTGATAGACAAAATCTGACCAATGATTTCAGGAGTCCTGAATCAGGACGCATAAATATTCTAAAATCAATAGTTTAAAAAAGAGACTAGAATACTTCCCTTCTAAATTTAAATGTACCTACTGTCTAATTCCATATTATATTGTTAAATCAGACTTAAATTCATTATTCAAATTGAGAATTCAGAATTGAAAATCAGAAATCATATTCAGATTTCAGATGTCAGATTAAGTTTTCAGATAAAGATTTCATGTTCAAAAATTAAATTCATTTTTAGAATTCATATTTTCGATTCAGATTAAGATTTTAGATTCAGATTGCAAACGCATAATGCAGATTTCTATGAAGAGGTAAATCACCGTATTCTATATGTTTGTTACTTAATTTATCAAACATCACTTTTCACCGATTAGCCCGATAAATTAAGTTACGAATGCAGATTTCACAATTTAGATTCTCATTTCAGATTTAGATTTCAGTTTCCGATTTCAGATTCAGATTTCAGATTCAGATTCAGAATTCAGAATTCTGACTCAGATTCAAAATTCAGATTAAGAATTCAGATTCAGATGCAAAATTCAGATTCAGAATTCAGATTCTTAATTTAGATTCAGAATTCAGATTCAGAATTCAGATTTAAAATTCAGATCCAGAATTTAGATTCAGAAGTGAGATTTAGAAGTCAAATTCAGAATTCAGATTCCGATTCCAGATTCAGGTTGAAATTTCAGATTCAGATTTCAGATCCGAAAGTGAGTTTCTTTGATTTTCAAAAACTTTTACGATACTTTTTGTTCATACCGACTTTATGACATCCTGGCTTTTGCCAATTTTCCTTGGCGTAAACTACTGCAACTGTCACCAAGCACAGAGCTATCAAATAATGCTGCTGCATTTTGATATTTTTTTAAATTTACACTAAAATCACGCAAAATAGACAAAATCACTTAATAATAGCTGCCAAAATTCACAGCCACGGAAAAACAAACGCTTCTTGATTAGTTTGCTGGGCCAAGCATGGTTTGGATTTTTTTTTAAAGAAGCCCTCTGGAAAATGACTCCGTTACGAGATCAAAATGATAACTGGTTGATTGTCCAAATTCAACTACTATTTTATAAGGACCTTCCGAAAGTCATGCGCATTTGTGTTTACCTTCGAAGTACTTCCGAAGATTCCCGAGATAATGTGGACAGAAGAAAGCTCAGATTAATTTTAATCGCTGCAAATCTCATTTCCATTGCTAAGTATCAGCAGATCTAGTGGCAAAACACTATTTTTGGAGATTGTCTACGGTCGTTTTGGAAAAGTTATAAAAATAACCTTCGTCAGTTTTAGGAATTTAAGACTGAACTGTAAATTGATCCATTTTAAAGACGCAATAAAAGCCCATCACCAATGATTGCTTGAGCGCGTGGGAAAATTATGTCAAAATCAATCACTTCGGCAGAATCAAAATATTTGTACGGATAATCATCCGTTTGGCAATGTCACGCTCGAATTCTATCTGAGTCCCGGCGGGTTTCTCGATTTGATGATTTGATTTCCTGGAACGGCCGAAAACGAAATGTGGCTAAACTCAATTAAAACCGTAGACCTCATTCAATTCAGTCGAAGTTTCTGGAAACTTTTAAAATTGAAGCTAGGCATTTTGGGTTTTATTTCTCATTGACGAAAATGTACATCTAAACTCAATAAAAAACAGATTTCGGTTTTAACTTTAAAATCAGATTTAAGCTTTCTGGTTCAGATCAGATTTCAGTTTCGTTGAAACTCACGATTAGACAATTCGCGTATTGACGATCGTTGGTGGAACTAGCAATCGCTATTGTAGAGTACAGCTTTGTAAGGACCTTACTGAGATAGCACACAAAGATAAACTCTAAAGCTTAGTGCATTTAGAAATGGGACAGTTACGAATGCGTATATCTCAAAAACTATTCGTTTAATCGAAATACTTTTTTATGAAGGAAATAAAATTAAAAAAAAATATTTATCAGTTTTTGTGGTCAAAATGTCTACTTTATTCATGGTATCTCCCATCGGCCGGCGCACACATTTTTTCAGTCATGATATTGATCAGTTTTTTCAACTTAGACTTTGTCTAATCGGTTTTTTAGGTGGCTGCATCCTCCTCCTTCAATTTCTGCAAGTTTTTGGTCCAATACTTCTCTTTTTGAAGAATTTAAGGGCAATTTAGTGGATATGGCTGTTTCAAAATTAACAAAACTCGATTTTATTAGCCATTTAAAAGCGTTTTAAATGGTTTTAAAACCATCATGAGATTGAACTTAAATAATAATCGGTTAGCAGAGATGTTAAAATCGCGAGTCTACATACTCGCACTTTGCCCTTCTTTGCAGAACGATTTTATTTCGTTAAACTCAATCTGCAATGATACTATCTCAAGTTCAACTCGGAAAGCATCAGGAAGTAAGCTTCGGGTAAACTCGGCAGGAGTAAACAGCAATCGGGGGAAACATCAGCGAAGCAAACCATGGTTGCCACATGTACAGATTTATCTAGACAGGTACAGATTTTTGAGCTCATTTTTGGTACAGAATCTGTACGTACAGATGACAGATTTTCAAAATTTGGTACAGATTTGTACAGATTTTTGACTTTCAAAATCTGAAAAAAGTTTCTACATTTTGCTTTCAACCAGTTTATTGAAAACTTTATAGAAAATAAGTCAAAAGTTAGCCTTTATTATTCTGACGGTAGGAGTTCTTTACTGGGAAGTACACGATGGAACAGTTAGATTTCCAAATTTGCTTCAAATAATTAAATATCTGATTATAAGGCCGGAACAAATTTCAAATCCTTCTTTTGTCACTCGGAGTTGGAACATCGCGAGGGGGGACAATAAAAAATAATGCAAAAAACAAATAAATAGGGATAAATTGCACGGAAGCTCGTATGCAACAAAATTGCATATTATATTGTTGCACAAAACTTATAAATCAAGTAATTTTTTATCGAATAATTCAATCAAATCAAGAAAACAAAAGGTTAAATAACTGCAATCTTCTGAAATTTGTTTTTAAGTCTTTTAATTTTTCAAAGATTGGAATTTTATATCGAAATTTACATAAATTACTTCAAAATTTATTTATTTCCCCCTTCGGGTTTTTTGAAATTTCGAAGGGGGGGAGACAAAAGAAGAAATTGATATTTGTTCCAGCCTAATCCCCCACTTGTCAGCAGTGGTTGAGCGCATTTTGTCGTAAGTAAATGCCAATAAAACCAAAGTTCGTAATCGTCTGAATGTTGACACATTGGACGCTATCCTTAGAACGAAAAGTTATTTAAGATTAAATAACGGATCGAAAAATGTCGTATTAAACTATGTATCAACATCATGAACATTAGGAAGTGTTTGTGATGAAAAATATTTTTAATGCTAGTTTTTTAAAGAGAGAAAATAAAAATGATTAAATGAGTTTCACAAAAAGTGTTTAGCTAAAAAACTGTACTATGTGCAATAAAGTATCCATATTTTTTTAAGATTAAAAATAAGGAAACAAAATCTTCACATATTTACCAACACGTTCAATGCAGAACTTTGTTTTCTTCGGTACAGATTTTGATACAGATTTTTGAGTTTTCGGTACAGATGAAAAAGATTTTTTCGATGAGCGGTACAGATTTGGATGTGGTAACACTGAAGCAAACGAACAGTTCTACGAATTAAAAAACAAATCGTTTTCGTTCGGCAGCCGAACACATCAATCGGACAACGCATGGGGGCGTGGCTAAAATTGATAGATACAAGGGAACGGGAAACGAGCGAGAGAAGGGTGCGAGGAATGTTAACTCGGTCCGTCGGGCAACGATCGCTCGTGAGCTTTCGTGTACGGTAAGCTTCGTTCTGTTGTTTCGTTGGTGTGATTTTATTCCTGCGTGCGAGGCATGGAAAACATCAATTTGGAACTGTTCTCTTCGTTTTGTGTGCAATCGCGTCATGATTGGAACGAAGATAAAATCAATCTGCACATAACAAGTTAAACTCGGAAAAAAACAGCCGAATGATTCTTTCCGAAGCGAGTCTACACACCGCTGTCGGTTAGTATAGATCATAGGTTTCGAAGCGTATATAAATACAAGATGTCTTTTTTTTTGGCTTTTAAAAACAGCGAAAACCAAAGTTTTCGTTTTAAAAATTGTTGTACTTTTTCACAGGAGCATTAGGCAAATCATTATATTTTATACAAAACAACCAGCAAATACAAACTTTAATCTGATAGGGACCTTGCCACGAGCAGACCTGTTATAGGATTCAAACACTGGAATTTGTTTGAAATAAGGTTTTTCATAAGTTTTGTCGTCCATCAGAAATCATCTGTCTCATAGCCTCGGTAGCGGCTATACAGCTTACGAGCTCTGGAACGATCAAAAACTTGTTGTTTGAGGTTAGATTTTAATGACTCATAACTAGGCAACACTTTCGGGTTAACGGAGAATTTTTTTTTTGAACATTTCAGCGATCTACACGATTTTCGCTTATTAAAAATTAAAAATTCTTGTATGAACCATGACTTTTCAGATGAATCTTAACAGTAATTGCCGATCATGTGCTTCTCTCCAATGCTTGATTTGAACTTTGTGAACATTTTTAACAGTGCTTGCATACTTTTCCACTACTCTTACATAAAGTCTGTTTCACATAGAATCTGGTCGGATAAAATAGATCATTTCTCCGCAAAGAAATAACGTACAACAAAAGTAAAAATGTCATTTTGTAGGGTTTTTATTGCACTTTAAGGAAAAAAAATACATAAAAATCATTCGTCAGCTTTTCTGATGAATTTTTGAACTTTTTTTGTGATACCACCCATCATTTTCTGGACAGTACTGCTGGTAACCTCATTCGCCATCTTGTTCCACCACTTTTTCATTTGAGCGGGTTTTTTCATGGTTCTGCCACATTTCTTCAGTTTGCCCTTAACTTTTGCCCAATATTTCTCGATGGGACGAGAATCCGGACAGTTTGGTGGATTGATACTTTTTTCAACAAAATCGATCTTGTTCTCCTTCCTTGCACTTAACGACATCCCGGCTGTAGTGGCAGCTTGCCAGGTCCGGCCAGAACTTCACTGGACCTTTGTGGGACCGAATGAATGGCAAAACCCTCTTCTGGAGACATTCTTCTTTGTAAACATTTCCATTCACTGTGTCTCCAGTGATGAAAATCATATGGCGTATTTTTTTTTTTTTTTTTTTGATTCCGTATTTGGCTCTGGAACCGTCCGAATAAAAAAACGACTTTCGGGTTTCGAGTTATTCCATACGTAGGTGTGCGTGAGAACGAGCGTAATGTTTACACACAGCTGTCATTTTGTTCTCCCTTCTGGATTTCTTCACGTGGTTCTTCACATCCGGATTGCCTTTTTTTTCGTGTCCGTATTGCACTGGACAGCAGATAGTACGATTTTGCTTGGCTGAGAGGTTCAAAATCGCGGCAATAATCATTTTCCCGTTCATTATTTCAACTGTTTCGCTTTCAGCCAAAAACAGCTGTTTATTGTTTGGACAACAACGTTGAGAGTATTGGTGAACTTCTCGCAAAACTGACTTTCTTCTCAGGGCGACTCCGTTCGTTTTTCGAGCGAACCTAGGTTGCCTCTAGAGCAATAAATGAGCACGATGACAGCAATTAGAGCGAACCTAGGTTGCCTCTGGTTTGCCTCCAGGTGACAAAAAAAAAACGGTATTAGTCTTCTTCCCACAACTACAGATCCCTTGCCTAATCATCAACTTACGAACAAATTTATCTGCGAAAAAAAACTTGAATCTACCCGCAACATTTCCTTTACGCTTCGCAAGGTAAAATTTGTTACCGGGTTTGTCCAAAATCCATTTTGACGTAAGTTTCACCGTCCATCAAAATGAATCCGTTGTACTTGGTCAACACTGTAGTTCGTCTTGAACTTTTTCGCTAAATTACGCAAGGAGATTCCCAGATTATTGTGAACTGATCGAATTACCTTTGCTCGCAGCTTCCGGTCATATGGTCACTTTTACGCCTGGTTTATTTTGCTCGATCCACCGTAAGGGTCTCCCGGTAACGTTGCAGCACCGAATTTACAGTCGGTTTTGGATATTTCAGGAATTTCGCGATCTTTACCCCTGACCACGTCGGTTTCTCTACGTGAGTGTGCAGAATTTTCTCTTGCCTTTCGCGTTCCATCGTCGATAACTTTTGACTGACTGCTTCAATCTTGATGAAATTTTCACCACTAAGTAAACAAACCATCCGGATCAAAACACTGTCAATAGATTCGCGATGTGACAACTAGGGGCGCTGCAGTAAATGAAAAGATGCGACCAGATTCTATGTGAAACAGACTTTAGTAATTCTTTGAATAATCAACGGTTTTGTCAGCTCTCAATTTAAAAAATGGTGGATTTTTATGGAAACTGTGCGAAGTATTTTTTTTCTCTTGCATTGTAAATATCTCAGAAACGCGTAAATTTAAACTTTAAAAAAATAGATAGTACTTTTTTACAGGCAACAAACTGATGTCAAAATTTGAAGTATGCGATAACTAGTAAATGAGATATTAGCAAAAGAAAGTGTCCCATTTCTAAAAGAACTGAGCTTTATTACACCACTGCAACCTGCGTTTAATCCTACATTTCAGCAAGTTTATGCCGCCAACACCAATTTGCTGCACTTAGTTCAAGCTTCAATGTAATCTATGCCAAATCCAATTGCACGTTTGCAATAAACGCTCATGAAGTTGAGAAAAGATAAAACTCAAAATGGCAATGAGTTTGCTAGAAAACGTCGTAGAATGTTGAAATCTTGTGCATAACGTGTGATTGGAAAGCTGTGATTTGAAACCTTCAAATAACTTTTAAAATAAAACTTCTATAACTCTGCTCTGGACAGAGGTAGCGTTTTGAAGTTTTCAACAAAGTTTCATATTTTTGCGTACAACTTTGTTGAACAAAGTAAAGCTCTATCTATTGAAACAAAAAAGTTAGAATTTTTAATTTCTTCATAGTAGACTTCGACCCTAACTTTTGTCGCTTTAAAATTATGAAGCATGTTTGTAGGAGCAAATGTTCATAAGACACAGACAAAAACGCAAGCGTCCGCGTAAATTTTCTGAATTTACTTTTAGTTTTATATTTATCATATTTTTGTTAAGTATCGCAGTATGTAATTACACCACTTGAATCTGTATGAAACTGGCTTTCTGGTGAATTTAAACTTATCGCGGAAATCTTGCGGTTATATACTGAAAATCCAGTGCAAAGTTGGATTTAAGTCTTGGGAAATCTCAGGAATTGCAAATAATTTCGCTATATTTTGTCAGAGGTTTTTAGATTTGATATTAGTAGGTCAAATCTTTAATATTTAGATATATAATTTTTTGGTAACTATGTTCTAAATGCTTTTTCTGAACTCTGTTAAGGTCTGAAGTAATCATTTCAAGCCTAAATTTACGAAAAATATCATGTTTTTTTAAGTGAGTCGATGTTCCTAATTTGGCACTAATTGTTCCTAATGATAACATATGGGTGTTCCTAATGTTAACATATGAGGAAAAATATATCCGCGTACTCAATATTACACTATTTGTTCCTGATTTTGCATATGGGTATGTTTTTTTTAAAACTGTAATGAGAAAAATCTCAAAACTCACTTTTTTATAAATTTTATAACGTTTTTGGAATATGAATAGAGAAATAAGGACTATTAAAATCCTACACAATATTCCTTAACGCTAGTTTTGAAGAAAGATGTGGATTTTGAGCTTATTAAAATTCAAACTTTACCTTTTCCTTAGAAAATTCATTGTAATGGATACAAATAAAAACAGTCAAACAGAGCATCATGCAACAGCATGGTTAGATGCAACATTTGTGTACCACACCACGTATTCAATTTTTATTTTAATATAATGTAGTAAAATTATCATTTAATTATGATGCCCTAGTTTCTCACATCATTGTGTGGGTCAAGCTCAATATGTGAACCGCAGTGCATATTGTATGGCACATCTACGGACACTACGGGCACTCGTCATGAGTTCGTCGTTAGGTATCGCTATCATAATGGACCTCTCCCGTGCCTATACACCGTGGACGTTCCATAATCGTCACTTTGGCATTATGTAGTTTCCACATTTGGCGATCCTGCCAGGAGCCGATTTTTGGGCCAAAATTGAGTTACAAATTTTTGTCATGTGGTTTAGTAACAAATATGATATTTTCAAATATCATTTGAATGAATTAAGCCATGTCATTTGCGGTAATGGATTGCGAGCCTAGAGAGCTGCGCCTGCGAGCAAACTGTGCTGCGCCCGAATTGCGAGCTGGAAAAGCTGCGCCTGCGAGCCGGATTGGCTGCGCCAAATCGCGAGCTGAAAAAGCTGCGCCTGCGAGCATTCTTTGCTGCGCCGTATTGCGAGCTGGATAAGCTGCGCTTGCGAGACGAATTGGCTGCGCCAAATTGCGAGCTGGAAAAGCTGCGCCTGCGAGCAAACTGTGCTGCGCCGAATTGCGAGCTGGATAAGCTGCGCTTGCGAGCCGGATAGGGCTGCGCCAAATTGCGAGCTGGAAGAGCTGTGCCTGCGAGCATTCTTTGCTGCACCTTATTGCGAGCTGGATAAGCTGCGCTTGCGAGCCGAATTAGCTGCGCCAAATTGCAAGCTGGAAAAGCTGCGCCTGCGATCATTCTATGCTACGCCGAATTGCGTGCTGGATGAGCTGCCTCTGCGTGCCGATAGGGCTGCGCTAAATTGCGAGCTGAAAGAGCTGCGCCAAATAGCAAAAGTTTTGCAACTGTGATCAAATTATACTTGCGAGCTAACTAAGCTGCGCTTAGTTGAAAGCTTAAGGGCTGTTCATAGATGTGGACGTATTGTGCCGCGCTTGAAAGCGAGCTACGTGTTGCGCCAAACGGGAGCCAAATAGGCTGCGCCTGAATGCGAGCTATGTGCTGCACCGTATGCGAGCCAATTGGGCTAAGTTTGAATGTGGGTTGTGGAATTGCCTGATAGCGAACTATACGCTGCGCATAAGCAATCCAAATGGGCTGCGCCTGAATGAAAGCTGTGTGAAGCGCCTGAATGCGTGCTGTAAGCTGTACCTAGTTTATGCGTTGCTGTACTGTAAGTGCTGTGAGCTAAATGCACCTAATGCAAACTAAGTGTGCTGTGAAATAAAGCAGTCATAACAATTTATTGCGACTTCTCGGGAATGCGAATTCAATTATGTCGCGTCTGCTTAATTTTTACAAATTATACAAATAAAGTGTGTTGCGCAATGAAAGAGCTTTTGTTAACTGTTCAGATTTATATTTGTGGATTACGCTGCGCCTATGCAACCTTACCTGCCTGCGCCACGTGCTAGATATACCACACACACTTAGAAAAATCCAAGTATAATTACATGACATAGCATGGGTAGAAGGGAATCGGGCATTTGCATGTGATAAAACTGTTAATTTCATGTAAACTTCCTTGACATATTCAGTTATATCACATTAAAAACCCGATGTCTTTCTACCCATGCTATTTCATGTAAATTTCCGTAACTGCATAAGTAAGAGGGAATCGGCTTTTTACATGTGATAATAAGGTTGATTTCATGTAAAACTACTTGAAATGTAAAATTCATGCCATACCTTTCTTAATGGAAAGGATATTTACATGCCCCTCATTATTTACAGTGAATTTACGTTTTCAGCATTGTTTCGCAAACTAATTGGATTCATGTATTCAAAACAATTTGTTACGGCAGCTGGAATTCTCTTTTCGTCGTAATGAATTGTGATGTCTTTCAATGACTCTTCATCCTTGCCCACACAATTATCGTTTGTGTTAACTATGACCGTGACCGATGGGGAAGTTTTTATTGATTGGCAGTAGACATTAACTTAATTTTTGGTTTGCAGAAGTGCAGAATGAAAACTTTTTTTCTTGCAATGATATATGTTAAGACATTTCGAAGAAATATAAAACAACCAAATATTACTGCATTTCAATTTATTGAAAATAAATTTCAAATGTTACAAATAATCAAATTTAACTCATTATTTTAAGTTTATTTCCCTTTACTACTAGAAACTAGAGTTCTCAATCTGTTGTTATGCTATTCGATGCTGATGATGATTTTAACAGCCTCCCGAGTACATCAAGCCAATATGCCATGCCAACATCAACATCATTCGTAAAAAGCAATTGGACGTAGTTGCTTTTGCTGTGCAGGCCTCTGTTGCACCGGGTTGTTATTTTTCTGCAAATGTAGATCTGTAAAATTTATGATTTTTAGTGCCGTGAAAAGTGAGAGCTTTTAAAATGTGTAACCTTTAAAAGATATAAAATTCAGAACTTATTTACTCGAAACTTTACTGTTAAGCTCGTTTGATCTCAGGGGAAAATGGAAAATTTTATTTCGTCGATAGCTCAAAAAAGCCACACAGATTGGCTTTGTAAAACATGATGTAAGTTAACAGATGAATTTCGAACCGGTCTTAAAAATTCTCAAAATGATATAATTTCTATTCCCTCAATACGAGAAGCTTCCACAGTGAAAATCCTGGGAATCGAAATGAAAACATTTGTCAGAGGTTCTAAACATTAAAACTGGTTTAAGTTAGTCTTTGAATTGTTCCTCACCTGTTTCACCATGTTATTAAACTTGTTTCTGACGCTTTTTTTTTGAGTTATTGACGAAATAAGATTTTTTATTTTCACCCGAGTTGTACAGCGACCATCAGTTGTAAATATGTGGAAGTTAGTGATATATATATGGATTCTGAATAAAGAATAAAAAATCTCAACTGATACTGACATTACAGTCCTCATAAGATGAGAAATTCGGAGGATGAATAAGTCTAAGCAAAAATGCAAAGAAATCTTACTTTTTGAAGTTTGGTAATTTTTGTAAATGGAAAATGAAATTCAGGATGAATGCTTACTTACGATTAGAATGCTATCTATGTCCGAGTAAAAGTTCTTTCCCATTCAACGTTTTATATTTGTCCCTTAATCGGTGGACAGAACCGGGAGAAATCTCCAATTGGGGTGTAGTCTGAAAATAAAATTTAATTAATAGCTTATGATTTCAATTTCACTTAGCCAATATTGATATCAATAACACATCACAGCTTAGTTTTAATCCTTTAATACACACCAATTTTAGCATTTCATAGGTCACAAAAATTTCATAAAATTTAAAAACTAAATAGGTAAATTTGTTATACAAAAATCAAATTGAAATCGGGAACTTTAAAGATCACTGAAAATCAAAACTACCATAACTTGTAAAGTTTGATCCCTCAAACTTCGACAAAAGTAGGGTACACGCTCCCTATTTTATACTCAAAATTAAGTTTGACGTAAGTTCAAAATGGTTTCATTCCATGACTCAAAATTTACTTATATTTTTCTCTTGGCGTGAGCTATAAATAAAGTTCATAAACTCAAAATCAGCGAAAACATGGGAAATAACGATCGTTTTAAACTTCACCACACGAACTGTACATGTATTGCAAAACCAAAACCAACTAGACTTGGAGAATTCGATAGGTTCAAGCCATATTGAAGAACAAAATTGTTTTTTTTTTAATGAAAGAGCTATCCGTGTTTCCCTTTGTTGTTTCTCAATTTTAAATTCCATATGTTGAAGTGTCATCTTCATCATAACATTGAATGCCTCGTAACATGCCTTTGAAGGCACAGAAACAATTAGTTCTGTACATATAAAATCTCATTTTCATGTGTTTTCTCAACAATAAAACATCTAAAGAAGAATAATTTTGAGTTCAGCAGCCAAACTTAGTTTTGAGTAGTCTCGAAATTGACTTAATTCTGCCCTACGGGTTTTGAGTACGCCTGTACTTGGTTTTGAGTACGTCCCAATCGCCAAAGTCAAAGTTCAGGGACGCTACTTGACTATCATTTTGAGCTTTTCATTACGTTCCTAATTATAATTTTGAAATTGCGATTAAAGAGCGTGAACATTTGGAATCCAATAGTCCTTGTATGAAAAAAATCCTATGAATAAATGTGTCATTCCTAATTAGTTAAGCAGTCGTTAGGCAACATAGAAATTAAGATAAAAAAGGTATAAAGAACAATAAAGAAACACAAGATGGCATTACTAAATCCATAGGAGTGAAAAACCGGGAAAAAATGAAAAATGCTTAGATTTCAAATTGGTTTGATTAAATCACCGACACGTGAGCACTTATCTACTTTCATTTCTTTAGATTGATAATTATTGAAACTTTTTTTTAACCTTCAAGAAAGTTTTGCATTAAACTGGTCTACAAATTTGATCAAAATGAGCATGCATTATTTATAAAACAATAGCTTTGTTGATTTTATTTGGTTTTGGGACAATTTTTATCTTAAACAATTAAAACTTCTTTTTTTATATGCGTTCCACCAACATCTCTCACTTACCCTGAAAAAAAAAAACAAAAAAGGTTATAAAAATCTTAAGCCCGTTTGAAAACTAAGATTATTGGTGTAAGGACCCAAATTTGAGGAAGAGGGTTTAATCGTGTTGAATTTTGACAGATCTGCAGAACTCACAAAAAGTAGGTCTGGCGCAGAATATAACACATTGCAGAAGGTATGCCATTTAATTGTTTTTGGATGTGTTAGTAATAATACTATGAATGGCTTATATGGTATTTTCCATATTTTCCAATCTTATTATG
Source organism: Uranotaenia lowii (assembly GCF_029784155.1). Taxonomy (NCBI): domain Eukaryota; kingdom Metazoa; phylum Arthropoda; class Insecta; order Diptera; family Culicidae; genus Uranotaenia; species Uranotaenia lowii. The sequence goes on from NC_073692.1 coordinate 203,451,267, forward strand.
TTAAGATATGTACCACCATTTGTTTTAAAAATAGTTTCATTCTATGAAAACAATTTTCTGAATAAGTAAGTATACATAAACATAGTGGTATACGAGCTTGATCCATCTATAGAAAATAGGGCTCTTTTCCAATACATGCAGACTCTGTGAAATAGCCTACCTTTTATATACATTTCTAAGCACTCGTCACATTTATGTGTGCATGTATATTTTGATTTATTTCTAAATTTGATTTTTTATGTCGTACACTGCAGTACCGTATAGATCACAACAATTGATTAAGAAGCGAGAAAAAGCTGAGAAACTGAGTCTTCTAGGTAAAAAACTAGACAAAAAGATTATTTTTTATAGAAGCTTGTGCACGGAACAATTGTGAGAAGACATTATGTGATCATCAAGGAGCTTGCAGTTCTGTAGAATAAGCTTAATTTTGTGTAACTAGTCTAAATTTACAAGAAATGGTTCCGGAATGGTGAAATAACCTAATCACTGAATTTGTTCTGTTTGTGAACTGTGGGACAGGTTATTTTATTCTGTAGTTTTCAGATTATTACAGAAAAAACTATTGAGTTTGAAGTGCATGACTAACAGAGGTTGCATCACCACCGTGAGTCCCATTGGTTTGCGCTGGAAAGTTCATTGGCGTAGATTGGCGGTGCGTGCCATGGACAAACGATTGCAAGAAACTCTACGATTGACTTCCATCCGCAAGAACTTTCACGCATTCCTGACTTCCGGCATTCCTGACCAATTTGCAATTGACACAAGTCATTATAAGAAAACCAAAAATGGATTTTGTTCTTATCTCAAATTCCATTGAAATTGTAGAATATATATTAAATTTAAAAAAAAAAACTCTAGAATCGTTCTTAAAATGATACAAATTTTAGGTGGAATTCTGTCCAAAAACACTCACCTCCGGATTGTCGAGCTACAGTTTTTATGTAACCTTTTTTTTATCTTATTCAGCATAAAAAGTTTGTGCTTATACGCAGGGTCTTAGGTGTTGTCGGCCATTCTGTCTAATTCAATTCGCCAATAGGTTGTCCAATACCCGAAATTCTAAAAGGTAAAAAAATTTAAAAAACGAATTTGACAAAAAAATATCCCATCGAAAATTTACCTGTTTCTTGAAATTGCGGTAAATAACTGTGTTGTTACTATGTTGTCATGACGCAGCGGCAAATGCGCGAAAAATTTCACTTAATTTAATCAAATTTCAGTCCAAATTCAAAGAGACAATCTATTTGCGACTGATCCGAAAACAGAAATGAAAAACATGGCCGTTACTTACTTACAGCCCATGCGATGACATGTAATTATATTCAGTTGTAATGACACGTAAAATTTCTTTTTGACAATCTTTGTGTACGTTGATGGACCGATCATTTACACGATTTTTAGCGGAATGATATTTTGAAGGGAAAAATGTAAATTCCCTTCACACTACACTGTTCCATTTTCTCAAATGTAGGTTTACAATACACAATGAAATAAAATGTGAACGGAGGTTTACATGAAATAAACTTTCTTATTACATGAAAACCCCCGATTCCTTTCTGCCCATGTTCTTACATGTAAGGTTACATGGATTTTCTAGCCTTTGAATATTTGTTTATGTTTTTTACATGTCTTCTCGAGCGATTTTTGTTTAGGAGTGAAAAATATCAAAATTACGTGTATCGTAACATTACATTTTTTTTTCTGTGCAGATTTGCTGTGACCGAAATTTCGCTTGGTTGATCAAGCACTAGTAGTTGCGTATGCAACCAAGCAGAAGTTGTTGCTCATCAATTCGAGTTTAACCAAAATGAAACAAAATCCCTAGCAAGGCAGGTAACATTTTGATTGGTGAACGTTGCCCAAATTATCGGCACAGAGAAATAAAAAAATCTGTAAAAAAAAAACTGAAAATAACTTGCAATGCCAGAATTCAAAGTGAAATGAAAGTAAATGTTTTGCTTTTCGAAGAGAATATTTAAATCTTTTTAGGACGACAACATATGTCAACTGAAAATTGTTAGTTTGTGAATAATTGTTCATAACTTAACCGAATCGATCAAATTTTAAGAGAAATGGCAACTCTGAATGCCTGATTTCCATTTTTTCCGGAGAGGAGGGTGAATGTGTGGGTCAAGCTCAATATGTGAACCGCAGTGCATATTGTATGGCACATCTACGGACACTACGGGCACTCGTCATGAGTTCGTCGTTAGGTATCGCTATCATAATGGACCTCTCCCGTGCCTATACACCGTGGACGTTCCATAATCGTCACTTTGGCATTATGTAGTTTCCACAATCATGTGACAGTTTTTTTTAAGTTTTTGATCCTCATAGAAAATCAAATTAATCGAAATTTTAAATTTTTCTATACCGTAAAATACTTTACATGGATTGGCTTAATGATATCCCTACAAACTTTATATTGCTTTTATTATTTTATATCAACATTGTTGGTGTATAAATATTTTACGGACAATTATTAATTTTAAAAAATTAAACATTTTTTCAATTTCATTACCAGTCTGGACTAAAATGCATCACCATGCAAATCAATGATTCACAGTTTAAACCTTGTTTCCGTATGCTGGAATATGATTTTAATTTTTTTTTGTAATATTTTTTACCTCTAAATGTATACAGCAGCTTTATGATTTCTCTTAAAAAAATCATTGACAGAAAAAATATAAAAGGATAAAATATCATATTTTATTCAAATGCAACAAACAAATAAACAATTATCTCACAACTTTTGACATCTCTATTTGGAGAATTGAGATACAGCAATTTTACGAAAATCGAAGTTTTAGCATGCGAACTGAAATATCTTAGGAATCAGGCAACGCCCATCGTTGAAATATTTTAGTGAGTTCCCATACACATAGAACTATCATGCGTTGAATTTTTGAAAATTTATATCGGTTGGGTCAAAGATTAGGCCCAGTACAATACTTCAGGCTTGGGCTGAAAATGCAATTTCTATAGGATTTTGTACGATTGTTTGCAAATGAAAATAATTGTTCAAATACATGGATAAATCATTTGTTTCATATAAATATCATTTTCAATATTACTGTAGCCAGAAATACATAGACTGATTGGTGGAGTGAAAACATCCCAACATTCCCATGGTCCTTTCAAAATTATATACATTTTTCAATTCAAGTCAAAAACATTGTACATTGCTTACCTTTGATTTAACCGTTTGAGTTATTCAAAAATTATTATAGAAATTACCATTCAGAGAGACAGATTTCGACGTAACGTAACGTCTCAGATTCTAGATTTAGAATTCAGATTCAGATTTCAAATTCAGATTTCAGATTCAGATTTCAGATTCAGATTTCAGATTCAGATTTCAGATTTCAGATTCAGATTTCAGATTCAGATTTCAGATTCAGATTTCAGATTCAGATTTCAGATTCAGATTTCAGATTCAGATTCAGATTTAAGATTCAGATTTCAAATTCAGATTTCAGATTCAGATTCAGATTTCAGATTCAGATTTCGGATTTAGATTTCAGATTCAGATTTCAGATTCAGATTTCAGAATCAGATTTCAGATTCAGATTTCAGATTCAGATTTCAGATTCAGGATTCAAATTCAGGTTTGGAGTTTTCTATGACGTTTTTCTAAAGGGCCGAGTAGACGTTTCTCGCATCATCTTAAATGGACAAATTCTTCAAAACAATGCAATAAAATTTTCATAAATTTATCATTCGACCCGGATGAATGCCTTAGGACCGATTAGCACTCTGGTTGGTGCAGCTGATGAAATCCACTCGAATGAAAGTCCACCGTCATTCATACACTTCAACGAAAAGCCAGGATTTTCATGGCGCATGGTCACAGCACAGAACGGTTTCAGGGAGCGCAATTCCTGGCTGGTGGTTGGGGAATTCATAACATAAAACGGACTGACCAACGGCTTTCCGAACCAAACGCAACCGAGAAATCCCGGGAAGAAATCATGCTCGAGAAGGATTAAGTTTTTGAGTGTTCTATACCCTATACACTTCATCTCCTAACTAAAGGTTTCTTTGCGCGTTTTTCGATTAGTTTGTTCTTTCGATTGAATTCAATCTGTGCCTCATCATGACCAACCACAGATGGGTTTTATTTTCGGTCCTTTCGATGGCCGCGCTCAGTTCGGTGGTCAATGGAAACGATGGCAGCAGTGGCGAGGTTGGAGCACTTCGGAAGGGACCTCAGCTCGGATGCCACAAGCGAGTTTTCACATACCGGGTCACGCAAACGGATGCCAAGGGGCGGGAATGTTGGGACCATGTGAGTGTTCTGTCCTGTCACGGACGCTGTGATTCGAACGAAATCTCCGACTGGCGATTCCCGTACAAACGGTCCCATCATCCGGTTTGTGTGCATGCCGGAAGAACCCGATCGGTGGCGGTGCTGCGCCACTGCGATAAGGAAGCGGATCCAGAGGCGAGGCTGTATGAGTACATGGAACCGAAATCCTGCAACTGTCAGGTGAGGACAAATCTTTTTAAGGAAAATTCGACTTAATTGTAATCCATATACGATTTTAATTTTACTACTGAGGAGCACGGCTTGCCTATTTTTTATTACCATGTCTTCGGTTGCCTATATAAAGGCGTTAGTTCCATATGTAGTGCTTAAAAATACAGATAACATTAAAAGCCAACCAGGAATTTTTAATCTGGTTTCTGAAGCTGGATTCTGACTATGAAATCTGAATCCGAATTCTGAATTGAATTCTGAATCCGAATTCTGAATCTGAATTCTGAGTCTGAATTCTGAATCAAAATTTTTAATCTGAATTCTGATTCTGAAATCTGTATCTGAATTTTGAATCTGAATTCTGAATTCTTAATCTGGATTCTGAATCTAAATTTTGAATCTGAACTCGAAATCTGAATTTCTTATCTGAATCTGGAATCTGAATCTGAAACTAGGAATCTTAATCTGAAAACTGAATATGAATCTGAAATCTAAATCCGAAGCATGAATCTTTGATTTGAAATCTGAATCTGGATTCTCTGAATCTCGATAGCGTTGATTCCGATTGTGTCTAGTTTTGAATTTTTGTTTCTCCTCAATTTTCAGACCTGCACCAGTATGGACACCAGCTGTGAAGGGCCCAAGCAGCTGAGCACGGATTCTGTGACCAAAGTTTTCCAGCTCGACGAAGAAGAAATTGAATCTGAATATGCTTAGTAGGGGGTTTCGAGGGTATCTGTCTCTCGACCCCTGCCCTAATTAAAAAGAAACACACTGATGAACTGATCGCCAGTCCCAAGTTGATTGCAAAAATTTGCTACAAGTGATGATATTATTACTTCCTTGCAACGGTAGATTATAGTATTTATTTTTCTAATGATAGTCTACTCAAGTTTAGTGTATAATATATTTACAACGATGTTCATATACAGAAAAAGAATAATAAATAATTATAAACGTTTAGAAAGTGTCACTGTGTTCAGTTAATTAATAAAAATAGTAGAATCACATTCCTATAATGACATTATTGCTGCAGATCTTCCTTGTTTTATCAAAATAAAGTGGTCATGGCTTCGCGTCAGGCATCTGTTGTCATGTGAAAAAGCGATAAATGGTTTGAACGATTTATCAGTGTTCACATTTAAATTCGGTTAGAGCAAGTTCACGGGTATTGGGAAAAAGTGGTAGAAATTTTGACATTTTGAAAATTTTACCATGCAAAAATGTTTTCAAGATCTTGGGATGTTGTATTTTTTTACAACACTGTTTCTATTTCAGCCGTATGTGATAGAAATATTGCTATTTTTGCATCACAGCATGTGAAAATACAACACGTGTTGTAAAAAAAACTAGAAGGCCACAGATCTTGAAAATGTTTTTGCAAGGCAATATTTTCAAAATGTGCCGTAAGTGTCGAAATTTCTACCACTTTTTCTCAACACCAGTGAACTTGCTCTTAATGTCAAAAGAACTTCAAAGTTCAGATTAAGTTCCAGAAAGTTTCAACTCCGTTGTATGAACGAACACGATGGCTACTAGAGATGTACCGAATAGTTCGGCACATCTCCAATGGCTACACATTAGGATCGTAGCGAAAAGGATCATGACATGACGAATAAATCCAAATTGCAAAAAATGACAATAATGTTCTTAGTCCGAAAAATGAAAAAAAATCTACAAAAATGGAAAAATAACAGGAATAACAATACGGCAAGAAAGGGTGTCAAAAATGAATTAATAAAAATTGAAAATGATAAAAATGACAAAAATTACGACAATCACAAAAAATACCGAAATTACAAAAACTGAATAATGTTAAATCTGACGCAAATGACAAAAAAAAAATAACAATTACAAAAATTACTGAAAAATTGCAGGAAAACGTCAAAAATAACTAAAGCAATTGTCACATTTGCTTTAGTTATTTTTGATGACAAAAAATATGAAAAGGACAAATGTGACAAACATTAAAAAATAAAATGACAAAAATGTCATAAAGGATAAAAATAACAAAATAAATACAAGATTGATCACAAAAATCGCATAAATTACATTAAAAAATTGAACCAAAACATTTTTTTCGCCTCGATCATAGGTAGTCATTTTACCATATTTATGACATTCGCGACTTTATGTGAACGATGCAGTTTGCGGTCAGCCATTGAAAAACTTATCCGGTACAACTGTGTTTGATGTTTACTCTTGGGCGTGAAATATTACGAAAATGACAATAATAACAAAATGACTAAAAAATTCAAGAAAAATTGTACAAAAATGATAAAAATAGCTTAAATGATGAAAAAGCTTATGTAAGTATAAAAAAACTTACTTTTATATAACTTTCAAAACAAAACCCTTATAACTCTGCTCTGAAAAGAGATAGTATTTGATGTATTCAACAAAGTTTCATATTTTTACGTATTCTACAACTTTGTTGTATAAAGTAATGCTCTATCTATTGAAATAAAAAAGTTAGAATTTTCAATTTTTTTATAAAGGACTTTGACTAACTTTTGATGCTTTCAAGCTAAGAAGCATGTTTGAAGAAGCAAATGTTCTGAAGACACTTTATTAAGAGATAAGATAAAAGACAGAGGCGCTACGAAAAAAGTTACACTTTTAGCCCTTTTGGGCCACTGTGCAGTGGGGTAAGATGGCCCATGCTAATCTTTCTCAAAAATTTACTAACGTATCCTAGCAAACATGAAATCGCATTAAAATGATCTCAAGTCATTAAAAACGTTACTGTGAATCGTAATTCCATCTAACGCAAGTAAAAGGTCGTAAAAATCGTTACTCGAAGTCGGTTTAAATAGGATATGATAAAAAGTCCGCCATGTTTGCTGATTTTGAAGACGATTTCCTTCCTTTACTTTCTTCCGCATGGGTTAAGTGAGAGAACAGCTTTGTTGTTCTTTCTGCGACCAGCAGTGCAACCAGATTGCTAAAAATCAGATGGTTATATTTCTAGAGTTTGTTTTGATTAGGTCGTATGAACCAATATAAACCAAATTGAGTTATTAGCTGCAAACGATTGATAAATATGTGCTCTATGTTATGTAGAAATTTGGTTTTATTCGAACAATAAATAACTTAAGAAAATTGATTTGAATTTAAGACGTATAATGACTAAAATATTTTTGCGTGCGAACTGGTTTTAACGACGTTTTGCGCTGCACTGAATTGCCGTGCAACCAAAGGTCGCAAAAACACTATTTGGGAAAGTGGTTTTTACGACAAAATGGATTTCCGCAGAAAGCGCGTCGCCGAGTGTCCAAAAGTTGTAACTTTGTTCGAAAATGGTTTGTGCAAGAGTGATTAAAGTAGAACTTCTTCGTTGCTGTTACATGGTAAGTTCAAAAACGCTTCTTTCATGGTTGGACAAGTTTTCAACCTTGTTTTTTTTTGTATTACAGTGACAGTGGGTGTTACCGCAATTATCGGGGTTATAGAGATTAACCAGCTGTTCAGTCGAATAGATATATTCCTGATGTACGCAGTCCCTCGCAGCACCGATTCCAGACTGCTGGAGCGAGGAAGAGGACTGGTAGAGAAATGTAAGCGAAGCAGATTAAAATACATAGACAAGACCCGCTCCACAATTATTGTGTAATTCGTATAATCTGTAGACAGCATATCACCCGCGGGGATCCTGATAACACTCCAGATCTTCAAAAGTAAGTCCTCTTTCTTTTATTCTTCATATTGAGGTACTTTGAAAATTGCCACATCAAAAATTTCTTCTAATCACACGTTAGAAATTGTGCAGATCTCCATAAGAATATTAATCATGGTACTTTGTAGTACTTGAAGATAGTTAGCAGGAATTAGTGAAGTTTTAGACAAATGAAATCGAATTTTAAGAGAAAATTCATCAACCTGCAAAACGACGTTTCAGCCAAATATGCAACGAAAAAGGTTGTATGTGCATGTTTACAGAAACAACCAAATCTATGCCTGTATTTAATACACGAGCGTATTTCTCATCTTATTCTGCAACGCATATGAAATTTTGAAACAATTCTGAGCGATATTTTTAATATAAGAATTAAATATGTTTAGCAAATCTTCAACAGCGATTTTCTCGAAATACGTCAAGTGGCTCATACGACCTAATCAAGACAAATTCTAGATTTGATGTATATTTGCAAGAATTGCTCAATGACAAAGGCAGTAAATATTGTTGCTGGCAACGGTTCACATGCGTTGAGAGAAAAAAAAACTGGTGCTCTCTTGCATTCTTTCAGTATGTATGAATATGGTGTCCTCTATCGTCCAAATCGTATAATCTTATCGCTTTAGCCAGAAGTTGAAAATATCTATGTATATTGCATCCACTTTGGTAGGTAAATGCTGTTTTTTCGAGTTTCATAAGATCATTCCATAATGTATATGAGACGTATAACAAAGTTGTAGAGAAATATACCTACAAAAATGTTTGCTGGGATGGCTTCTAATGATGTTTTTCTTAATTTTTAGTGTAGTAAACAAGGTTTTTCATCATTTTTTACATGAAAAGTTTATTAAAACGACTTTAGTACTTAAAAACTGAAGGATTACTGGAATCAACATGAAACTTGTTATTTTTCATGGGTTACATATAAGGTCAACCAGCCTGCGCAATCTGATGAACAGCTTATCGTTTTTACACTCTTATGCTCTTTTTGAAGACTATAAATATTTTTTTGTATTTTTTAAACTTCTAACAAATTTGAACTAACATCAATCATATCAAAATTGGGGCGGAATGTCCACAAGACCACGTGTTTAACGTTCAAAGTTTGAATGCTGGTAACTTTTGAGAAAACCCGAATGTCAAAACAAAATGCTATTCTTTTTATTTACTGACTCTCAAATTATGATAACAATGCATAATTCTATCAAATTTCGTCCTTGTTCAAGTTAAAAAGGTGCACCAATATTTGACTCGAAAATATATCCGCCGCCATGTTTGCCGCGACATCAGTCAAGAAAATTAATTTCGTTGCCTACCTGAAGGCGTTTTACCTATGAGGATGTAGAAAAGTGTATTTTGAAAAGCGAAATTTCCGATAAGGTTAGCAAATATAAATGATTTTTTGCCAAAGTATGGTCGGTTTACAAAAATACGATGAACATGTAATTAAACATTTGATGTTTCAATTGTTACATTTCGTATAATCATTGTTCTGTTATAACCAGCCTTTCCATATGGTGCGTTCTGCCCACTTGTTTTGGCGTTCTACCCGGGGTTTGTTTTCTGGCTGCTTAAGTTTTTTACAAAAATATAATCAAAATCGTGTTTTTATCATATTTTTTTTATGATAAAACGTAAATCTGATCCCTGAAACTTTCAATTTGGTTCTAAGATGATTGGTATCGCTGTAAAAAGCGATTATGCTTAACTGGTGCGTCTTGTACAGTTTTCCCCTACATCATGAAGTCAAGATTTTTTTTTTAATTTTTGTAATGAAAGGGTCACAGAAGGTTAAAAAAAAAGTGGTCTGAAAAACCTACTTTTCATTCGATTGCTTGTAAAAGCTGTTTGAGCAGTGGTAGTTTTTTAAAAAATATGACTACAAAATTTATTCTAATTCTAACATTTGGTTGTCTTTAGATTTTTGTTGCAACAGAAATTGAATTTACTGGAATTTTTCAAAGTTCACTACTTTGCGTGATTTTTTTAAAAATTGAAATTTTGTCTGTTTTTGTGGTCCACCGTCAGGTTGCACTTGGATTTTCAGTGCTTTTACTTTGTTTGGACCAATCCAAAGTATATTCATTGGAATTAAATCTTCATTCTAGTGAGGTGCAACAATTCACGCTGTGAGATTTCACAAGAAAAATGAAAGTTATAATCGTAAAATCATTTCTGAATTTCTAGAACCACAAGCAAACCAACCCTCAAACAGGAATCGAACTCGAGTCTACTGATTATCTCTCCGACACCTAACCAATAGGCTAAATCGACAGACGAAACGAGCCAAGATGTAGCTCTATTATTCAGTTGACTTCATCGAGTTGAATTCGCTGCTAGATTCCCCGGCAGAAAATGCTCATTATGCCTTCATTGAAAGTGCTCTGTTCGCCTCTAGTGAACAAATTAAAGTAAAAACGCGTTTTAAAATAGATTAAAGTGAAAAATCAAAATTTTTATGATGTTGAAAATTGAGAAACAATGTGCACATCATGTTGCAGTGCGTACATTTCAGATCAAGATGATTTAAAGGTCATAAAAGCTTATTTGGTGGTGCTCAAAAATTATAATATTTTCGTCACTTGAGAACCTAGCATGGTTATTATTTGAGGCACTTAGGATCAGAGGGGTGCAAGTGATTTTTTATCAAAACTGAGATAAACTGTTTTTTGGATAGTTAAAGTATAGATTAACATTCTGTAGAAGACACAGGTCAAAAGAAAAATTATTTCGATATTTTTAAGCTATTTATAAAAATACGTGTCAATGAAAATGCTGTTTCATTTGGTGTCAGAAGGGTGCAAGTGCACTTGCACCCTTCTGACACCAAAGGATTATACTTTTAGGCTAATTTCATTAGAACGTATACATTTTTGTCAGTTGAAAACAACATCATCTAGCTCCTACTAGGATTTTCTACTGGTTCTGACCAGGATAATCCAAAGTCCTCAGATAGAGAAGTGATGAAAATAGATTCAGGTGTATCTTCGTCGGCATGAAAATCTCATTGGTATGTATACAAAAAATTCTAAAATATTTTTTTTTAATGGCAAATTTAGCCAATGCTAATAGGGATAAAAGGCAAACACAAAACGCACTTAACAATAATTTTTTGGCAAATATATCTAAGAAAAATCTCTCGGATGAAAGCTCAGAGGATTCAGAATTTTCGACAGGCTCTGATCATGATGTCACATACTATCCCACGGAACAAAATGAAACTTCGTAAAGTACAGATGGGTCGTTGCGACAGGTAGTTTATAAAAAATAACATTAAGTCTTTTAAGGAAAATTTACATAACTGTTTACCCAGCTAACATGAAATCGTAATAGAAATGATAATCCAAATCGAATATTAAGACATTTTCAATAACTATCGTAAACACGTTGGTATTGAGTGATTTTCTATCATTCATTTACGACAAGCTTTGCGCAAAAAAAATGAATCGGATAGCAGTTTAGTCAATTCGTAAATATGCTCATTCGACATTTACGATTTGAGTGAACTGAATTACGATAAATGGGCGGTCCTTCAATTGACACTCTCTCCGGTCTCTTCCTTTGACCGGTTCGTAAAGAGAAAATTTCACCTATAGAGCTTTAGAAATCGGAATTTGAATCGGAATCTGAAATTAGAATCTGAAATTTGAAATTGAATCTGAATCTGAAATCGAAATCTGAATCTGAAATCTGAATCTGAAATCTGAATCTGAAATCTGAATCTGAAATCTGAATCTGAAATCTGAATCTGAAATCTGAATCTGAAATCTGAATCTGAAATCTGAATCTGAAATCTGAATCTGAAATCTGAATCTGAAATCTGAATCTGAATTCTGAATCTGAAATCTGAATCTGAAATCTGAATCTGAAATCTGAATCTGAAATCTGAATCTGAAATCTGAATCTGAAATCTGAATCTGAAATCTGAATCTGAAATCTGAATCTGAAATCTGAATCTGAAATCTGAATCTGAAATCTGAATCTGAGATCTAAATCTGAATCTGAAATCTGAATCTGAAATCGGATCTTGAAATTTAAATCTGATATCTGAATCTGAAATCTGAAATCAGCAATCTAAAATCTGTAATCTGAATCTGAAATCATTGACGTGAACTTTAGAAATGTTGCCCATCCATTAAAATATTAAATAAAAAAAGATTCAAGCAATTCCTACAACAATAAAGCATTCATTTCGTTATCAGCATCAGCACAATCAATCAACAAACCACGCGGCGAGACGGCAGTTCCTCCTGCTGCTGGGTTGGGTGGTAGATTTGGTGAGCGACAAAAAGAGAGCTACAGGATTTGTTTCTCCCGCAGCTACGTGAGGGGTGCGAGATTTGTACACCAACCTGTTGAAAACGTGAACCAAACTGGTTGAAATCTGGCAGCTTTCAGTAAATTCGAAAAACGTTGCTACAAATTTTCAAAACACCACACAAAATGTATGTCAATCGAAAGAGGAGATTCTAATGAATCTCTAGGTATATAAAAAGTGACCAATTTGAGTTCAAATTTTAGAGAAATCACGATAACAAAATCGCGTAAACCCACCCGCATAAATCAGTATTATACAGTGACTATTGGCATTATCTTCTTCCCAAGACACCGAAAAGATTACTTCTATAGTTTTGGATTATTAATGTAAGATAAGGCTTATCATTTTTTCATGAAATGGAATCGTTTAGACGCACTGTACGATACAGTGAACGGGTCGTTAAGTAGAGTAACCATTCATTTTTTTTGCTTTTTTCTACTCGCTCTGAGTGAATTGTATCATACGTAGAATCTTCCCTCAATGATTTTCGCATTAAAAAAAAAACGATACAACATATCGTGTAGCTTTGATAAAATTACTACAATTAAAATTAATAAAATATACATATGTTTTAAAGTAGTTTATTATAACATTATATTCACAAGGAATACATAACATTTACTTAATATACATTAAACACACGCTCTGTTAACACTTTTAAACAGCTCATTGACCTTCCGCGGATGTTCGCAGGAACAGCTTCCGGATTTTCCAATACTGCAGCACCAAATCCTGAACGCTTTCGCCTGCTGCTGCACCACTGCCGAGCCATCCTTAACGCTGCTGCTGAATAGTAGCGGTCGGCCGCTGGTGATGCTGATCCTCGCCTTGATAGTGAAACTGCCTCTATAAGAAAATGTTTCTTCGGATTTTCCTCCAGCCTATGAGCGAGAATAAAAAGAGAAGATTTAAGTTTCTCGCTGTAAATACAAAAAGGCATTTTACTTACTCTCATAGATCATTGTATCCTTCCTCGTAGCCCTTGGTCTTCCAGGTTCAGCATTCCAGCTACGGAACTGGGCGATCTCTTTAAAAGAAATTGCTCGAACTCAGCCGGGAGAAACTTTTTTTCACAAAGTTCGACCACGTGTGATGACGTGACAGCAGAGAAGTTGGTGCGTGTTGCTAAAATAATCTTTTAATTCTTTAAGACCATTAATTGTATCTTTCTTAAATAATACTATATCATTTGGTTGTGTTGATAAATTTATCATTTTGTTCCTTAGAATATTCATCGTATCTTTCAGGAATAATATTTTATACGTTCTAGCGAAGGCACATCAAGCCAAGATGCAATATAGAACGTAACTATTAATGTAATCAGAATAGAATAATACGGAAGATTCAGCGTACGGTTTTTTGTCGTGCGGGTAGAATATTCATCGTATCTTTCAGGAATAATATTTTATACGTTCTAGCGAAGGCACATCAAGCCAAGATGCAATATAGAACACCCAAAATAATAAAGAAATTATTTATACGGGATTTTTCACGTAAACTAAGATTTTGCTGCATAATATCGATTCTACGTGTGTCTGTAGTAAACACAGTGCATAAAGGAAGCCCTACTGGTAGTAACTAATTTACTTCCACATAACTGACTCATGAATTTCACGTAAAGTCTAAGTGGATGGCTTACAGTACATTTTCTCAAGTGTGTGTTATTAAATTCTAATTAGAATAGAAGCTGCCTTCAGTCAGCAACTTTTATTTACTATTTCGGAAAATCGTGTTAAACGTTGTGTTTGTTTTTTTGGTAATCTCGTGGATTCACGGAAACCTGGAACCGTGGCCTCAATTTCTGGCACTCAAAGTTTCAGTTAATAATAGAATAAATTCTGCTTCAGTCCGTGAGGTGGTTCTTCAGATTGAAAAGTTCCGGCAACTCGAGAAGGTTGCCACCGTTTAATAGCTTCAAAAAAGCGTTTGCATTTTGGTGAGTTCGATTAAAGATATCTTTTCAAATCTGTTTCAGTATCTGAGTATTCAATATTTTTCAGGCAAGTCAACTGTACTAAATTGGAAACAAACCCAATAGAAATGAAGGCCAGTTTCGTGTACTCCATCCATAAATTTCACAATAATTGTGATAGTGATAAGTGGTAGTGGTGGTGTTGAATAATTTAGAAAATAAATTTAATGCAATTTAGTTTTATTGTTATTTATTTCAAAAAAGAAAAAGCAACGAGAAAATCGACCCCAATTTAATTTCGAAACCAAAATTATTTCATGCCTTTTTCATAATCGCTCCGTGTCGAACATACTTAAAATTCACGTAAATTGTAGCTGAAGCTCATAGCGTGCGAATTCTTATTGAGGTGCGTTCACATGGTTTACTCGTACAAGCTACGTGAAAATCAATTGGATAAAAATTATGTAGTTTTTCACGTAGCCACGACGTGCGGATTATTTTGGGTGAACGTAACTATTAATGTAATCAGAATAGAATAACACGGATAAAAAACTCTATAGGTTGTTATCAAAATTCGTATGGTTGGCTCATCTATATCACATATTTTTTGTTGAACCCATAATATTGCTTAATCAACATCGATAACTACAAACAAACTAGCGTTTATGTAAAGTTGATTTGGCTGTAGAGGATTTCTTAACCGCATATCGCTAAAATAATTCAACAGCTTGTAGATTTGGCTATATTTTCCTAGTCTACATTATAATATCAGATAGTTATTTTTTTTTAAATATCACTGATGCTTGACTGAGCTTGAGTTTGTAAAGTAAATTGTCCGACTTAGAGGGAAAAAAAAGCCAGTAGTTATTTCTCGTGGAAGAAATCAACCAACACGAAGCGGAAAGGTAAATATGATTTATTTTTTTTCAGTTGATTTTGTTTTCAATTTTTTTTAAATGTTTTCAGATAGAGATGTGTGGGTGCATTTTGACCCTCGAGGGCCTATCCGGAAGGTGAAATAATAAACAGCGATGAATAAGATCATATCACGTAAGTTACATAGTTTTTTTTATTTATCACTACCATATTTTCATAACAGCTTTTATTTTATTTCAGGGCGCCGGCAGTTCAACTTCCACCGAAAAAAAACAATAACAGCATTTTGTTCCAGGGCCATGGCGGCGGCTCCCCCAGCAGAAGCAAAAAAAAAACAATGAATTTAAAATTCATGCCATTGATCGTATAATTAAAATGAAAAATAAAATAAAATTGTTTCATTTTAAAAAGAAAAACAATGCATTTTATCTGTTCAAATTAATTTTATGAATATTTTGAATCAACGATTTCCCACGTTCACGGGGAGCAGCATGTACAGTAGAAACAGCCATACTAACGATTGAATGAAAATTCCTGTTGGATTCTTAGCATCGATGCGATCGCTTAATCAACCATTTATCCTTTCGTGACAAAGTATCATCTGATTGTTGTTTTGATCGTTTTTTCGGGTCAGAACCAAACAACCATATTTATGTGCACGTAGACTCGTAAAGTAACTGATAAATCTGTATTTTTTTCTCCGTGAATACGGAAGATTCAGCGTACGGTTTTTTGTCATGCGGGCACCGACACGAGGGGGAGTTTGAAAAATGACAAAAAAGATGTGAGTTTGATTACCATATACTGAACAACTGAGATTTTTGAGGAACCAACTATGTTCTACGAAAATAATAATAAAGTTAACGAAAAAAAACTAAAATTTGAATTTAGAGAATCGATCCATTGGTAACCGAGATACAGCAATGCAAAGCCAAAATTGGGTGACTTTTTTGAAGTAAGAATTTTTTCTACCGGAAGTTCCGGGATAGCGGCCAAAATTTCCTTTGGACCACCAAAAATTTATACATCCATGGATAGGTTTATTCTTGACAATTCCAAATATTATAAAACCAGCGCAATATTTGGAACCTGTCTCAAGTTATAGGCATTCTAAAAAGAGCTCTTTTTCGGGACTTTTTTCATTCGGAATCAGCTACTGGTGATTTCGTAAAATATTTCGACTTTATTTTTCAATATTGAGAAACTAGAATAAATTATCTATACAATGAATTAAAATTCATCGAAATCGGTCAATATTTGTGGCCAGGGGAACTTACGCAAACTCTCGGGTCATATAGACCCGAACAGCCTAATTACGGATTTTTTTGAGCGAGCACTTCCGGTGGTCACAGGAAGTTGCCTGGTACTACAGATTGTGTATTTCGTGATTCCCCAGGGAGGTTTTTGAAATCAAATTTTTGCGATTTTTTCTCGAAGAGTTATGATGATTTGAATGTGCGCTTCGGGTCATATTGACCCGAACGACTTTGGAAGGTTAAAATGATCCTTTGCACCGTTTTGACCATAAAGACTTTGGAGATTCCTCGTGAATTTTAATTAGCGATTTAAAAAAGATTGCAAAATTTTCAAACGCGTTTTTCTCGAAACGTCATAAATGAACATAGACCCTTTTCTCGTGTTGCTGCTGATTTCTTTTTTGGTGAAAAATTAATACTATGAGTAGTACGAAACAAGTCCTTATGAAAATTTGTTTAAGAAAATACGTACTCATGTAGAAAAAAGGAGTGCTCATTATGTCCTGGGTGCTCGTTATGCCCTCATCTCCCCTATGCGTTAAGGTATGCGTGCTTTTTATGCTTTTTACCCTTCTGTTGACCTAAGTACGTGTTGGCCTAACGGGCGGTGAACCATCATGGAGGAAAACTGTCAGTGATGACGTTTTGTTTTCGCCGTGTCAGCTGCCCGCAGTCAGTCGATTTCTGCGAATTCGTGTATCGGTGTTTTTCTGCGTTTGTAAAATTAGTGAATTTCGGTGTCGTTTTACGGAAACAGGAATTCAAATTCTGTCCATCCCTCATTAAATCCACCATGAGGCAATGGCGAAGTTTAGTAGTGCAGCATTATTCGATTTGAAGGATCCGCCACCATGGCAAAATTGCTGCTACTGTAGCAGTTCTTCTTCCCCGTTGTCTTCGGTGTCGTCAGCCACGCAACAGCAGGAACAACAACAACAGCAGTGGAAAACATCCGACGGAACCCGCTTCGAGGTTCCTGTTTCGGGATCCAACAGTTCCAAAGTGGCCCCCAATAGTTTGCAGCCAACAACGGCTCAGTCATTGATCGTGTTCAAAACACCAGCCGATTTCGTAAGGTAAGAAGTCTGTTTTTCCCCATCATTTCTTCGTATCATCGTACCATACTGTTACTGTTTGAACAGTTTTAATTAATGCAAATTGCTTTCGTCAATACTGTGGTAGCTCACTGGCAGTAGTGAGGCCTCAGCTTGAGCGAACAAAACATACTTTTATGTTCAATGATAACCGAGCGAGCGAGCGTATAGACAAGGGGAGAAGTAATGAAGAACTGAATTGATCCAATTTCTAACGCATGAGATCGCAGCCCAAATGTGTTCTATTTATATGATTGATCAAAAGATGCGAGGAAATATTTTGATTTCACTCGCTTGAAGAAGATTCAACACATTCCTAGATTGTGGAGCCATATCATTTTACCGAGTCATGCATTTGACACGTTTTACCGTCCCGTGACTATTTACTAAATTTTGTTTATCTTGAACATGAGTTTGTTTAAAAGGTTTAAAATTACCATGTGTATGCGTTTTGCGTTAATGGCGATCAATTTTTGTTATTTGCTTATCCCGCAGGTACCTACGGCTAAGAACACCTGTATCCGTGGTCCAAACAGCCGGTTTAGAACCAAATTCCTACCCAAGCAACCTCAGCCGTGTTCCATTATACCAGTTTAGTCTCAAAATTTTTTAGAACTGGTTAGAGCACCTGTATTCGTGGTCTTTTCTTGGGTCTAATTTATACAAGAATTGAACTGACAAAATTAGATCCAATCCAGTGAAAAAACTAGCAACCCCACCCGTATTCCATTAACTGTTAAAAGATTTAGAACTGCATCAAATTGGATCCAAATCTCATCGATTTTGGAGCAATCATTACCAGTTCTAAAAAATTATGAGACGAAACTGGTATAATGGAACACAGCTGCGCGGTTGCTTGGATCGAAACCGGCTGTTTGGACCACGGATACAGGTGCTCTATAAGAGCATCTTTATTCGTGGTGTATTCTTGGGTCTAATCTATACAAGAATTGAACCAGAGAAATTAGATCAGATCAAATGAAAAAACTGACAGCTGCACTCGTGTTCCATTAACTGTCAAACGGTTTAGAACTACGTCAAATTGGATCCAAATCTCATCAGTTTTGGATCAATCCTTATACCAGCTCTAAAAAAAGTTGAGTTGAAACTGGTATAATGGATCACCAATGCGGTTGCTCGGGTCGGAATTTGGGTCTAAACCGGCTGTTTGGACCACGGATACAGGTGCTCTATAAGGATTGCTCCAAAATTGATGAGATTTGGATCCAATTTGACGCAGCTCTAAACCGTTTGACAGTTAATGGAACACGAGTGGGGTTGCTATAGTTTTTTCACTGGATTGCACTGAAAATCAAAAATACCCAAACTTGAGAACTGCCACCCGCCAAACCTGAGTTCGATATTGACAACTCAAGTTTGTGAAAAAATCACAGCTTGAAAATAAGCCAAACTTGTCCGTCAAGCGGAGAACTGTTTTTTTGGGGGGTTTTAGTTGTAAACGAATCTGATTCTATTACCTCCATCGTGGGAGATTTAGGTTTGGGGGGTAAGTTCAAAGCGGAGAACTGTTTTTTTTGGGGGATTACTTTTATTCCCGCTTCGTTCGCAGAAAGTCTCGCATATACGATGATGTAGCTGCCTCTCTCAACAAATCAACGGTGGCCGAGCGGTTAGCATCCTGTGATGGTAATCGCAGTGCCATTGCAGGTATGGGTGTGATTCCTGTACCTGCAGTATTTTTTTTATTTTGATTTCCATTTTATTGCGGTATCAGATTTTGGGGGATGAGTTCACCTTTAAGGGTACGAACACAGTGAGCGCGAAGCGAACTGCGAAGCGAAATATTCATTCACCGGATGAATTTCGCAAGTTCGTTTTTGAAGGCCGGCCACAGTGTACGCGAATTGCGAAGCGGTCAACACTGAAAAAAACCTTCGGTGTTTTGCAAAAATTAATCACTCGTGAAAAAATCTTTGCAAGAAAAAAAATCTACCAAAATTATGACAAAAATACAACAAAATAATGAAAAAAAATTACAATATAATAACATGAAAAATTACGAAACGCTGACAAAACTTTGATAGAAATATGGCAAAGATGACAAAAATATTACAACAATATGATAAAAATATACCAATTCTATGATAAATTTGATAGTTAAGAAAGGATTTGACAAAACGTTCTTCCAACTTACAAAAACGGTATTCGGAACCGTGCGTGGATAAATCACGCACACATACACAAATGTGTTTGGAGTTTTAGGATTCGAATAAATAAAAACTTTTGGAATATGGAGAGCCGTAAAGAACGAACTAGCTCCGTAAACAGTTGGAACAAGAGAGAATTTTATTCAAATTTAAAACATGGGTTACTATGATTATTTTGCTACTGTTAAACGCCTGCTGCGTTCAACAAAAACACCATTTCTTTTCACTTTTTACATATTACTTTAATTCACATTTTCGTTCAGCTTTAACTCCTGCTCAGATAGGTACCGCATGCGTATTTTGTTAGGAAGATACCAATGGTAATATTTAGACATCCTACGAGCATGATAAATTGAGCCAGAATCTTCACTGACCGCACACGGCTCACTGTAGAGGGAGGTTCCTACGGCTGGGGAACTCGGATTTCAGGTCCTTATATTAGTTCTGTCAGGTAATTTTATTGTCAAATTTTGATTATAATTTTGTCATAATTTTTTTTTCTCATTTGTCAAAGTTTTGTCATTTCTGTGAATTTTTTCTCATATTTTTGTCTAATTTTGTAATATTTGTCATGTTTTTGGCTTAATTATTTTACCACATTTGGCGTGTTTTATTCAAAGTTTTGTAAATTGTTACTATTTTTTTTGTCATATTTTTAAATTTTAGTAATAATTATTCATATTTTTCCACAGTTTTGTTATATTTTTGTCAATATTACTTTAGTTTTATAACACTTGTCATATTTTTGTTTATTCATTTCAGTGGTTTTTTGCAGTTTTCTTAAATTTTTCGTTGAATTTTTGTCAGTAATTTTTCATCTACTTTTTTATCCCTTTCACTCATTTCTTATATTGTGGATATACCATTCGATTTTCAGTTATTTATTGCATTTTGAATTAAGCGGAAACCGCCATATTTTATTTCAAAATGGCGTCGGACAGCCAAATTCGACTTCTTACTTATTGAGTACTTTCATCCAATACCCATATTGTGGGAGTTTCATGTGCTTTTCAGTCACTTCCAACATTTTAAAGTTGAGTGGAAGCGGCCATATTGGATTTCAAGATGGCGTCGGATAACAAATTCCAACTTCTATCCGTTCAGTCCCTTCACCCTATACACATATTGTGGGGCTTTCATGCCACCGGTCGTTTATTGCCAGTTAGAATTTGTTTCAATTGAAAAATACTGAAACCGCGTTTTTTTTTTCGAAAATCCGCGCTAAAAA
Source organism: Uranotaenia lowii (assembly GCF_029784155.1). Lineage (NCBI taxonomy): Eukaryota > Metazoa > Arthropoda > Insecta > Diptera > Culicidae > Uranotaenia > Uranotaenia lowii. The sequence goes on from NC_073692.1 coordinate 203,472,278, forward strand.
ACCGTGCCTTTTTCATTACCAACACAGCAACGGCAATGATAATTAAATAAATAAACTTTTGAAAAAGTTTTTTTTGATAAATCATTTTACGATAAAAAATATCCGAGAGAATATTTTCAGTGTATGTCCGGATGAACAGGATGAATTCGTGCGATGCATCCGGGTCTTCGCATGAAAATTCGCTTGCACTGTGGCCGGTCGATGTTTTTTTCAACGTGTTTCAAAGAGAAGCGGTTTGCCGCGCGAATTGGAAATTCGCTTCGCACTTCGCTTCGCGCTCACTGTGAATTCGACCTAAGAGCTTAACTTTGGGCTAAGCCACCATAAGCCAAACCTGTAGGGAGGGAGTTTCATTCGGGTTGGCGGGGAAAGTTCTCAAGTTTGGGTATTTTCGAGGTTCAGTGTGGATCTTATTTCGTCGGTTCAATTCTTGTATAAATTAGACCCAAGAATAGACCACGGATACAGGTGCTCTGAGACCATTATGGTCCATCTTGCCAACTTTTAATTTCACCATGCCATGGTGATTATACGGTTTCTTGAAATTAGAGCGAAATTTACAGAGTAGATGATAGTGCCTGTAAAGAACGTGATAGGAAGGTTAAAATAAACAAAGCTATGGCCTTGAATAAATTAACGTTCTTCGAAGCATCAAAACTTCATCCCGAAAATAATAACATCCAATACAGATTAGATCCAACAATAGCTTTCCCACACCTACCCAACTCTACAAATACAACTGCTTTTTCAAACAAAAATATTAAAATAACGAATTACCTTTAAGAATCAACCAGTCAAAATATCAATACAGAAAACAAACGAAAAGCATTGTTGTTTTGTTCCATTTGGCACATTTTCTAGAACATTTGATCTTTGTAAGACTTTCCAGTTACGAGATATAGCTATAAGGAATCAAATATCCCCAGGGATCAAGTATTTGTTTGTTTGTTTATTTTAAAGGGATTTTAACTCCACAGGAGGCATTCGTCCCTAGTAGGGATCAAGTAAGGTACACCGGGGCAAGTGCAAACTCGGGGCAAGTGCAAACGATCAACTTTCCTCTGTTACAAAAAAATTAAAAAATATTTCTTCTTCTAGAAGTTGTTGTTGTTGTCCAAACCAACAATCTGACATAGATAAACTAAACTTTCTTTTAATTATTCACTAAAAACACGGCACTGTTTGATTACACACGAATTCAAGTACGTACTAGACATGAAAAGTGTGTTTTTGTTTTGCTTTTTTTGGCTACAAAAAAGGGCATTCAAATCCAATTTTTCGTTGAAAGGTGAGTGTTTGGGACTGATATTCAAGTGAAAGCAGAAAATGTATGATAAATTTTCAGTATACCCTGGAAATTGTGAAAATAATATTCACTCCTGTCAATCCACACTGCGGGGCAAGTGCAAACGCACCTTTAAGCCAAGGAATATTTAAAGAAGGTAGTGCCAAGGCAGCCCTGCTCTAGTATTGATACATACTGCGACGTCACAATCACGAAAAATCTGTTAATTTACTAGGAAACTTTTCTTTTTCGATGATAATTCGAAGAATCTGCTGAAAATTTCCCACTTTGAAAACATGTTATTATAGAATGATTCTTGCTCTTCAAGATAGGTGCAAAAAAAGTTGCGTTTGCGAATATTTTTTCTATAAAATAGACCATCGAAGTTTGAAAAAATGGTGGGTTTTTACCACTGAAATTTGCAAAATTTTAAAATTAGTTCAAATTTTTCCATGAAAATGTTAAAGTCAGTGCAGTTTAAGCTCCTCATTACAATAAAGTGATTAAAACACAATTTTTTATACGAAATCACAATCTTTTTTTGGCATTTTAGTAAACTGAGTTAACAATCAGAATTGATGTTAATTATTCTACATAAGAATTGTATATGGTAAACCCGTTGGACTAAAATCATGACAATCGGTTGAACACACAATACCTACCAGCTAGAACTTTTCAAAGCTGATATTTTCTTCATTTTTGCACGTTTTAGCTCCAAGGCGGCATTGCATTCATTAATAAATTAAAAAAAAACATTATGCAATCTTCAAAGGACTAAAAAATTTCATAACATTGTGAAATAGAGGCCTATCAACTAAATCAAAATGAAATTGGAATTCAATTTCGTTCTTAAACGTGTTTTTCTTTGAAATTCCTACCATTCTCACATAAATTTTCGATACAATCGTTTTTGTGACGTCACAAAAAAAATCCAATATGGCTCTCGGCACTACCTTATTTAAATATTCCTTGCCTTTAAGCCATGTAACATCAGACATTTAAAAAAAATCATCTCAAAAATGGTTCAGCATTATATTAGAGTGGTCAGAAAGGGTATCCAATGTGTTGTATCTGAAGCGGATATTCAAAATTCCGTTATGCCTTGGCAAATGAAGGTCTTTTGCTTCAAACAACAGTCATCAAAACTGAGGTTCCAAAAAGTAATTAATATTGCAGAAAACCAGCAAATACATAAAAAAAAGTTGATAAAACATACCGGAACAAGTATTAAATTCGTTTTAGTAACTATACACTGACGCATCTTTGAATAAGTTTGGGAAAAGCATTGCGTTTGCACTTGCCCCCATAAACGGGGCAAGTGCAAATTTAGAAACTTTTCCACAAAAGTACCGTTACTTTTAACCAACATTTTTTAATTTTTCACTTTCAACGGGAATTTATTGAGAACCATTTTAATGATGCAACGAACGATAATTGATATTTTTTGAAGATTTACATATTTTTCTAGGACATGTGAAAGTTGAACTATGGTGAAAACCGTTTGCACTTGCCCCGGTGTACCTTATCCTTTTCTTTCTTTCTTTCTTTTAGATTTGTCGAAAACGACTGGCTAAAACCAAGTATGGTCCAACTTGCATCAAGTATCCTTTTTTTTTTTTTTATTTGTTTGCGCATATATTACACGACTTATGCCTAAGATATCAAGTATCCTCATTCTCCCCTATAGGTATTTTGTGTTTTTGCGGTTTTTGGTAAATCTTCTTTTCAGAAGCTTGAATCGAGAAGACAGAAATAAAAACAACTTTGCTCGAAACGTGCCGTTCATTAATTTATTTCCAAATCTCCCTCTCGACTCTTGCAGGCACCTGCGACAGCATCACTGCACCGTGGAGGGTGGATCGTACGTGTGCCGGTACGGCTACAATGGCGTCTGCTCGTCGCTGCCTTTGGACGGGGTCAGCGATCGGGACTACGAAATGCATGTGCATCGCTGCCACGTCAATCAGCAGCAGAAGGAATCCCAAATAAAATGGTCAGTCTTTTCGGCAGCCCAAAATTTACCGGCGGTGCTGAACGATCCCAGCAGAAGCAAGCAGACCAACTTTTTCACCAAGAAGTGGGGCGATAACTTTGTGGAACAGCAATCGACCGGAACTAGTTCTCAGCTGCCGGAAATCAAGTGGGATCATTTCGACTTCTATCTGAAACGTATCGGTAAACGGTACCGGGTACACACGAGGGTTTCAAAAACGGCCCTGCCACAAGTTGGAGCTAGTCAGCAAAACCAGCAGCCCATCGTGAGTGATCGTTTGCCGAACGGGGGCACTGCAAACCTAAAAGACATTCCGGAAGTGTTCTTGACACAGGACATGAAACTTCACAGTCCGGCTTCATTTGCTGCAGTTTTTCCTGGCATCGGCAACGATGGCGAACAGGCCAAACAGTCGAGTAGATTGCTGCAGGAAAAACTGAGTCATTACTTGGATATCGTCGAGGTGCTGATAGCAAAACAGGTACGTTATAAAACCAACATTCCTCTTATCAGTTGCGTTCTCTATGTGCCTTTGAGTTGGACGTGGTTAAAAACCAAACTGTCGAGAATGCGCTTTAGTTAGCAGGGCAAAATTTCTTGATCAAATTTTTCTTTCTCAATGAATATAACACACCTAATTAACAAACAACACAAATTAACGGTGATTAATAACCAGTTCTAACTACTATTGCCTTTATATCTTCCTTCAGGTCGCAGAAAAATCGTCGGCCTTCTTCCATGCCATGACTTCCCAAGACGCCATAATGGAGCAGATGAGGGAAGCGGTTGCGCACGTGTCTCGTCTTCGGAGTCGCTTAAAACTGTTGGACGACACAGTCGTTCGGGAATCGCTACAGATCATGAGCCTGGAGCGAACCCGTTCCAACAACAACCTGGTGCTGGAACGACTAAAGCTGATGTCCACTGTCCATCAAACGCAACCGATGATCCAACTACTGCTGAGCACTCAAGATTACGTTGCGGCTCTCGATCTGATAGGAACGACGCAAGAAATCTTGAGCCAGGAGCTGGTCGGGGTGCATTGCTTTCGACATTTGCCATCGCAACTGAACGAGATGGAACGGTTGATTGACAAAATGCTGACAACAGATTTCGAGCGTTACTCAACGGCAGACTTGAATCGACCGTTGGCTAAAGAAAATGGTTTTGAGGCGGTTGAAAAAGTTCTGGAGGAAGACAAACTGATATGCATTATATCAGGACTATTGAGAAAAGGCAGTCTGGATTTCATAGACACTTATAAAGAGGAAGCTATCACTACAGTCAGAGCCGTGGTGAAGCAATTGGTTATCGAAGTCATTGCATCAGGAGAGGCAGAGGTTTGTTTGACGGGAGCAGGTGAAGAGGCACAAAGTCTGTCGCTTTCCGAATGGATTATTCTATTAGAATCGGCCACTATCACTCTGCTAAAGCTGCTGAAGCGGGTAAGAGCCGTGCATGACGTGATGCAGCAGACGGCCGATGCCAGTGCCGGTAAACTTACTGACGATGTGACATTTATGGACACGGAAGCGTTCTTGAGCAGTAAAGATCATGAAGTTGTACAGACAAAATTGAGTAACTTGCTGCAAAGCGTTTGCAATTACTGCCACGAACGATGTGCTAATCTAGTATCTAATCAAAGTTTGGAAAAAAGTTCAGTCAGTGCCGAGCAGATCCAACAGCTGACGGAAATTGTCGAACGGTTTAGTGACGGTTGTGAAAAGGTTTGTGGTATACAAAGTGTCCCGCTGAAGATGGCTTTAAGGACACAGGGTAACCGTTTCGCTCAGAAATTTCACTCGGAACGTAAATCAAAGCTAGCCCTACTGCTAGATAGTGAACGTTGGAAACAAGCAGAAGTTCCTACGGAATTCCAAACAATGGTAGATAATATTTCCAAAGGAAATTTCATGTGGCGTACCAAAGTTGACCAAAACGGAGTTCCAGTGATATCGAATGCACCTCAAAGTATGCTTTTAGTAGAAGGCAAGCCGTTTGCTTTGGTTGGCGCCGCTTTGCTATTGGTACAGATCGTTGGGGAATATTGTCGTTGTGCCTCGCAACTGCCCGTGGTTGCTCCTCAACTTTCGTGGAATGTGATTGATCTCTTACGAACCTTTAACTCTCGTTCCTGTCAACTGGTTTTAGGGGCAGGGGCCTTGCATGTCGCCGGTCTAAAAACTATAACCAGCGGAAACCTTGCTTTAGTTTCACGCGCACTTCAACTAGTCCTATGGCTTTTGCCACACGTTAAAAGCCACTTTCAATCTCTGGAAACCAACAATCAAACCTCATCCACCAACATTTTAACCGGGTATGATTCCGTGGAAAAGGATTTCGCTTCCCACATCAAGGAAATCGAAAACAAAGTGCTAGTGATCATATGCGATGCAGTTAGCGGTCAAATGGCGAACTGGGACGCCCGACCACCCGTTCCGTCGCAATCGTTCCGGAACATAAGCCGCCAGTTTGTCAAACTACACGAAGCAATTGCACCGATTCTTCCAGAAAAGGAAGTTGCCACCATCTACAGGGTAGTTCACAAAAGTTTCAAAGATAAACTGCGGGAACAGCTGCTGCGGAACAACATCGTCAACAATGGAGGACCGCAGCACGGTACAGTCGTTTCGGAGCTGACGTTCTACATGGAAACATTGAAGGCGCTAAAGGTTCTGCCGGACGAAGAGCTTAGTGACGCAACGCTGAACGACATTTGGTTGAAATAATTTGCTAAGGTTTGGAAACTTTTAATTTTGTTGTTAATTTTTCTTTGTTATCATTGCTGGTTATTTGTTAAAGGGCGTCGATTTGTATGATGCTTATAGTATTATTATTCTATTTATTTCACACGCCGAATTTTTTTTCCAACTGTGATAAAATGTGAAAGTTTTAAATTGTTCATGTGTATTGTATCATAATTTTTGATCCCCTCAAAAGAAAAGTCTAGGTTGATAATTTCTTTTTTTTTGTTCATTATCGTATCATTAATAAACGAAAAGTGATGAGACGTCATGAAGCGCGCTACTGTGTTGAGTATTAGAATCTGTTACATTTAATACTTTTCAAAAGATCATCATCAATTTCATGATTAATACTTTTCAAAAGATCTCCGGGGGGAAAACTTTTAGACTTGTTACATCACTAAATTCCGCCCTCGTGGCGGTGATAGGTTTTGCGGTTAAAACGAACCATTCTCCTGAGTGCTAAAAACTAGATTAACTTTATTGGACTTTATTTCGTGAATTCTGCCCTCTCCCGCACTGAAAGTCAGCGCTCCTGGATTATTTGTGATATCATGGAGTTGGATAAATTTGGGATAGGAAAAGGGAATGAATATCATTATCATTATTACTGTAGCTGAATTCAAAGGAATCTTCGACTACTTTGAAATAATCATTATGATGATTAATGAAGAGTGCCTCCTGAAAAATAAAAAATATTAGTTTATAATCGTTTAACATTTTCTTTATGAATTTGTCGTCCAGACCTGTCGAGGATAACTCGTCCTTGGTCCTCAACAGCTTTGGTCGGTTTATATCTTTCTTTTGTTTTTCTTTTGATCCCTTGGATTAACTTGTAGACAGTTTTGTTCTCATTTATGTGAGGTTGTCTTTCCCTACCTTTGTTGTGGTAGGCTAAATTTTGTTTTTGAGTCTTTTCATTGGCCAAAATAACCTCATCATAAAATTTGTTTCTTTCATTCACCATTTGCTCAATGTCCAGAGGCCTTTCGTGTCCATCCTTCAAGCCATAAAAAAATTCTCTCGGTTTTAATTTAGTAGCCGAATGGATTGTGTTATTGTACAATGTGCATGCAATAAGGAAAATTTCTTTTTGCGTCAAATCAGCGTATTGTGGTTTAACGCATCGAACAATTTCAGCCACTGTTGAGTGAAATCTTTCGACTAATCCGTTGCTTTCACTATGGTTTGCGGGCACGAAGTGCATTTGGACATTTAAATTGTTTGCCATACCTCTTATTTCGGCTGATCTCAAAGCCGGTTCGTTATCGCACACGATTAGTCCTGGTGTACCATAGATTGAAAATAATTTAAGCAGCCCTTTTCTTATATCTGTGATTGTTCTTGACTTAATTGGGATAAAAACACCAAATCTTGAAAATTTATCAACTGCGGATAAAAATACAAGAGGTTTGGATAAAAACAGGTCAATGTGAATTATTTCAAAAGGCTTTTTTGTATTCGGTGTGGTACCAAGACGAATCTTGTACGGGTGTCGGTCTTATTTGTTAACGTTGCATACTTCGCATATTTTGATGAATTGTTGAATTCTAAATTTCATTCTCGGGAAAAAGTAACGTTTTGAAATTTGTCTGTGGTTTTCCCAAATTCCTCTATGAGCTGATTCATGAGTTTGCTCAATTATTAGGCTCTGTTCTTCAGTCGTTCTTAAATCAATCAGAAGTTTTTGGCTAATGAAAACTTTAAATGATTTACATCGAGTGAAATAATTTTTGTATACAATTTGTATGCTATTTATCAAACTTTCTGGGCACATGATGCAGTTGGTTCGTTTCAAATCCATGTATTCTTTGAATATTTTGATAAACAGTGGAACTCCGAAAACCAATTTTGTAATTGTTCTCCTAAACATTCTTTTTTTTTTTTTTTTCTTTTTTTTTTTTTTTATGAAAGTTTAATGGCATTGCGGTGAACTTGATACAACGAAAATTCTTGATAGAAGAATTAAAGATTGAAATTAAATGACGGATAGACAAAGCAGATGCTTAATAGAAGAAAATTGAAAGATGTTGAAAATGAGCCAAGAGCATATTTTATGGAAAGCTTCAAAGGTGCGTTCTAGACCCTTTGTCCCACATCAATTGAATGGCTGAGAGAAGTAATAGCGAGAGGCACAATTACGTTCACCCATACATCCAACCCGATGGATTGGTAAAGCACGTGCTTCCCAATCGGACAAAAAGTCTAGACCGCATGGCTCTGGTGAAGCTTCCCTTTTGCTGAACCAGTTCAAGCGATGTGTTATTGGTTGTTTCGGATTCCGTTTTTATCGGCAGCGCTACTTATTGTTTTCACGCAAGTACCGTAAACGTCCCTACTTTTGCCAACTATTTAATTTTTTGAACTGTATTTCGAAATATTTACCCCTTATTTAAACCCCCCAAAGCCAAATGATTTTATTCTTTTTAACGAATAGTCACCGTTGATTATTATTTTTATGAAAGTTTAATGGCATTGCGGTGAACTTGATACAACGAAACTTTCATTAAACTTTCATAAAAATAATAATCAACGGTGACTATTCGTTAAAAAGAATAAAATCATTTGGCTTTGGGGGGTTTAAATAAGGGGTAAATATTTCGAAATACAGTTCAAAAAATTAAATAGTTGGCAAAAGTAGGGACGTTTACGGTACTTGCGTGAAAACAATAAGTAGCGCTGCCGATAAAAACGGAATCCGAAACAACCAATAACACATCGCTTGAACTGGTTCAGCAAAAGGGAAGCTTCACCAGAGCCATGCGGTCTAGACTTTTTGTCCGATTGGGAAGCACGTGCTTTACCAATCCATCGGGTTGGATGTATGGGTGAACGTAATTGTGCCTCTCGCTATTACTTCTCTCAGCCATTCAATTGATGTGGGACAAAGGGTCTAGAACGCACCTTTGAAGCTTTCCATAAAATATGCTCTGGGCTCATTTTCAACATCTTTCAATTTTCTTCTATTAAGCATCTGCTTTGTCTATCCGTCATTTAATTTCAATCTTTAATTCTTCTATCAAGAATTTTCGTTGTATCAAGTTCACCGCAATGCCATTAAACTTTCATAAAAATAATAATCAACGGTGACTATTCGTTAAAAAGCCTAAACATTTTTGGAAAAATTTGTTCGTACGTATCCGGTTCATCTGGACCTATTTTAAGGATAATCTGATTACTGAATACATTTAGTGGTTTTTCCGTACAATGAATGTATTCCGAGTCATCTGTGTCTGCAGAGTGTGCACTTATGCTATCAGATGAATTGCTTTCATTGATATTCAGTTCAGTCCGAACACGAGATAGACTGTCAGCAACGATGTTTTGTTTTCCGGGCCGATACTTGATCTCATAATCGAATTCGCTCAGCGCTAAACGCCAAAGAACTAATCGATTATTTGTATCCTTTAAATTCAATCCGTAAGTAAGAGGCTTGTGGTCAGTATACAAAACAAATTTTCGTCCATAAAGATATGGCCGGAAATATTTGCAGGCCCAAACTACTGCGAGAAGTTCTTTCTCAATGGCAGAGTACTTCTCCTCTGACTTGTTCAATGTCCTGGAAGCAAAAGCTACTGGCTTATCACTTCCAACAGTACCTTGGGATAGGACTGCTCCAATTGCAAAATTGGAAGCATCCGTCGTTAAATAAAAGGTTTTGCAAAATCTGGATATTGAAGAATATCACTTCCAGAAAGGATATGCTTACATTTCTCGAAGGCTGCAACAAATTCTTTCGAATGTACAATTGCTTCACCTTTTCTGAGACAATTAGTGAGAGGTTTCGCTATATTGGCGAAATCTCGAATAAACTTTCGGTAATAGCCCAAGATTCCTAGGAATCCTCTGAGTTCTTTTTCATTTTGAGGAATAGGCCATTTCCGAATGATTTCAATCTTATCAGGATTTGGCTTTACTCCTTCAGAAGTTACAATGTGGCCCAAGAATGCGACTTCCTTTCGTAAGAATTCGCTCTTGTCCAACTGAATTTTCAAATTATGCTTCTGAAGCATTGTGAAAATTTTTGACAAATTATCCAGATGTTCTGTAAGACTAGTAGAAAAAATTATGATGTCATCCATGTAAACAAGGCAGATGACACCAATATGCTCCCTTGAGTTAAAATTTTTGCAGCATGCTGAGGACCCACTTTACACTGACACAAAACTAAAGAATATTAACATACTGGATACAATAGATTTGATTATCATTTTATTAGAAATATTTCATGTATTTGAATAATATGGATTAAACAAGAAACTTACAAATATTGTCAGTGTAAAGGGCCTTAACTAATAACAGTGGAGTCAGTACTAATATTATTCCCTCCCAATTCTGTTAATTAAAACTACTTACCTTTTGGTACACATATGTGCTCCTCCATTATTGCTACATATATATCATGACCCCAGGTCAATAATATATACTGTCTTGCATCCCTATACAGTCTACATGTAGATGCCTTAACCAATATAAGGGAATCCATAATATTAAGTTTGAACACATCCCTAAGTTTGTTATATAACCTTATCGACCTGTTTGTAGAAAGTACATCGTCAACACTAATCTTACCTCCAACAATGAGATCATAAAACCACCTAGAGTGACCTTTATTTGGTTTCCTTAAATCACCGGGTTCATAATGACATATACAAGGCTTTGAGTTGAGTGCACATTTTGCAGAAAGGTCACAAGTGTCACATATCTTCATAGGTAATTGCTGCAGAACACAAGTTATAATCTTCTCTGTAATATTCACACTTTTGATCACATATTCTTCAGTGACTTCTTTCTTCTTGTACTCTGCAACAGCTGGCTCCTTGATGAACTTGTTGATCTCACTAATGCTGTCGGTAATTAGCATTATAATCTCACTCGGTTCTTCTGAGGTCGCAATCAAAGAATGTGAGATTCCACTTGACGATGCACTTAATGAAAACCCGTCGATGATGGTCCACTTACAATAGCTGTCTCTTTGGCTGCTTCCCTCATCTTGCGTACTGAAACTTTACTAGCTTCCATTTCATTCATTATTGTGTCAAAGTCCCAACCTAGTGGCACCCCACCAGTTGCAAACCCACATAATATCCCGAAAATCACCTTGTTGTGTTCTCTTCTAGCAGTCACATATTGCTTGATGGTCTTAGTTACAATCGATTTCCTAACAGCCGTGTCTTTTAGTGTTGATGTTGCCACTAATGCACATACTGCTCTGCCGTAATCTGGCAAACTGACGTATGCGCCAACATTACCGATTTGTGTTTTTTGCATTTCAACGATAGAAGATATCAAACTTGACCTTATTACACCAAAATATGTTCATAAATATTAAAAAATACCAACATAATATTATGAAAACAAAATGACGTATGCGCCATTTCCACTCAAAGTGACGTAAGTTTAATAAAAAATATGTTTGCAACGCTTTGATTACGTCTCAAAGTAACAGTGAGTGTGAGGACCATAATAAAAGACTGTCTTTGTCTAATTCTGTAATTCTACGAATTAAAATTACTAGTAAATTACTAGTGGTAGCTTCAGGGCTAATAGAAATGAGGGACAAAACTTTTATACCATTATACTTGTAAAATTATTATTAATTTCAAAAGGTGTCAAAGGCTTTGCCTATTCACGAGGAGGTTGGGAAGGGCGGAAGGAGGTGGGTTTGGGTCTTAATTAAGTCCTTGTGTTTCATATTTTTTGCATAATGAATGACGCGTTTTAGTGCGAACTTTTTTTTTGCAAGAAACATACACAATAGGACTTCATTTTTCTAACCTGATGATAAGATAATATGTGAAAATATTGACAAGCTGGTTGGATTATTAGATTATTGATTCAATTTCATAAGGTATACATTAATTATAGAGGAAGAATGATATAATGGATTTATTTCTAATTTATTTCTAAATTGTTGACAGGAATGATATTATCAATATTCAGAATTCATCAATGTTATCGTTGACTTCATGATCTTCCTAATAATGTCGTTTGTCTTCTGGCATCAAAGGACAGAGTTTTTCAATAATATATTTCTTTCTTGACTTTTCGATATATCTATCCAAACTATTGAATAGGAGAGTTGATTGAAGACTGAATGTTGGCTTTTGTACTTCCTTCAACTGCGGTTGAGTAAATAGTTTAACTTTCCAGAATTCTCCTCCAAAACGTGTCTTGTAACTGAAATCGAAACATCCTCGCGTAAATCGAACCTGTTTCACGTCGCACAGTTTCGGGCGAGGTTTCAGTTTACTCAGAACAGATTGTTTCATCTGAATGCTGGGTTAAAAGAAGTCGCTGCAGCTCATTACGGATAAAAATGGTTCCATTTCAACATTAGACTGCTTTACACACTCAACAAAGTCCTAGAACGTGTAGAGTTCCCCTGACTTTCTTCATGCTTCGCTCGACCGCCGCATGGAATGCATCAGCCGACATAAAGGTCTGTCCTGTTTCCTAATATTTGAAGGTGACCTTATCAGTTTTGATGAGCGGTGAGTTTACTAACAATATTATATAAATCATCAAATTCCAGTTTTTGTTTTGGCTAGAGCAATTGTCAAGCCAATACAAAACTCGACTTGAAGAAGCAATCGACAATCCACCGACGTTCCATTCGCGGAAGTTGGATAACCTATTGAAGAATACGCTTCGTTAGTCCAGGAACCTGTTCTATTACCGGATTATCCTCAGGACAGCTCCGCGAGTCGCGAATATTTGACTGATTGTGAAAGAAAATACCTGGAAATGGTTTGTCGCATGCTACGATGGATGTACGTCATTTGGTCTTAGAAACAGTGAAAAATAATAGCTGTTTCCACAACAAAATGACGTTAGTAACATAACTTCCGTTAATAAACCTTTTTCCACAAATTATGTATTTGGCCATGTTTTGTCATCGTTTAAACTCATAGTGTACAGATTTGATTATTGAAATTTGTTCGGAGGCTCAATAAAAAAACGTTTTTGCAAAAAGCTCCGTACTGAAAATTTTACTCGCTGGCGCATACGTCAGATTGTCAGATTACGGCAGTGCTGCTATGTCACCCCTGCCAGTAGGCACCAAATGGCCTCCAGACTGTGCACTAGTGTTTATGCATGCGATGAAGTGTTCCATTGTCACGAACTCACGCACTATTTCATTAATTTGAAACATCTCCTTCACGCTATCACGTGAGAATATGGCTCCTGCCAATGGGGTAAGTACGACTACGCCCTTCTTCTCAATGGCATATCTAGTTATGACATTCAGGTGTGAAAGTGCTGCTAATGATGCCTGCTTTATTGTTAGGCACATCGTGTTGTTTCTGGCAATGGGATGGGTTTCTGGAGGGCTGTGATTTTTGTAAGTGCAGATCATGATCGTAGAAGTCACTATCCAATGTTCTTCTTCAGGCGGTATCTGTGCTGCTGCACCCTCGAGCCCATGGTATGACTTAGACATCCAGTAATCAATTGCCTCTTGATATCTAAAAAGTGTCGGGTCTAGAATTTCTTCTCCTACCCTCCCTAGGGACCCTATCTCAAACTTGACTTGATCCTTGCCTCTGAGACCTTCATTGTAACGCCTTTGTAACTTCACATGCAAATCATTTATGTCACGTCTTGTAACCTTGGTGACTATTCTGAGCTTCCAATTTTAGTCGTTGTCTTGCCCCTTTTTGACAGACCTGGATGATGGACCTATCTTGTATAAGATATGGCACATGATGTCATGCATCATGCTTTGATCACCAGGCTTCTGGTGGATTAGCACATCAGGCACTAATTTTGCAAATTCCCCTAGAAGCCTATAATAATCAAGTTGAGGACTCCCAATAAGAGCCACGACCTCCTCAACTGTCATCGACTTTATGACTATGTCCTCGGCATTTGACGTGTTTGCACTCATGTTTTGTAGCGTCCTGGAGTGCACTTCAAATTCAGCTGCCTCAGCCTCAGTTATCTCTGACAGGGCTGCCTTCAGTGAGGCAACACCTGTATACAACTGTTCTTTGGTCATGGTTTATTATCAGACAAGAGACACTGTGTGCAACTGGCAATACGTCGATTTCGTGATAGTCACAAAAGCTCTTCAACCCAGACGAGATGTCTGCAAATGAACTGAATGAAAATTCGAAGCTTTCTATGTTGAACCTTGATCGTACTGGAACTTTCACTACTCCTCTGTCTAAGAATGGTAATGGGTACAATAGTCCACAATGGCAAATAGAGCTTGTAACAATCGCTGTTAATCTGGAGTCAAATCTGAGCAAAAGTTTGCAATCAGTTTTATTCTCATTAAGTTTTGTTATGGCTTCATACAGTATGAACATTAATTCTATATTTCAAAAAAAAAAAAAAAAAAAAAAAAAAAAAAAAAAAAAAAAAAAAAATAAGAAAAAAATACGTTATCCATAACTCTCTGGAATGTTGAAGGGGCATTTTTTAAGCCGAAGGGCATTCGCAAAAAATCATAGTGCCCGTTTTCGACACTAAATGCAGTTTTTGGAATATCAGTCTTCTCTACCTCGACCTGGTGAAAACCAGAGGCGAGATCGAGTGTGGTGAAATACATTGAACGGCCTAGCTTATCGAGAACGTCTGTTATATTCGGAATCGGATAACGATCCTCGATGGTTTTTTCATTCAGTTTTCTGTAGTCTATCACTAGTCTCCATTGTTTGTGTCCGGAAGCGTCTAATTTTTTCGGGACGATCCACACAGGTGACGTCCAGGGACTACTAGAATGCTGAATGATACCTTGTTCGAGCATTTTGGAAATCTGCCGTTGCACCTCTTCCCGATGACAAAAAGGGTATCGGTAAGATTTCACATGCACTGGCAAATCGTCCTTTGTTTTTATGTTATGCTTTATGGCACTGGTGAAGGTAAGCTTGTCGCCTTCAATGAAAAATACGTCCTCATATTTATGGATTAATTTTACAAGTTTACTTTGCTCTTCATCGTTTAAATGCGAGAGTCGAAGTTGTTCGAGAAGAGATTTTTTTATGATAGGTTTTTCTGAAGTTCGTGTTCCACATTCAAAATTTTCAATTTCTGGTTTCAAAGAATGTTCGTTCAATCTAATTCTACAGGCCTCGTTCGAGTAATTCGTAATTACTACTTGAGCTTGATTATCAGATACACTATACAATCCAGAATGAATCATCACTTGTGATTGAAGTACATGATCGTTTTCAAGCAAGAAATCTCCACTGGAGACTGAATCTATGGGTAGACTGATAACTTTAGTTTCGTGTGAATTCAAATGGATGTTTTGGACGTCGGGATATTTCCTATACATTTTAATTTTTCCATTTGGGAATTGAAGTTCATTTGTTTCAGTTGCAATGTTCACCTTGGCATTTTTCAACGTTTCATAGCCAATTAAGCCGTCGAAAAAAGGATGAAAATGAAATACAAAAAATGTTGACTTTTCTAGGTCTTCAAATTGAGAGAAGGGATTGAATTTTACGAAGCGGTTTATTTCATGTGACCGCTTACATTTCGAACACGCAATGGTGTTGTAGTTTTACAACGTTCTAAATTAACATGGTTTGGGTCGATATAATTTTTATTGGCTCCTGTATCGATAAGAAATCGTAGAGGGCCTTTAGTGGTTTCAATTATGATGTACGGTATGAAATTGTTTACGCTAGCGGCAGTAAACGTGTGACCGCTTGAAAATTTAGATCATCTGTTTCATCTCGTGGCACATCAGCTGATGATGGCTCGCTGGTCGTTGCCTCTGCTGTGTCAGCATAAATTTGATCTGGTTGTTGCTGTTCCATTTCAGCGCTGTTAATTGGGTCACTATGTTCGCCGTACAAATGTAAGGAGGGGTCTTGAGGATAGTACCATGCATATTCCTGTTCTAGCTGGTAATGTGGTCTATTTATGTAATTCATGTGACGTGACCTTATCGATGGGTCAACGTCCATAGGAGTTGGTTTGGGTTGTGGATTGAAAAATCTAGGCATTGGTTGAAACGGTCTTGGTTGGAAGGCTGATGGATGTGGTCTTGGAGTTGGTTGATATCTTGGTGGGGGTTGCAATAGCCTCGCTGAGGGTTGGAATAAATTTGGTGGTAAATAGTTTGGTTTTGGTGGAACTGTGGGTGCAGGTTTGTAAGGGTTTTTAACGTAATTATAATTTCCCTCTTCTAAACAAAGTCTCAAGGCATCCTTTAATGTCTTTGGAGCTTGAGCTCTAATAATAAGCCCAAGTGGTTCTTTCAGACCTGCAAGAAATACCTTTAATCCAAGCCCCTGATAAAATGTGTTTTTTGCTTGTTTGACGTCTTCATTTTCTTCATTCAAATTCAGTAAATTCACTAATAATGAAATTGAATGCGAAATTTTACTGTAAAAATCTTCGACGGTAGTTGATTGATTTAGTTTAAACAAATCCCTAGTCAGGGAGATTTCGTCACGTTTATCACTGTAATGAGTGATCAACGTGCTTTTCATGTCCTCCCAATTCAGAGAAGTACCATAAATTTCAAGTACAGTATCTGCATCTCCTATAATTTTTGTCCGGATTGCTTGCATCCAAACTGGAAAGATAGGTGTGTTCCTAGCCTCTTCCAAGAAAGGGATTAAATTATCTATTGATTTAACGAAACTGTGTAACTTCACAGGGTTACCATCAAAGCTGCCAATGTCCCTGATAATTTGAGGAGTTTGGAGTGATTTCAAAATCGCTTCTGTACCTCCAACTGGTTGGGGTAATTGATAACGAAGTGGTTGGGCCTGAGCTGCTTGGACAGCTTCCACGGCACCTTGCAATTCCATTCTAAGCTGGTGTATTTGATCGTCGCGATCAATAATCGCAGTTTGTAGTTCAGCCAATCTAGCTTGATTATCCATTTCGATTTTTTTTTTTTTGATTATCACTTTCACTTATTTAATCAAACAAAAAAAATCACTTGTTAGTATTTTTACTGTTAGTATTTTTACACTGTCATCAAATTGTTAGTTAATTAGGGGTTATACATAATAAAATTACTTACGTTACTTCCTAGCAGTCCAACGGAGTTTAGTTTAATTACCACACTCGCGGTTCGCGTTAGATTCTACGGGTTTCAAAAAGATATTCCACGCAATTCGCACGATATTCGTTCGCGGAAGCACTCACGGCGGTACATATATATCATGACCCCAGGTCAATAATATATACTGTCTTGCATCCCTATACAGTCTACATGTAGATGCCTTAACCAATATAAGGGAATCCATAATATTAAGTTTGAACACATCCCTAAGTTTGTTATATAACCTTATCGACCTGTTTGTAGAAAGTACATCGTCAACACTAATCTTACCTCCAACAATGAGATCATAAAACCACCTAGAGTGACCTTTATTTGGTTTCCTTAAATCACCGGGTTCATAATGACATATACAAGGCTTTGAGTTGAGTGCACATTTTGCAGAAAGGTCACAAGTGTCACATATCTTCATAGGTAATTGCTGCAGAACACAAGTTATAATCTTCTCTGTAATATTCACACTTTTGATCACATATTCTTCAGTGACTTCTTTCTTCTTGTACTCTGCAACAGCTGGCTCCTTGATGAACTTGTTGATCTCACTAATGCTGTCGGTAATTAGCATTATAATCTCACTCGGTTCTTCTGAGGTCGCAATCAAAGAATGTGAGATTCCACTTGACGATGCACTTAATGAAAACCCGTCGATGATGGTCCACTTACAATAGCTGTCTCTTTGGCTGCTTCCCTCATCTTGCGTACTGAAACTTTACTAGCTTCCATTTCATTCATTATTGTGTCAAAGTCCCAACCTAGTGGCACCCCACCAGTTGCAAACCCACACAATATCCTGAAAATCACCTTGTTGTGTTCTCTTCTAGCAGTCACATATTGCTTGATGGTCTTAGTTACAATCGATTTCCTAACAGCCGTGTCTTTTAGTGTTGATGTTGCCACTAATGCACATACTGCTGCTATGTCACCCCTGCCAGTAGGCACCAAATGGCCTCCAGACTGTGCACTAGTGTTTATGCATGCGATGAAGTGTTCCATTGTCACGAACTCACGCACTATTTCATTAATTTGAAACATCTCCTTCACGCTATCACGTGAGAATATGGCTCCTGCCAATGGGGTAAGTACGACTACGCCCTTCTTCTCAATGGCATATCTAGTTATGACATTCAGGTGTGAAAGTGCTGCTAATGATGCCTGCTTTATTGTTAGGCACATCGTGTTGTTTCTGGCAATGGGATGGGTTTCTGGAGGGCTGTGATTTTTGTAAGTGCAGATCATGATCGTAGAAGTCACTATCCAATGTTCTTCTTCAGGCGGTATCTGTGCTGCTGCACCCTCGAGCCCATGGTATGACTTAGACATCCAGTAATCAATTGCCTCTTGATATCTAAAAAGTGTCGGGTCTAGAATTTCTTCTCCTACCCTCCCTAGGGACCCTATCTCAAACTTGACTTGATCCTTGCCTCTGAGACCTTCATTGTAACGCCTTTGTAACTTCACATGCAAATCATTTATGTCACGTCTTGTAACCTTGGTGACTATTCTGAGCTTCCAATTTTTGTCGTTGTCTTGCCCCTTTTTGACAGACCTGGATGATGGACCTATCTTGTATAAGATATGGCACATGATGTCATGCATCATGCTTTGATCACCAGGCTTCTGGTGGATTAGCACATCAGGCACTAATTTTGCAAATTCCCCTAGAAGCCTATAATAATCAAGTTGAGGACTCCCAATAAGAGCCACGACCTCCTCAACTGTCATCGACTTTATGACTATGTCCTCGGCATTTGACGTGTTTGCACTCATGTTTTGTAGCGTCCTGGAGTGCACTTCAAATTCAGCTGCCTCAGCCTCAGTTATCTCTGACAGGGCTGCCTTCAGTGAGGCAACACCTGTATACAACTGTTCTTTGGTCATGGTTTATTATCAGACAAGAGACACTGTGTGCAACTGGCAATACGTCGATTTCGTGATAGTCACAAAAGCTCTTCAACCCAGACGAGATGTCTGCAAATGAACTGAATGAAAATTCGAAGCTTTCTATGTTGAACCTTGATCGTACTGGAACTTTCACTACTCCTCTGTCTAAGAATGGTAATGGGTACAATAGTCCACAATGGCAAATAGAGCTTGTAACAATCGCTGTTAATCTGGAGTCAAATCTGAGCAAAAGTTTGCAATCAGTTTTATTCTCATTAAGTTTTGTTATGGCTTCATACAGTATGAACATTAATTCTATATTTCAAAAAAAAAAAAAAAAAAAAAAAAAAAAAAAAAAAAAAAAAAAAAAAAAATAAGAAAAAAATACGTTATCCATAACTCTCTGGAATGTTGAAGGGGCATTTTTTAAGCCGAAGGGCATTCGCAAAAAATCATAGTGCCCGTTTTCGACACTAAATGCAGTTTTTGGAATATCAGTCTTCTCTACCTCGACCTGGTGAAAACCAGAGGCGAGATCGAGTGTGGTGAAATACATTGAACGGCCTAGCTTATCGAGAACGTCTGTTATATTCGGAATCGGATAACGATCCTCGATGGTTTTGCCTTTCTTTCAGAAAGGTATAGTTATCGGTCGATTTGGGAGATCATTAATTATGGGTCTTAGATATACCTTTATAGGTACCTATCGAATCAGCTCGTCGAGTTTAGACGATGTCTGTGTATTTGTGTGTATTGGTGTGATTTTTTGTAAACTTTTTTGCACGTTTTTGCGAAACTGGGCAGTACAATAAAAATGATTTTTAGCTTAAAAAATTTGATTTTTTTTCTTCTTCGTCCTATAAAAGAAAGAAAAAAAAAACAAAATAGTTTGAAAAATAAATTTTCATAGTAATTATCATCAAATCATGACTCCAAAAAACGTGTCAATTTAGCTTGCTAGCCACAACCAGCAATCACTAAAATCAAGATTATCGTGTCTATGACGTCAAATTATACGTGACGTCATAGATACGCGCATGCTATCTAAACGTATGGATCTGTCTATGTGTGGAAGGGAGAACAGACAGGCTTCACTCCCACTCAGGTTTGATGTCATCGTGACAGAAAACGTGTGGGAGGAAGACGACAATTCAAATTTTCCCGGCCTATGGTAGTAATTTTTTTCATTTTAATGGTTCAGTTTGAAACCGAACCATTTCAAAAATTTCGGAACCGAAGCTCCGAATTATAAACATAAAATTGGTTTTAACCAAGGGGTACGACCCCGAAATTAATAAAGTCGTTGATGAGTACGTCATGCCCACACTGCATGGTACGAAAGTGATTGTTACTTCGAGATTCTCCCAACAATATATTCAGGTTGCTCTGTGAAGGACAAAACGACGAAGGGGCGCGTGTGGGAGAACGAAGCACACCATATCAATTTCTTCACACGCTCATTTTCATTTACCATTTTAATGGTTACCTAATTAATTATTTTAGTTTTTGCTTTTGAATAAATTTTTGGAAAAACTGCAATCATAATGGTAGTTCTCATGTAAAAAATATAATAATGTTAAAAAAGTTGACATTGAGATATTTTTTTGCCTTTCTTTCAGAAAGGTATAGTTATCGGTCGATTTGGGAGATCATTAATTATGGGTCTTAGATATACCTTTATAGGTACCTATCGAATCAGCTCGTCGAGTTTAGACGATGTCTGTGTATTTGTGTGTATTGGTGTGATTTTTTGTAAACTTTTTTGCACGTTTTTGCGAAACTGGGCAGTACAATAAAAATGATTTTTAGCTTAAAAAATTTGATTTTTTTTCTTCTTCGTCCTATAAAAGAAAGAAAAAAAAACAAAATAGTTTGAAAAATAAATTTTCATAGTAATTATCATCAAATCATGACTCCAAAAAACGTGTCAATTTAGCTTGCTAGCCACAACCAGCAATCACTAAAATCAAGATTATCGTGTCTATGACGTCAAATTATACGTGACGTCATAGATACGCGCATGCTATCTAAACGTATGGATCTGTCTATGTGTGGAAGGGAGAACAGACAGGCTTCACTCCCACTCAGGTTTGATGTCATCGTGACAGAAAACGTGTGGGAGGAAGACGACAATTCAAATTTTCCCGGCCTATGGTAGTAATTTTTTTCATTTTAATGGTTCAGTTTGAAACCGAACCATTTCAAAAATTTCGGAACCGAAGCTCCGAATTATAAACATAAAATTGGTTTTAACCAAGGGGTACGACCCCGAAATTAATAAAGTCGTTGATGAGTACGTCATGCCCACACTGCATGGTACGAAAGTGATTGTTACTTCGAGATTCTCCCAACAATATATTCAGGTTGCTCTGTGAAGGACAAAACGACGAAGGGGCGCGTGTGGGAGAACGAAGCACACCATATCAATTTCTTCACACGCTCATTTTCATTTACCATTTTAATGGTTACCTAATTAATTATTTTAGTTTTTGCTTTTGAATAAATTTTTGGAAAAACTGCAATCATAATGGTAGTTCTCATGTAAAAAATATAATAATGTTAAAAAAGTTGACATTGAGATATTTTTTTTTATATTGTAATCTTAAATTTTATATTCGTCTTCTTAATTGATTTTGATCGGTATGTTATGATGTTATGTTATGATCGATATACTTATGCGTTGACACCAGCCCGACATACCATATACTAAACAGAAAATTTCAAAATTGATCATATATACAAATTTGAAAATATACTTTACCGATCATTGGACTCTATGTTAGAATCATTGATACTTATTTTTCGCTGTCTTCACTCCATAGGTTACCCAGAGCAAATGTTTAAATAAATAACCCTAATAACCCTATTTTTAATAGGCGTAATTTCACGTTCAAACCTGTTCCAACGAAAATGCATCAACAAAAAGTTTCACCCAATTTAATTTTATCAACTGTTTCAAAGTTTAAAGTGATTTTTTTGTACAGACGCGTTAATTTCAAGCTGTTGAATTCTTTGGTTTAATCCAGTATTTCTGATTTTAAACTTAATTTAAAAAAAAATCGGATCCAATAGTAAGTTTCAAAATTCAGATTAAAATCCAAAAATCTGAGATTTGAGATTTTTTTGGCAATCAGGACAATTCAGTACATTTTGAAAACAAATTTTCAAAAATCAGGACAATTCGAAAGTTTTAGAAAAATCAGGACAACCTCTCGAAAGTCAGGACAAGTCCAGAAAAATCAGGACACCTGGCACCTCTTGCGTGCATTACAATTGTTCAGTTGTTGTTGTTGTTTCTCTTGTGCTCTGAGGTGCCAGGTAACCTGATTTTCAGAATTTGTCCTGATTTTCGCGAGACCGTCCTAATTTTTTAAAAACTCTCGAGTTGTCCTGATTTCAAAAATTGGTGCCTAAATGTCTTGGATTGTTCTGATTATTATGAAAGCCTCTAAAATTTAATCGAATTTGTAGTTAAACTATGAGAAAATCTAATAAATCTGTTATAAAATAGTTAAACCCTTTCAACAGATGGTAATCTTCCCCAAGTATCATTTTTAGTTTTTTAGAATCTAGAAGGTACTTTTCAACTTCGTTATAAAACAACTTTAATATATATATACCTTATTAAAACAACTTATAAGTGTTAAAAGGCCCACCTACAGGAGGTTCTGAAGAGAAGATAAAAAGTATCTTATGCAACCATCTGGACTGAAAAGGGTTTCAATGAGGGCTTGTTTAAGATAATTAGTTCTATTTTCGGTTTTTGAATTTTATAAAATAGAATATTCTGACTCAACTTCAAACTCATTTTATCTTTTAATTGTGTGAAGACCAAAACTGACTGTGGAATCAATTATAATAATCGACCTTTTATCACAATTCTACATGGAAAAAGTTCATGCGCTTTCAATTTTACCGATCAATTTTGCGTAAAACTGGCAAATAAAACGCGCTCTCCTTAAATTCTAAGTAATAATAGAGAATTGCTCAGAAATTGCTTCATAGCAACACTGTTTTAGTAACTTATGATTATATCTAATGAATTTCTCTCTTTGTTAATTTTTCAAGTAGCAAATGGTGACTACGAGCCTTGTCTTCCGCCACCAACCCAAGGTAAAAATTAACTCAGAATAGTAATGTATATTCAGATTTCCAGTTAAAATTCTTAATTCAGTATTAATATTCAGAATTCAGATTGAGAATCTTCATATTTTAAAATCCAACATTTAAATTTAAAATATAGATCCGGATTCAGATTATGATTCAATGTTCAGATTCCTAGCTTAGATCATATTTAAAATTAAAATTAAAATACTCGATTCAGACTCAAGATAAAATTTGAAATTACAATTTTTTATTCGAATTCGTAATTTGAAATTCGCCATTCAGAGCTTCAAAGCAATGAAATTAAGCGCTACACTATTTCACTTTAGAAAAACAAAAACAAAACGATAAGATTAATAAATCTACAACTCACACCATCAACAGCCCTATTTGCCACTGGTAGTGTTAGTAGCATAATGCTGAGTGTTTAATTAATGCTTTCCAATCTTAATTAAATTAATGGAGTTTTTCTTTATTGAACTTGATTCAATTCCATTCAATATGGATGCTTTTACACCCTATTGATATCTTTGTCTTGACTTTTGAACTTTAAACATTCAGCCCTATTAACACACTTTCAGTTGATCTGACTATTTCGAAATCGTCGTGCACAACGTCAAAGTTAACCAAAAAGGAACAAACAAAAACAAAAAGGTTCGTTTCCAGAGGAATTTTTTTTCAAAGTCGATCCGAAATGGGGGTTCCTTCCTACAAAAACGGGCCCATCCGGTATCGGGATTTGACGCGAGTTTGTGGAAACCCAATCGTGCTGTGCGGCAACAAGGTCAACATCAAGGACCGCAAAAGGAAAGCTAAAGCTATCGGGTTCCACCGGAAAAAAAGTCTGCAGTACTACGACATCTCGGCCAATTCGAACTACAACTTCGATCCGATTTTCTCACTAGTCGGTGATACCACTATGGAGTATGTCGCCAAGCCCGTACTGCTCTCGCCAGAGGCCAAGATGGACAAAGACTTGCAGCAACAGATCGAGAAGGACTTGCAAGAGGGCACAGGACAGCGCACTTCCGGATGAGGAAGATCTGTAAGACGTCGTGAGAAAACCGCTGTCTGTTGTTGAACCTACCCTGGTGCTTTAAGCTTGCCCGATTGACCAAAATACGAGAATTTCCATATTTAGAAACCTTTTAAATGTACCCATTTAGGAACCTACTATTTTCTTTTTTTGCGGAGATAGAAATTCCCGTTTTGAGAGGATGAAATTTTTATTGTTCTAGCGATACATAACTACAGCATAGACTCAAAATCAATGCATGAGAAGACGGTTTATTTAAAAATTTACAACAACAAAAATATGGATGAGATTTATTAACGATTTTTGATTGATGTACATTTCTGATTCCAACGATTCAACATTTTAAGAGCAGATTTACGTTATATTGTTATTAATGATAATGAAATTGGTTCTAAAAAACCGCTAAAACCCTTCTTTTAATTCATAATTTAAAAGTTCTGATTTAGAATTAAGTATGAAAACAAATCCAACATTAAGAATCAGATTTCATTTCAGAATTTTAATGTAAAATTAAGATCCAAAGTCACTTTCTGATTCGGATTCATAATTATTTAATTAAGTTCAGAATCATATTTTGAATTAATAAATTGAGGATCAAATATGATATATCGATTTTTCGTTCGCTGCAAGTGTATTAAACTTAGACGCATAACTTGAACGTAATAAATTTAACAAAACAAAAATTTCTTTTACTAAATTAAGCACAACACTTTTGGTAACTCAAAAAGACCTAAATAAGTTAAATTTGTGTAGTGGTTTCTAAACTATGAATTGCCGAATTTCGGTGTTTCAATCTGAATTTCGATTGAAAATTTAATTTTGAATTCAGATTCTGGATTCCATTGCAGTTTTGAAATAAGAAATCAGATTTAAAATTCATATTTAGAGTAAATATACATACGACATCACATTTCAGTTAAGTTTGAAGACTATTAGTCCAGATTTAGTTTTTTTTCGGTTCAGATTCAGGATTCAGGCAGAATTAAGATGTAGGAGGCTTTAGAACTCAGTAATTAGCATTTAAAATATCATGCAGACACAGGCTTCAGATTAAGATCCAGTTCAGAATTTAGATTTAAAGTAGTTTCTAGATTTAAATTTCAAACTTAAAGATTGAATCAAAATTCTGCATATACCTAATCCTTATTTGTATTTCAAATTTAAATTTTCTGATTTTAAATTCAGAAAAAAATTAAACAAAAATTGTACTTTAATTAGAAATTATGATTCAATGCTCCGAATAAGAATCAGATTCTGATTTGGATTCTCAATTTCTAATTCAGATTAAGGTCTTGAATCAGGTATGGATCCTGTTAAGATTTAGAATTCCTAATTCAGATTTAAAATTCAGTTTCAGAACTCAGATTCATAATTGTGATTTAGAATTGAGACCCAGTATTCAATTTCATAATTCAGATTAAAAATCGAGGGTCAGAATTGAGATTCCAAACCAAAGTCAGATTCTGAATTAAAGATGAAATTATTAAATTAAATTAAAACTACTTATTTATCTTAAAACAGTTTTTAATATTGTAATCTTTAATTTAATATTCATGTTCTTAATTGATTTTGATCGGTATTTTTTTATGATCGGTATACCTATGCATGTAGACCAGGCCGACAAACCATTTACTTAACTAAAAATTTCAAAATTGATGATATATAAAAATTTGAAAATATACTTTACCTATAATTGGACTCTATGTTAGAATCCTTGATACTTATTTTCGCTGTCTTCACTTCATAGGTTACCCAGAGCAAATGTTTAATTATTTGAAACACATGGTTGGGAGCCTTTTTTTATATTGTAATCTTTAATTTTATTTTCATGTTCTTAAGTGATTTTGATTGGTATGTTTTGCCTTTTTTCAGAAAGGTATAGTTCATTACGGCTTTTCGATCCATCGCTTCCTAAATATGTAAATTAAAGGCGAGAAATCGTGCAGGCGTTTGTTTGTTATAAAATAATCGTTTATTTATTTTTGAGTTTCTTTCTCGATCGTAACAAAAAAATCGTTTTTATCGATTGTAACAAAAAATCGTGTAGTTTTTCAAAAATCCTTTTTTATCCCTTACAGTTTATTCCGTTTGATAGCTTCATTTAACGAAAATCATTTACAAAAGTGATTTTTGTAAACATTCTACCGTTATGGATTAAAACACGCAAAACAAATATGTTTTGAATCTGAAAGAAAGGCTCAAATCCACTGTTAAGTGTATTAAATCGGGTTTTTTCATTCAGTTTTCTGTAGTCTATCACTAGTCTCCATTTTTTGTGTCCGGAAGCGTCTAATTTTTTCGGGACGATCCACACAGGTGACGTCCAGGGACTACTAGAATGCTGAATGATACCTTGTTCGAGCATTTTGGAAATCTGCCGTTGCACCTCTTCCCGATGACAAAAAGGGTATCGGTAAGATTTCACATGCACTGGCAAATCGTCCTTTGTTTTTATGTTATGCTTTATGGCACTGGTGAAGGTAAGCTTGTCGCCTTCAATGAAAAATACGTCCTCATATTTATGGATTAATTTTACAAGTTTACTTTGCTCTTCATCGTTTAAATGCGAGAGTCGAAGTTGTTCGAGAAGAGATTTTTTTATGATAGGTTTTTCTGAAGTTCGTGTTCCACATTCAAAATTTTCAATTTCTGGTTTCAAAGAATGTTCGTTCAATCTAATTCTACAGGCCTCGTTCGAGTAATTCGTAATTACTACTTGAGCTTGATTATCAGATACACTATACAATCCAGAATGAATCATCACTTGTGATTGAAGTACATGATCGTTTTCAAGCAAGAAATCTCCACTGGAGACTGAATCTATGGGTAGACTGATAACTTTAGTTTCGTGTGAATTCAAATGGATGTTTTGGACGTCGGGATATTTCCTATACATTTTAATTTTTCCATTTGGGAATTGAAGTTCATTTGTTTCAGTTGCAATGTTCACCTTGGCATTTTTCAACGTTTCATAGCCAATTAAGCCGTCGAAAAAAGGATGAAAATGAAATACAAAAAATGTTGACTTTTCTAGGTCTTCAAATTGAGAGAAGGGATTGAATTTTACGAAGCGGTTTATTTCATGTGACCGCTTACATTTCGAACACGCAATGGTGTTGTAGTTTTACAACGTTCTAAATTAACATGGTTTGGGTCGATATAATTTTTATTGGCTCCTGTATCGATAAGAAATCGTAGAGGGCCTTTAGTGGTTTCAATTATGATGTACGGTATGAAATTGTTTACGCTAGCGGCAGTAAACGTGTGACCGCTTGAAAATTTAGATCATCTGTTTCATCTCGTGGCACATCAGCTGATGATGGCTCGCTGGTCGTTGCCTCTGCTGTGTCAGCATAAATTTGATCTGGTTGTTGCTGTTCCATTTCAGCGCTGTTAATTGGGTCACTATGTTCGCCGTACAAATGTAAGGAGGGGTCTTGAGGATAGTACCATGCATATTCCTGTTCTAGCTGGTAATGTGGTCTATTTATGTAATTCATGTGACGTGACCTTATCGATGGGTCAACGTCCATAGGAGTTGGTTTGGGTTGTGGATTGAAAAATCTAGGCATTGGTTGAAACGGTCTTGGTTGGAAGGCTGATGGATGTGGTCTTGGAGTTGGTTGATATCTTGGTGGGGGTTGCAATAGCCTCGCTGAGGGTTGGAATAAATTTGGTGGTAAATAGTTTGGTTTTGGTGGAACTGTGGGTGCAGGTTTGTAAGGGTTTTTAACGTAATTATAATTTCCCTCTTCTAAACAAAGTCTCAAGGCATCCTTTAATGTCTTTGGAGCTTGAGCTCTAATAATAAGCCCAAGTGGTTCTTTCAGACCTGCAAGAAATACCTTTAATCCAAGCCCCTGATAAAATGTGTTTTTTGCTTGTTTGACGTCTTCATTTTCTTCATTCAAATTCAGTAAATTCACTAATAATGAAATTGAATGCGAAATTTTACTGTAAAAATCTTCGCGGGAGTTGATTGATTTAGTTTAAACAAATCCCTAGTCAGGGAGATTTCGTCACGTTTATCACTGTAATGAGTGATCAACGTGGAGTGATTTCAAAATCGCTTCTGTACCTCCAACTGGTTGGGGTAATTGATAACGAAGTGGTTGGGCCTGAGCTGCTTGGACAGCTTCCACGGCACCTTGCAATTCCATTCTAAGCTGGTGTATTTGATCGTCGCGATCAATAATCGCAGTTTGTAGTTCAGCCAATCTAGCTTGATTATCCATTTCGATTTTTTTTTTGATTATCACTTTCACTTATTTAATCAAACAAAAAAAATCACTTGTTAGTATTTTTACTGTTAGTATTTTTACACTGTCATCAAATTGTTAGTTAATTAGGGGTTATACATAATAAAATTACTTACGTTACTTCCTAGCAGTCCAACGGAGTTTAGTTTAATTACCACACTCGCGGTTCGCGTTAGATTCTACGGGTTTCAAAAAGATATTCCACGCAATTCGCACGATATTCGTTCGCGGAAGCACTCACGGCGGTAGAATACACTTTTCGAAATCCGCGCCGACTGCGCCAATTAAAGGCTTTCGGGGCCATTTCGAATTTTTAAAAAATAAATACAAATTAATTACCACGACGATCACTAAACGAATTGTCTTTATTTTCTGGATCACACTTATTTATTAGCTCTCTATTCCTAACCTTTCTTGTGAAACATGCATACAATTATTTCTCACGATGATGGCTGGCTGGCTGGCTGACTGGCTGGCCGGCTGGCTTAAGATGACACCTTGTTGTCGTCTTCGGCACGTGCAATGTTGGGTAGCTGGTTATGGACGGTCGTGGGAAGCTTGATGCGTCTGATGATGATTCTGATGTCGGTTGCATCGGTGATTTTGTAGATCCGTCTTTAACTTATGTAATGAGTATCACCATCGACTTGGCCGTAAAATCCGGGTACGTCATTAAACTCCTCGTCAGAAAAGTGCGGAACATTGATATGCCACTTTCGACCATTGGGATCGGTTACCGGTCCTAGCGATTAGAGATGAATTGCTATCGCTCGCGGTATCGCCTTCTTCGTAGGGAGTTGGCTTTTAAAGTCGATGTAGTGGGTCTGATCAATATCCCCTTGTATTGCCTGTATGAACATAAGACGCTCCCAAAGTAGTAGAGTGCAATAATATGCCCACATTGGTTCTGATACTCCGCGAATCCAGTAACGGTCGCGTGAGACAAGGTCTTTGTAAACTGACTCAATCAGATCAACATAACCGGAGAAGTTGAATCTCAGATCCGGTACTTTTTTTCTGAATCCCAATGCCGCTAGATCTGCGACGCTAAAGGCGTCAATGTCGCAAGGATCATTGCGTGGGGTCGTGAAAGTTGTTGAGAGATGTTTAAGGGTGAAATCGGGTTCGCCATCGATTTGAGGACGCCGGCGTGTGCGCGGGTCGGGTTGGTGTGAGGGTTCATCTCGAGAGATGGGTCCCTTTCTGGGTTTAAATGAAGGTTTTTTCTTCTTTTGCTCGTGTGCTGGGGCCGAAGCGCCAGACTTTTCAGCATTCTTAGATTCCATTTTAGAATGTTGCTTGAGCGACTTACCAGTTGTTCAGGTGTATTTTTTCGGATCGGTGCGTGACGAAAACTATGTCTTGTAGCAGTCGTACAGCTCAAGCTGAAATTGTATTTTAAGATCGTTTTATATAACAATCGAACATCTTTTCATGAGTGACGCGATACTTACAATTATTCAGTCTTTGCCACACTTTATGGTGGTATTATTGTAATCCTTTCCTGTAGTTTATGGTGTGTAATAATTAGGACTTGGATAGCCTTTTCAATTTTCTGGCGGGTTTTTCCGGTGACTACCTATCCTCACAATTACCTATATTCGGTTTTCCACACGGTTATTGCTTTTAGGTTCTTGTTAATATTCTTTCAACGTTGTAGGAAGCCGAAAAGTTTTTTTTTTCACGGGTATCTCACTCTCTACCGGCTGCCCACTCCTTCAGATACTTTCCGATAGTATCCGCTCGAGGAGCTCCAAATCCTCTAGCCTTCAGCATGTTGGCAGTGCGCTGGAAGACTGGCCTTAAATTGGGCGATGTATCTCCACCATTTTCGGGGATCCGCATCGGCTGGCTCCGGTGCTCCGACTTGGTCTGCTGATATAGGAGCTGCTTCATCTATAGGAACAACAGTTTTCAGGAGAGATGCGTCCCCTTTAAGACGGAAGCCTGGAGCCCAGCCGACACGATTCGATTTTGCATAGGCAAATACTTGGGCGTTGAATAAGGAATTTACAATATTACAATCTGGGAGCTGACGTGCTTTTTGAGATCTTGCTTGTCCGATCAGAGCTCCAGCGAAATGGATGAAGTAGTGTAAGTTGGGACAGTTGGAGGCGGAATACGGGCTCTTTTGCGCTAGACGCATGCTGGCAATATACGGAAGATATGAGTTCATCTTCTCGAGCTCTTCTCCTTTACGAAAGATTAATTTAACCTCTCTGATTATATCTTCAACCCACATCCATACCATGAGCTCTCCCATCTTACAGCCTATCACCTTTCTGATATACTCGATTCCAGTCAAGGCTGCGCAATTCTTATAGCGTTCGCTAAGAGTGCAGACTCTCAATTTTGCGTACTCATCTTGTGGGAACATGGTGAAGAACATATCCACTGCTGCGATTAGTCTTGAATACCCCTCTTCTTGCTCCCAATGTAGACGGGATGCGAAGTATGTATCGAACGAGAATTGCTCCTTCGTTTCGACCTGATATTCCGCAAGAGAGTCTTTGATACGGGTCGTCAGGATTTTTCTATAATCCGTGCGAATGCTCCCGTTGACTCGGAATGGTGCCATCAATAGCGTAAGCGTCCAAAGCACCTCCTCTTTATTGGGAGCTTCGACATCTCCCTCTGCAACGACCAGCGTATTATCAGCTTCCACCCTCCCTTCAATGATATTAGCGATGGAAATCATTTCGCCTTTCTTTCCAAACTCTACGCCGTAAGATGTCCAGTAATCTGTCAGTTTGGCCTGGTGACCCGATAGTGCCCACCAGATGTAGGCCTTAGCTTGATCTGGGGTGACCGACATTTGACTGATTGCTTCTTTGATGGTAGAATGGGGGGAAGCTCCGCATCTTCTGAGTGCTATCTCAGGCTTCTTCTTGCTTGTAGCAAAAAACTCAGACACATAAGTCGGCTCAATTCCATAAGTAGGTAATTTCGATGGGATATGCAACGTGGCCTCTGCGTCATCTTCAGTTGAAGTTGATTGAGTCTGTCATGATATCCACTTTTTAGTGATACAACTATGTCTTGAACAAACTCAAGAATTATTTAGTCTTCGTCACACTTCATGGTGGTATTATTGTAATCCTTTCCTGTAGTTTATGGTGTGTAATAATTAGGACTTGGATAGCCTTTTCAATTTTCTGGCGGGTTTTTTCGGTGACTTCCTAACCTCACAATTACCTATATTCGGTTTTCCACACGATTATTGCTTTTAGTTTCTTGTTAATCCAAATCGGAACTGCATACATTATCAACGAACCGGTTATTGGTATCTTTCAGGTTGAGTCCTTGGTCAGTGGCTTGTGATCCGTGTAAAGGACGAATTTTCTTCCATACACCACTCTTCACCTTTTCGTAGAGCATTAGTTAAAGGTTTTGCGATTTTAGCAAAATCTTTTATGAATTTGCGGTAATATCCTAGGATTCCTAGGAAACCACGCAATTCTTTCTCATTCGAGGGCATTGGCCACTCTTGAATAATCTTAATTTGGTCGGGATTTGGTTTCTCACCATCCGGAGTTACAATATGGACTAAGAAGGCAATTTCCTTTTGCAGGAACTCGCTCTTATCCAATTGTACCTTGAGATTGTGTTTTCCTAAAGTTTTGAAAATTTTCGAAAGGTTATCGATGTGCTCTGTGAGGCTCGCACAGAAAACTATTATGTCATCCATATAAACCAAACAGATTACACCAAAATATTCCCGAAGAACGTTGTCCAGAACACGCTGAAAGGTTGATGGAGCATTCTTCAGTCCAAATGGCATTCTTGAGAACTCGTAGTGTCCGTTTTCGACACTAAAAGCTGTTTTAGGAATGTCCTTTTCATATACCTCGACCTGATGAAATCCAGATGCGAGATCTAGAGTAGTGAAATACATACAGTGTCCTAATTTATCTAGGATGTCTGTAATGTTGGGAATGGGATAACGATCGTCTATCGTTTTTTTTCTTTTTGCCGGACGCATCCAATTACTTGGGTACGATCCAGACTGAGGAAGTCCAAGGGCTATTCGAATGACGAATAATGCCTTGATCTAAAAGTTCCGTAATCGGCCGCTTTACCTCTTCTCTGTGACAGAAAGGGTGGCGGTATGATTTTGTGTGTATTGGCATGTCGTCTTTCGTTTTAATCATGTGCTTAATTGCACTCGTGAACGAAAGCTTGTTGCCTTCTAAGAAAAATATGTCACTGTTCTGGGATATGATTTTTAAGAGTTTCGACTTTTCATCGGTATTTAAATGATTAATTCTAATCTGATCGAGTAATTGTTTTTTTCAAGCCTGAGCTAGGTTTTTGATGTTTCTGGTGCTACAGTTTCAAAATTATTAATTTCTGGTTCTAAAATGCCTTGGGTTCTACCTCAATGTGGTGAAACCCAGACGCTAAGTCGAGGGTAGAAAAATAATTCGCTCGACCTAGTTTGTCCAAAATGTCATTAATGTTTGGGATTGGATACCGATCGTCTATCGTTTTTGCGTTTAGCTTACGGTAGTCGATTACCAATCTCTACTTCTTTTGGTCTGAAGCATCAAGCTTCTTAGGCACTACCCAAACTGGTGAAGACCAAGGGCTTGTCGAATGTTCAATTATGCCCTGTTCTAGCATCTTCAAAATTTGTCGTTGCACTTCTGCTCTATGACAGAAGGGGTAACGGTACACGGTGTATTTCTAGAAGATGTTTAAAAGAAAAAAAACAGTAACTCTAGTTTTTTCAGAAATTGAAAATTTAGCTGATCCAGGCAGAAGAGCCTGATTAGAAATTAAGGTAAAACCCCGCTCCCGCAAGGGTTTAACACAGAAATGTCATCGGAACAGAAAACGCGACACAACGGTTAGAGAGACTTAAAAAGACTGCCATTTATTTTACTGTATCATACAGAGTTGTTTAAAGTTTGCTGACGCAGCTTCGTCGCTGCGCCCTCCAGTTGTTTCAGGCGTCGCGCATTCCTGCGCCAACGCCAGACGATGACGATGATGATCGCCGCGATGATGAACAGGGCGTCCACAGAGTAGCCCACAATGTTGTGAGTGGAGATGTTATTCTCCACGGCGACTTCGGGTGGCGATTCCATTGTAAACGGCCACATCTCGAATTGCGTCTCAGGTTTCTGGCTGCTATTCACGAAATGAATGCAACATTGTTGCTGCTGGGTTGGCTGGGTGCGCGAGCTCGGTCGTTGAGTCCGCGCCATCGTTGATAGCACATTTTGTGCTGACAAATTTGATGTTTGTTATTTCGACCACAGTTTGGTCTTACTGTTTCCTATTTTCCTTCGCGGCAAGTAGCACATTAAGTGCTGACGTACCACTTCGGATGTTGTGGTAACTTCTGCCGCTATGCAGGGTTACCTTAACCGCTCCATTTTCTCCCCCCTTTGGAGCGAAGTCTGTCGCTCCAAACATTGCTACTCATAGTCAGGGGTGGTGGGTCTTCTTCGTTTTCAGGTACTGGCCCTTGCTCGCGTACTTCATGGTGTGGTTTATTCGCTATTTCTGAAGAATCAAATTGAGATGTTTCGACTGATTCGCCTACTTGACTTTCGGTAATGTCGATGGGCAGTGGTGCCAAAGCCCGAACATTTCGTGTGTAGGTACCTGAAGCTGTGCGTACCGTTGCTACCCGCACAACTCCATCCTTTCCGGGTTTGGTGTGAGTTACGATTCCCATGGGCCACTTTGCCACGGGGTTGTTATCGTCTCCAATCAATACGATTTGACCTGGCTGCAGGTTAGGTTGCCTTTTTGTCCACTTGAAGATACAGCGCAAATGCTGCAAATATTCATTTTGCCATCTACGCCAGAATTGTGCGGTTTGGCGTTGAATGCGCTTCCAGCGCATAACTAAGTTTTGCTGCTCTAAGTGGCTTGCCGGGATGGGTATAGTAGTCATGGCTCTTCCTATTAGGAAGTGCCCTGGTGTTAAAGGTTCCGGAGCTCCGGCGTCGGAGAAAATTGAGGTCAGCGGACGTGAATTCATTATCGCTGATACTTGGTAGAACACCGTCTGAATCTCCAATATATTAAAGCTGGATCCACGAGCGGCTGCGGTGAAGAGTCTTTTGGCCACTTTTATGTTGGCCTCCCACAGACCTCCGAAATTAGGGCTTCTCGGAGGGATGAAGGAAAAGCGTATTCCTTCCTCAGCTGCTATCCCTATGAGTTCGTTTTGGAACAACTCCGAGTTATATACTTTGCTCAGTTCTGCAAGTTCGCGGCTGGCTCCGACGAAGTTGCGGCCGTTGTCGGAGTATATCACCTCTGGTGTACCACGCACTGATACAAACCGTATCAAGGCGGCTAAGAAGGCCCCGGTGGATTGATCCTCCACCACCTCGATATGCACTGCTTTGGTCGATGAAGAATCTGGCTTGATGACACATGAGTGGGGTATGAAGTAGCGGATTTTTTGATAATCCTTTGGTTCTACAACTTCCATATGATTTAATGTCAGATACTCTTTCAGGAACTCTCTGTATTGCTCGTATACTTCCGGAGTTCGCGTGAGTTTCCTTTCTAGCGAGAACAAGCGTCTTCTTGCTTGCTCGTAGGAATCACCCAGTTGAATGGGCTTGTCGTTGAAAGGGAGGCGCACAATATATTTGCCATCTGCCCCTATCTTGGTGTGCTGGAGGAAGTGCTCCTCGCATAGGTTTACCTGGTCAGAGGTGGACTTCGCTTCCGCAGAAGTTACCTCCTCCAAGGCCCAAAACCTCTTGAAGAGAGTATCCAATTTCCCATCGGGGTCCTTTTCTTCTTGGATCTCATTTGTACTAACGGTGGCAACAGTCATTACTGCTTTCCGGGTTGACCGTAGCGAAACTAGTCCGCCAACAAGCCAGCCTAAGGCTGACTCCTGAAGATTCGGGCCATTTGTACATTGGATTTGTCTGGGGCTCAGAATCTGGAATAGTACTCGGGCACCGAGTATAATCTCGATGCCTCTTCTCTTGTAGAATGTGGGGTCCGCTAACTCAATGTTTGACGGAACACTCACATCCTTCGCTTCCAGCCGAATGCTGGGCTGGTCGTCTAAAAGGTGCGGAACCAAAACTAAACTTACCTCCATAGCGAAGCTTCCGCATCTGGAGGAGATTACGGTTGTAATCTTTCTGGAAGCATTGACCCTTCCGCCAATGCCAACAAGTTGCACGTCGCTCCGTGCGTACGGTAGTCCTAGAGTCTGCGCGGCTGCTTCCGTGATAGACTCCACCTGACTACCGGAGTCCAATAGGCACCTAACTCGATACCAGTCGGACGCACCTTTAATGTTGATCTCGGCTGTTGCCAAGAATACGTAACTGCCATGTAGTCAGTTGTTACTGCTGGCTGAGGCCACAACGGCTGGGTCAGCCGCCGGCTTCTTCTCTGGAACCGCATCCACTGGATGTAGCAATGTGTGGTGTGCTTCTCCGCATTCTGAACACCGCTTTTTGGATGAACACTTTTGGACGGAGTGTCCCCAAGACAAACAATTGAAACACCGACCGGCTCTTTTGGTCCTATCCCATCTTTGCGGTACAGGCAGCGCTTTGAATTCGGTGCAGTGCCAGATCGCGTGCCCTTTCTCATTGCACGCGAAACAGGATTGCGGTTGCGTTTTGATTTCCCTACGCTGGGGTTGGGTGATGGCAGCTGCTGCTACCGTCTTGGTGTTGCGCGATTTCGATTCGTCGATATCGGTTCGGCACGCTAATTGGTTGGCTCGCTTCTCCAACTCTTCCTTGAATTCTGTCCAAGTGTAGACACGATGTATGTCTAATCTCTCCTCCAGCCTGGATGCGGTTTCCGAATCCAGACGGGATTTTGCTAGACTTACTAGCATTCCATTCGCAACACAGTCCAGTGTCGCTGTTTTATCCTTTTGTATCTGCTTTGCAGCGTGAACTGTAGTGTCCACGGCATCGATGAGGCTCATGATGGACTTAGCGCATGGCACATTTATTTTTTTAAATTTGATCAGTTTTACGAAGTATCCTTCGTACGCAATTCGCTTTTTGTAAAAGCGCGTCTCTAATTTCGCCCACGCATCGGCGAAGCTAGTGCCAGAGCTTTCGAGCGCTTCGATTGAATTTCTTGCTGCCGCGCAATGCTCAAGGCACTTGGAGAGAAATGCAAATTTGTCGGCATCTTCTCCAATCGTTACCATGCGCTTTTCAAAGCGCCCTTTGAACGTCAACCACTCCGTCGGCGAACCGTTGAAGTGGGGTAGCTCGATTCGGGGTAAATGATCCGCCCGACTCGTGCTTGGCGCCAGTGTCTGGTCGAGCAAGTTTTCACTCGGGTGCTGGTGATTTCTGGCAGCTTTCGCATGCTGTCTTTCCCAGCGGCCGAGTTTCACTTGAACGGCCATTACCTTAGTTAGTAACGGCCCTCTCCTTGCCGAGGGACCTGAGGCCCCTTCAATTTTCAGCAACACAGCTGTTGCTTGGTCGAAAAGAACACGCAGGGTGTCCCTTTGCACTGCAATTTCCTCCACTTCCGGAGGGTTAGCGTCGCTGCGCTGGTCAACCAGCACCGCGATCTCGTTGACGGACCCTTCTAGGGCAGTCAACTGCCGCATCCACACTTTACTTAGTTCTTCCTCGGCCATTGTTCTACACTAGGAATGCGAGTCACTTTTCAATTTACTGCTTTTTCTTTCGTTTAGCTCTCCCCCCGACGGGAGAAGCTACACAAGTCTCGCCGCGTTTGTTTTATTTATTTTCACGATGGTGCAGTGGCACCAAGGCACATAATCACACACTGATTTCACTTTCGTTGATTGGATTCTCCCCCCGACGGGAAACACTACGCGCGCAGCGAGCGAATTTTCAACTTTCTTCTTTGCACTAATCACACGGTTAGCCACACAGGTGCGTGTGAGCTCAATTAAAACATAGACGGCGGATTCAAAACGTTCCACTCTAGCCTCTCGCTGATTGATTCGGCTAACTTCACCAGTTCGTCAGTAAATCTTTTTTCGTAACCTCTTACAGCCGCAGCTCCGGCGGCTAAGTTGAACAGGTGTGAAACGATGATTGTAATGGCTGCGCCTTCTTCTCGCGATCGACACGGCCTAGCCCTTACAGACTCTTCGATTTCCACTAACTGAGCGTAGTACTTAGAGTACAACACGTCGTTGCACAAATTTTGATTCATTTCCACCAGTGGGAGACTTGCACTTTTGTTTTCACTTATGATTGCCTACACTTAGGTTACACTTTATTTATCGTTGCCATTTTGGCACACCGAAACACTTTGAATGTTTTTTCAGTCCGTTCTCCCCCCGACGGGAGAATTTACAATTGATAGGCGTCGTTGCCTAAACCTGAAGTGATCGCACGTGCGATCACGTCGGGGTCACCAATGTTCCAGGCAGAAGAGCCTGATTAGAAATTAAGGTAAAACCCCGCTCCCGCAAGGGTTTAACACAGAAATGTCATCGGAACAGAAAACGCGACACAACGGTTAGAGAGACTTAAAAAGACTGCCATTTATTTTACTGTATCATACAGAGTTGTTTAAAGTTTGCTGACGCAGCTTCGTCGCTGCGCCCTCCAGTTGTTTCAGGCGTCGCGCATTCCTGCGCCAACGCCAGACGATGACGATGATGATCGCCGCGATGATGAACAGGGCGTCCACAGAGTAGCCCACAATGTTGTGAGTGGAGATGTTATTCTCCACGGCGACTTCGGGTGGCGATTCCATTGTAAACGGCCACATCTCGAATTGCGTCTCAGGTTTCTGGCTGCTATTCACGAAATGAATGCAACATTGTTGCTGCTGGGTTGGCTGGGTGCGCGAGCTCGGTCGTTGAGTCCGCGCCATCGTTGATAGCACATTTTGTGCTGACAAATTTGATGTTTGTTATTTCGACCACAGTTTGGTCTTACTGTTTCCTATTTTCCTTCGCGGCAAGTAGCACATTAAGTGCTGACGTACCACTTCGGATGTTGTGGTAACTTCTGCCGCTATGCAGGGTTACCTTAACCGCTCCATTAGCCTTTTCTGAGTCATTTCCAGGCAAAATTAAAATATTTGGTCGGTGAGTCCCCATACGATTTGTTTTTTTGAACATTTATAGTCCATATTTATAAATTTTCAATCTAAAAAAATATTCCAGTGCAATGGAATTGCAATCTTTATCTTTAAAAATTTATTTTTTTCTTTTTGAAAACATAATAAAAACATAAAAATATTTCAACGCCTAGAAAGATAAGTAATTTCAAATTACTAATTTGGAATAAAAAACTTATTTTATATGAACATTTAATTTAAATTTATTATTTGGAATCTCCTTGTTATAACTGGTGTTATTCAAATGTAACCTAAATTTACATTCATTTGTTTATATATTGGAAAACTATTTCTGGTGTAATGAAATTTAAAGAGAAATGAATATGAACAGTCCAACATCCTTTTATAGGATTCCAACGAAATATTTAAAAATATCTTCTTTTTTCAATTTTGTTTTTTAAAAAATTCCACAATATTTGTATGCTTAGATGCATATAGAAATACGCATTTTAGAAAACAAATTTGTTTGATGATACCACTCGTTTCAGTATTTTTCAATTTCTTTTGACTAAGATAAAAGTTTCAACAAATCTCAGCAGACCAGTTTTCAATAGAATTTAAAATATAAAATTTAGTTAAAAGAAAAAGTAATTGCACTAAAATCCGTACATCTTCGGCTACAAAGAAAAATCAGTTTCAAATTACTTTTTCTCATATTGAAGGTGAATAAATTTTCTATCAATCATCTGAACTTCATTTTTGCGTAAGACTTTGTATACTGTTGAAAATTTTGAATAAATGAATTAAAGAGAAAAATTTTTTTTTGGGAGAAGTTTCGTCGAGGAGGAGAAGTTTTATTGACAGTTTTAGACCAGATTTGTGCACTTTTTTTTTTAGTTTTTATGAATTTCTATGGCTAATTCAAAGTAACAATTTCTTGAGGTTTTTACCACAACTGAAATAAAATTGAAGAAATTATGATTTTTTTCCTGATACATTAATGCTTCATTGATGTTTTTATAAATAGAAGAAAAGGACTGCAGTGTTTAGTAGAATAACTAAAATAAGTATAGGAAGAACAAATCATGATGAATCTAACGCGATTCAAGCTAGTTCGCTATCGATCATTTTCAATTCACTTTTGCCAACAATACTTTTAATGTTTTGTAAATTTAGGATCAACAAAAAGATAGGAATGCATTTTTTTGGATAATTTCAAATTTATCACAGGTTAAGACTAGATTCATCCATTTAAAAAAATACTAAAAATTCAATTTAAAATAAAGAATAGAAGAGATTATTATAATTGTATAGTGGGTTGAGAACTGTAGGAGCTAGGATTATTTAACCTTAAAAGTAATTCTTGCTATTGGAATACAATGGGAGAATCTCAGAGTACAGGAGAGTTGCTAAAATATGGCTTAAAAATAGAAAAAAATGACTTATAAAACGCTCCAAGCTGAAAATGATCATTCTATGAAAAGAAAGTAACATGCAAAATTTAAGCAAGATTAAACTGCTGTACTGATTTGCATTGAGTCTGAAGTGCGGATGAGATTTTTAGACATTTGACTCAGGAAAAGCATAAAAACTGAGTTCTCATCAAAAATTGTTTTTAACAAATCGTTTACTTTTGAATATTGATTTTTTTTTCTAATTTTTCAAAAGCTTAAATCAAGACAAACGTTTCTACTCCAGAGCGCAACACGATAAGCGTTATCACAAAAAAGTTATAGCAGTTTCTTGTGTTAACTGATTTTTTAATTTTTTTTAAATGAAATACTCTCCAGTGTTTCCACAATAAGAATATCTAAAGATAATGGATTCAAATTATTCCAGATAATTCTTAAATTTTCAGATAATTTCACCCTCTCAGACTGCTGACAGGATTTGCCTGTTGATTTGAAAATTTCAGGATTAGAAGATATTTTTATGTAATTTTCTTCGTTTTAATAGCTCTGTAACTAGTTTGAAATAATTTTGATAATTTTTCAAAGTTTTCGACATGATTCTTGAGTTTAATTTAAAAATATTGAAAGTTAGAACTAAGAGAATTAGCACCTCTGAATTTAAAAAACACTTGAATATATGCATATTTGTTAAAGACTTCAAATAAAAAATTTTGAAAAAAAAAATTTGTATGGGGGTTCACCGACCAAATATTTTAATTTTTGGTGGAAATGAACCGGGAAAAGCTCTACTTTGTGCCCATGCAAAAATTAGCGTTACTGTATTTTTTTCTTTAAGTCCTTCTGCGAAACACACCGTGGGTACGATTTAGAAAATATGGGTAACTCATCTGTAGTATCAATCCTGTGTTTGATAGCGTGAGTGAAAGTTAATTTGTCACCCTCTTTGTAGAAAACATCTTGAAAATAAGAGATGACTTTCAAAAGTCCATTTTTTTCTCCGTCATTTAGATGATCAATTCTTAAATTTTCGAAAACGATTTTGTTGACTTCAGGATTTTCAAATGAATTCAGTTCAAAGTTGTTTAATTCGAATGTAAGATTATTCAACAGCTTAACGTTTTCCATTTTCGTTTAAATGTTTTCTGCCATTACTAGGGAGTGGTTATCGCTTGCTTTATATAATCCAGCATGAATAAAAATATTTTCGGTTAGATTTAAATCATCTTGGAGGTCGATATGGGGGTCGCTGGGTTTGTTGCGGAGGTGGCGATGTGGTTGATGAGGTCTATTCATGTAGTTTACCCTAATATTTAGAAGGGTCCACTTCCATCCGTTCAACTCTTTGTTTTGGTGGAAGAGGTGGTCCACTTTTATAATTATTCATTAATTTTGTATTGGCCATAATTGGAAGAGGAGGCCTAAATGGTAAGGGTTTGTATATTGGTTTGTATCCAAAATTTTCTTTTCTTCTTAGATCCGCATTTTTGAATTCCTTCGCTATCTGGTAGGCTTCAAGAAGAGTATTTGGCCTACCCGTTCTAGTGTAGGTGGCCAACCTTTCGTTGAGCCCATCTACGAATGCATTTTTCATTTGGATCTCATTCACTCTCATAATAGCGACTTCATGTCCTCTATTAAGGTGATCGAGATGAATATTACCATTTATGTCTGAGAACAACCCCTCGCATTCCTGGTAATATTCGTCTAGAGAGTTGTTTTTCTGTCTAAGATACGCTATTTTGCTAGTTAGGGTGGAGAGATCTCTTTTATCTTCAAAATAGTTTAGAAGAGTTTGCTTAATGTTCTCCCAATTTAGTGGAGTGTGATTTTTTAGAAGAATTTCGTTCCCTTTTTCTATAATTTTGTTTCTTATCTGACCTAGCCAGATGGAGTAAATTGGTAGATTCCTAGCTTCAGCTACCGAACCTAACACCCTATCAACGGAGTCAATCCATGTTGCAAGCAACTTCGGATCTCCCCCATAGTTGGGAAGAAATTTGATCGTGTCAGGGATCTGACTCCCTTTCATGATCATTTCTATTTGAGTAGGTTGGCGCTGACCTAATGCCGTAACATTATGCGCTGCTGCTTGGGCGGCTTGTACCGCTTCGGCAGCACCTACAGCTTCCATATGCAGCTGCTGAATCTGCTCATCCTTTGCTTGTAGCAAGGCTTGCAGTTCAGCGATATGTCTAGTTTGTTCCATTATTTGTGATTGATTAAAATTTATTTTTTTATGGTTTTATATAAAATTTGTTTATAAATTTTTACTGGTTTGTTTAATTAAATTGTTTTCCTTTTATTTTAATCTTTGCTATTCGCTTTTTCACTTGTTAGTATTGTAGTGAAGTTTGTTGTGAATGTTGTGTGGCCGCATCTGAGGAGGATTGTTTCGGTAGCGTTAATTTCCTGTGGGATTCGTGAAAGCCCGTCTGCTACAACGTTCTATTTTCCCGCTCGATATTGGATATCGTACGAGTAATCAAGAAGAGCGATCATCCAACGAGCAATTTTGCTTGAAGGATCTTTCAAGTTGACTGCACATGTCAGTGGTTTGTGATCTGTGTATTGTATGAATTTATGCCCAAATAGATAAGGCCTGAAATGCTTTGTTGCCCAGTAGATTGCTAATAACTCCTTTTCTATTGTGGAGTATTTCTCTTCGCTTTTATTGAGGGTTCGAGACGCAAAACCTACTGGTCTGTCTTTGCCAATGGGGCCTTGTGACAGGACGGCTCCTATTGCATATTTCGATGCGTCAGTTGTGAGGACAAAAGGTTTTTTGAAGTCTGGGTGTATGAGGATAGCGCTACTACTTAAAATTTCTTTACATTTGTTGAATGC
Organism: Uranotaenia lowii; assembly: GCF_029784155.1. NCBI lineage: Eukaryota > Metazoa > Arthropoda > Insecta > Diptera > Culicidae > Uranotaenia > Uranotaenia lowii. Next base: position 203,514,882 of record NC_073692.1, read on the forward strand.
TTTGAGAAATTCTGGAGAGTGTGTCACCTTCTCGTCCTTTCTTAGACATTGGGTGAGGGGTTTGGTTATTAGACTAAAATCTCGTATAAATTTACGGTAGTAACCTAACGTTCCTAAAAAGGATTTAATATCTCTTTCAGTTTTGGGAACAGGCCAATTTTTAATTGTCTCGATTTTTCTGGGTTGGGTTTGACTCCTTGTTCGTTTACAATATGTCCGAGAAAAGAGACTTCGGTTTTCAAGAACTCGTTTTTGTCGAGCTGGATTTTTAGGTTCGCTTTTCTGAGTGCTTCGAATACCTTTTTTAGATTTATGCAGTGCTCTTGCAGGCTTTTACTGAAGACAATTATATCGTCCATGTATACAAGGCAGATTTTCCCAGTAAAAGGCCTATAAGAGCATAATTTATAGTTCTCTGGAAAGTTGCCGGGGCATTCTTTAAGCCAAACGGTATTCTGAGATACTCCCAGTGACCGTCTTCTGTAGAAAAAGCTGTCTTTTTAATGTCTTCTTCGTCCATCATCGTCGTTTTCGCGTTTATTTTGCGATAATCAACGACAATTCTCCATTTTTGAATGCCAGCTGAGTCTAGTTTTTTGGGAACCACCCATATTGGGGAGTTCCAAGGAGAAGTTGAAGGTCTAATAATGTTATCTTTGAGCATTTTTTCTACTTGTCTACAAACTTCTTCCTTGTGGCAATGAGGATACCTGTAACTTTTTTGGTAAACTGGTATCTCGTTGTCCGTAGGAATTTTGTGTTTAACTGTGTCTGTTGATGAAAGGGGCTCCCCTTCAATATGGAATATAGATAGGTACTCATTGATAACATATAGCAGCTGAGTTTTTTCTCCTTTTGTAAGATGAGATAAACGTAATTGGTTAATGAGTTTTTTATATCTCTCTGCTAGAATTTTGGTTTCCATGTGGTTAAGTTCTATTTCTTGAAGGCATTCGAAATTATTAATGTTAACTTCCAGGGGAGAGTTAAGTATAAAAGTAAGATTTTCTTGGCTGGTATTTTTTACAACAACGGTGGCTTTGCCATCGTTGGCATTGTAAAGATCTGCGCAGAGTAGTAGTTTTTCTTGTATTTCTATATCAGTTTCTATCAAAAAGTCTCCATTTTGCTCGGAAACGGGTATCTCGATGTTCATAAGAGAGTTTTGGGATATAACTTTTGAAAGTAATTCTGGGTATTTCCGAAACATTTTTATTTTTGTACCCATTATGTCTAGGGTGTTGTCTGTGGTGTCGATTTTTGCCTTTAATTCTTGCAATGTTTCATAGCCAATCAGACCGTGAAAATACTTGTGAAAATCGAATACGTGAAATTTGTATGTTTTTGAAGATATTGTCGGGAAAGGGTTAAATTCTACATAAGTTGTTATTTTGTGTTTGCCAGAAATATTTGAAACTATCGTTGGGGTAGAGAGAGGGATTGAGTTTTTCACAAGCTTAGGGGACAGATAATTCTTATTTGCCCCTGTGTCAATTAAAAGTTTTAAGTCGAAATTTTGGGCTGTTGGGATTTTTATATATGGGATAAAATTTTGGGGGTTCATACCGAGTCCCTTGATGTTACCAGCTGAAAATTTAGCTGATCTTAATTATTTGAAGTCGCATTTCTTTGTTCTGGGGTTTGATTTAACTTGGGAATTGTGTTTTCTTCTCGGTTAATTTCTGCGTTAGTAATAGGGTGAAGGCGATACATTGGCTGATCGTATTGGTTTTGATGATAATAAGGATGTGGATAGGTATTGAGAAAGTTGTTTAGTTCGTAGTCATTAAAACATTGTTCCGAGTTTTGGATTTCTTCCGATTGGAATCTTGGTTGATTATAAGAGTTTCTTGACATACCCGATTTTCGGAATTGCGAAGATGGAGGATGAGAAGTTCTAAAATTGCTTTGCGGTGAGGCTGAAGTCTTGAAGCTATTTTGCGTTCCATGTGAGTAGTTGGATCTCCTTGATTGAACTGATTTGTCGAAGTTAAATGGACTCGAGGGAGGGAATGGTTTTGGGGCTGCAATTGGTGGATATGGGGCGGTTCTATTTGGTGTGAATGTTCTAGGTGATGGTGGAAATCTGAAATTTCGTCGGTAAGTAGGAACTTCGGGTCTCCAGAATCTCGAAGGAAACTGGGTGTCATTTAAACTTCTTGGGAAACGGTTAAAATCTATTTGATGAAAACCAGTTTTGTTTTGGAAATTCCTTTCTTCTATAGCTGCGTCGAATGCTTCTTTGAGCGTTTTTGGTTGTCTGGCTCTGACATTTCCACCAATTGGCTCGAGAAGGCCAGCTAAGAATACTTGAAGTGCGTTAGCTTGGTGAGTTTGAATTCTATCATTTTTTATATTTTCATTTTGTTCCAGGTTATAGACATTATTTATGAGAAGTGACAACGATTGTTGTACTTCTCCGTAAAAATTTTCTATGGACCTTGTTTGTTTAGTTTGGAGAATTAGTCTCGTAAGTATTACTGAATCTCTTTTATCGCTGTAATAAGCGATAAGATTTTCCCTAATTTGTGGCCAGTTAAGGGCTGTGCCATATGTTTCCAGGACTTGGTCCGCTTCGTTAATTATTTTTGACCTAATGGCCTGTAGCCAAATTTTTTCGAACGGTGTATTTTTTAGGCCATCTAAAAATGGCATAAAACCTTCTACTGATCTTAAGAAGCTGTGTAATTTAATAGGGTTGCCGTCAAACGGTTGGATAGTGTTGAATGCCTGTGGAGTTTGTAAGGATTTTATTTTTTTCCGCTTGTTGAAACATTTTGTTTGTTTCCTCCACTTCTTCAGGAGTGGGAGGAATATCGAATAGTTCTTGACCGTTTGGAATTTCTTCTACTTGGGTGTTCATGTTTTGTTTTTTGTTGCTTCTAAGATTCTATGTGCAATTCGTGAATATTTTTATTTTATTTTTTAGTTATTTATTTTTTATTTTTATTATTTTCTTTTTTTGATAATAAAATCATTGTTATTTAATTAACTGTTGCTGAGTAAACTTTAAACTGATCACTCTTGCCGCAGATATTCGCTCTGCTATGATCAGTAGGAATTCTGTTTTATCACTTTTCTGGAGATATTCTTTCCGTTGTGATTAGTTATGGTTATTCAAAATTAGTATTAATAATATTTTATTGCATTTATTTTATTTGTTAATCGCCCATGCCGCAGATATTCGCTCTGCTGCGATTATCTATGGTTTTGTCTTTTATTCAAAATTATTATTAATAATATTATATTGAATTTGTTATACTTTTGTTAATCGCTCGTGCCGCAGATATTCGCTCTGCTGCGATTAACCGTGGTTAAATTGCTATTATTTCTGAATAATTTAATGATTAATTTTGATTTAAAGTTCTAATCGCTTCTGCCGCAGATATTCGCTTTGCTGCGATTAGCATGGGTTTGAATTTTTATTTTTTTGTTATACTTTTGGTTTTAGATAACTTTTTTTTACTCTAGCAACAGGAACTTTATTACTTACATGATAAGCACTTGTAGCGTGTAGTGCAGGTAGTTTTTGATCATGATCATGGCACGACCGGTTGGGCTGAAAGTTCAGTATGTTATTATGTACTGTATATTTTTTCCATCGGGTTTTACTAATCTTCCATCCTTTATATTGTTATATTTTTTCACTGGTTTTGCACTTTGCCTTTTTGTTGGTACACCCAAAATAATCTGTACGTAGCAGCTACGTGAAAAACTACATAATTTTTATCCAATTGATTTTCACGTAAATGCTACGAGATGATTATTTAAACGCGCCCCTATAGGAATTGATGCTTGATGAAAATTATTTACAACTTACGTGAATTCCCAGTGAGTTCAACTTGATGTGACAGTGGAAGCTGTGTGAAATGTTGATCGATTCCAATTGTTCTTTCCCCTTTAGTTGTTTTTATCAATAATAATAAGAAAATTTAGAAAAATATCATTGATTTTATTTTCATTCAATCACTATCACTACATTAATCACTATTACTGGATAAATCACTTGAACTCTAATACAATAAATATGATTCCGGGTGGTTTAACGGTGCACTTTGGTTTTTACGATCCTGAAGAAATTGAAAAACAGTAATTAATTAATTCAATACTTTAGTGATAAACAATTTACCTTGTCTGTAGACAGCTTGTTCCTTGTTCCAAAATCGGATGAAAAGCCAACCACTGCTATTCCTCTTCCGGGGAAGGTTCAGAAGAAGAGAAAAGCCAAAAACCTTCTTCTAGGCTTTCATATTCTTTGAGTCGTGGTGTAGCGCTCACTCGTAGCCTACCGGGCGTCCCTGCGGACCCAGATAACACTTTTAGCACTCTTCAAAATAACGGTCATCTTACCTGAAAAATTATCATCAAATTAGAATACATAGAAACAGATTTCAAAGATATTATTATTTTAAACACAGTTTTAAATTTATCTCACCAGAACGGAGAAACTTGATCAGTTTGCTCTCCAGTTATTACATCTTCCGAGGCAGCACAGAATTTAAGTTGCTTAGGGCCACTCTTGGTGTACCGGAACTTGTTAAACGGTTCTTTTTTTAGACCGGTAAGGAAGAATTAATTTTCTTTCTTTCGCGCAACATTCGGGTCCATTTAAAACTTTAAACATGAAAACAGACACCGCGACCTCAAAAATCTTCCCAGCAGCAAACAAAACCAACTGACTGACTGCCAACTCCCTTTTCTTATAAGAATTTGCGAACGATGCGACAAAACGGATTTTGAGTCATCCACTTTGAATTTACGTGAAATTCATGCGCCAGTTATTTGGAAGTAAAATACCTACCACCAGGGCGTTCTTGCAACGCTGTGGTTACTACAGAATTCACGTAGAATCGATTTTATGCAACAAAATCTAATTTTACGTGAAAAATCCCGTAGAAAAAATTTCTAAATTATTTTGGGTGTAAAGATTTTTGTGTTGTCTATGCACTGTATATTTTTCCCATCGGGTTTTTCTAATCTTCCATCCTTTATATTGCTATAATTTTTCACTCGTTTTGCACCTTGCCTTTTTGTAGGTAAAGATTTTTGTGTTGTTTATGCACTGTATATTTTTTCCATCGGATTTTTATAAATCGTCTATCTCTTGTACTTTTCATTAATTTTTCACTAAGTCATTTTTGTGTAGCACTAATTTTTTTTATGTTTCACTGTGTTTCATTTCTTTCCGGAGGTAGTCGGCTCCGTACGACTGTGCCAATTAACGGACAGGGCTTCCTTTCGGCTTTTTGAAAAAGGTACAACTTGTTTGCTTAAAGTGAAGAACAGAACTGATCGTTTAATTATGCCTAATATATATATCGGCCAATTTTTGATTACTTCAATTTTGTTACTGTTGGGTCGGACTCCATCTTCAGACACTGTATGACCTAAGAACTGTGTTTCCTTTCTGAAGAATTCACATTTGTCCAGTTGGATTTTCAACCTGGCGTCCTTAAGTTTTTTCATGACAAGTGCTAAGTCTATCGAATGGTTTTGCAGAGAGCTGGGAAATATTATGATATCGTCCATGTAGACGAAACAACATTTTCCAATTAAATCTCTTAAAATACAGTCCATAACCCTCTGGAACGTTGCTGGTGCGTTTTTAAGCCCAAATGGCATACGCGTAAACTCGTATTTGCCACCGTTCACAGAAAATGCTGTTTTTTCCTGGTCTGCTTCATCCAATTGAATTTGGTGAAAGCCAGAAACTAGGTCGATTGTAGAGAAATATTTCGACCTTCCCAGTTTATCGAGTATATCTGATATCTCGGGTATGGGGTGTTTATCATTTATGGTTTTTTCGTTAAGTTTTCGATAGTCGATAACTAAACGAAATTTTTTTGAACCAGATGAGTCGGCCTTTTTAGGAACCACCCATACAGGTGATGTATAGGGAGAGATGGACTCTTTGATGATTCCATCTTCCAACATTTTTTTTAATTTGATTCTGTACTTCCTCTTCATACACGTAAGGATATTTGTATGATTTGGTGTGTACAGGAATACTATCTACCGTGCGGATTCCGTGTTTAATTATATGCGTAAACGTCAGTTTATCCGATTCGATGTATAACACATCGCGGTATTGATTAACCACTTTTTTCAGAGCCCTTTTTTCCTCTTCGTTCATGTGTTCATCACGAAAAGAATAATTTTTAGGGTTAATTTGCTTTGGCAATTCTTTTAATTCGAATTGATCTTCGTTCACCAAAGCCTCGGTGATATTAATTTCTTGTGGTCTTTTTGTGCTATTTGTAGAGCAACTAAAGCTGTTTTGTTGGCGCTATTGTACAGACCTGGTAAAATAATGAAATAACCGTAATTTTTTTCGGCAGCAATTAAAAAGTCTCCATCATTCTTCGTTTTAATTGCAATGAATTGAAATTCTTGTTCATTTATGTTAATTGAGCTATTTTCCGGAATTTTTTTTTACATTTTAATCGTTTTTCTTCCAATTTTTAGAGTGTTGCTACGAATATCAATTCGAGCATTTAAATCTCTAAGTGTTTCGTAGCCAATAAAGCCGTCGAAAAACTTGTGAAATTTAAACACAAATTTTAGTTTCTTGTTTAAGACCTGATCTGCGGGTCCTGTTATTTTTGCTCTCAAGGCCTGAAGCCAAATATCATAGAATGGCGTGCCAGCCATGGGTTCTATAAAAGGTATGCAGTCGTTTGCTGCTTTAAGAAATGAATGCAGTTTTCCGGGTTCACCCCTAAAGGGTTGTAAATCCCGGATAACCTGAGGGGTCTGCATGGATTTTAATATTTTTTCTGCTTTTTCGAAGACCGCTTGGGTCTCTTCAAGCATTCTTTGGGTTTCATTCTCATTAGACATTTTTTATTTTTTTTTTCTTCTTTAATTTCACTTGTTAATTGTGTTAATTTTTTAAATTTTTATTTCACTGTATTTTTTTCGTTAATATTGTTTTCACTTTTTGGCTTATAGAACTAACTTAACTTATTACTTACGTACGATAATCCTTCGTCCGTAAGGATTCTAGCCGTCCCGTGGCCGTGATTGTTGATTCTCGATGCGCAGAACACTTTTCACTGTCACTTATCACAAACACTTTCACTGTCCTCAATAAACCGTTGAGGATGGAATTGTCCGGATAATTTACCAATGAACTTAAATGTCCTTTTAGCTTTTAAAGCTGCAAATTTCCGATAAACCGTCGGAAATGTCTTGATTGACGAACTTTAAAGAAACACTTTGCGCATCCTACCGACTGCGCCAGTTAAATTCGCGGGGTACTTCGGTATGTTTTTTAAAAAACTAAACTGACTTGTACCGAGGCCGAAACTAGAATGAATTTATTACTTTGCTCTTAATACTACCGTGGCCCGCTGGGGCGACAAATGACGAGTGCATCAAATTATACTTGATACCCTCGTCCGGAGATGGTGCGCTGCTCCAGGTGTGGATGTTCTGCTGATCGTGCGTCTGCTAGAGCACGATCCTCGATGGGCCGGTATATATTGGCTATATTTTGCTTGATTCACCCATTGGTTCACGCTTCCTAGTATTTTTCCTTCATTTCATTTGTAATTGTCACTTTAATTAATCATTATATTTTTCATACGTCCTTTTTTCACTTTGTCGATCTGTACCACTAAATCTTTTCTGGGGTACACTTCTGATATCCACTATATCCTATTTGAGGAAGTCGTTTCCATACGACTTGATCACTTGTTCACACAACTTTTTTCAACACTGTTTTCCCTTTCGGAGGTAATCGGCTCCGTACGACTGCGCCAGTTAATCTTAATGGATACACGGATACGTTTTTAAAAAGATAAACCGAACTACTTGACTGGAAACTAAAGACTTATTTTTATTCTCTATCATAAACCTAAGCTATCCCTAGCGAGGCGGCAACGCACGTTTGTGCTTATCCGGTGATTCTTGAAGTAATTTACTAGTTCAAATTCTGTGTATGTAGGTTTCGATATTGTTGTCCGGTAGTACTTTGGAAAGATTTCTTCTGTATGAATTAAGTCGTCGTTCGAAATTTTAAATATAGTCTGTGTTTTAAAGGTATTGAGTGGTTTTTCTATACACCAAATGTAATAGTCGTCACTAGTGTCGGCTGAATGGACAGCAGCTAAGTCGCTTTCTGAGTCTTCGTTGGTTGTCTCCTGAGATAATTGATCTTGTTGGTTCTGTCTGTTTTCTTCTTGGGAATTATTGTTTAATTCGTCAGTTTTAATTCTTGATAAGGTGTCGGCAACGACATTGTTACGTCGATGTATTATATGTCGTGCTTTTCGAGTTCAAGACTTCTACGGAATATTCTTCTATTAGTACTAGATAATGAGTGTGTAAGGGGTTGGTGGTCGGTTACTAATTTAAATTTTCTTCCCCCCCCCCCGTAATGTTCAAAATGTTTCACTGCCCAGTAGACAGCTAGAAATTCTTTTTCTGTTGTTGAGTAATTTTCCTCGGAACGATTGAGAGTTCGTGAGGCGTAAGCTATTAGTTGGTCTTTTCCAATAGGTTCCTGGGAGAGTACGGCGCCGATTGCGAAATCGCTGGCATCCGTGTAGTGGCCAGGTTTTTATGGCTTCGATTTTGTCTTGATTAGGTCTAACGCCTTCCTTTGACACTGTGTGACCAAGGAATTGGACTTCTTCTCTGAAGAACTCGCATTTATCGAGTTGAATCTTCAGGTTAGCCTCTTTCAATTTACCTAGGACTTTTTCTAAGTCTGTTTTATGTTGCTCGAATGATGGAGAGAGTATTATAATGTCGTTCATGTACACCAGACAACATATTCCGATGAGTTCTCGTAAGATACAATCCATGATTCTTTGAAAACAAGCCGGAGCGTTCCGAAGTCCGAAAGGCATCCTAGTAAACTCGTATTTTCCCGAGTTTACGGAGAAGGCTGTCTTCTCTATATCGGCTTCATCAATTTGGATTTGATGGAATTCTGATACGAGATCGATCGTTGAAAAGTAGATTGTTCTACCAAGTTTATGTAACATTTCTGTTATGTCTGTAATTGGGTACCTATCGCTTATTGTCTTTTCATTGAGTTTGCGATAATCGATTACCAGGCGAAATTTTTTCTGCCCAGAAGCATCGTGCTTCTTTGGCACTACCCAAACCGGGGACGTGTATGGTGAGATTGATTCTCTAACGATTCCGTCTTTCAGCAGTTTTGTCATTTGCTCTTGAACGATTTCGTCATAGATTTTGGGATATTTGTATGATTTTGTATGGATAGGAGTATTATCCGTCGTTCTTATTATATGTTTTATTTTATGAGTAAATGAGAGAGTGTCTTCATCGCAATATAAAACGTCTTTATTGTTCGTTATTATTGCTTTCAAAGCGTTTTTCTCCCTTTCGTTGATGTGATCATCTCTAAAATTGCACTTGATCTGGTTTTTTGAACATGGGATTCTTTCCATTTCGTAATATTCCGATTCGATTTCGAGTTCGTTTAAGTTGATTTGTAGTTTATTTCCATATGTTTCTCTTCTGATGGCAACTACTGCGTTACCTGTTTGGCAACTGTAGAGGCCTAGTAGAATAGAAAAATCGTCGTATTTTATTACATTTTCCACTACGAAGTTTCCACTATTTTTTTTTGTTGGGATTGTTATCATTTGGAATTTGTGTTCCGTAAGGTTTATTTTATGTTCTTCGGGGAACATCTTTTTTAATTTAATTTCTTTTCTCTCAATCTTTAGTCTGTTTTCGCCGATATTTAAGCGAGCTTTAAGGTCTCGAAGGCTTTCGTAACCTATAAGACCGTCGAAAAAGTTATGAAATTTGAAAACTTAGAATTTTAGCATTTTCTTAATTTCAAAGATGTCGAAGTATACTGATTTGTTGATCTGCTTCGATCCGTTAATGTTTTTAACTGTGACTGTTGTTTCAGTTTTACAGTTTTCGTCAATAGCATAACATGTTCAGGTGCGATGAAATTTTTATACGCGCCTGTATCGACAAGAAATTTCAATTCTCCTTTTGTTGTTTGTATTGAGATGTAGGGGATGAAATGGTTATTTTTTGCTATTTGTTTTGCTCTGGTTTTTGAGCTATTTAAAAATTTAGTTAGTCTTCTACGAAAAAGTCATCGTCGTCTGATTCGAGAATCGAATCGTTTGGATCGACTTTTGGATTAATTTTTGCCTTTTCACTTTCGTGGTTGTTAATTTGATTTCTCGAGCGGGCGGTCCTCATAGAGACGTCTCCGTCCATGATCGCCTTGGAGTTTTTAAAGTTCCCTGAATGGCTGCGGAAAGGTTTGGGACCACTAGAATTTTGTTCCGTTTCCTTTTTATTTGGAAACTGGCGATCCAGTTTCTGTCTATAGGATGCGTTTGCGTACTGCATCGTTATTGACAGGGCCTCGTCCAAAAGTTTCCGGTTTGTGGCTTCTGACGCTCATTGATAAATTGTCACCTAACCCGTCGATGAACCTGGTCAGGGTCATTAAGCTGATAAGCTTGTGGATGGCTGTTAGTGAGTCCTTATATTCTTCCATCAAAGCTATATTTGTTTTGATTGAGGTATCAAGAATTTTGATTTTGTTGTAGTATTCGTTGATTGGTTTGTTTCCTTGGGAAACTCTGAATAGATTTTGAAAGTGAGACGTTAAGTCTCTTTTATCCCCGTAGGATTTTAATAAGGCGTTTTTGATGCTTTCCCAATCGTTTGGGTTGCCTGCGGCCATTATGGCTTCTCTTGCATTGTCTGTTATTTTATTTTTTATGGCCTTTACGATTTCTTTGTAGACGGGTTGGCCTTGATACGAATTGAAAAAATTCAGGCAATCCTCTACTTCTTCAACCCATGCCTGGATTAATCTCTTATTTCCGTTAAAACTATGTAAGTTTTTAACCGGTCGGGAGTTTTAAATTGAAGGAAAGGGTCTTCTGCCTTTGTTTTTAGATTTGCTATTGTGCTCATAAGAGAATTTGGATTCTCCGTAAGCTTTTGGATGTGTTCCAGGAGTTGCTCCTGTGTGAACAGCGGTGTATTTTGGTTAAGAGCGACAGGGGTATCGTCGTCTAGTTCGCATATTGGCGAAATGTGAATTCTGGACATCTTTTTAATTTTGTTAATTACACACGCGATTCACTATTCCGCTTGTGATATATTGTGTTTGAATTTTCACTCGCGATTCGCTTCTACGCTTGTGATTTATTTTGTTTTTCACTCGCGATTCACTTTAACGCTTGTGATATATTTTATTAGGTTTTTTATTTTTTTGTGGATTAAAGAAAAAAAAAATATTCACAAAGATCTTTAAAAAAAAATTTAAACTTTATTTTCTGAACTGAGAATACAAATTAATTTAAGCTACTCTAAACCTAATCGATCGAACACACAACTGGAACTAACTTTCCCTATCTGTTCACTTCACTTGTTCACCTGGCTTAATTATTATTATGTCACCACAATCACGTTGGCCAGTTCGCTTCTAGCCTTCGTCGGAGTTGGATGTATTTTTTCTCGATCCTCGATCAAAAGGCAGTGATTTTTTTTCTTTAAATAAAGTGTTGTAGAGCGCGTGGTGATGAGCCCATCACCGGGTGACCATCCAAACCGGACCATTCCGGAATGGATGGATGCCCAAAGTTTACACGGTCGGTTATACTATTTAACGCTTCAAGGTGCTAAAGGGAAACAATTGCCTAAAAACCCGTTCTTGATTGGACGTTCCGTCGAGAATTTTGCGGGTAAAATTGAAGGAGCCTTTTACGAAAAGTCCCGGAATTGGTACGTGCTCAAAATCAGGAACAAGAACCAAGGAAGACTGCTGACAACGTTAACAACTCTGTTAGATGGTACACCGATTATGATAGGTCGTCATCCAAGCCTAAATCAACGGAAATTAGTGGTCACCTGCCGAGAAGTGGATGGAATGGAAGATAAAGTACTGCTGGAAGAATTATCCTCTCAAAAAATCATCGACGTCCGCCGCATAACGAAAAAAACCAACGCAGGGATCATAGGAACATCAACGCTAATTTTAACAATCAACAGTACCATTATTCCTGAATTTATCAATTTCGGACTCCTTCGTGTTCGCACGCGCATATATTATTCGCAGCCCCTATTATGCCGACAATGTTTGCAATACGGTCACCCTAAAAGCCGTTGCAAAAATCTGTTGGCTTGCAAAAATTGCTCCCGAAATCATGATAGTGCCGATTGCCAAGCCGAACCCTTTTGTGGAAACTGCAGAACAACAGGTCATTCCCCTTTGGATAGAAAGTGCCCCATTTGGACAGCAGAATCAGCAGCACAAAAACTCAGCACCGATAAAAATATCCCGATCAACGAAGCCCGACGAATGATAACCACGAGCAGCAGCACAACCAGCTACGCGAATGCAGTTAAAGCCAACCAGAAACAACAGATTGCAACACATCAGCAACAAGATCATAAAAAAGAAGAATCAAACCAACAGACGAGCCAGAACCAAAAAAGAACGCTAGAAAAACCACACACTCCAACAGCACCGCAACAATCCTCCCAAACTGATATCGTCAGTTCGGGTTCAGATTCACCGCCTCGAAAAAGGACCCCTCTTCCATCCTCTCTTCCTGCAACTTCGGCAAAAGAAGTTGTTCGTGAAGAAATGGTAGCACACTCTACCCGATCAGTCGTGAAGCGCAGTATGCAGCAAGTGCGGCCACCTGAGATACCCTAATCACCTCTCTTCCTCACATCCTTCCCCTTCCTGTTCCCTCCCACATCCCCTTCCTATAATTCAAAGTGACCCTCGGCAAATTATTACTTGTACATATAAGTTAAATGCCTAATAAACATTAATTTTATTAATAAAAAAAAAAAAAAAAAATCACGTTGGCCGGCTGGCGAGCGTGATGGTGGTGGCGCGATCACCCACTCGCGTTAGAGAACCCTTGCGGAAGCAGGGTTATTTCCCATTTTGCGTTTTGTCGCGAAGATTGATTAAAACATTGATGACCCCGACGTGATCACTGTCGTAATCTTTCTGTAAGGATTGACCTTACCGCCAATACTGACGAGTTGCATGTTGCTTCGTTCGAAAGGTAGCCCTAGACTTTTAGCGGCTGCCTCCGTAATCGATTCCGCCTGGCTTCCAGAGTCCAATAGGCACCTGATTTGGTACCAATCGGACGCACCTTTTATGTGAATCTCGGCTGTTGCCAGGAACACGTAACTGTCATGTAGTCATTTAGAACTGCTGGTGGATGCCTGTACGGATGTCTCTCCCGTCGGCTTCTTTGGGGGGTTGGAGTCCTCCGTTTGTAATAGAGTGTGGTGAGGCTCACCACACTTCGAACATCTTTTGTCCGAGTGGCACTTTCCCACTGAGTGTCCCTAGGCTAGGCAATTGAAGCATCTTCTAGAGCGGCGTATCTTGTCCCATTTTTGGTTAGTGGGTAGGGCGGTGAATGTGGAACATTTCCAAATTGCATGTCACTTCTCGTTGCATGCAAAACATTCTTGTTGTTTCGAATTGTTGTTTGATTGCTTACTGTCTTGCTTTTTGTCCTGTTGAGAGATTGTAGTCGATGCTATCGCCTTGACATTGCGTGGGCGCTCCTCATCACGCTCTTTCTGAGGCTCGAGCATCGTTTTCGAACCTCACGTTGCACTATTTTGCTCAAGTTCGGTAAGTTGATCACTGTTTTTTTCTTCCTTTTTCGCCGCTGAGGTAGCCAAACACACGTTCTCGCACGGTCACTACACTTTCTTCAATTTGCTCAGTTTTGCTTAGCTACGTTCTTCCCCCGATAGGACGATTGCTCTTTTGTCTACTAGCGGGGCCCAAGTCACTCAGATAGCAATCAATTAGTTGCGTACACACTGGGGGGCCCCGAGCTGTAGTATCCGCGCACTACACTCCAACCTTTGTTCAATTATCACTGTTTTCGCTTCACCCGTATCGCGCTCGGACGGGTGGTTCGAACATTAACGTCACTGGTAGGCTTTGCTGGCCTATGACAGCTGCACTTGTACTTCCGCTGTGAGCTAATTACTAGCTAACTGGAACCACTTGCACTGAACCTTTCTCGGCCACTAGTGGTCACTGAGAGGTACTGGGACAATATTTTAATCAATCTTCGCGACAAAACGCAAAATGGGAAATAACCCTGCTTCCGCAAGGGTTCTCTAACGCGAGTGGGTGTACGATTTGAAGGGGGTGATATTCACTCGGACAGGCACGTCCGACGCGAACTACTTTTCAAAACGATCTGACTATATTTTCCTTTCTTACAGAGTTTGGTCTAGATTTGAATGAAGTTGCAAGCTCAGCGCCCGTTGTGTCGCTGGCATCTCGTGTCATCATGTGTTCCAGCCGAGTCCGCCGCTGACTGCCCTCCAATTGTTTCAGGCGGCGCGCATTCTTGTGCCACCGCCAGGCGATGAGGATGATGATCACGGCCACAACGAAGAGGCCGTCGATGGTATATCCTAGTACGTTGTGTGTGGAGATGTTGTTCTCCACGGTGACTTCTGCTTCAGTTGAAAACGACCACATCTCCGATTTCTGGTTGCTCGAGTGGCGATCGACGATTAAATGAATGCAACATTGTTGCTCAGAGCTGCACCAATATGATTGTGCAGACGCATCACTTTGAGGTGTACGGACTAGTTGCCGAGTCTGGGCCATGATTTAGCCGTATATTTGTTTATTTGTTTATTTGTGTAAAAACCTGTTGATCCTAATGATAGCTTAATAAAATAATGAGTTACAAACAAGTTAAAAACTAGTTTAGTCTACACAGTCCTCGATACCATTAAAAATTTTCTTCGGAAAGTGGCTCTTGAAACGTTGAAATTGAAGTACTTGGCGAAGCGGTTAAAAGTTCTAAAAATTACTATAAAAGCGCTGTTGGCTCCGTAGTTGTTCAGCCGTATTGGAACATAGAGCTGCAGATTTTGGTTCCTTAGTCCTCGGGGTCGCACACTGAGTGGAATAGCTTCCAGCAACACGGGAGAGTCAATTCTCGACGCGGGGAGATCCGCTACGACTAAAACACGTGCAGCGTTTCGGCGGACACGAAGTGTGTCCAAATCAATTAGGCGGCACGGCTTTCGTAACTGGGTAAACGAAACGGATCTAGCCAGTTCAAGTGTCTCAGGGCATACCGCATGAAGCGCCGCTGGATAGCCTCAATTCGTTCGGCTCCATTCTGGTAAAATGGGCACCAAACTGCTGATGCATATTCGAGAGTTGAGCGAACGATGCTGCAATACAAGCTTTTTAGGCAGTACACATCTTTGAACTCCTTGGTTACGCGAAATAAGAAGCCAAGACTTATAGATGCTTTATCAACGATGTAATTCGTATGAGTTTTAAACTCCAGCCGATGGTTCAGGATCACGCCCAGATCGTTGATGCGGTTCACCCGGGCGATGGTTTCGTTACCAAGAGTGTACTCCGCGTGTATAGAGATCCGCTTGCGAGAAAATAAAATGACAGCACATTTACTCCGGTTCAGAGGCAGGCAGTTGATGTCACACCAGTGAGCGAAGGTATTGATCTGCCTTTGCAAGAAATCAATGTCCTCTTGGCTGTTGATGGTGTGGAAAAGTTTGAGGTCATCAGCATGCGCAAGTTTAGGTCCATCAAGGACAGTGAGTACATCGTTAAAATAGATGACAAAAATTATCGGTCCCAAGTGGCTTCCCTAAGGCACGCCTGAACAAGCGGAGAATTGTCTTGAGAAAAAAATTCCTGTTTGAACTGATAATTTTTTGTCCCGTTAAGTAGCTTCGAAACCAGTCCAGTAAAGATCCACAGAATCCTAAGCGTTCGAGCTTAACGATTGCAATATCGTGATTTACTTTATTACTTATTCATGGCACATTTTGTGCTGACGAATTTCCTTGATTGGCGACCATATTCTTGGTCTCACCAAGCGGACTTTATTGCTGTCCGCTTAGCATGGCAAAATTGAATTGCCACTCCGTATATTATGTAGAAGTTTGGATCAGGGTGGCCCAAACTGATCGATTTATCCATTCCATCGTCTCCACTTGAAAATTTAGGTTATCGGCCATATTTTCTGAGTGTTCTGTTTCTAAATAGTTAGTGTTATAATGTTCTTGATTATAACTCGTGGAAGGGTAATATTCAATATAGTTTTCGTAACAATCTTGCTGTTGTTGTTCTATATTCCTTAATTCAGTAATGTTTGCTTGTCTTGGTGGGACTGCGGGCACGAACCTATTCTTTTGTGGAAATGGTTGTCTTTGTGGATAGTTTTGTGGTCTGTTAATGTAGTTGACGAATTCAGATCTGATGAATCTGTTAGCATTTACCGTTTCCGGAGCTGGGAGAGCTCTCGGTGTTTGGGGGTTTGCTATGTCGTTATTGCGTGACATAAACTGCGGTGTATAATTTGGGTTTTGAGAATGTTGGACATACGGCATTGGCCGGTGAGAAGGATGCATTGGGGAATTATGCCTGTGTGTTGGCGGAGGAAATTGGAAATTTATAGGTCTAGGGAGACGTGCTGGGAGATTTGGTCCGTTTAATCCACTTTTACTTAGGTAATTTCTCTCTTCAATGGCATTGTCAAAGTCTTGTTTGATTGTTCTAGGTTGCCTTGCTCGCACATTTCCTCCAATTGGTTCTTTTAATCCAGCCAGGAAAACTTGGAGTGCGTTTTCCTTGCGGGTCGAATTTCGGTCTCTTTTGACGTTTTCTTCACTTGTTGAGATGTTTGTATTATTTATCAACAAGGAGGGGGGGGGGGGGGGGGCTCAAAATTTGCGAAAATTTCGGTAATGTCAAACAGAAACTTTTGAAAATATTCTTTAGTGGCATATTCTGGCGGAAAGTTAAACGACCCAAAAATATGCGTTTCATTGAAGATGCGGGCTTTGACCCACACCTGCTCGAATTCTTTGTGTTAAGTCATAGGAATAAGCTCAGAATCGAAGACAGAGCTGATTGCCACAACCACACCACCGCCAGATTTCTTGTCAGAAAGAAGAAAGTTTCTATCATCTCTAAATACGTTGAAACTAGAACCAAAACGAACGAATTGTAACGCGATCCGCTTGGTCAACATTTATCAAAGAGCTAGTACCTATAGTGGCACGCGTCGATGGGGCAGAAAATATGGATACATTACCGGGTTGTTGAAATCAAATGCATTAGGGCCATGGTGGTAGCAGGGGCCGGCAAAGGGTGCACTGAATGAAGTGGGACACGGATTGAACGTTGCATATGGTGGCATGGAAGTCGATGGATGATGTGTGCACATATTGGCTTGGTACGGTGAAGTCGTTGCCGCAGCAGTAGTCGGGAACCTAGCCGGTAGCCTATCATGATGTGGTGGCGTATTAGGTGACACAGAAGAGGGTCCAGGGTCCAGTGGTGGTGTATTTGATGATACAGTAGAGGGTCCAGGGTTTAGAGTATCTCCACGTTGAAAATTGATGAAGGTCGGGATCTTTGTTTTCGGCTGAGGTTTCCTATTAAACGTGACCTTGGCGGCAGCAAGCAATTCTTTGTCAGTGGAAAGTGGAGATCGGCTTTTTGATCGGTTTGATTTTTTCTTTTGCAGGATGGGCACAGGATTCAACGCAACAGCACGTTGACGTTTTCTTCGTTTTTTGGCTTTATCAGCGTTTTTTTGTTGCTCTCTGCGGCGCGACTGGCGAATATCGAACTCTGTCCAGTCAGCTTTCCACACCTTTTTTGTACCCAGAAGTCGCCAACCTGAGTCATTTAATTTTAATTTTCTGTTTAGCTCCATATCTAGGCTTGGGTAATCTGGTGTCGGAGGTGAGGGAGAACGACAACGGGCAGAGGCTATGTTAGCTGACAATGTTTTTAACTCATCCAGTATATCAAGCTCCAATACTAGGTTTGACGTAATCGTGCAACTTGAGGCGATTTCCATCGACAGCTGCTGTAGCTGACTGAGTTCCTCATTTATGTTGCACAGGTCTTTGGAAAGACCTGACGTCACTGAATTAATTGACTTTGTTAGGCATTCCTGCGAAGTCAACATAGCCGTGTCGAAAAGCGATGTCGCATGGTTTTTCAACGCAGCAACAGATCCAGCTAAAGTGCTGTTTTTATTAGTTGTAGTGAGCTCTAATTTAATGGCCTGCATAGCTATTTCTAGCCCTTCGACCGCCTCTAAGATCATGTTTGACTGATCATGCTGAAGCGCGAAGCGATGCGCCACCTCCGTGTTTTTGTGAATCAGCTCAGCTAGTTTTTTTTGTTCTTCAGCTAAACTGTTAATTTCTAGCTTAGCATTAACGAGCTCCTGGCAAGTTTGACAGCACGGTAAGAGGTACGCACTGGAATCCACTTTTTTGCTCCTCAATGTGTTTCTTTGAATAACAACTCCCACACAGGATGCATGGAAAACTCGCGGGCAACCAATGCACTTCCACATGATTGAATCAGTGGCAGAGTCCAGAGAACAAATTTCACACTTCATTTTAATTAATTTAAAAACAACGGGCGATAAAAAAAAAAAATTAAACGCAGAGTACGGAGGAGCGGAAAAAACACGTCCGAATCGATTGACAACTAGTAAGCGAGGGACACAAAGACCAGCCCCAAAAGAAGAAAAGGAAATTTAAAAGAGAAACATAGAATGCTGAACAGTGCTACTTAACTTTAGGCTTTACCTTACCAATTGGTTGATAGTTGGTGAAAATTCGAGTGCAATTGCCAATCGAAAACTCTGATTCTTATGTAATATGTGAACAGGTGCTTTGCTGCCAATAACACTGGCCTTTGTGCCTTAATAAGTTTATGAGATAAAATTAAGGTCAGTCTGAGGGTATTTTCTCGAAAACGTATTCATCGCCACTGCTATTGATGCTGGTATAGAAATGGGCTCCTCGACGGTAAGAAGAACCAGGCTTTGACAGTTCTCGATTCGAGCAATTATGACACTAGATACATAAGACGCTCTAGCAAAAGGCAAAACTTTAGCTAGTATCTCATGGTCATTTGAGAAGCTTTCATTGCTCAAAAGCTTATTCTCTTCGATCAGATACAAAATGATGCTCCTAGTGGCCCTCTGGGAAACACCGCTGCTGCTATGACTGTCTGCATCTGCCGAGGGTAATAAGACCCAAAATCGTCCGTCGATAGCGTCACGGCTCTCCGGACTGCCAATTGAGGATTGCTCAGCAGACCAAGAGTGACTGAAGGAAACACTGCCGCCACTCTTGATAGTGTTATCACTGTATTGCCGCCATTTCCAACCCTATTGGCGATGTTGTAGGTGCTTTTAAGAGTTGCGATTCTAACTTTACCAGTGTCGTTAGTCCTGGTCAGCATTTTGTCCACATTGTTACCCCTGCTTAGGAATAAGACAATCATTGTTGATATGTCTCTGCGAACGCTATCTGGTGACCGGTTTCCAGCGAGTCCTCTTCTATACAGCTCCTTGGCAATTCCAGTAACATTTAAGCCCTGGTATTCGAACTCCGTTAGGGATTGGCGAAGAAGTGCTGTAAACTCAGCCGTTTCAATCATCGTAAGGATGCTGTTCATCTCATCCCTTACGTTATTCATATCTTTAATGTCTACCATCTTTATAGAGTTTATTTAATTGGCTAAAATGAGAAGGGTTCTTGAGATTACGGATTAAAATGAGATTATTTAAAGTGTTAATTAGCTTATTTACCACGGTTAATGCTATGTAGCTTAGGTTTATATGTAGGCTTATGTGCAAGATAAAAAGAACTTATATGATAGCTTTAATGTTAACTTTATTTAAAACAGTCTGTCAAGGTTATTATTAACCAAATTAACAGTAACTGAAAGTACACAGAACGAGATATGACTCAACAATCACTTGGATATTAGGCTTGGTGTTGGACAGATCACTTCTGCTAAAACTCAAACTCGATAACCAAAACAATTAAAACAGAGATAAAAATTGCTAAAATCAGTGTTATGTTTAATAAACAGGGGCTGTCTTTGTGTATGGAATTTTTTCCCAGTTGAGGGAAGTACCATGTGTTTCTAATACTTACTTGGTCCGCTTCGTCTATGATTTTGTTTCTGATGGCTTGAAGCCAATTTTTTTCGAATGGTGTGTTTTTTATGGGTTCCATAAAAGGCATGAAATGTTCGACGGATCTTATGAAACTGTGAAGTTTGATGGGATTGCCATCAAATGGTTGCAGCTCTCTCACTGCTTGAGATTTTGTTATTTCTCCGCTTGTTCAATTATTCTAAGACCTTCCATGTTCGTAATTTACGCGCGTCATAGTCAGTCCAGTCTGAACGCCACATTTTTTTAGAACCCAGGAGGCGCCAACCGCAGTTGTCAGAACTGTTAGCAATTGTCAGTTCAAGTTCCAAGCTTGGATGAGAGACAGGAGGAGTAATTGGTGGAGTATTTTTTTGATACGCAGAAATTTCTGAGGCAAATGTTTTAAGCTCGTCTTCCAAATTGCAAATCGTAATACCAAGCGATTTGACTTCCATTAATACATTAATTTTAATTACATTTAAAGCGTCCTCTGTAGTGTGGGACAAGGTAGAGCGGTGATCGGTGCAATGAGCTGCCATATCCACAGTAACGGAGCTAATATTTTGCACATCATCACAAATGCGTTTGAGTTCTTTCTGTAGGTCCGTAGTAAGATCAGACACATAATTTTCGATACGGTCCCTACTTGCTTCCATTGAAATATTAAAAAGGGAAGTGAAGTGGTTTTTTACATCTGCGAGCTCACAACTGTTTGTGCCTTTAGTATTTTCCATACACTGCGATAATGTTGACACAGCATTGTTGACTTTTGTTGCCGTATTGTTGTTTATCGCCGACACCGCTTCTTTCAGTTGGAGCTCCATATTTTC
Organism: Uranotaenia lowii; assembly: GCF_029784155.1. Taxonomy (NCBI): domain Eukaryota; kingdom Metazoa; phylum Arthropoda; class Insecta; order Diptera; family Culicidae; genus Uranotaenia; species Uranotaenia lowii. The sequence continues at coordinate 203,535,700 of NC_073692.1, forward strand.
AAACAGCTCACCCATTGCATTGAACTTTTTTAATTCGGCAGAGATACGCAGGCTGGAGTCCGTTTGTGAGTTGAGTGAGCTAATTAATTGCTCTTGTTGACTTAATACCTTGCTCGTATCAATTCCAGCTTTCAAATGATGCTGGCAGTCTTCACAGAGCGGGATCATGTAATGTTGAATAACGTTCTCCTGATGTCGTTGAACTCCAATACAAGCCGCGTGATAGCGCTTTTTACAAAATTCACACTTCCATAGGAAGCGATCATCACTGACACTGCAGCTTTTGATACAGCAATTCATAATTAAAAAATAAAATGACCGAGTGCGGCGCGACACAAAACAAAAAAAAAATATATATATATATATACTAGCAGAAATTATTGCAGACCGTCGTTAAAATGCGTCCGTACTCGCGAACGGCTAGAACAGAAGTTTTTCGTATAGTTTTGTCACTTCCTGCTGGACGTGCTTCATCGCATAAACCAGCTTGGAATTGAGGTAATTCATTAGGTTGAAGTTCACGACGGACACACCCCTCTTAAGTTCTAATGTTTCACTCTTCGTGAGAAGAGTAACATAGATTTTCGGGTGCTCTGTGTAATATGAGAGCCGATCGCAAACATGGGTCGTCTTTGAAGAGATCTGGATCAGAAAATCGTAACCTTCGTGGGTTACCTTGACCGATCTGTGAGACGAGTCATCAATCATTTCAGTTATAACCGTGGCAGGACCTTCGTAGATGAGTCCGTTTTCCTTATGTTCTCCATAGCACTGAGGGGTAAGGAGCTTCCAGAAGACATTCCCATAATCGGCTATGGTACATCTTTCATCCATTAAATTGCACACATTGCCGTTGGGGAATCTTATTAGTCGTTCTTCGATATCCGCGATAGCCTAGCCGGTTGAATGTATGACTTTCATCATAGTGTTGACAAGAGGCCTGTCGTAGAATCACCACTAACGTATCCCCGGCTTGTAAAGGAAGATTCGTGTCTGTTAGAGTCTAGTTTGATGTCTCTAGTTTGGCCATTTGTGTAAGCGTGGTAAGTCTTTTCTTTATGGATTCGCTCACAGTCCTCCCGTGTAGTGGGAAGGAACTCTGAGTACAACCCTCCAGAGTAATAAGTGTCTATTGATTTTCCGCAGCGTCCCAAATAATTGGTCGTCTCTACAAAACACCGGAAATATTCTATTTTGTACTGCAATGCAGTCTGGCTTATTGCGACATGTGTCTCTTCATAAGTTACTTTCTGAGAGGGAGGCCTGCAAACTGGAGTTGTTACTAGAGAAACCTTCGTAACGCTAACATGTTTCAGTAGCCCTACTTGCGAATCTTTCCCATCCTGATTCTATCTTTTTCTGGATCATATGATAATCTACTCCGGAGAAACCATTTGAGATGGAATAGCCTGTTGGGAGCGAGTCCCTTCAGGCTATTGCTCTGGTAAGCCCCACCTGCAGAGCCTCTTCAACCATGGGCGAGGTCAGCGACTTTTGGAGTTTCTCAAACAGGTCCGTCTTGTAAATCCCCCCGATTAACACCATATCTAGGCTCTTATACTTGTATTCTTCAAAATCGGTGGATATCATCGACGGGGCGGACACCTCTACCAAGCCATGCTCAGTTCTTACAGCCCACTGGCCGTCAACGAAGAACGTTGGCAACATCTCGGGTAGGCATTCTACTTTTTTGCCTACACCCACAAGAACCTTGGACCTAGGTGATACGTACATTGAGATATTGTTATACACTACCGGTATTTCGTGGAAACAACCGTATTGTCAATCATCACTGAAACCGGTTCGCACTTCGCAATATAAGACACAGCCCCCGACGGGAGCGATGTATAGCCCTCGCCTCCGTACATATAGGCAAACTCACTAGGAGCAATCCTAGCCAGGGTCATCATATTTTGGGTGATTCGGTTATTAGTTTTGCACCGCTCTATACTATATACATCGTATAGTTTGGTCACTTCCTGCTGGACGTGCTTCATCGCAAAAACCAGCTTGGAATTGAGGTAGTTCATTAGATTGAAGTTCACGACGGACACACCCCTCTTAAGTCCTAATGTTTCACTCTTCGTGAGAAGAGTAACATAGATTTTCGGGTGCTCTGTGTAATATGAGAGCCGATCGCAAACATGGGTCATCTTTGGAGAGATCTGGATCAGAAAATCGTAACCTTCGTGGGTTACCTTGACAGATCTGTGAGACGATTCATCAATCATTTCAGTTATAACCGTGGCAGGACCTTCGTAGATGAGTCCGTTTTCCTTATGCTCTCCATAGCACTGAGGGGTAGGGAGCTTCCAGAAGACATTCCCATAATCGGCTATGGTACATCTTTCATCCATTAAAATGCACACATTGCCGTTTGTGGAATCTTATTAGTCGTTCTTCGATATCCGCGATAGCCTAGCCGGTTGAATGTATGACTTTCATCATAGTGTTGACAAGAGGCCTGTCGTAGAATCACCACTAACGTATCCCCGGCTTGTAAGGGAAGATTCGTGTCTGTTGGAGTCTAGTTTGATGTCTCTAGTTTGGCCATTTGTGTAAGCGTGGTAAGTCTTTTCTTTATGGATTCGCTCACAGTCCTACCGTGTAGTGGGAAGGAACTCTGAGTACAACCCTCCAGAGTAATAAGTGTCTATTGATTTTCCGCAGCGTCCCAAATAATTGGTCGTCTCTACAAAACACCGGAAATACTCTATTTTGTACTGCAATGTAGTCTGGCTTATTGCGACATGTGTCTCTTCATAAGTTACATTCTGAGAGGGAGGCCTGCAAACAGGAGTTGTTACTAGAGAAACCTTCGTAACGCTAACATGTTTTGAGCCACAGTCGTATGCCAACAGAGCCGAAGCCACTTGGAAGAGGAAGAAATATATTACTAAGAACATAGTGATTTTTAACTGCAAGGACAGCTCGCGTGGGTGGTCAGACTTTTCTCTCGGTAAATATGCTTGTACTTACGGATTTTCACTACTAATCTTGTTTTTTGATCTGTTGTCCCCCATTTTTCAACACTTTTTAAAATAGATTTTATACTTTAATTTTTTATGAACTGTCACGATCAGCCATGTTGCAAGTTCATTTAGATTCTTCTGGGGAAGGTCTTTCGGAAGAATTATGGTCCACCAAATTATTGTGGACCAGAGAAGTTAAACTTCTAGGGTATCCGATCAGAATGGACCTAGTCAGACTCGATAGATCGATTGCTTGTCGAGAAGTCTCTCGGTTTTGTTAATTGAGTTTCCTTAAATATAATTTACATTCATTTGCTTATAAGGTAGAAAAGAGACGGCTGGAGAACCCTTTTTCCATACTGCAAGGTAGGTAACGAGTAGAAGGAATCGGCGATAGCTCTTGTGCCATTGCACTGTCACATATGTTTACAATTGAATTCTTTGTTTTGCTTCTTGGTTACGAAGCATTTTTGAGGCGGGTGGCCTTTGCGTTATTTTATGGTCCTGTTTATTATCAGTGATTCTCAAACATATGACAATCGGGTTGGAAAGCCATCTGTCTATAGCTTCTTTTCTTGGCTTGGGAAAGAACGCTCGCATTTAGCACTTCAGTATACACGTGTTGGAATGCGCAATACGGCACACTTCTCGCAAATACGGGGTTCGCCTCTTCATACATGCGATACATCTCTTCCAATACGGGTAGAAAGCCAGAATAGTCAAGGTTGTGGCCGGCTTGGTAAGCATAAGGTGCGCTACCTGATCCGTTGCCATCATACATCACCTCATCATTTGGTGGTGTTTCTGTTGTTGACGGTGCTGGGATACTTGGCTGGGCGATGCATGGGCAATGACCTGTGCTGCGATGCGTTTTCCGCTTTTGTTGCGCTGTACTGTTAGTTTCTTTCGTCTTCTTTTTGCTATTGTTTCTTTCGAGCTGGGCACTGTCCTCCGTCTGCGTTTTCGCTGAGAGCTTAAACAGTGACGTATGTTTGTTTTCCGCCAAGCCTCCAGAATCTGTTGCTGCTGCTTTGAATCAGCTGGAGAAGAAGGTCTGGTACAGCAATGGAACGACGATTTTCGTTTGTCTATCTAATTGTTGTTGTCTTGCTATGCTTTTGTTTACGTGATTACACGTGTTTTTGTTTGACATCTTACACTCTAAACTATAACTATACGAATTTGGCTCAATTAAACACAATGTGTGCAATGTGTGCGAAATGCGGGATAAACCGTCTACGATAGCTTACAGTTCCCAAAAATGATTTAAGCCTCTTTACGGCGTCTACTTTCCGGGCATTCGGTCCTACTCCTTCGGTCGTCACAACGAGACCGAGAAATTCGACTTCTTTCCTAAAAAAACCGACTTGTCACATTGGTTTTTTAAATATGTTTCTTGCAATGTTTGAAGAACTTTTGCGATGTCATCCAAGCTAGTTTTTAAAGGACTGGAGAAAATTATGATGTCGTCCATATAGACAAACCATTTTACTCCTAAATGTTTTCTCTGAGTCCATTAACCTTTGGAAGGTCGCTGGGGCATTTTCGTGCTAGTGAATTTGGTTTGAAATTCTTACAGAATCTTGAAAGCGGATCTCCTAAGCCTGTAATGAAAGTTTCGAGTGAGATTTGATTATATAGTTTTATAATAATGGATTCGTGCCCTTTCCATTGTTCATCTAAGTTCACAGCGGAGGAAATTAGAAATATCATTTCGCGCATTTTACTGTAGTAAGTTTCTATGCTTTCGTTATTGTTTCTTACTAGTGATTTTAATTGATGATCTAGTGTCATCAGGTCTCTTCGTCAGCATAATAGAGTCTGAGGGTCTCTTTTATGTTGATCCAACTTATAGTTTTGATTATTAAATGGTATCTAAAATCCGTGCTGAGATCTTGGTACAGCTCTAAGATGTCTTTCACAACTAGAATCCACTGCGCCAAATCCCTCGGATTTCCTAAGAAGTCAGGAATGTCTCGCACAATTTGTAGGACTTTTCCTCGGTCTTCAAAATTTTCGACTGGATTCATTTTGATATCTTGTTATTTCTAATTTTCTTGCGTACGATTAAAATAAAAGCACTTTGATCACTCGCGTCGCGTCGCTATTTGGTTTGATTTTTCATTGTTGTCTGTGCCTATTTTCGGATTTTGTGATATTAAAGGTACTGGCGGGGTTTAGATGTACCAAGTGGCCTCTGAATTAGTAATGTTTTTTTAAATGTTTTAATGTTTTGAGTTCTCTCTGGATTTTGTGGGGTAAATACTTACGCAGGTATTAAATCATTTGGCATGCTCCTTGATTTTTGGGGTTCGTCTGGGGTCCCCTTTTTTTGCCACGTTTTTTTTTCGTCTCCGTAGATCTTAAGTCAGTTATTTGATAACCAATGGTGCTAGGTCCGGATCCTCGACTCCAATTGATGGTGGCTAAAACAGCTTCGTCTATCTAAATATAGGCACAATTTTCCCGTTTGTTTGGATAACGTGCCGCTATCAAGCCTACCCCTTTTCTGACTCAGGTTCCACTTTTCACGGCTGCTTTAACGCGTTCGGACAAACTTTGAAAGGTTTTTTTCGAAACAAGGAAACCTCTAATAACGTCTCTAGTATTCTTAGACGTGGATTTCGGATGACAGTATGAACACATCAAAGGTTACTTCATGAATGCCAATGATATTATATTCTGGCTTACCATCTAGCTTACAACTAAACTTCCTACTCGACCCAAACTCAAGCCACCAACGATGTTTTGAAAATAATTTAATGTCAACCATGTGTTGCATTGGGCAATGCTGCGTAAGCGTTGCTACCCATGCGGAAGAGAAGTAAAGCCCATACGCAAAGCGCGCATGCTGTTTGGTAAAACATGTAAATACGAAAAGGGTGTCAAAACGGTCTTGAGTTTATATTTTATGACCCAGTAAAGAATGCTTATGCAGTCGTTTTGAGTCTGCATGTTTTTAAGTGAATGGTTGCACTTCTAGGAAGTATGAATAATGAGCAGGGATGTTACACCATCCCCCTTTGGGAAGAAATGCCATTAGCATTTCTGTATAGAAAATTATCGTGGACTTGAGCTTGAATTCACAATTTTTTTTTTTTTTGTATAGTTTTACTAAAATTTGTTCTTAGTTTGCTTTAATCAATCTATTTTTGTGTACTATGAAACTATTGTTCTTTTCATCAATTAGGGTAACGTTTGGATGGTTTATGTTTTTCACTGTATATGGTCCTTTATATACAGGATCCAATTTATGCCTATTTTCATTTGTTATTAGTACTTTGTCGTGATTCCACTGTGGTACGGTCTCAAAGATCTCGTCGGCATTATTTGCCCATAGGGCGGGGGCTCCACCTTGCGCTCCTGTATAGCAAAGGGAGTCGTTGTAGCCATGAACAACGCGTTTCACGCGATATCGAAACAATGAAATGGCCGAGAATATGTGAATCGATGTCTGCGTGTAGACCAAGCCAGTTGCCTCGCGTTCGAAAATCGGCTTGAGGGCGCGTCCGGATTGCCGCGATGCATCCTGCAATCTAGCGTTGAATCCTGCCTGCGCTACGCTGCCCATAGTAGCGATTGATTCAGCATGGGCGTTGTACGAGGACTGGTTGGATTTGGCCGAAGATAATGTCTCGGAGATGGATAGGAGCAGAGGGTAGATGATGGGGTAGCCCATAAATGTCTGGACACCTGTCGTGTCAAGATCAGGTACCCATGCCTGCTCTTCCTGCTCATACACAGCGTCTAATCCAGCGCTGCGGAGCGTGCGGACTTGCTCGTCGGTGAGCGGCTCGGCGACGTTCCAGCCGAGAAGATTCCGATTAGGGAGGAAGTTCCCTTCGGGGCGTAGTTCGACTGGGAGGTCCCACTCAACCGGGTGCTCGACAGTGGGGTGGTGATGAACGGCGTCCGTCATCAGCAGGTCCTGGAGCATGCGGTAAACCGCAATGAACGGGGAGGGGAGCGTCTCATACTGGATATGAGTTACCGCGTCGACCCTGCCGTAGTGTCCGGGTATTCCGAGAATTGCTTCGGTGCGAAGATGAGCCTGGAGGGCGAGGAAGAATCTCCGTTCGTTAAAGTCGGATACATTTCGTACACCGTCGAGGTAGTAGCCGATCTCGTCCGGAATGGACATCGGGGGGAGCTTCCTTTTGAATGCCTCGAACTCGTTTACTTTGTCGCCTCGCGCAGTTTGGACATAAGTGAGGCGTTTCCATAGTAACGTGACGCAGTAGTACTGGTACATGGACAACGAAAGGTACTTCTGCATGCCACGATCCTGTCGGGTCATGACTCGGTAGGAAGACTCGACTACCTGAATGAATTGGGAGAAATCGAGTAGATGGTGTCGATCTCTCTCGATGGCAACTCCTCCGGAGAGGCCTTCAACTAGGATGGCGTCTGTGAGCAATACGTCGCGTCGCTCGGCGGTAGCGGTGGTGCTGAGGGCTTTGGGAGCGAAGTCCGGATTGGATCTTGGACCAAGGGAGGCTGCGAGGCCTCGGTTCTGAGGGTTACCGATACGTTGACGATTAGCTGGTGCAGGTTGTTGTCGATTCGGTTTCAGAACTTCTGTTGGTGCATCTGCCTGTGCAACTGGTTGTTCTGCCCTAACTTGACGGGGGCGGTTGTTGCCTCGGCGATTTCGCTGCTGGCCGGTGTGCCCATGACGCGCGTTTGCATGTTGGGGGGCGGTTTCATTCGTTTGGGGGTTCATCTTGATTTTGGCGATTACTGATCGTTATAACCTTAACTCGTGAGTTTAAATGGTTGTCTTTGTCTTCTAATTTGATTTCTATTGGATTTGCATTAGTTTCCTGTTTTTTGTTTTGTTTTATTTTCTGACTTTCCAAAAGTTGCTTTGTTTTCACACTTGCCGATTGTAACTTTTCTCTAAGCTCAAAATAGTATTGATCAATATTGTAATTTGGATCTATTGTTTTGGGATTCATTATTTTTTGTGGAATTACTGCTTGATGTCCAAAAATTAATTCAAATGGAGTAAAATGAAAATCAGGACGTGGGGTAGTATTGTAACAAAACGAATAGTAAGGTAACCAGTCATCCCAATCAGTTTGAGACTCGTTGACAAATTGCCTTACGTACTCGTTCAAACAACGATGATTCCGTTCAAGACTTCCAATGGTCTGCGGATGATATGGAGTTGAAAATTTTTGATTCATATCTAATAATTCGGCTATTTTATTAAAAATTTCATTCTTGTATTCGGTACCTTGATCAGTTCTAATAATCGTAGGTGTTCCGTAAATAAGAATAATGTTTTCAATAAATGCTCTTGCTACTGTATCTGCTTGTTTATTTGGAATCGGTTTAATTATAACATACTTGGATAGATCGCACTGTACAGTCAATGCGTACCTATTTCCAGAATTTGATTTAGTGAATGGACCTATCGTGTCCATTGCTACTGAGTCGAATGGTTTCTGTGGTGTAGGTGTCTATACAAATTTTTCATTGATTTTCTCTGTGTGCTTATTTTTACGACAACTCATACACTTACTTACATAGTCAAATATAGTTTTTTTTCATATTGTTCCATTCGAATTGACAACGTAATTTTTGATATAATCTATTAGCGCCAACATGTCCTCCTGTAGGCGTGTCATGATATTGCTTCAAAATTATTTCAATTTCATGCGACTCATCAATATATTTAATTGGTTCAGATATCAGAATTTTTGTGTGTTTTAATTCATTATTGCAAACTTGTTTGAAAGTTGCTACATTTGTAATTCTGAAGATTTCACTCGTTAGCGCTAGAGCTAACACGTTTATCCTCGAATGCTTGGCCATAGCATCAATAGCTTTAACAATTGTACCTAGGTTTTGATTTATATTGGATAGCTTAGTGTGGACGATTGACGCTTGAGTCAATTCCCTTTTATAGCCTTTATCCATAATTTGAATTTGTATGCCATCACGTGTGGCTGCGCGCTCGATAATTAAAATTGGTTAATTGAGTGTTTCTCGGTTGTTAAGTGCTTCACGAATGTTGAGTTGATCAGTCTCTACATCTTCGGAATTCACTTCTCGTTGTTGTTGTTGTTGAGCATTAGTCTTGATTTTTCGTGCAGCTTTTCTGGTTTGTACCATTAGAACAGACATGTCTTTTAGTGTATCTGAATCTATATTGATCCTGGATAAAGCATCGGCTCCGTAATTTATTTTGCCTGGTACATACTGTACGTCAAAATCAAATTCTTCGAGATCTAACCTCATCCTGGTCAACTTAGACGAAGGATTTTTCATCGAGAACAAATATACGAGTGGCCTATGGCCAGTTTTAACTGTAAACTTACGCCCGTATAAATATGGTCGAAAATACGTGATCGCCCAATGGATTGCTGTGAGTTCTTGCTCAATAGTTGATTTATTGGATTCGCCTCTTGTGAATGCTTTGCTAGCATACGCAATTGGTAGATCCATATTGTCATACTTTTGGGTTAGTACGGCTCCACAAGCTACCTTGGATGCGTCAGTTGTCAATGTAAAATGTTCTCTAAAGTTTGGAAATTGTAATATACTTGGTGACAACAGATGCTTCTTCAGCGTATCAAACGCTTTCTGGCACTCTGCGCTCCATTCAAATTGTATATTTTTCCTTAATAATTTGTTTAACGGATGGGCAATTTCTGCAAAATTTTTGATGAATCGTCTGTAGTAATTACAGAATGACACGAATCGTCTTACGTCATCAGTATTGTTTGGCTTTGGATATTTTTCAATAGCTGAGTATTTTGTTTTGTCCGGCTCAATGCCATTTTCTGAGATATGGTGTCCTAGGTAAGTGACATCAGGTCTAACAAAATTGCATTTTGCGGGATTAAGTTTAAGGTTGAGCTGTCGAAGTTTCAAGAACACAGATTCAAGGTTTTTCAGGAGATGATTGACGGAGCACCCCATGACTATAATGTCATCTATGTACAAGAATGCGCATTCGGGTGGCAATGCACTAAGTGCTATCGTCATCACCCGTTGAAAGCTGTTGGGTGAAATATTCAACCCAAACGGCAATCGGTTAAACTCATAATGTCCATCAGGACTGGAGAAGGCTGTAAATTTCTTTGATTTTTCGTCTAATTCGATTTGGTGGAACTCGGATGTTAAATCAAGGGTTGTAAAATATTTAGCACGTCCAATGTGGTCTAAAATTTCATCTATGCGCGGCGATGGAAATTTATCCGCGACTATTTTTTTGTTCAGTTGGCGAAAGTCAACAACTAATCGCCACTTTTTTTTTATTTGTAGTCGATTTTTTTGGAACGAGCAAAATGGGTGAATTAAAAGGTGACATAGAAGGTTGTATAATTTTGTCTTGGAGCATTTTACCTATTTGATTATTTATTTCCTCTCTATGTATTTCGGGTAACCTGTATTTTTTTTTATATAAACTGGAGTATTGCTCTCCAAATTGATTGTTTGTTTATAGAAATTGTTCACGCTTAACTGATCATCACTTAGTGCAAAAATATCATTGTATTTCTTGCATAAATTAATCAGCTTGGTTTCAATTTCTTGACCTAAGTTTTGAGTTTTGATTTCGCTCAAAAGATTTTCCAATCTTTTGTCTTCCATCTCCTGCAGTTTATCTGTAGGAATTGTGACGAAAATGTTGGCTGGCACTATTTCAGGATCGAAATCAACTGGAATAGTTTCCGCCTGATTATTTACATTTACGAACTTAATATATTGAATTTCTGGATTTATAAGTGTGTTAGCACAAAAAACTCCAGGCTTTATTTGTTTTGATAAAATTACGCTATTCTCTTTAATATTTACAAAATTTACCTGCTTAATGATTTGACATCTAGGAGGTATAACTAGATTACCATTAAACTTATCTTCTATAGGTAATTCAAATATTTGGTTATTAAATTCAAATGTTAGTAGCCATGATTTTAAGCATATTTTGCATCCGTATTTGGCTAAAAAGTCTCTACCGAGTATTCCGTCGGTTTGGACTGGGAAATTTTTAGTTACTACTTGAAAATGGTGTGGTATTAAAGTATCGTTTAGTATTATATTAGTGGATGTGCGACCAATGGTTTCGACTTTTCCATCAGTCACGCCATTAATTGTACATTTTTGATTGATGAAAATTTTTTGAAAATCATTCAGCTAATTTTCTTTGATTATTGATACGTCCGCTCCTGTATCAACGATAAGGTTGACAGGTTTTTCGCACATATCTAGTGTTAACTTTACAAAATTCGTATATGTTAAATCAAGATTGTACACTTTTACTCCTTGTTGGGGTATGTTACCTCCCCGCTGTTTTGTTGCGCCTTGGAACGGGGATTTTCCGAAGGCTCCCTTCCGTTTTCCGCAACATAAACGTTTCGCTGATTGTTGTTTCGACCTCGAGATTGATTACTTTCGAATCTCTGTCGATTGTTTCCGTGATCACTTCTCTCTCGATTGTCACGGTTATCACCATAATCGCGACGATCCCGATTATCACCATAATCACGTCGATCCCGATAATACCGGTTGTTGTTAGAATATTGGCCTCTGTAGTTTGAATTAGTTTGATTTCTTTGAGAATGGGATCTTTCATTTTGCTGTATAGGTTTGCTATGGAATTAGTCTGTTTACTTGCGATGACGATGGATGGATAGTCGAGTTTCAACATTTTTCCCAACTTTTCCGTTAAATTGGGAATGGAATTGAGAAATACCTGGTTAGCTTGGGAATCGATGGCATGCTGTTTTCCGGATTATTTGGAGTGGACTTGGCTGGATTTTTTGGTGATTGCTCTGGATTATTGGATGGAACGTTCTTGATATGTCTTGATATGAGGATTACTTCACGATCGAAACCTTCGCCATCGGTTTGATGGAAAACGATGGAGACGGATAACGCTGTTTACTTAACTTTGCATTTTTAGACTTGAGTTTGCGTTCTGTAGCCTTATTTACTGAGTCACTGGCTGGGTAAATGTCGACAACACTCTGTACACAGGCGAGTACACTGTGGTTTTTTTTCCGATTCTCTTCTAGTTACACTTCACAAAGTCAGGTTGGTCTTCTAGTTGTTAGCGGCTTCTAGTTACACTCCACAGAGGTACACTTTTTCAAACAGATTGTAGGTCTCTTTTGAGTCTTTGGTTTTAACACTTGTGCCCCCATACGTCGGGCGGCTTGTTCAATTAATTTATTTTTGAGTCTCTTTTGTTTTACACTTGGGCCCCCACACGGCGGGCGGCTTGTTCGGCCAATCTTTGTGCATGCTGCCGGTGCAATTTTCCGATTGCTTTTACCAAAACGTAGCACACTGTAACCACTGCTATGGCGCATAGCGCCAATGTTTGCAAATTATGGCTCCCATCTTGCGACGCGTTTGACGTCGTCACGATTTCATCGGCTGAAAACCACCCCATGATGGTAATGGTTCAGACGATTCACTTCACTTAACTGTGATATGGTAGTATTTTATACACTACACTTTTCTTCCAACTTTTCTGGACACTTTCACTCAAAAACTGGCAGGATTCGCCATGATATGTCCTGCTGCCAGGGTAGTGATATTAATTCGATTAAGTCTTCACAGTTCGACTCGTCATTAAAGACTGCTTTATTCAAAATTCCTTTTTTCTTCTCTACCAGCGACCGGGCGGTGTGTACGTGACCCTTTTTGCTTAGATCAGCATAAGTCGCGCTCGATCGGACTTTGTTACCGAGTCGGCCGTGCCTTATGCTGTTTTATTTATTTTATCCTTCTCAGCATAAATAGCTTCCATCGCCTGGGTGGCGTGATCGCGCTTCATGCTGACTGGATGTTTATTCTTTTGTTTAGTTACTGCGCTTCGTGCGCGGCTCCTATTAGAGTGTATCCACCACACTTCCTTCAAATCGTACTCTTTGTGTTCTACCAGTTAAATATGACTGAATCCATTGATTCCATAAATGGAATTGAGAAATACCTGGTTAGCTTGGGAATCGATGGCATGCTGTTTCCGGATTATTTGGAGTGGACTTGGCTGGATTTGTTGGTGATTGCTCTGGATTATTGGATGGAACGTTCTGGTGAAGTGAAGTGGCTATGAGTTGGTCTGCTGGAATTTCTTCGATCATGTTTGCTGTGTTTTGGTCGGTGAATGGTGGCTCGGTGATGCGATTTGGCTGGCTGGAGTTTATTCGATCGATTTGGAGGATATGCTGTTTCGTTGTGCTATGGCTTGGGTGATTTTCTCGCACGGTTGGTGGGGCTGCAGGTGATGGATCGGTTGGTGGTTCGGCTGGTGGTTCGGCTGGTGGCGGTTCTGCAGGAGGTGGATTGGCGGATGGTGGATCGATGGCACTTGTTTCCATGATGTTTAGAACAGTATGAGTAGGTGGCTCGGTGGGTGGTACGATGGGTTGAACATAAGTTTGGGGAGATGTAGTGATATTTTTCTGTTGTTGTAGGTTGATGAAGCGGTTTATGAGGGTCTTAGGATAGTTATTATAAATTGTCTGTTAATCTTCGCGTACTAGATTTTATATTAAACTGATAACGGTCCCATCAATGGGAATCGCACGGCGCGCACAACATAAGGATGTGATATGGTAGCCAACTGGAAGCGAACCAGTTGGGCCAAGGAAAAGATATTCTTGTATCGTTAGAGTAGTCGGTGGTTCTGACTGGAGAGTTCCAGCAGGGTCGAGCTCTAAAACCAGAACTAATTGTTTTATTGATTCCTTCAGTTTATATAGTCTTCTTCAGTTTTACAAATTGTATGGTCATCAAAAATGAGTTTATAGTAAATCCCTTTGGAGGAGTGAAACGACTGGAGTGACAAAAGAGTTCATTCAGCAGCATCGATAATTTGTTTTGATCGATGCCGTTCGATTCTGCTCAACTGCGTGCGCGGGGAGATAAGGAAGATGAAAATAATGCGCTGTCGATCTAGTCACGAGTGGCTACTGTATGTGCCGTTACGATCATTGGCTATAAGATGCTTATGTTTATATTTTGATTAATTGGTAATTAGGGATGCTACACCTTCCCCCTTTTGGAGAATAATGTAATGAAATGAAGTTATTCAAAATTATTGTCTCTCTCCAGTTGTCCCTTACATTGTACGTTAATTTGGGATTTTGTGTTTATTATTTTTTTTACTTATTTATTTATAGTTCTAACCGAATTTCGCACTCCTCAGCATTAGCTGGGAACTTTCACCTACCTCTTCGTTTTACTTATTTTTTGAGTTTATTATTTTTTGTGAGAGGTTAGGCTCGGTGGAACTCTACTTAAGATTATTTTTTTTTTCTGCGTTTAGCCTTTGATAATCCTATTCTTGTGTATTACAACTGATTTTCCTGTTTGTAAGTGTTCGATTTCACAATTTGGTTCGTTTACAGATATTATTTTATATGGTCCAACATAGTATGAATCCAACTTCCTTCTATTTTCATTTTTTAAATAGACTATATCATTAATTTTGATACTTATACTGTTTATACCTTTAGAATTGAGTTGATCTTGCCTTTGACATTTGTGCTCTATTAATTTAAATTTGGCTATTTCATGAGATTTCTGTAATTCGTACTGTAGTTCATTTTCGAAGGTGTCAAAATTGTATATTGGTTCATTTTTTAATTCAATGCTGTCTTTTGGTAAATTTGCTTTTCTTCCGAATACGAGTTCAAAAGGTGTAAAATTATGATCTGTATGCGGGGTTGTATTGTATGTGAATTCATAGTATTTAATCCAATCATCCCAATCTGATTGGTGCTCGTTAGTGAATGATCGCAGGTATTCATTTAGACACCTGTGATTTCTCTCTAATGATCCAATTGTTTCAGGATGATAAGGTGTTGAGAAATTTTGTCTGATCTGTAATAGATTACATATCTGGTCAAGTACTTCATTTTTATATTCGGTTCCTTGATCAGATCGCATTTCTAGGAAGTTTCCATAAATAAGAATAAAGTTTTCAACTAAAGCTTTCGCAATAGTTTTAGCTTCTTTGTTTGATGTTGGTATAATTACTATGTATTTTGTTAAATCGCACTGAACTGTAATGCAGTAACGATTGTTGATAATAGTAATAGGTAATGGTCCTACAGTGTCTATGGAAATAACTTCGAAAGGTTTTGATGGGGTTGTAGTTATCATTATTGGTTCTTTTGTGTGTTTGATAATTTTGTTTCTTCTGCACAATTTGCAGGCCTTGACGAATTGGGCAATAGATCCTTTCATATCACGCCATTTATATTTTTCCCGAACACGTAAGTACAAATGATGTTGTCCTACATGTCCTCCTGTTGGGGTATTATGATGATTGTGTAAAATCATCTGTATTTCATTTATGTTATCTATAAATTTGGGTTCCTTATATAAAATAATTTGCAAAAAATTGAGTAATTTGTTTGCAATTATTTTAAAATAGTTCATTGGTCAGCGCTAATTTCTTTGTATTATTAATTTTTGCGTATTTTTCAATTTCTGGAAGAGCATTCTCTAAAGCATGACTTCCATTTCTAACATCTTGATGCACTTGTGCAACTAGTGTTTTGTTATTATTCTTCATCATCATGAATTTGAACTTGTTGTCTACTACGGCTGTCGACAGTTTTATCATTTTTCTTGTTTCCGTAGGACTCTCTGTTTCGTATACTGAGAGGTGATCAATCTCTCTTTTTTCAATTTTAGTTTCTTTTTTCTTTTCTGTTGCTTGCTTTATTTTTCTAGTCATAGACCTAGTATTTACAAATAATATACTACATTTTTTCAATTCTTCAGATGTAGTAACGATACGCGATAATGCGTCTGCAGCCACATTATCCTTACCTTTAATATAGGACAATATCGAAATCAAAACCTTCAAGATCGACACGCATTCTTGTCAGTTTTGATGTTGGATTTTTTATATTAAACAGATAGACTAATGGTCTGTGATCTGTTCTTATAGTAAAACGTCCACCATACAAATACGATTCAAAATAATTGATCGCCCAATGTATGGCTGTTAGTTCTTTTAGTATAGTTGGTTTATTTTTTTCAGCTGGAGTAAAAGTTTTACTCGCAAATGCTACCGGTTGGTCTCCACTATTTGTAACCTGCGACAAAACTGCTCCACATCCAATATCGGAAGCGTCTGTCGTCAGTATAAACTGCTTTGTAAAGTCTGGGTATTGAAGTAATATTGGTGACATCAACTGATGTCTTAAAAAATCAAATGCGTACTGGCATTCTTCTGTCCATTTAAAAATTACGTTTTTCTTCATTAATTGGTTTAATGGATAAGCTATCTTAGCAAAATTTTCGACAAACCTACGATAATAATTGCAGAAAGCTACAAATCTTCGTACGTCGTCTGAGTTTTTCGGTATAGGATAGTTTTTGATAGCTTGAAATTTAGACTCATCTGGTAATATTCCTTTGTCAGTTATTTTATGACCGAGATAAGTTACCTCAGTCCTAAGAAATTTACATTTTGTTAAATTTAGTTTAAGATTATAATGTCTTAAACGTTCGAAAACAGTTTCCAAGTTTTCTAAGTGATGCTTCAAAGAACATCCGATGACTACAATATCATCTATATAAATAAATGCACGTTCTGGTGTTAAACCAGCCATCGAAATCGCCATCATCCTCTGAAAACTATTTGGACTGATATTTAATCCAAACGGTAATCTTTTGAATTGATAGTGACCCGTGTTGGTTGAAAAAGCTGTGTATTTTCTAGAATTTTCATCTAATGGTATTTGATGAAAACCTGACATCAAATCTAATGTGCTGAAGTATTTCGCTCTACCAAGTTGGTCTAATATACTTTCATTTCTTGGTAAAGGAAATTTATCAGGCATAATCTTCTTATTAAGTTGGCGAAAATCTACAACTAGTCGCCACTTTTTATCTTGATTCTCCGATTTTTTTGGAACTAGAAGAATCGGTGAATTATAAGATGAAATTGAAGGTTCAATTATCTCTTCATTTAACATCTTCTGAATTTGTCTTTCAATTTCTTCGCTCAGGGCGTGAATTGTTTTGTAATTTGGAATATACACAGGAACATTGTCAGTTAAACTAATGTTCTGTGTGTAAAAATTATTAATTGTTAAAATATCATCATCCATGCTAAAAATATCTTCGTATTTAGTAATTAATTTTTCCAAGCCCCTCTTAGCAGAGGGAGTCATTTGTTGAATATTAATCTGATTTAGTATCTCTTTATTTTTTTTTTGCTTTACTTTCAGAATAACCATTAGATGAGACCATATCAAAAATTTTTAATGGTTCCATTTTGGGCCCAAAATTTGAATATGTTAATAACACTGACTGTTTAATGGTGTTAATAAATTTAAATATTGGTTGTTTAGAAGATATGATGGTATTTCCACAAAAAAACTCCAGATTGAATTTCCTGAGAACAAACAACCATATCTTCTTTCAAATCTTGCATTGGTATGTATCGAACTACTTCATGTCTTGGAGGTAGGAATATTGAGTTTCTGAAATTATCCTCTATGGGTATTGATATTTCGTTTTGATTTATTGTAAACGAAAGTATCCATGGTTCATAATTTATGTTGCATTTATATTTTGTTAAGAAGTCCCTACCTATGATTCCATCTGTCGGTATTGGGAACTCATTATTGACTATGTGAAATTGATGTTCGATTTGAGTGGTTTCAAATTTTATTTGTGTGAATGTACTACCTAAGGAATTAATGCCATCTTGACCAATTTCAGATATAATACATTTTTCGTCTGGATAATAAATTTGCGTCGCTTTAACTTTATTTGCCTTTACAATAGAAATATCAGATCCAGTATCTACTATAAAAGTACATTTTGAATCCGATAAGTCTATATCTAAACATACATAGTTAGAGATGGACGCGTTTATTGTGTACGCGGTCCAAATTGGGATTCTAAAAAATTAGGGTTAATTGGCTGTTGTGAATTCATATTTTGTTGTTGTACATTAGCATTTTGACATTGTTGTACTGGTTGTATGTGCTGTTGCATCCCCGGTTGAGGTTGTGATTATGCGAAATATGTCGCTTGTTGTTGTTGAGGATTATACATAGAAGGTCCATACCTTCCCCTTCCTCGATTTCCTTGGCCTCTTTGATGATAAAATCTGTATTGTTGTTGGTGTTGATAATTTGAGTTTTGTGATTGTTGATTATTTCGCCAATCATTGTACCGTCTGTAGTGAGAATTATTGCATGCTCTCCCACTGTTGAATCTACCACGTCCACGACCACGACTACGCTGTGGGTGGTTGCCTCTGGCTACTAAAACTTGAGCTTGTGTGGTTTTAGTTTGATCACATTCCTGAACCTTTTGTGTTGCGTCGTTTATATTTTCGAACTTTCCGGCTCTAAGTATAATTTTTGTATCATTATTATTTAGACCGTTAATAAGTGTTTCAACACCTTGCCTCGTAGCCATTTGTTTTGCTTTATTGGCTGGGATGTCTTCGTTGATATATGCAGCTGCGAGGCGCAGAGTTAAATTCTCTACTTGATCGCAAAAATCGTCCAAAGACCCTTTTTGCTTAAAAGTTCCAAGCTTAGCTTTAATGTTATCTGAATTTATTTTGGAGGTACATTGCTCCTTGAGTTTATCCAAAATTTCATTCAGGGTTTGTGCTCCCGATCGGCTGGCAACGCTGCTTGTGAAAAGTTGTTATTCATTTTTGCTGTGAAGAAATTTACAAATTAAATAGGATTCAGCTAGTTAAGAAGTTGTGTGATACGTTAATATTGAAGCTTGGAGGCCTCTTTGTGAAAAGTGTATGGAGGTTTCAAGTTGATTGGCGGTTTTGGTGTCAAAAAAATGTTTAGATTATGGCATCTAGAAATTATCTGCTGGTTTCCTTTTCACTTTGTTCCTGGAAAAATCGAAACGTGCTGCCAATTTTCTTCCAACATCATTCTGATCGGTTACGTGTGTCATAAATTCAAATGTTTCGTATACCCCTCGCGTGCGTTACGAGTTGACAGGAAAGTGAAACGTAACGCCTAGCTGGCTTCACTGTTGGAAGATTGAAAGCAAAGCAAATAAACAAAAACAACGGTGCGATAAATCATCAAGACAATTCTGGAATCTCGGGAGCAGTGGGATGATTTTAATGTTTGTCGAAAGGATATCCGAAGGATTTTGCAACAGCTAAGTATCCTTGGTTAAGAAAAAAAATCAGTCTTTCTTTGTATATCTAGCAGTTAACGTACACTCAACCGCTGTGATTTGCTTGAGGGTTGTTGATTGTTTTTTGAGAGCATTAGCACGGGATGTTCGAGGTTGTTTCTGTGTAGAGCGGAGTGTGATGTTTTGATTGAAGCAAATTTTAAGGTCTCCTATATTTTCTTTAAATTTAAAATGTGCAGTTTATGGAATATGATTTTCATTAATAAGTGAAAGTGTGTTTTTTTTTTGTTTATACTTAGTGCCACAGTGAATGATTCGATAGAGAAGTGTAAAGGCATTTTCAACGTATGAACTTATAAAGCTATTTTATCAATCCACATATTATTGTTAGCAGTGACTTGTTGTGGCGATAAGGGTGACGCGATCGTTATTGGTGTGGACTAGTTTAAATATCAGACATTTTTTTTTATATATAAACTGACTGAATTAGTTTTGGTTGATTCAATGTGTCTCAGGACTTCCGTTTCGTTTGAGTGGGTTGAAGGTATAGGATTTATGAAGAAAATAACAGTGCGTGCGCGCGCGCGCGTGTGTGTGTGTGTGTGTGTGTGTGTGTGTGTGTGTGTGTGTGTGTGTTATGTGGCTCTTCCTTATAGAATCATTTCTATTATATTCAACTATACAGGGCTACCAGTTCGACCAAATGAAATCTTACACTCTAGCTGTTTTCCGTTTTTTTTTTTTTTTATCAAATTTATTTGGATTAAGTTTTGACATTAGACAGAGTTTCAAAAGATTTAGATTTGATTGGTACCTTCTGCTATAACTCTTATTCACCAACAGAATGTACTCAAAAAATATTATCACATGAATGATTTTTATAAGATCTAACAAATTATTTTTAGATTAGCTTGGTTTTCTAAATATTTTTTTCTCTTCATTTCCGGATCAGATAATTTGTTATTAATCATGGAATATTTGACTACATTGATAAAATATTTTGAAAATTTGAAACCTCATCCAGGAAAAAGCTTATCATAAAAAACTGATTAGACGTAAACTTTTTTTTTTCTATTCATGAATATTTATGTACGTATATATTTCATTAACGAACATAAACGTAATGTATATCCAGAGAAGTTATGTATTGAATATAAAGCGATAACCAAAATTCAAAGTCGATGATGTATCTAGTTCTAAATTTTAATTTTCATACTTCTCTGATGGTTTCCATCGTGAACATTGATTTTATTTTTCATAATAAACAGCTGCTTGACTTCGTAACTCATTGAACTTGGCATTAAACAGTTTTAATAAATTTGCGGTGTAACCGTTGTTGAATATTTCCCAAAAAAAATCATCAACTTAAGAACTCTCTAACTCATCCATATTTATTATTTGGTTTGTTTTAAATACATAAAATTATTCGATTCACTATTCAATCATAAAAAAAATATGCATTTGTTTGGTATTTAAAGTAACCTACAGTAAGTAAGAAAAAATGAATAAAATAAAGTACCCTTAGATGATCCGACAGTCAAATATTATCCATATTTAGGAAATAACATGCCATTAAAATGTAATTAATACGCAATGGCAATTAAAGCAAGTTGAAATCTAACACTTATTTTGATCAAAAATAACGCAAATTATTGTAACACATAAAATTTTTCTACAATATAATTAAGGAACATTACAAAGAACAAGTAAAGAGATTTAGTGAATAGGTAGAACATACAGATCCATACACTTGTCAAAAGTGTTTCCAGATCATATCCCTTTGAACCCACACTCCCAAACCAAATTTTTTGCTAGGATGCAGAGGTGACCTCGGTCCTAAAGCACAAATGTATTTCTTTCATCCTTTTCTCTACTTTTCCTTTCTATCTATTGACTACTAGGACGTGGCCGGCGCCGTTATTGACGTTTCAAAGAGAGAGCATCAGTTTTGTCCATTGAGAATGAGCTACTAATCCCAAGTACCATTCTTTTGACCTCTGAGCAAAATTGATGGTCTCGGTCAATCACGGAGTAGCAACCATTGGCAATGTGGAATTCATTCTACTGAGCCACACCAGCGACCGAGGAGTTCAAAATGCTATTATTTATTGTTCTATAAAAAGTTCTATTAAGCCTTCTTTTTTCAGTTGTAAAACATATGAAACAAAAAATTAAAAATCAGCCTTTAATGTTCAAAAGCATTTTGGATTCGACGATTTAAGGTGGATGTGAGTAGTCGATCAAGCTAAGCTAAGCTAAGCTAATTTCATTCAGGGTTTGTGCTCCCGATATAGATTGGCGAGCATTTCCCGTTAGCCTAGTTTTAATAAATTTTAATGTTATTTCTGTTGCTGTTGCTTTTTCAGCTGGGGTTTCTGCATCAAATTCTTCCAAGACGGTGTCGTTAAAAAGAGCAACCGCGCCAAGAAATGGATTTAAGTTATCAGGGGTCCCATCGTACATCTGTACGAGGGTTGTCCCCAGTTTTATGTCCACTTTCGGCATTGTGTTTTGTAAAATTTTATGATTTTTGTGTTTACTAGATTTGTGCACTATGCATGAACTACTTGAAGTTGTTCTGATTATAGCTTTTGGACTCTTTATCCCTGTTTTTCTATGTTTATTTTGATTATGTTTTAATTTTATAATTTCATTTATCTCAAAGTGCCAGAGTCTGGCTTGTTTACAAATTTTATTAAATTCTGGTGCTGCTAGCTGTTCACTATTTTCAGCTAGGAAATCTTCTAAGGATTTATGTAGTTGGTCATTAAGTTCTTGTTTTTTCAATAAAGTTTCCTCACTTATATTATTATTTATAGATTTTCTTAAGTTGTTATAAAGTTTTTTCAAAGTTTCATTGTCATTCATATCCAATAATACACATTAAAATTATATAGCTTCTCGTTTTGGTTACACAACATGGGTTATTACTTGTTTGCAGACAACATAGTTTCTTAATATTCTTGAAAATACATATATACATATATGTATATATAATTTTTTTTACCTTATATGGATATTTCTGGTTAGTATGCTATTCCGAATAATCGTCCTCCGATTCCTTGTTGCATGGCCTCGTGGTGGGTCATCAATCCCTTTTTCGTAGTAAGTATCACATGACCAGTGATGGAAGGTAACAACTTAGCTGCTACCGTTGTTAACTGCTTCTTACTGACGTTCGACAAGCCAATAATTGGGCTGAATCCTACTGCTTCCTTTGCTGGTTCCACTGTAATCTCTTATCCAATACACTAATGTAATCAATTGCACACACACAAAAAAAAAGGGAATAAGTCTTGCTATGAACAACATTGTCTCATTTTTATTCACATTTTGGGAAATTTAACTATTTCTTCCGGCATGTTGAAAACCTCACGCTTCGCGCACTTTTTTTTTCTTTTAGCCGATGCTTTTGATTTATTTTTCAGTTAGGACTGACGTCATTGACATTGATTGTTTAATAGCTTCTGTTGTTTTTAGCCGTTCGTATTTGATGATGGCACGTATAACAGCGTATGCTGTAACTACTATAATTGTCGCGATAACAACGTATGCCAATACCGTTGTTGCATTAGCAGTTTTGTCTAAATGTGCCGTTTGTTGCACATTAGAATTTATTATTTTAATAATGTCTTCATGACTTTGAGGTGGTTTGGGCGTAGTGTTCTGATTACCCATTTTGAACACTTTTACACTTAATTAGCAGACTAATTAGCTTTGGATTTGACTAAACACTTTGCTTTACTCTCTTCTGATAGAATACGATCCCATCTCTTTCGCTCTTCTTCACGAAAACGACGTTTTTGCGTTTTTGTTAATTTCGGTGGCACTTTTCTAATAATCTTCATGTTTTCCACTTGCGGAATATATGGTGGGTGATTGTAATCATCCCAACACTTTTCTTCCATTTTCATTCGAACATACAAATGTGTTCAGTATTTTCACTAATTTTCCAGCAGTCCATTAATTTATCGCACAATATCACTTTTTCGAACATACAAATGTGTTCAGTATGTAATAATACGATAATCTATCGTATTATACTATGGGGATGTGTAATCAAAAGGACGGAACACTTCTCTGTTAGACGTAAACTATTGAATTGACTTTATTCTTTTACTTTTGCCTTAACCTAACCTACCAAGATATTTGAAGTCTTTATTTATTATTTATTCCTTACAGCCAATCAGAGAAGGATGCGAAAGGCGGGAGAGTGCTAAGCAAGTCCCGAAAGAGAGACTGCATGGTCAGCGCTGACGCGCTGTGTGTGGCTTAAAACAATGACTCTGTAAATTGACACTTTCGTTGGAAGTTGTTTATGGAATGCCACGACGGTGGGTCGATGGCTGATGTAGGTTTTGACTTTGAATGCTTTTGACTTTGGACTCGGGGTGATTGAATTAAGATTTGCTGACAT
The DNA here is from genome assembly GCF_029784155.1 of Uranotaenia lowii. Taxonomy (NCBI): domain Eukaryota; kingdom Metazoa; phylum Arthropoda; class Insecta; order Diptera; family Culicidae; genus Uranotaenia; species Uranotaenia lowii. The sequence goes on from NC_073692.1 coordinate 203,559,202, forward strand.
GTGTGATACACATGTCACACCATCCTCCTTTAGGAAAAAATGATTGAATAATATGAAATCATTTTTGTTTGCTTTTGACTTCAAATACCTTTCACAATAAAGTTTCAAAAATTTGTCCTTATTATCTATGTTCATCTTTCTTATTATCTATATTTATCTTCATCCTCCCTTTTTGGAAAGAATGATTTTACATAGTGAAATTATTCGTTTCGATTTGTGCTGTATTATATTTCGATACAATAATAAAAAAAAAATTTGTGTGCTATTATTATATAGTGTTATTGTAAACATTAGAGTATATCATGATTTATTTGCAATTACTCGATTTTTATGAACTACTTGCTCATCTTGATTAAAAATGTTTTTTATCTTAATGTTAGGGTGAGTTATTTCTATTACATTAAATGGTCCAGAGTAGACTGAATCTAGCTTTCGTCTGTTTTCTATTTTCAACCAAACCTGATCTCCTATCGCAATATCAATTGGGTTTGAAACAATTTGCTGCTTTTGAGTTCTATTTGTTTTAGCTTTATTTAACAGAGATTTTGCGTTAGTAGATGCTTGTTGCATTTTAAATTTCAGTTCATACAAATATGATTCGTGATTGTAAATTGGGTCAACTCTTGTTGCATTTGAAAATTGACTCGGTATGTTTGCGGGTTTTCCAAATACAAGTTCGAAAGGACTAAATAAGTGGTCCGTATGCGGAGTACTGTTATAACAAAATGTATAGTAGTTTAGCCAAGAATCCCAATCATCGTGCTCATCATTAATAAAATTTCTTAAGTATTCGTTGAGACAACGATGGTTTCTTTCGAGGCTTCCTATTGTTTGCGGATGGTACGCCGTTGAAAATTTTTGTTTGATTGATAACAGTTTGCAAACATTTTCGAAAATTTCATTCTTATATTCGGTTCCCAAGTCTGATTTTGATGCAATTGGGCATCCATATATGAGAATGCAATTTTCTACAAATGCTTTGGCAATCGTATTTGCCTGTTTGTCTGGTATTGGAGTCGCGATTACATATTTAGATAAATCACACTGAATTGTCAGTGCGTATCTGTTTCCATTTTTAGATTTTGTGAGCGGATCAATTGTATCGACTGATATCAAATCAAAGGATTTGGCCGGCGTAGTCGTTTGTGTAAAAGTTTCATTTGTGTTTGTTCTGTGTTTGTTTTGTTTACATTTTACACACAGTTTTATGTAATTTTCGATAGTTTGTTTCATGTTGAGCCAATAGTATCTTGACCTGAGTCGTTTTAGTAATCTACATGTACCAATATGACCACCCGTAGGCTCATTATGGTTTTCTGAGATTATTTTTTGGATTGTTTCCTCGTCTTTAATAATTTGTGCCGGCACATAAATTAATAATTGTCACATATTTCAATGTTTTATTGCATTCTTGTTTAAACATTTCTCTAGTAATTTTTGTGAATATTTTATCATCATTTCTCATAGCTATCTTTTTTATTTTCATCCTTATGGCCATTTTTTCTAGCGTCTGCAGACATATTTGTAATCTTGTATTTTTTCCTTTGTAAAATATTTGCTCTTGTGCAATTATTTTTTTCAGATTTTTTGTCAAAAGTCGTATACACAACTTTTCGTTATGTAAATCAAAAATAACTTTGGGCATATTAAATGCATCTAAGTTATTGATCGAATCATAAGCTTTGAGGTGATCAGTCTCGTCAGCAGATAAAGCGATTTTCGTGTCGTTATTTTTCTGATTTATTTGTTGCCTTGTCAAAGATCTTGTTTGGATTGGCAGTATAGTTAAACTTTGGAGTGCATCAGAGTCGATCACAACGCGGGACAAAGCGTCAGCGCTAACGTTGTTTTTCCCGCTTATGTGTTCGACATCAAATGTAAACTCTTCTAATTCAAGTCGCATCCGGGTCAATTTTGAACTTGGATTCCTCATCGAAAACAAATAGACAAGCGGACGATGGTCAGTTTTTACCGTAAAACGTCTACCATACAAATACGGTCTGAAGAAGTTGATTGCCCAATGTATTGCAGTCAACTCCTGTTCGATGGTAGATTTATTACTTTCGCCCTTTGTAAATGTTCTGCTTGCATAGGCTACAGGCAACTCAATATCACCATGCGATTGGGATAAAACAGCACCACATGCAATTTTAGATGCATCTGTGCTTAGTATACATTTTTCTTGAAAGTTTGGAAATTTTAATACTGTAGGTGATATTAATTTTTGTTTTAATTGTTCGAATGCCTTTTTACATTTTTCATCCCATTCAAACTTTACCCCTTTTCTCAGTAGTGCGTTTAGGGGGGCAGTTATTTGGGAGAAGTAAGGAATAAACCTTCTGTAATAATTACAGAAAGCAGTAAACCTTTTTACATCATCAGCATTACGGGGTTCAGGGTAATTTAGTATTGCAGAAAATTTCGATTTGTCAGGTTGAATACCCTCACAAGATATGTGATGTCCTAGGTAGGTTACATCACTTCCGAAGAACGTACACTTCGAAGGGTTTAGCTTTAGGTTAAATTCTCTGAGTTTTAAGAAAACTTTTTCAAGATTAGAAAGGTGGTGTTTAATGGAACATCCCACGATGATTATATCATCAATATAAAGAAAGGCGCATTCCGGGGGGAGACCGCTCAAGGCTATGGTCATCATCCTTTGGAAGCTATTGGGCGAAATATTAAGGCCAAAGGGTAGCCTATTAAATTCAAAATGACCTTTTGTTGTTGAAAAAGCTGTGTAATTTCTTGAAGATTCGTTTAACTCTATCTGGTGGAAACCAGACAAAAAATTCCAAGGTAGTGAAGTATTTGGCTCGTCCCATTTGATCGAGAATGTCATCGATCCTGGGGAGCGGAAATTCATCTGCGATAACGTTTTTATTTAACCGTCTAAAATCGACTACAAGTCTCCATTTCATTTTCTTACCAGTACTTGATTTTTTAGGTACCAGCAATATGGGTGAGTTGTAAGGCGATGTTGACGGTCTGATAATGTTGTCTTTAAGTAGTTTATTCACTTGTTCATCTATCTCATTGCGATGAGCTTCTGGAATACGGTAATTTTTTGTATATACTGGCGTATTATCATTAAGCCGTATCTCTTGTTTGTAAAAATTATTGCACGTTAAACTGTCGTGTTGTAGTGCAAAAATATCACTAAATTTTGAGCATAAGTCGATTAGGTTTGACTTAGCTTCGTTCGGAACATTATCTGTTTTAAGTTCCATTTTAAGGAGTTCTTGTCTATTTTGTAGCTCGGTTTTATCAAAGGTAAAAATATTGTAGTTTTCCAGCTTTTCATATTTTCTTTCAAATGTTTTGGCTATTTTCACAATTTCAGGTGTAGTGTTTATAATTCTTATAAGGTGATATCTAGTATTGACTATGGATTTGGCGCAAAAAAAAATATTGTAAAATTTCCGTTGATTTCATGAAATAATTTCCTTCAGGTTTTCCGGAGTCAATCATTCTTAAAACCTCACATCTTGGTGGTATCACAAAATAACCACTTAGATTATCTTGAATCATAAATTCTATTTCTGTGCCAGCATTGAAAGCTGTAAGTATCCATGAATCATAGTTAATGTTGCAATGAAATTTGGTCAGAAAATCCATTCCCAAAATTCCATCAGTAGGTATTGGGAATTCTTCGTTAATTAAATGAAATTTGTGTTGAATTGAAGAAATATTAGGACAAATTATATTTGTAGTTATTGTCCCTAGAGTTTCTAACTTTTGCTGTGTTATGCCTGAAAGATAACATTTCTCACTAACATTTACCATTTGGGTTTGTTTAACTATACTTCTTTTAAGTATTGAAATATCTGCCCCAGTGTCTACTAATAGTGTACACACTCTTTCAGAGGCTTCTAATTTAATGTTGATAAAATTGGTAAAAGAAGTATTTACTTTAAAACAATTTAGTGTCTGGCAATATTTGCCAACATCACATTTTGATTGTGAGACACTTGTTGGTTTGGCTCTTGATTTTGGCTGCCCTGTGGATTTGGTTGAGCACCCCCAACATGCTGATGCTGGGGGGCCTGTAAGTTTTCCTGCTGTACGAAGAAAGTGCGATTATTCGGGTGGTAACCTCCACGGTAATGGTTTCCACCACGATTACCATAACCATTGTGGTGACCATTGGCACCTCGACTTCTAGTGGTCAAATTGTTTTGGTATCGGTTACCCCGACCTCGGCCGCGATAACCATTTTTAAATTGACCGTATGAGTTTCCATTTCCGAAATGTTTTTGGTGAGTGTTGAATGCTAGCACTTGTGCTTGGGCATTATTATTAGTCTCATTTTCCAAAAATTTTTGGATAGCTGTTGGCAATGAATCGTATACTCCCGCTTTCAAAATTGTTTTAGTTTCAGGCGTTTTTATGCCTGAAATAAGTGCATCAATACCTGCTTTTTTTGCTAATTTATTCGCTACTTCGACTGGGACGTTCTGCTGAATGTATATTTCACACAGTTTATCCGCCAAAGCATCAATTTCTTTGCAAAAAGATTCTACTTCACCCTTTTGTTGGCAAGTTCTCAATTTGGCCATTATTAATTCTGGTGTTTGTTCTTGTCTATTATCTTTGACCTTATTAATTAAAAGCAGTGGGTTTTCACCCACATCTGCAGTTTAATAACGTCGAGCCTTTCCTGCTAGACGCGTTTTCAGAAATTTGAATAGAATTGCATGCTGATTAGCAGGGGTAACTTCCAATAACAGTGTTGCAGAATCGATGAAAGCATCCGTTTTTTCTGCTGCTTCGTCGAATATTTCGATTCGCTTTTGTATATTTTGGTTTGAAATAATCATTTCAAGCCCTACACGTATCACAAGCCTCCCTGGGAGGTTTGTTTTTTTTTTTTTTTGCACACTTTGGGTTGTTTCTGCTAGGCAGTCACTGGTTTATACTTGCGCTACTATGCGCCGCGCTGTTCGTTCAGCCACACGCTCGGTGTGCTGACGCTGAATTTTCGCACCAATTTTTACTAATAGATACCCCGCTGTTATTGCAGCCAGGGCACAAAGTGCCACAGTTTAAGCAGTTTCGTGCCCATTTTGCACTGCACTATTCCCGACAATTTCGTCGGCGCTAAACCAACCCATGTTGGTAGCGGGACGAAAGTCTATCACTATATTATTTAGCAGTTAATTCGGCACTTATCGCGGTCGCCATGTAATAAAACGATAATTCATCGTTTTACACTATGGAGATATGTCATCAAAAGGACGGAACACTTCTCCGTTAGACGTAAACTATTGAATTGATTTTATTCTTTTCTTTTGCCTTAACCTAACCTACCAAGATATTTGAAGTCTTTATTTATTATTTATTCCTTGCAGCCAATCAGAGAAGGATGCGAAAGGCGGGAGAGTGCTAAGCAAGTCCCGAAAGAGAGACTGCATGGTCAGCGCTGACGCGCTGTGTGTGGCTTAAGACAATGACTCTGTAAACTGACACTTTCGTTGGAAGTTGTTTATGGAATGCCACGACGGTGGGTCGATGGCTGATGTAGGTTTTGACTTTGAATGTTTTTGACTTTGGACTCGGGGTGATTGAATTAAGATTTGCTGACATGTGTGATACACATGTCACACGTCTCTATTGACAGAACCTTGCACCGGAAATATGTTGTTTAGATATTCATGACTATCTTCTTCCGAATTGTCCAAGTTAATCAATTTATTCACGTTATCGTTTTCGTTTGTGGTACACACAGCGTAATCTTTTATCTTCCATCTTACACGATCATTTTCCATGTAGGATTGATCTTGTCGTGGGTTTAACTGAAATATTCCGAATTCGAGGTTCTTTTCAAAGGATTTGATATGTTTCTTTATAAATCCTGCGCCAAGTATAGCTGGTATAGGTAAATTATTCATGACTTGAAATTTTGTGGGGATTACGTATGCTCCAATTTTAAGATGAAACCATGTTGATCCGATTGACCACGAATACTCCATATTTGCTATTCCTCTTATTCCCTGTGTATCGGAAGTATTAATGAAGGAAGCACCTACAAATTTTGCTCGTTTTTCGGTTATTATATTCAATTGTGCACCGGTGTCTAAAAGAAAACTTGTGCAGTCATTCGGGTTTTCGACTGTGGGTACCTCCAAACAAAACCGTCCCTCACGGGTGTGTTTTATTGGATGTTTAATTCCGTCTTGAAAAATGGTTGATTCCGTTTGAGTATTTTTATCACATGTCGAGTTTGTGATTAAAACACTTTCTTTAAGTTGGGGTTTCGTCGACCCATGGCTTCCGAGACCCCCCCCAATTTAGTTTTTTGGATTGTTTCTTCGGTCATCTCTCTGATAGTTATAATTCCGGTACCCCCTATTTCCTTGATCTCTATTGTGTTTTCTGTTTTGATCTCTGGTTTGGAAAACTATTATTAGTACATGTTGTTATTATTCTGTCTGCTAAAGCTCCTGTCGTTTCTTAAAAAGTTGGTATTTGTATTGTTGCTTCCATGAAAAGTGTTGTTGTTGCTGCTGTTGTTTCTACCGTAATGACTTCCGGACTTGGTGGGCCGCTTTGGGGGGATTTAATCGGTTGTGTATATCCCGTAATTCTTCTTCTTCCTCACACTCAATTTGTAGCCATTCGAGTAAATCTAAAAATGGCTTGTCTCTCTGAGATTTTCTTGCAAGGGCCAGCGTTCGGCTCCTTAGTCCTCCCAGAAAGTGCCTTCGGAGTGTGGCTGCCAAATACGAATCATCTTCATAATTTCGAATTTCTGTTGTATTTCGAAATAATTTTACCGCTCGAGCTTTATAATCTTGGTATGATTCGTTTTCTTTTTGGTTAAGCGTCTCGATTTCTTTCATAATTGAGCCTATAGAAATTTCCAGTTGGAACGCTTTTTCCAATTTATGTTTAACTCCATCCCATGTTGAGTCCATAACGTCGCTTAGTCGTTTAAGTGCCTCCCCTTTGAGTTTAGTATAAACCACGTTCAACAATGGTTTATGATCCACACCATTACGAAGGGTAGTAATTCCTCCGCTTTTCCAAAGAACTCTGGAATGACCTGCGAGGCTTCCAGCTTTGGGAATTTGTAATTACTGGGGTGGGACATTTTAAATTTAATTGAGTTAAGGGATCGAGTAAAATTGAAACTGTCTCTTAAAAATCGATCTTTTAACTTTTCCAAAAGAAACTCAAAACTAGTTTCGTTTAGGTTCAAGTCAATTGTTCTACAATTAATAAAGCTACTATCGGAATGTTTTTCCTCAAGACAGTTTGTGTTGTTTAAAATTTTATTTTCTGGACTCTCTTTCTCGTTAAATGAAGACGAGAACGGAAGGTCCCAAGTTTCCGGTTCTTCTAGTACGGACTTATTCTGATGTTCTAAAGCTTAGTTCTTTTAGAAATGGGACAGTTACGAATGCCTGTATCTCAAAAACCATTCGTTGGAACCAAATACTTTCTATGAAGAAAAAGAAGGTAATGTTATGATCTTTCATGAAAAAATTTGAAAAAAAATATTTACCGTTTTTTGTTAAAGAAATTTCTACTTTATTCTTGGTATCTCCCATTGGCCGACGCACACTTTTTTCAGTCGTGGTATTGATCAGTTTCTCCAACTTATACTTCGTAAAATCTATATTTAAGGTGGCTTCACCCTCCTTCTTCAATTTCTGATACTTTTTGGTCCAATACTTCTCTGGAAACTGGAAACTGGAAGCATTTTAGTGGATTTAGTTGTTTCGAAATGAACAAATTTGATTATTTTTTACCACATTTTTGAACGTTTTTTTTTCGGTATCGGTTTTACAGCTTAAGAGCTTTGGAACTATCAAAAAATGGTTGTTTGAGGTTGGATTTCAATGAGTCATTACTACGCAACACTTTCAGTTTATCGGAGAAAATTGTTTTGGACATTTCAGCGATCTACCCTTAGTTTTTCGTTTATTGAAAATTAAAAATGCTGGTATGAGACTTGACTTCCTTGATGATCCTTAACCGTTGTTGCCGATCATGTGCTTCACTTCAATGCTTGATTTGAACTTTGTGGACATTATTGACAGTGTTTGCATACTTATCCACCACAAAAACTCAGTAATTCTTTGAATAATCAACGGTTTTGTCAGCTATCAATTTGATGATGACGTATTTTCAAGGAAACTGTGCAAAATTATTTTTTTCTTTTTCTCTTGCATCGTACATATCTCAAAAACGCGTAAATTTTAAATTTTGAAAAAAATAGGTCGAATAGTACTTTTTACAGGCAACAAAATGCTGTCAAAATTTTTAATATCCAATAACTAGTTAACGAGCTATTAGCAAATGAAAGTGTCCCATTTCTAAAAGAACTAAGCTTTACTGCAGGAATAATAACCTCCAGGCAGTATTCCGAATTTCGACGGGTTTTATTTTCTTTATCTGGAATTAGGGCTGTTCTATCTAAATTTTTTAACGAAAGCTCGACTTTGGTTTTTACAAACTCATAGTCGTCGGTTAACTTATTCCAATCCTGGGTTGGAAGTTTGTCCTCGTATTTGTGTAAAATAGATTCAAATTCCTCTAAGTGTTCTTTAAGCAACTGTTTCTTTGAATTTATTCCGGATTCTGTTCTCGCTCTATTTATGCTTTCGGATAGATTTTTATATTCCCTTTCCACGTATTCCTTTATTTCCCCTATTGTTGTCATTACATTTTACTCCGCCAGTATCAACCCCAAACAACACAAAGTCGCGTTTTTTTCTTAAAGATGGAACTCCGAAGTTCACTTTTGGCTGAAGAAAAAAAAATGTTTTACGGAAACCTGATGATGCTAAATTTTGTTATTATTCGTAGAGGCTTTTGAAATTCGTTGCAACCTAGAGTGCAGCGATTCAATTCTTTAGGCGTAAGCAGCTTTTGTAATCAAAATGATTTAAATAAAATCAATGCGATAGAATTACTTTTGGGCTAGTTAACATTTTCTTCGGTCACAAACGAAAGCAGATTAAGCTTCTATCGAACCTTTTTAAGGGAATTCTGGTTGCTTGGGACATAAAGTACGTATCAAATTAAATTTTAAAAAGAACTTACCAAATCATTGTTTAATCGGTCAAATCTCCTGTTGTTTTTTTTTATTGCACTGCTTCGGTGAATCTCTTTTTGGATGGATCGAATGTATTCGTCTCAATCAAATGCATATTTTGAATTCCTGTTGATGTTTTTGTTGCGGGTGTTGTAGTGTGAGTCTTTGTTATGGTTGTTGTTGTTGTTTTTGTAGTTTTTATTATTAGTACTGATGATATTTTGATTGCGTTGTACCTTCCAGACATTTTAAAAACTTAAGCTAGCTTACATTATTACTCACGGGCCCGTTTCCTACCATAACATCCAAACAATAACAACAATCATATCACAGCTCGAACGGCACAGGTTTATCACAGCTGAATATCACGGATTTTCTGGCAACCCTGCCTGGTTGTACTGCTCCACGGGCACGCACCACTGCCCGGAGCACCTTCGCTGTCTGCTTCCGGCTGGTTCTGTAGCGGCTTGGCCCCATAGTGCGTTGAGCTCCCGAACAACGACACTCGGCTCTACAACAACGACCTGTCGATTGACGATCATGGCTTAGCACTTCCGACTTTGCTGTTCAACAAATTGTTACTCACCCGCTGGGGGTCGTTGTCTTCTTCCAACCAAAGCTTCCACCATCAGTGGGATGATGTCCAAATTATGGTTATGTTTCGGCGCTAAAAGGTTAACACGAATTTGACACTGGTTTTTCTGCGGTTTTTTTCTGCGACTGGGATCCCGTTGTATCAGGAACGAGTCTGAGAGTTGAAGGATTTAGCATTTTAATCTTATGCAATTTAGACCGTTGTGCTATCTCACCTTTGCATCAACCGACACGACAGATCCTCCTGATTGCAGTTCCAGAGTGCGCAGGAACGGCGATGATTTCACTCGGAAATTTGTTAAAAACGATCCCGAGATCGGCTGTGAATTTTTTATTCTTGTTTTGATGTTGTGTTGATTACGATAGTTTACTTTTTCCATGCGGTTTTCGTTTGACAGCTAACACTCTTAAAATTAAACACGCATCTTCGGCTTCTTTTACACTCTATCGGCAGGATCGACTACACACTCAAGACGAAATAACTACAAGTACTCAACAACTGCTGCAATTGAACAGTTCCTCATTAATGTTGCGCAGGTCATTGGATAAACCTGACGTCACCGAATTAACCGACTTCGACAGGCATTCTTTTGAAGCAAACATAGCCGAGTCGAACAGAGATGTCGCATGGTTTTTAGCGCCGCGCCTGATCCAGCTCAGGTGCTGTCTTTATTGATGGTCACAAGCTCTTGTTTCATTGCTTGTAACGTTGATTCCATACCCTCGATCGCTTCTAGGATCATGTTCGGCTGATCATGACTAAGCGCAAAGCGGTGCGCCACTTCCGTGTATTGGTGGATTTGTTCCGCAAGCTTTTTCTGTTGCTCGACTAAAAATTTGAAATCATGTTTAGCCTGTACAACCTCCTGGCATGATTCGCAGCACGGTAAGATGTATGCACCGGGATCTGCTTTTTTGCTCCGCAAAGAGTTCCTCTGGGTAATGATTCCCACGCAGAATGCATGAAAACTTCGCGGGCAACCAATACACTTCCATATTATCGAATCCGCAGCAGAGTCCAAGGTGCAAATATAGAGTTTAGCGCATAGAGACCGTTATTCGTTGCGATTAGCACCAGGCTGTTCTGCCCCTTGCATTTCCTGATAACCTGGTCAGGCATGTCTACGTTCCCTTCGACGTTCAGTCGGGCGTCGACATAAGCTGTAACGAGCTGGTCAATCAAGACCTTGTCTGGGACTACTTTTGGCATACCTCCGTATCTCTTCAAGGGGTTGTCGCCACCAGCCTCTAACGCACAACTGGAAACTGGCATGTGCTAGATTAGGGAAATTCTTCGCTGCTGCTGCCAGACGCCTATCTTTAACATGAGCCCAAACTAAAAGGCTCGCAAAGATGAGGTCTCTGTCCGACATCACCATATTGGTTGGGTCCTGCTTCCGATTTGATCACCTGGAACGTCTCTCTGTTTGTCTCCGTTCCACCCATTAACATAGTCTGTGATCATTTGGTTCAACTGATCTTCTCTGGGTGGGCGTCTTATCTATCCACCGTAACGGGATAATGGCGCGTCGTTTTCGATCTTTTTTAGCAAACCCCTTCGCGACCCAGACGACGTTTTTGTAGTTCTTGGACGCTGCAGCCGTCATATCTCCTCCATAATAGGGGTTTCCTTGCACTGCTCGAAGGGCAGCTAGGACGTACACCATCTCTCCTGATAAACCGCCACATTCGCGAAATCAACAGCATGCCCTACTTCAAAAGCTACATACAACAGGCTGGCCTTCCAAGCATAAACCACCCAACAAGTCTACCATGTTTAAAGGTGATTCTTGAAAACTTCCCAGGACTACCTGGTAACCTGAGACAAAATTGTAGCGCCAAAGAAATCGCAAATTACTTTGTTGCTCAAACCGAACACCCGAAAGTACAACGAGATCGACCTAACGAAAATTGGACACGCATTTGGAGGAATATTTCTTCGCCTGATTTGACTTCGAGCCAGCGTAGCCTTCTGTACATTTGGACCAACAACAAAATCTCGCACAGGCAAATCCTACACACAATGCAACGGACCGACGACGAGGCATGCGTGCACTGTGGCAGTCTAGTGGAAACAGTGGAACACAAATTTTTTTCCTGCCAGCGTGTGCAGGCTGGTTTCAACTTACTACAAAGAAGACTTGGAATCATCACTGGAGGACGACTACTCAGCAGCGGAGATCTGATGCGACCATCGCTTGATGGAATCAATAAGTGCAATAAGAAGAAAATCTTTAGCCTACTTTTGAATTATATAACTTTTATCAATGATTGTGATAATAATGTAGACTTGCAAGAATTGAATTTTTACCTAGATGTTGGATATGACTGAATAATGCACACGTATGTTACTGTTACTTAAACTTCTATGGCAAATAAACTAATTTAAAACCAAAAAAAAAAAAAAAAAAAAATCTCCGCGTTGAAGTAAGCCATCACGCGCTCCCACGGGAAGTCAGGGTAAGAGTTCAGTGCTCGTCTGATTGTAGTTATTGCTGTCAAACCGGCTTCATGGGCATGAGCTAGCGTGGTGATTAGACAAACAGCGTTGTTCGGAATTCTTTCAATCATTGCTGCGAACACATCCGAAGCTGTTGCTGCGTTAATCACCGTTTTGTATGTAGAATATACGAACTTGATTTGATCTTCATCAGGAACGATATTCACTTGAATATCATCACGAATTCCGTCCGCTATCTTCGTGAGGGATGCATCGGTGCTTGTTCTGCGTTTTGCCAGCGAGACAATTGCTGTGGTATACATGGCCACCACAGGGAACAAATTTGAAAGTTCTAGATGCTGATGTCTAATATGGACATCAGCTAATTACTTTGGCTTTCGGATGCTTCATCACAAGCGTAACACAATACGAGAGTTATATTTAACACTTTTATTCTTCTAGGGTTTACGCTTATTGTACGCAATGAGAAAGTTCTGCTCAACACTTTTATTCTTCTAGGGTTTACACTTATTGCGGACTAAACTGAACGGACTGAACTTGAACGATAGTACGACGCACTGAACGGCGTATTTTCATCAGACTGCCCTTTTATTACTTAGCACCTTAGCATAACGCATATCGATTCCCACGGGCTAAGAGATTCGAGGCAGACGAAACAAAAATGCGCGTTGGGTGGCGATTTTATGCTGTCGCGAGCAAAATTAAGTTAAATTATTTTTGTCTAAGAAAGACTTTTTAAAAAAAAATTATTTCATATTACAACTTAAGACTAACTTAGTATTATCACTTTCACTATTCACTGTCTGCGACTGCTGACCGTCTGGGATCTCTAATTGAATATGAATCTCTCTTTGAGTTCTGGATGCTCCATATTTATACTGCTGCTTATCGCCAATGTTGTCCATCAGAAGTAGAACTGAACTTTCTTGTTGCGACGTGTTGTATTCATGAGTCGTACGGGTTCCGATAATCAATCTATTTCTATGCTTTGTTTTACATAGGAGGTTTCGGATGCGACGATAACAATTTTATGAGTCCGTTGGCGCGATCCCATTAACCTTGTTCTGATAGCTTGTCGATCGGATGATGTTGTTTGTTTTGAGTCTGAAGTCTTGATTTAATTAATGTGTTGACTTTCGTTAACTCCCCCTGGCTTAAATATCTTTGTCCTCAAAGATGATTGAGTGTGCGGAACGGTGTTGGCATATTTTTGAATGTCTCTATTTCCTTTTTTCTGCTTCTGAAATGTCGTCGGGTATGGATGATGATTTTTTTATTTCTTGCAGTGAGACTTCGTTATTTGATATCGCTAGCATTTTTATATTGATTTTTGTTGATCTTCTAGTAAGAAATGCGTAGGTACATATTATGGCTGCTATTATTCCGATAGTTGTGAAACTGAGTGATCCAAATAGATTGATTTTCCATGATAGTGATTCGTTTGCGAGGTTCATCAAATGGAGTTTAGATCTATGTTCCAAAGTTAGGTTTTGTAAATATTCAGTTGGTGGAACATCTATCATATTTGTTTCGAATGCAATTGATCCTGTTGTGGGATGATATGCTTTTGTTGGCATAATCATTTCGTAATTGCTAAATGTTTCTCCATTAATCTGGATGCTGCATCTTTCAAATTGTATCAGGAAAGATCCGTTCAACATTTGATTAAGGTTGCTGCAATTTGATGTGACCGTTGTTATAGCATTATTAATGAGTATAGTTGCGTCATTAATTCTTTTGATGATTCCGTTGGAGTATACTTTTTCATAAGTACAATTTGTGTGTTGACCTTTTATTAGTAGAGTCACACAATATGATGGGTCCTTTAGGTCTCTTAGATCACATATGTAGTTTTCGCCTTGCATTTCGCATGGTGTTGTTACTTCGTAGATGTGTGAAGCGTTTCTTGCTATATAGTTTTGTTTAATGAAGATTCGTTTATTCTTTTTGACAATTGAATCAATATAATCATACTCATATGTATGTGGTGACATACGAGGTATTTTTAGTATGTAGGTGATATGTGTTTTGTTCATTGTAACTTGTGCCGATGATTGCGATAATAGTTCTTCGAATGAATATACGTAAGTTAAATTCGCGGGGTACTTCGGTATGTTTTTAAAAAAACTAAACTGAACTGTACCGGGGCCGAAACTAGAATGATTGATTACTTTCGCTCTTAATACTACCGAGCCCCACTGGGGCGACAAATGACGAGTGCATCAAATGATACTTGATACCCTCGTCCGATGATGGTGCGCTGCTCCAGGTGTGGATGTTCTGCTGATCGTGCGTCTGCTAGAGCACGATCCTCGATGGGCCGGTTCCTTCGGTAACTGCTCCCTCCGTAAGTCCCAAACGTCTCGGTTGGGGCATTTCTGCGTCCGTTGCGATCTGGAATTTTGCTAGCTTTTCTTTGAATTTCTTTAAGCCGAAACCCACCAGTAAAATCATCACTATGGCGAAAAAGCTTAGTGATGCATTTTGAACAGTTTGCCTGGATTCGAGACTTTCCAAGTGTCTTCTGTTTTTCAGGTGCAGTTCTTTAATTTCCGAATAATTGGTGTGCGGTTCAACGTACACGGGCGATATTTTTTCTGCTTGTATAGGCAGAATCGTCTTCTGCCGAAACTCGATTTCATAGTTCTCATATAGCTCGTTTTTTATTCTTACTGAGCAATTGTGAAATAGAATTGTATGAATTCCCGTGAGAACTTTATCGTAGATTCTATCACCAATAGTGTGCCTGGTGTAATTTGCCTGACTTCCGTTGTCGCAGCTTTTTCTGTCATATCGCATGCTCCATGTTGAGCTCGGACTATTGAACTTTCGCATTGATTATTGCTGATGTCAATAATTTGGGTTCTCTCACAAATTTGGACTTTGTCGATTCCACGGCATGGTGAAATGGTGGCTAGCGTTTGCTCCGAGTTCGCAAAAACCGTACGATGATTGATTTTGAATGTCCGGTTGGAGATTGGTAAGGGTTCGATTACGAATTCCTGATACTTGGTTGGAAGGAGTCTGGGAATGTTCACCGAGATGATAAGAGTTGATCCTTTATAGATGACCGTTGTAGTGAGGATATCGTCGATGTTGTCCAGATGGTGTATCTCCACGCCTTGATTGTTTAGTTCGTTTACAATTGTTTTGATTTCTTTAGTCGAGAGGATTTGCCTACTTATAATGTTAAGTTTTGCAAGCATAATCGCGTATTCTATAGATTTTAGTGAGTCTAGAAGTATATCGGTTTTGAATATCAAGGCTATTCTTTGATTTTCAGTTATCACGTTATCGCTAGTTTGGAGAAAATTTCTCAAAAGGTTTTGTTGAATTTTTATGTCGTTGTTCACAAGGTTTATCCTATTTTCAAATTTGGAGTTGATTTTTATTTGTCTGTTATTTTGTTTTATTAATCCTGCTTGCGATTTCCTTAGGCTGTCTAAATCTGAGTTTATAATTCTTAAATCCTCTGCGTCTAAATTTCCTGATACAAATTTAATTACACTTCCAAGGGTTTCGATTGCACGTTTTGATCTAAATGAATTTATATTGATAGTGTTAAATATAAATCTGATTTCTCTTAATTTTGTTTGTAAAATTTCTGACAATTCACTAGATGAGTTTTTAAGTTGTTGAGACACATTTTCAAGGATAGAAATGGACATTTCAAATTGTGGTAATTCGATAATATGTAAGAGTCTATCATATCCTGCGATTATCCTCCCTTCTCCTCTTTGAAGAATCAACGCTCCTGCGTTGTTCGTTATATCGTGAATTTGAACATATTGACAATTGATTGTTCTTATTACGATCAGAATTACGAGGTTACTCAAGTGAGACATTATGCTGTGGGGTAAAAAGAGTTTGTTTAGTGCAAAATTTAATTTTTCCTAAGTTTTTTCAATTTTGATTTATGAATTACAATATTCCTATGATCAGTAAAAGTTTTACATTTGTCTTGTAAGACCTTAACTTTTTTGTATCTTCTACGTTTTTTGTTCCTGATTCCTTGTATTCTGTTGTACAAGCTTTGGTCTGTTTCAAAGTTTGGTTCAGGGGATCTATTTTTGTTGTGTTGGTCTATAGTTTGTTTTTGATATTTTTCTAGTCGTTCTACGACTTCATCGAAAATTTTATTTCTATTTTCCAAAATGAGTTCAAGATTTAGGGGTCGTTCTTCTCCTTCTTTAATGCCATAAAATATTTCTAGAGGTTTGAGTTTTGTTGCAGAATGAATGGTTGTATTATAAAGTGTTGTGGCAATTAGATATTTCTGTTTGTCAGGAATGTCATCATACTTATCTTTGATGCAAAGAAAAATTTCACTCAGGGTGGAATGGAATTTTTCAACGATGCCGTTTACTTGGCTGTTATTGGGTGGTACAAAATAAAGTTCTGATTCAAGTCTGTTAAGTAGACTTCGAATTTCAATGGATCGAAATGCTGGTTCGTTGTCACAAACAATCAATTTAGGAGTGCCAAAGGTAGAAATAATTTTGATCAGAGCCTTTTTTATGTCCGGTATTGATCTGGATTTAATGGGAGTTAGGACAGCAAAGCGAGAAAGTTTGTCTACTGTAGAGATGAAAAGGTTTGGTTGGGAAATGAAGATATCCATGTGGACTATGTCTAGGGGTTTTTTGGGAATAGGTGTAGAAGCAAAGGAAATTTTGTACGGGATCCGTTCATACTTATTCTCAAGGCATGTTGTGCAGAGATTTATGTATGTGCGAATCTTATTCCGCATTTTTGGGAAATAAAACCTTTTAATTATTACTTTCTGGTTTTCTTCCACACCCCTGTGGGCACGTTGATGTGTATTTTCGATAATGGCATCCTGTTCTTCTGTGCTTCTGAGGTCCTGTAATAAACATTGCGTTAGTATTAATTTAAAGGTTTTGTTTCGAGAAAAATAATTTTTATAAGTAATTTGGAGGGTATTTAACAAGGATTCGGGGCAAAGTATACCTGTTATCCTGGATGGGTGTAAGAAGTCCTTAAACATTCTTATGAAGAATGGTACGCCAAATACCACTTTGGTTAAGGTTCTTCTGAAAATTCCTGGGAAAATTTCTTCAAACTCTTCTGATTCTTGGTCTCCTTGTTTCAGAAGAATTTGGTTTCTATAAATATTCAGAGGTAGTTCTGTCATTTTCAAGAAATCTTCATTATCCGATTCTGCAGAATGAGCAGTGATATCTGAAGAGCTTTCGTCATCACTTTGATCATTATGGTGCAGATCTCCTGTTAGATTTCCTTCTAGATTACCTTCCAAATTTATTCGGGACAGACCGTCGGCGACGACGTTTTGTTTACCGGGTCTGAATTTAATTTCAAAGTCATATTCCTTTAATCTTAGAGACCATCTCGCGAGTTTTCCGTGAGGGTCTTTGAGGTTTAAGGCGTATGTTAATGGCTGATGGTCCGTGTAGAGGATAAATTTTCTTCCATAAACGTATGGTCGAAAATACTTACACGCCCAATCTATGGCTAAAAGTTCTTTTTCGATTGTACTATATTTCTCTTCACTTTTCGATAAGGTTCGAGAAGCAAAGGCAATGGGCTTATCTTGTCCAATTGGTCCTTGAGACAAGACCGCTCCTACGGCATATTTTGAGGCATCCGTCGTTAACACAAATTGCTTCGTGAAATCTGGATATATCAAAATTTGGCTGCTTGTAAGGATCTTTTTATATTTCTCAAATGCTGAGATGAATTCGGGCGTATGAGTAACACGCTCTCCCTTTCTCAACTGTTGAGTTAAAGGTTTGGCTATCCTGGAAAAGTCACGAATGAATTTGCGATAGTAACCGAGAATTCCTAAGAAAGCTCTCAGGTCCTTTTCGGTGTTGGGCAAAGTCCATTCTTTTATTGCCTTGATCTTGTCCGGGTTAGGTTTTACACCTTCGGGTGTCACGACATGTCCCAGAAAAGCTACTTCCTTATGTAAAAACTCACTTTTGTCTAATTGGACCTTCATATTGAATTTCTTCAAAGTATTGAAGATTTTTCCCAGATTCTCCAAGTGTTCTTGAAGGCTGGTTGAATAGACAATTATGTCGTCCATGTAGACCAAGCATATTTTTCCGATATGATCACGGAGTATGTTATCCATAACTCTTTGAAAAGTTGATGGAGCGTTTCGGAGGCCAAAGGGCATCCTGACAAACTCGTATAAACCGTGATCGACGCTAAATGCCGTCTTCGGTATGTCTTTCTCATGTACTTCGATCAGATGAAACCCTGAGGCTAGATCGAGCGTTGAGAAATACATGCATTTCCCTAATTTGTCTAATATCTCAGTGATATTAGGAATAGGGTACCGGTCGCTAATAGTTTTTTCATTTAGCTTCCTGTAATCAATCACCAATCGCCATTTCTTCAAGCCAGAAGCATCGACCTTTTTGGGGACGATCCAAATGGGTGAGGACCATGGGGAGACTGATGGCCTTATGATGCCTTGGTCCAGCATCTTTGAAATCTGTCGTTGTACTTCTTCCTTGTGGCAGAAGGGATAACGATAGGATTTCGTATATACCGGTAGGTCATCGGTTGTGTTAATGCGATGTTTGATCGCGTTAGTAAAGCTGAGCTTTTGATCATCTTGATGAAAAATATCATCGTACTGAATCAGAAGTTCAGTCAGTTTCTTTTTTTCCTCAGAGTTCAAATGACTCAATCTCAATTGTGGAAGCAATGAACTTTTGTTCGTTTTTCCACCTTTGAGAGGAAGTTTAGAAGCTGTCGCTTCGACATGATTTATTTCGCCAATTGAAATATTTCGCTTTAATTTAACTGTTTCGTCCAATGTGCTACTTAACAACACATTAGCAAGGTTGTCATTTGCAGAATATAATCCTGCTAACAAAAATACGCCAGGGTGAATCTCGCGATCGTCTTCAATGCAAAAATCTCCATTTTCCAAAG
This sequence comes from Uranotaenia lowii, assembly GCF_029784155.1. Lineage (NCBI taxonomy): Eukaryota > Metazoa > Arthropoda > Insecta > Diptera > Culicidae > Uranotaenia > Uranotaenia lowii. The sequence goes on from NC_073692.1 coordinate 203,578,230, forward strand.
TCTCAATCGGAATAATGTTTATCTCGTTTGCATTGAGAGTAAATGATTTTAGAGGATACTTTTTATACATTTTGATCCTCTCACCCGAAATGTTTAGTTCGTTTGAAGCAGTTAAAATCTCAGCTCCCATTTGTCTGAGTGCTTCATAGCCTATCAACCTATCAAAGAAAGGATGGAAGTCGAAGACAAAAAAAAGGAGTTTATTATTTTGAATTTGTGGAAAGGGGTTGAATTCCACGAATTTGTCAACTGTATGCAGGCCACTAATATTACGCACTTTTGCTGCATTAGTCGTCCTACATTTTTCAATATTTACATGATTCTTGCTTATATAATTTTTGTTGGCACCAGTGTCCACCAAAAATTTTAATTGTCCTTTAGAGGTTTGAATCATGACATAAGGGATAAAATTGTTTAGGTCTTTTTCGTTGGACCTAGATCCACCTGAAAATTTAAATCGTCTTCATTATCGGTTTCTGTTTTGGATTCCGATAATGTAGGGGTCTCTAATTGATTTTTAATTTTATTTGGATTCTCTGCTGGAGAATCCTCCTCCGGATAGTAATTGTAATTTGGATCGAAGTAGGGATGATAAGGATTATAATAAGGGTAGTAAGGATCAGGATAATAGTTTTCTAAATAAGATTGATCTTCGGGGTATTGCTCGTGCGTTCGAATTTCTTGCCTGTTGAACAGTTTGTTTCTGTTCATATAATTAACACTTTTCGTTTGGATTGACTGATCTACGTCCATCGGAGTCGGTGGGGGAAATCTGCTATAGGGTTTTGGTGCAAATGCGTTCCTGTTGGGCATAGGAAGTCTTGGAATTGGAAATTTCGGTATGAATGCGGGTCTGGATGGAAATTGAGATGGACCTGCTTGGGGTTGGTTAAATGGATTAGGCATTCCAAATGCCTGGGTCTGACGAAGTGGGGGTTGACTTACCTGAGATTGATTGAAGGGATTAAATGTTTGAGGACGGAACGAAAAATGTGGTTTGGGTGGCCTTTGAGGGGCCTCATTTTTGAAAGGGATCGTTTTTTTGAGAAAGTTACCTTCCTGCATAGCTGCATCAAAGGCTTCTTTCAGGTTTTTGGGCTGTCTTGCCCTTACGATTCCTCCAATTGGCTCTCTCAAGCCTGCCAAAAACACTTGCAGTGCATTTTCTTTGTGCGTGGCAATTTTGTCTGCCCGCACTGCACCGTTGTCTGTACTTATTGTTACATTGTTAATAAGAAGTGATAATTTGTTACACACGTTTGCATAGAAATCTTCGATGTTTGATTGCTGAACAAGAGAAAACAATTCTCTTGTCAGCGTTACCTGGTCCCTTTTGTCACTGTAGTACGCTATAAGGTTTGATTGAATTTCGGACCAGATAAGCTGCGTACCATATAGCTCTAAGACCTGATCTGCGGGTCCTATTATTTTTGATCTTAAGGCCTGAAGCCAAATGTCATAGAATGGCGTGCCAGCCATAGGTTCAATGAAGGGTATGCAGTCATTAGCTGCTTTGAGGAACGAATGCAATTTGCCGGGTTCTCCCCTAAAGGGTTGTAAATCCCGGATGACCTGAGGGGTCTGCATCGATTTTAATATTTTTTCTGCTTTTTCGAAGACCGCTTGGGTCTCCTCAAGCATTCTTTGTGTTTCGTTCTCATTAGACATTTTATTTCTTTAATTTCACTTTTAAATTGTGTTAAATTTTTTTAAATATTAAATTTTTTAATTTTTATTTCACTGTATTATTATTTTTTCGTTATATTGTTTCACTTTTTGGTTATATTGTTCACTTATAGAACTAACTTAGCTTATCTATTACTTACGTACGATAATCCTTCGTCCGTAAGGATTCTAGCCGTCCCGTGGCCGTGATTGTTGATTCCGATGCGCAGACACTTTTTCACTGTCACTTATTACAACACTTTCACTGTCCTCAATAAACCGTTGAGGATGGAACTGTCCGAATAATTTACCAGTGCTTAATGTCCTTTTAGCTTTTAAAGCTACAAATTTCCGATTAACCGTCGGAAATGTCTTACTTGACGAACTTTAAAAAACACTTAGCGCATCCTACCGACTGCGCCAGTTAAATTCGCGGGGTACTTCGGTATGTTTTTAAAAAAACTAAACTGAACTGTACCGGGGCCGAAACTAGAATGATTTATTACTTTCGCTCTTAATACTACCGAGCCCCACTGGGGCGACAAATGACGAGTGCATCAAATGATACTTGATACCCTCGTCCGATGATGGTGCGCTGCTCCAGGTGTGGATGTTCTGCTGATCGTGCGTCTGCTAGAGCACGATCCTCGATGGGCCGGTTCCTTCGGTAACTCGTATATATTATTTTTTTGTAAGAATTTTGCAATCTTTTGAAAGTCGTTTATGGTTAACAGTTTACTACTTGGTATTCCGTGTTTGGCTAGTAGAATTGTAAGGAATCCAGGTTGGAAAGTACTATCAATTGGCTAGTTTCAATTGATTTATTCCTGATGCGTTCACTTTCGATATTGAGTACGTTGTTGGCGATGTTTGATATTTGTTTGATGCGTTTTCCCACTTCTTGATTGATCATAATCTGCTTATTGTTGTTTTCAATAAGGGCGTTCATGGTGCTGTTGATGGTTCTCAGGTCCTCTGCATCGGGGTTTCCGGCTATCCACTTCCATACGTGTCCTATCGAGTCCCAACGTTTTCTTCTTAGTGGTATTGGTTTTAATTTTATAAATGTTTCATACAATCTTTTGTTTTTAATTTGAATTAGTTCATACAATGGATTCTTTTGTGGTTTTTCTTGTATAGTTTGATTTATAATTTCAATCGTGTTTTCTAACTGTATAAGATCTATAGGATGTAAAATTCTGATGAAATTGGTTTTTATCTTTGCTTTCCCTAATGGTATAACTGCTAATGGATTATTTGTTAAATCATGTATCTGAACTGCTGAATTTACTGTAGACACGCAGATGGCGAGTCTGAAAAGAGAAATAAAAATAACTAATTATTTATTTTTCTTAGATTTGTTTTGTGAATTTTTCTTCCATTTGTGTCAATTATGTAAGTGTGATGATTTTCTTTAACTTGTACAGTTTTGTATCTGCTTTTTCTTTTTGAAATATCTTTTGATTTCTCATAGGCATAACTATTTGGTTCATACGATTGATATTGGCTCTCTTGTGTATTATTATCCTTTTGTTTATGGATTTCAAGAACTTTTTCTTGATCTTTTTCTCTCAACTTATTAAATTCTTCTATTGGCAAGTTTCTTTTATTATTTCCTTGAAAAATATTCCTAGGTGTGTTTTTTATGAACGAATGTATACAGTTATTATATCTGTGTGTGCTCATTTGCATTAATGTTATTATTGATACATCTGGATTAAGTATTTTTAAACATCTTGCTATTTCTCTCAATGTTGAGTGACATCTTTCTATTTGACCATTTGTTTCTGATCTGTTTACTGGTGTTTTAAATATATTAATTCCTAAATTTCTTATTCTTTGCTCTATTACGTTTGATACGGATGTACTCTCATTGTCCATTACAATATTAGCTGGTACGTCCCAGTCATAGATTAGTTCCATTAAAGCATCTTGTACATGTTGTATAGATTTTGATTTGATGGGTCTTATTTTTAGAAATTTTGAAAATTTATCTATTGACGTTATAAAAAGGTTTCCTTGGTTATAGACGAAAATATCAAAATGTACAATACCTCCTGGGTATTGTGGTACAGGTGTTTTTGTTGGTATATATTTTTGTGGGTGTCTTTCATATTTTTCTGTTTTGCAAATTTCACAATTTTTTACGGTATTTTTGGTTATTTTAGCTAGTTTGGGAAAATAGTATTCTTCTATGAGTTGTGATGCATTTTCTTTTGCATTCATATGTGCAAAATTATGAATTCTTTTTATTTCTTCTATTTGTCTTTCTTCATCATTTAGGTCTTGAACTTGTACTTGTGAAAACCTAGCTCTTATTACTTTTGGATTAAAGTTTTCTTTATAAATTTCTTGTATTGTTGCCATTATTGGTTCAGTTGTTAATATTCCGTTTAAGATACCTGGTATTAAAAATCTTTTCATTTTATCCTTTAAAAACTCTGCTGAGAAGTATGGTTCAGTAAATACGTGTCTATTAAATCTGGGGAATGGGTTCGAGTGTTCATATGAGGCAGGCTGTGATATCTTAAAAATGAGTTGATTTCTAAACACATTGATTGGGGATTCTGTTGAAGGTATATACGCTGAATCGTCGTCATCTGAGGAATGCATTGTTGGAGTAAGTGAATTAATTTGAATTCTTGAAAGAGCGTCTGCTACTACATTTGATTTTCCTGGTTTGTAATGCATTTCATAATCATGTTCTTCTAAAAATGCTTTCCATCTTTTTAACTTTGCTTTATTATTCTTTGGTGATAACGTGAAGGTTAAAGGAAGGTGATCTGTGTAAATTTTTATTTTAGTTCCATAAATAAAATTTCTAAGGGTTTGTAGAGCCCATACTACTGCAAGCATTTCTTTTTCATTTGTAGCATAATTTTCTTCTGTTTGAGTTAATGTTCTTGATATAAATGTTATAGGTCTTTCTCCGTTATGAAATTGTTGTGATAAAACTGCACCAACTGCTTTATCTGATGCGTCTGTTGTTAATATAAAAGGTAATTTGAAATCAGGAAATGAAAGAACATCATCTGATGATAAAACGTCTTTTAATGTTTGGAATGCTAATTTTGCTTCTTCATCGAATTTAATCTTGTTTTTTTTTTATTGATGTTTAGAAATTTGGCTATGGCCATCCTCTCCTCTTAAAAGTTTTGTTAAGGGTTTTGCAGGTTTTGCATAATCCTTGACGAAACGTCTGTAATATCCTGATAGTCCTAGAAAGGCTCTAAGGTCTTTCAAATTTGTAGGTTCGGGATATTTTTGAATACTTTCAATTTTTTTGACATTGGGTTTTAATCCTTCTTCTGATACTATAAATCCTAAAAATTTAACTTCTCTTTTGATAAATTCAGATTTGTTTGGTTGAATTCTAAAATTAGCTTCTCTTAGTGTATCAAAAATAGTTTTCATGTTTCGTAGGTGTTCTTCAAGCGTTTTTCCAAAAATTATAATGTCATCAATGTATACATGACAAATTTTTCCAATATGTTCTCGTAAAACGTCGTCCATTACCCTTTGAAAAATGGCAGGAGCGTTTTTTAGTCCAAATGGCATTCGAATAAATTCGTATTTTCCATTATTGACGGAAAATGCAGTTTTTTCAATGTCTTTATTTGCCATAGGTATCTGGTGAAATCCAGATGCTAAATCTAATGTCGTAAAATATTTGTTGTTACCAAGATTTGCTAAAACTGTCGAAGTTTCTGGAATCGGATATCTGTCACTAATGGTTTTTGAATTAATTTTTCGATAATCAATTTCCATTCTATATTTCTTTTCGCCAGAAGCATCTATTTTTTTTGGAACTATCCATACAGGTGAGTTATATGGAGGTTTTGATTGTCTTATTATTCCGTTTTTTCAATAGTTGATCAATTTGTTTATCAACTTCTGATTTTAAAGCTTGAGGATAGGGATAAGTTTTACTGTATACTGGATTTTCATCGGTTGTTCTAATGTTTGCTTCTATTTTGGTTGTAAATGGTAATTTCTCATCTGGTGGTTGGAATAAGTCTTGATAATTTTTTAACAAATCTTTTAGCTGTTCTTGTTCATTCCTATTAAGATGTTGATCTTTAATAGTAATTTGATTAACTTCTTGTAATCTATGCTGCAGAAGTTTGATGGTGTGATTTCCGGGAAGTAGAATTTTTTCTCTTGGAATATCAATAATTGCGCCAATTAGTGTTAAAGTATCATGCCCTATAACTGCGTCAAAAGTTTTCAATTCTTGCATGTGGTAAAATTTCATAATTTCTTGGCTATAAGGAAGAAAAAATTTACCTTGGGAGTATCGATCAATGAAAATATTTCCTCCGACTGATGAAACATGAAAAGGATTTTTTTATTTTATGATAAATTTTTGTAAATTTCGGGTGTATGAAATTCTTGTTAGATCCTGTGTCCACTAGTACTTTCAATGGCTTTTCCTTATTTCCATGAAATAGAAAGTAAGGGAGAGAAGAATCTATCCTAAAAAATTGAACTCTGCATTTTCAACAGGTTCGTTTATTTTTTCTTGTTTTTCCCAACAATCGACATATTTCTGGTCTTGTTTTATTTTTCGTTGATTAATTGTTTGAATGTTATTAATTCTGGGTAGCTTTGGGGCAAATTTTTAAAAGGGTTGTTCGGTCGATTTCCGTAGTTAATTTGTTTTGTTCTTATAGACTCATCTACCTCCATGGGTTCAGGTTTATCCATAGGTTTAGGTGGTCTGGGTGGTAGATTCGGTCTGATATTAAGGTTATTAAATCGATTAAAATCACGATTAAATGGTTGATGATTAGGTTTATAAAAATTATTTTACCAAAAGAAATTCGGTATTGGAGGCAGCGGTCTTTGCGGCTGTCTCGGTGGAATCTTTGGTGGCAATGGTATTACTGCTTCCTGTATTCAACGTTCTGATGAGATACAATATGCGTATGCGCTGGCAAGCGAATCCGGCCTATAATTTTTTAAGAATCGGCTAACGTCTCCGTCTAAACCTCTTACAAAAGCGTCTATGGCTTTATCGTTGTAGGTTTCTATCATAGCCTTGCAGGCTTCAGGGCGCCTGAATTTCGGATCAGTTTTTATCTGATTTGCTATTAGCGATAGAAGTCTATTGACTTCGTCATTATAAACTTCTAATGTTTTGTTCCTTTGTGAACAATTCATTAATTGGTAATCTAAGGTACCAATATCCCTCTTTTCTCCATAGTAAGTCATAAGTGTTCTTTTTATGCTCTCGAAGTTAATGTTTACATTAGATGCTACTAGGGCATCATTTGCTTCGCCTCGGATTTTCCTCCTAATGGCCTTGCAAATTACGTAAAATCTATTCCTTTCATCAACTGAACTTCTAGCATTTGGTTTATACATTTCGATTAAGCCTTCAGCATCATTTAGCCATATACTAATTTCGTTTGGATCTCCAGTAAATACTGGTAAATCCTTAACGATATCAGGAATTTTTTCAATTGATGATGGATCGATTGGGGATCCATCTGTTCTTGTTAGATAAAGCTGTGGGTCTTTAAGATCCACGTCCGGGATTGGAGTAGCAGTTGCTTCCAAATCCGTTAATCTTGTAATAATCTCTTGAAGTTGAGATTGCGACATGTTGAGTTTTATTTTATTAAATAAGTTACTTAAATCTTCCAGATTTTGTTATTTGATTTCTGACACTTATGTAAAATACACTTTTTTAATTATGATTCACTTCTTTTGTGTTGTGTAGTGTTATTCTTTTAAGAATTTTATTTATTTACTTACATGAGAAAGAACATCTCAAGGGGACACCTCAAGATTGCGGGATCTTTTCTTAACCACTGTGTTCTGCCTTCTAACAGGGAACGTCCTGGGTTGTTTGAAGCGCGTGTTCGGGGATGATCCTATTACCTCCTTGTTTTTTCACTTATCTTGAACAGTTGTTTGGGTAAACAACTAAAACCAGTTCAAGTGGAACCTTCGTGTGCCAGTTTTCTTCTCAGAATAGATGATTAAGTCCCGTTTTGATTCGATACTAAGGATCACTCTATTCGGCTGCACTTTGCGATAGGAAAACTAAGTCGAAAATTCGGATGATACTTATTTTTTTCTCAACCGGTGCTCCTTACACGTCCACGACACTCTAACGTGGTGAATCTAGTTAGGTTTGGTTTTGACACTAAAATTTTCACTTATAGCACACTCGGGTTTCTATTCGGGCGCCAGTTAAATTATTTTTGTCTAAGAAAGACTTTTTAAAAAAATTTTATTCCATATTACAACTTAAGACTAACTTAGTATTATCACTTTCACTATTCACTGTCTGCGACTGCTGACCGTCTGGGATCTCTAATTGAATATGAATCTCTCTTTGAGTTCTGGATGCTCCATATTTATACTGCTGCTTATCGCCAATGTTGTCCTTCAGAATGTAACGGGTACATCGGATTAAAGATATTAATTTAATTTAATATACAACGCAAAACATTAAATCTTTTTACATTTAATCTGAAACTGTAAATAACCAGAGCTAACTTAAAAATATTCTCTTATAGTAATATAAACGTGACATCAAAACTTCCAAATTACAAATTCATAGAGCCACCCTTAGCGAACAATCATTAAAAGCAATGACTTTCCTTCTTAACGACACGAGTCTTGGCGAAAGCGTGGCTTAAGCTGCTTACTTTCGAAGATCATCACCACATTCTTGCTTGGCGTCAGTTGAATGACCTCTTTCGGGATATTTTCGTACACCTTAGGTTGACGAGAGAAAAAGTTAGGCCCCTGAAAGGAATCTCCGAAGGGGAAGACAAGGCTTATCCGAGCATTCGCGAAAATGGAGTTGATCGTTTAACTTCGTGATTAGATTCCATCGTATCGGGTAGTTCCGGTGCGAAGTTGAGCCAGATCTGGTCCATCGAAAGGCTTTAGAGACTCTCCATTTCATTTACCTTTGGTAATAAGAACAGGCAAGATTGTCTAATTTAGCTCGCGGGTCGATTAGTGTTCTTGGTAATTAAATTTGCAAACCCCCAACCTAGTATTCTTATCGTTAATCAGCTCTCTTTACGTAGCCCATACGGTCTCGAAACGGCATAGGAAAGTTTAGGCTTAGTGCTTGTGGTGCCAAGATTTGCTACATAAAAGGTACGTAGGGTGAAGATAAGGCGAAGCAGAAGGTGAATCGAAATGTGTTTGTTCCGTCGTACAGGGATCCGCAACACCTGCTACACCGTTGCTGGAAACTCGCTTGGTAGCCAACGCAGCACACGGGTTGACACCAACCATCAACCAGCCGAGTTCGCCGACATTCAACGCGCTCACATTAGTCAGTCCCCGGAGCCAGTGAATCGCAACAACGCAGCGAGGATTTCACTAGCCACGCGACCACCTGCCGGCATCAAAAAGTTCCACACCGCCGGCCGATACCTACTTCCACCGCCCGTCAACCGACATTCATTAGACGGGAAGGCAGTAGACAGCACCAGCGACGGTGGAATCATCGAGGCAGAGGTTCCACAAAACCCCGCCAATGCTATAGCGAAACGTGAGTACTCATATATTGCGCAACACTGTACACTATCGATCGATTGTATTTACGGCCCGCAACTTTGATCAATTTATGTTGCGCGTGCCGGAAGATTAATCCGCGACGTTTATTCTGCCGGATTGTCGAATTGGGTCGGACTGGCGAGCCGTTAAAGTAGCCACTTTCCGCCCACGAATGGAAATTCCACAGTAAACGGAAAACTGTAAATGTAAACACTACAAACGAATAGTCACTAAATACCACGCACCTCCATACACGTACCAACAGAAAGCCGAAAGCTCCACTAGGGTAAACGGACACAGTTTGGTCCAAGCACAGACATGTAAACAAACACTACAATTACGACGAATAAAAGGAGTTTTGTATGCATAGCACGTAAAATAATCTCGAGTTCTAAATGATTTTCTAATTGGATATTGGGGAGGGGGAATGCACCTTGTTCGCGGTTTCCTGTATTTGCTTCCGATCGCTTTTTGCTTCCGATCGCTTTTACTGCGGAGATTGGCCGCGAATCCAATCACGATCTTTCCCGTTCTTACCGTACAAGGGTGGGAGCTCGCCCGACGATTTGGATCCCTGACTCATTTCGCATCGAACAACGGTCAACCCCCCTTTCACAAATCGCTCTGGGTATTTCTCGTTCTCGGGGCGGCTCGCAAGAGTCGAAGTACGAGATCCTTTACAGATACCTCTCCGCTTCTTTCCCAAATAGGGAACCGAAAAGGAACTCACGACTGAGTCTCATCAGCTGGGCAAAACAAGAAAGGGTGGATGGTCTTCCTTCAGGAAGTGGCGCTTAAGCCATCCGCTAGAAACAGGAAGCGGGTCGAGGCCTCTCGTTATATTTGGCGCCCAACAATACCAGGCTTTTTTTTCGCAATAATGTTGTTTTTTTTCTGCAGCTTCTGGCGTATTCCAGTTTATTTATAATCGGATTTTTCGAATATGTTAAATATTTTTGGGAAATAATTACAAAACGTAGTTTATTGATGTAATATTTTTTTGTTCATACAGTCATGCTAGAACTTTACTTAGAAGTTGGCTCATTCTCATTCAATGTTCTCTATAAATCGATTCACGTTTCATATTACACAAATATTTTTATGGCAGCATTCTGGGACCTTATATATTTCGCTTCTTAGATTCAGGCCAATATATTCCATAAAAACAGTTATCACACATTCCTTTATTAGTTTTATTTTTGTCGCAAAACTCACGATTACATAAAAAAAAACACAGAAATATGTATTTTGTTCTCAATTTGCCTATTACCTACAGTTTTTAACTTACACAGATAAATATTACGTTCCATGCAGTTTGCTATATCTAGGTTTGATTTGTTGAGTTCTCATTGGTTGGTTCGTTTTAAAATAGGTATCGGAAACTAAACGCTTATGAGTTTCAGTTAGTCTATGCAAAAATCGAATCGAAAATCAAAATTAAAAAAAAAGAATTGGATGAAATCTATGATTCGGAAAGGATTAATATTCTAAAAGCATCAAAATTGGTTTTAAATTAAAGAAAAATTTAGCAAACAAGTCCAAATAATCACTAACATATATATGCATACAGGACTATTTCGAATCAATTTAGCACCTACGACGTTATCAATAGGATAAACAGTTTGACGGTCTCGCGCACAAAATTTGCAACAGTTTTCCGATGTTGATTCACTATTTCATGCAGGGGAGAGCAAGTGTCCTTTGCATGCAACTTCATATCGTAATGGATTTCAGTGAGAGGAATCACGTTCGAAGGCTCTAGGATCCACCCGGTCAACAGCTGATGTCGAAGTTCTAGGAACGGCGACTCAGGAAGCTGCAACAACAATAACGGAAAGCAGCAGACGGGCAGTGCCACATTCTGTCATGGAAACACACACGGGAGACGTCCAAACCATGTTGTCTCGACCACGCAAAATCCGCTCAACGCTGCTCACCCTGATTATCTCAGGGAAAGGTTTCTTCGGAATGGACCAGCTCAGTTGCAGTGGTGACCGGAGCCTACGGACTGCTAGGGGAAACCTTCCTAAAAAGGAAAAACAAAAAACACTTACATCCGAGACTGGGAAAAATATTGCTAGCTTCCATCCTTCGCTGTAGCTCCAAGAGCACGCACCAGCCACCGCGGATGATAAATTCAGGTTTTTCTCCATAATCAGGTTTCGTTTTTTAGGTGAACCAACCAATCCGGGCCGCGTGTTGATTTGCGTTGAAGTTTGTTTTGGTTTTCGTTGACATTTCAAAGTTGTGGTTGCCAGTATGATTGTTTTTTTGTCGGAATGCGTGTCGGAGTCCATAGAGATGGATTCTGTACGAGTTTATGATGAATGTGATGAATGAATGTTCCGTTTTTGAATGAGTTAATTTAATAGTTTTAAGTTTACGTTAAGGTGGTACCTCGGGTTCTTATAACAGGTATAAGAATCCGACTTTAAGGTTTTATCTTCCTGTGAGGTAACAGATAATTAATGTTATCAGCACGAACAGTTAGTAAAATCAGTTTCGTAGGGACGTTCAGATATCCGTAATCTCACCAGGCGTTGGGGAAGGATATTCTGTTCGGACCTCAGGATATTTTAATCGACGGACCATTCTGACTCCAGAATCGGTATATCCAGGTGGCGGAGCAAATGGTCCAGTTGAAAGTTTTTCAATCCAGCAGTGGTGATACTTAGAGTTTTTTTTCAATCCAGCAGTGGTGAAACTTAGATTCATTTTCAATCCAGCAGTGGTGATACTTCGAGCAAATCATTTACAATCCAGCAGTGGTGAAACTTAAACATCTTAATTTAAGTTAGGATAGGCGAACAAAGTTTTGTGAATGCTAGGGGTAGCTACAACTGCGGAATGCCAGACGATAACCAAAACAAATTCTCAAAGTTTCTTCGCACAGGCTAATCAACCTTAGATGAAATCAAGGGTTAAGTAAGCATTTATTAGTTTGAATTTTCTTCAATTTTTTTTGTATTTTTTTTCTCACAATTTCTTTTTTTTTATTGTAGTTTAATTACCAATGCAATGGAGGCAAATGTTATTTTTCATTTTTTTTCCCTTTTTAGTTAGTAGTTGTAAATATTTTTTTTTTTTCTTCACATTGAAATTCAATTTTGATCTGAACTATTTTCATGTTTCTTTACACTTTCATTTTCCGTGGACATTACTTTAGTTTCTAGGTTTGAGTTTTAACTTTTTAAACTGTTTTGATTCGATTTTCGCTGGAGACCGGAGACTAACGTCATTGATGGTCAGTGGCAGGCCCGTTTAGGAGCTCCTGTAAACAGCGAGGAGTTATTAAGTTAACGTTGAATCCCTATGACCCCGAAGATCGACAGAACAGTTCAAACTGCCAAAAACGAACCTACGAAAAATTTGATTGACTTTGAACCTACGATTCAAGCCAATCAAATTTTTCGTAACTTTAGCGCGGAATGATGTAACGGGTACATCGGATTAAAGATATTAATTTAATTTAATATACAACGCAAAACATTAAATCTTTTTACATTTAATCTGAAACTGTAAATAACCAGAGCTAACTTAAAAATATTCTCTTATAGTAATATAAACGTGACATCAAAACTTCCAAATTACAAATTCATAGAGCCACCCTTAGCGAACAATCATTAAAAGCAATGACTTTCCTTCTTAACGACACGAGTCTTGGCGAAAGCGTGGCTTAAGCTGCTTACTTTCGAAGATCATCACCACATTCTTGCTTGGCGTCAGTTGAATGACCTCTTTCGGGATATTTTCGTACACCTTAGGTTGACGAGAGAAAAAGTTAGGCCCCTGAAAGGAATCTCCGAAGGGGAAGACAAGGCTTATCCGAGCATTCGCGAAAATGGAGTTGATCGTTTAACTTCGTGATTAGATTCCATCGTATCGGGTAGTTCCGGTGCGAAGTTGAGCCAGATCTGGTCCATCGAAAGGCTTTAGAGACTCTCCATTTCATTTACCTTTGGTAATAAGAACAGGCAAGATTGTCTAATTTAGCTCGCGGGTCGATTAGTGTTCTTGGTAATTAAATTTGCAAACCCCCAACCTAGTATTCTTATCGTTAATCAGCTCTCTTTACGTAGCCCATACGGTCTCGAAACGGCATAGGAAAGTTTAGGCTTAGTGCTTGTGGTGCCAAGATTTGCTACATAAAAGGTACGTAGGGTGAAGATAAGGCGAAGCAGAAGGTGAATCGAAATGTGTTTGTTCCGTCGTACAGGGATCCGCAACACCTGCTACACCGTTGCTGGAAACTCGCTTGGTAGCCAACGCAGCACACGGGTTGACACCAACCATCAACCAGCCGAGTTCGCCGACATTCAACGCGCTCACATTAGTCAGTCCCCGGAGCCAGTGAATCGCAACAACGCAGCGAGGATTTCACTAGCCACGCGACCACCTGCCGGCATCAAAAAGTTCCACACCGCCGGCCGATACCTACTTCCACCGCCCGTCAACCGACATTCATTAGACGGGAAGGCAGTAGACAGCACCAGCGACGGTGGAATCATCGAGGCAGAGGTTCCACAAAACCCCGCCAATGCTATAGCGAAACGTGAGTACTCATATATTGCGCAACACTGTACACTATCGATCGATTGTATTTACGGCCCGCAACTTTGATCAATTTATGTTGCGCGTGCCGGAAGATTAATCCGCGACGTTTATTCTGCCGGATTGTCGAATTGGGTCGGACTGGCGAGCCGTTAAAGTAGCCACTTTCCGCCCACGAATGGAAATTCCACAGTAAACGGAAAACTGTAAATGTAAACACTACAAACGAATAGTCACTAAATACCACGCACCTCCATACACGTACCAACAGAAAGCCGAAAGCTCCACTAGGGTAAACGGACACAGTTTGGTCCAAGCACAGACATGTAAACAAACACTACAATTACGACGAATAAAAGGAGTTTTGTATGCATAGCACGTAAAATAATCTCGAGTTCTAAATGATTTTCTAATTGGATATTGGGGAGGGGGAATGCACCTTGTTCGCGGTTTCCTGTATTTGCTTCCGATCGCTTTTTGCTTCCGATCGCTTTTACTGCGGAGATTGGCCGCGAATCCAATCACGATCTTTCCCGTTCTTACCGTACAAGGGTGGGAGCTCGCCCGACGATTTGGATCCCTGACTCATTTCGCATCGAACAACGGTCAACCCCCCTTTCACAAATCGCTCTGGGTATTTCTCGTTCTCGGGGCGGCTCGCAAGAGTCGAAGTACGAGATCCTTTACAGATACCTCTCCGCTTCTTTCCCAAATAGGGAACCGAAAAGGAACTCACGACTGAGTCTCATCAGCTGGGCAAAACAAGAAAGGGTGGATGGTCTTCCTTCAGGAAGTGGCGCTTAAGCCATCCGCTAGAAACAGGAAGCGGGTCGAGGCCTCTCGTTATAAGAAGTAGAACTGAACTTTCTTGTTGCGACGTGTTGTATTCATGAGTGGTACGGGTTCCGATAATCAATCTATTTCTATGCTTTGTTTTACATAGGAGGTTTCGGATGCGACGATAACAATTTTATGAGTCCGTTGGCGCGATCCCATTAACCTTGATTTGATAGCTTGTCGATCGGATGATGTTGTTTGTTAGGTTAGGTTAGGGGGCGGGTAAGTTTCCTCGCTGCGGTGTTACCTTTTTAGGCTTGATGCCTTTTCCGTCCTTGAATGGACCGATGCAGTGGCTGCACGTGGCCTGGCCTGGCTTTTCGCCGTGTAGTGGCTGGAATAATGCCCCAATTAGATCACGCATGCAAAAATGTGATGGTGCAACGTACCTTTGGTTCGGATCTCCGGGGCACACTTCCCACGCGGTTTTTCTCCCGGGCGACACAAACAATTTTTCCCACCACGAACTTGTGTGGTGTGTTGCGGAAACGACAATGCGGTTTTCGGTCGTTTTTGTTTTGTTTTGTTTCTTTTTTCCGATCTCTGCACGCTGATTTTGATTTAGTCACTCCTTTTACACGCGGAGTATTTTTTACTTGTTTTTGGGATTTTTATTTTATTTTTTGTACACGCTTCCAATAATCTACATGGGGATGGGTTTTTATTGAGTTTATAATGCCAATTGCTCGTATCATATCAGTTTAGGGACTATTCAATTGCAACAGGGTATTATTTTATTAAGTTGAATCCTTATAATTTCCTCAGGAACTTTGTATATGAAAAACATATGTTTTTTGTTTGTTACTACTTTAACTGTTCCTAAGTGTTTTATTTCTAAAATTGTAAGTCTGCTGATGTATTCCAATTTCGAAATGTCTGTTTTTGTTAATATTCCCGTGTAGATTATATTTTATTTGGCAAATTAAACTGCTTGTGTTATTTCGCCCATTTGTTTGACGAAGTTGTCGATGCTATGGCTTAATTTTATGAACATATATATCATGTTTGTCATATTCTAAATTTCATTATTGCTCTTCTGTAAATCCTTTATTTCCTTGTTTAACTGTTCGTTGATTATTATTTGTTTATTCGTTTCCGTTATGAGTTCATTCATAGTTTTATTAATCATTCTGAAGTCATTGGCATCGGGTGAGCCTGTTATCCATTTCCATATTGTTCCCCAGGTTTCCCATCTGTTGGCCCAGGGTGTGTGAATTTTCAAAAATAAATGTTCTATTTTATTTTATTTGCTTTTTAAATGTTCACTAAATGTCGAAATTGAACAATGTGTTTCTATTATGTTTTTATAATCTTCAACCGTTAATTTCAATTCGCTTATGTCTATATGATGTATCAGTCTAACTTCTCCGTTAGACACAATGCATTCTAATCTTCATATAGGTCTGGTCTGTCAGGTCGATCATCTCCAGCGCATGGCACGAGGCAATTATCAAAATTGTGCAAATGATGATCACTGCAACTGATAAATGATAAAGAGGAGTTCATTTTAATTTTGATTCTCTTTAAAAGATTTTGAATTAATAAGGGTTTTGTGGATCTTTCTATTATTTTCATCAATCACATAGGAATTTAAATTCTCTTTGACTTTCGTCGGTTTGAATCTAGGTTTATTTTTGTCCAGATCCTGATTTAAGATTCGCATATTCCTCGACAATTTTTTGTAATGTGGTTGTAATTTATCCAGTGTTCAGCTTCTTGTATATTATTAAACCATAATTCTATAGGTTTGTGTCCTGTTACTTTATGGATTGTGTGTTTATATTTTCTGTAGGTTCGGGCGATATCCAATTTTGTAGGTATTTTATCCTTTTTTGTACAGCGTAAGATTTCTCTTATGGTAGAGTGTACCCTTTCGATTTGGCCATTCGTCTTACTATGGACCGGTGTTGTCCTGTGCTCAATACCAAATTCCCGAAATAGGATTTGGATTTTCTGAGTTCGAAACGATGGTTCACTATCCTTCATTATAAATCTTGCATGAGGGAATTCATTCAGCATCTCTGTGAAAGCTTCTTCAACATCTTGGGTGTTGCGCGTTCTTAGGAATCGGAAAGTTACATATTTCGTCAGTTTATCTATTATATTAAACACAATTTATCGCCGATAAAAACCAAATCGGCATGTAGATGGTGTGGTTGTCTTCGGTCATATTTTTGCAGGGTGCAAACTCTACAAGTTTTCACAAATTTTTCAAAAACATTCCTCATTTTCGGGAAGTAGTAATGTTCTAATGCCTGTTGAACATTTTCAGCGGCATTTCGATGTGCGTACTCATGTATTTCTTTCACTTTTTTAAGTTGTTCGGTTTCATCTTATATTTCCTCCACTTCTACTGGAGCGTAAAAGATTTTCGTTTTTCCGTTAGATAAGTGTTTCTTAAATGTTTCTTGTAATAAACATATTATTTTAGTAGGGGCCTTTATGCCTACTTTGACTTTTTCTTGGATAATCATTAGGAATTCATCCTGAATCTGTTCATCGGTTTCCCCATCATATTTTACATAAATTCTTTTTCTCCCATCCAGAGTTACAGAGGAAGCCTTTTCATCTTCTGTATAAATAATTTGCAATTTATATACGTTTATAGGTGCGAGGGAACTTAGAGAGAGATATTCATCGGAGTCTTCGGCACTATGAGCAGTCATAGTATTGACTGATACCCTACTCAGTGCAATTGTTGTTAAAACTATTCTTGAATGTTGATTGGTTCTAGAATCTTTGATGGTTTCTTCCTGGCAGAGATGAAGATAAGTGTCTTCCTGCATATGAGAAGATGTCGCTCTTCATCATCGCGTTTGCGTCTATCGTCAATGCGTGATGAAGTGCCTCCTCCATACTTTGGAGTTGGTAATCAGCTATGATTGTCCCGGTTATTCCGTTTAGCCCTCTTAGGAATGCAGATATCGCCTGAGTCTTATACTGCTCAATAAGCGGAGCTGCATTTGTGCTTCCATATTTCAGAATTGTCGATGCAATTATTTGGTTCAGCCTATCGTTAATGTGGTTGTAAAATTCGTTCGTCGTTCGTCCTTTCTGTTCAGCTATCGTTATTTCGTAGAGCAGATGTTCGATCCGTTTCTTGTTCCCAATGCGTCGATTAATAGTTTTTCAATGAATTTAAAATTTGTTTCGTAATTATTTTTTTGCAAGTACTTCCTGCGCTGCACCAACAACTTTAGTTTCTAGACCCAATAAAAATGTATAGTAGTTTGCCTGTTTTTCATGCGGGTTTGAAGCCGTCGCTTCGTACATGCTATTTAATTTTCTGGCTTTTGATAGCCAATGATTCAATAGATTTGGGTTTCCATCATAAGTGTTTATAGTTTTCAGTAGTGTTAACGGATCACTATGTGTTACCGTTACTGGAATCCCCCTTTCATTTTTGATAACGAAGGGTTCGTATGTACCCTTGAAAGATCATTTAATCTTTCGGTAAGAGCGACCATTGCTCTATTGATGGACTCCAATGATTGGGCCATTTTCCTCTTTGGTTAGTTTTGAAAAAGGAGGGTGACTACTTACTTCTTCTCGAAGTGGTGTTCTTCTCGGTTTTGCTGGCTCGCTACTAACGGAACCTCCACTTGTCTCCTGAATCGGGATCGGAAGTGTTTCGGGTACCTCTTGTTTCTTTGTGCAGGGCACTAGGATTTTTCTCGCTTACACACGACCTCTTCGGGCGCCAGTTAGGAATGTTCTTAAATGCTGATGTCTACTATGGACATCAACTTTGATACTTTGACTTTCGGATGTTTTATCACAAGCGTAACACAATAAGAGAGTTTTATTTAACACTTTTAATCTTCTAGGGTTTACACTTATTGAAAGCAATTGGAAAGTTCTGCTTAACACTTTTATTCTTCTAGGGTTTACACTAATTGCAAGCAATTGGAAAGTTCTGCTTAACACTTTTATTCTTCTAGGGTTTACACTTATTGAAAGCAATTGGAAAGTTCTGCTTAACACTTTTATTCTTCTAGGGTTTACACTTATTGTACGCAATGAGAAAGTTCTGCTCAACACTTTTATTCTTCTAGGGTTTACACTTATTGCGGATTAAACTGAACGGACTGAATTTGAACGATTGTAAGACGGACTGAACGGCGTATTTTCTCCTGACTGCCCTTTTATTGCTTAGCATCGGAATGTTATGCGATTGATTAAAGCATTAAGCATTAAGCATAACGATTCCCACGGGCTAAAGATTTGAGACAGACGAAACAAAATGCGCGTTCGGTCGCTGTCTTGTTTATTGTCCGACCGGGTGACGATTTTATGCTGTCGCGAGCAAAATTAATGCGCACAGCGTTCGTTTCCTAATCTTTATATTTTCTGAATAGGGTAGGCGTGCTAACTCGTCGATGATGGACTCGCTCCCATTTCTGTGGTAGGTCCTTGTATCGCCTACATTCCCTAGGTCTACGTTCAGCCATGCTAGGGCTTCCAGTAGAAGTTGACCCCTAGGGTTTGTAAGGCGACTACCCCATTCTACGGCCCACGCATTGAAGTCCCCGCCTATGACAACGGGGCTCCGACCCGTGAGACCTTCGACGATGTTGTCCATCATGACGCCGAACCTCTCCAGAGACCACCGCGGGGGGGCGTAGCTGCTACAGACGATGATCCCGTTGACCTTGGCTATCACGAAGCCTTCCTCTCCAGCCGACACCACCTCTTGTATGGGGTATCCTCCTGTGACCCATATCGCGGCCAGTTTGGCTTTACCGGTTACCCAATTACTACCATCCGTGGTCCTGCGTTACGGGTCTGCCACTAACGCCAGGTCGAGCTTTTCCTCAAATACCATCTGCCGCAACAGCTGGTGTGCTGAGTGGCAGTGGTTGAGGTTGAGCTGGACCGCCTCTATCCCCGCGAAGGTGCAGCCGACGCCTTTTGAAAGGCGGGGTACCTAGGGTTGCCAGCCCTGTGTCCTCCACCGCAGTGGAGACACTTTGCGTCTTTGGTGCAGCTAGCCGCCTGATGTTCGGCTTCGCCGCACCGCCAACATAAACCGCTCCTGTCTGTGCCCTTGCACGCGAAAGACTTGTGCCCAAGTTCCACGCATCTGAAGCACCTTTCCGGTTGCTTGGGGATGGCTATCTGGCAGATAGATCAACCCACCTTTAGCCGCCCACACTTGAGTGCGGCGTTTGCTGCCGCAACCGGAAGTAATAAGTATTAAGCACTTATCATTAAGCATAAAAAATCCATGTATATATTTTGTAATTAGTAATAATCAATCCTGAGAAAACACAAATCTATTCTCAAGTTGCACGACATCGTCAACTTGTGTGCCATAGCATTCCCTAGAACTGGTGTCATCCACAACAAACCAATGTGTTGTCCCGTAGTTGATCCCTCCATCATTTCGTATATTCATCGCCATCTTCCGCTTATGGTCCAACAATGCGTCAGCGATCCTGTTATTCCCAGCTAGAGCCATCGTTCTCACCGGGTCTGCATCGTCCAGCAGGGCCAGTCTTGGATCATCCATACCAGCAGATGAAAAGCACCTTCCAGAGACAGAAGCATTCCGAATCCCGATTTATCTATCTACGGCACCCAACTTCGATTGAGCCGCCGTCGCTAACTTGCATACCCTTATCGCAGGAATCAACTTGACGGCGCGCGGAACACCCACTGATCTCCTCTCCTTAAAAGCATTGCCGTAATGACATCTACGGATTGTGTCTTGGCCAAAAACATGTTTTAACACTGCCACGTCTTCGCCCCACATTCCCGTTACGGAGTAAGAGAGCCACTGGCGATACACTTGTATATTAGCGTCCGGAATCATCTTGATTTGGAAGGGGATCTCTTTCAGCTTGTTGTAGACGAACCACATGCCCTTTCCAGAATAGTCCATTGAGAGGGTGTCCTTGTCCAATGCCTCATCCAGAAGCTCTGGGCCAATGTCAGTTATTCTCCTTACGCCCTCGTTCACCTCGACCTTGATTCCCTTTGACCATGCGACGTATGCAGCATTGGTAGAATGAAGTGCACGGAGCATCGCCCATGGAAAGGACGCCTTGTGGGATTGTCTGGCTACACCCATCACCGCAATGTCTAGTACCGTAGTAACAATTTGAGAAAAATTATCTCTACTCCCTTTCAAGAGATTCGCAATGGATGCTATATATGGGACTCCAGCGAGTTGTGAGGTCACCGCGCGAACCCACTTGTCCTGATACTCAGGAGCCGTAGCTTCACACAAGCCAATCATCAAGGAAGCAGGGCCCAGCTGCTGCATAAGAGCACTCTGCATGGCTGGCGGGAAGTTTGCACCGTATGTAAAAGCTAAGTGCTGTACTTTCACCCCCCAGGCGTGAACATCTATTACTCGTTCCAGGCCTCCGGTCTCACCCTTTTTGTATAAATTATTTAAGTATACACCTTCGTTGCACCTAAAACGGAAGGCGTACATGAGGCATAATTGCATCTGGAACGTGCCTCTAGCGTCCCTGGATGCAGCAGTGTTTGCGAATTCGAGCCCATATGCATGAGTGATTCCCTTAAATAAGGCCTTTAGCATCGCAACTTCAACCTCAACTGTGTTCAAAGTCAGCTTATGTTCATCTTTGACCTTATTCCGAACGTTTCCGGAATTATTCGCCTCCTGCTTGGCGAGAGTGTACATCGTCCAAATAATGGAGGTTATCTTCATTGTCTCGTCCAAATCTTTCATCTGAAGTTCCGAGAATCCAAATAATGAAGCATACACCTCATGCAGGTGTAAGAGGAGCTTCCTCATCCGTTTGTTTAGCTCGGGATTTAAAGTTGGTTTCGCCAGCCCGCCTTCACGAATGCCACCTGTTTTCCAGATCTGGGAGGGCTTTCCCGCATCCTGACCGAGATCTGGTCAGTCCCGATCTTGCACAGATCCTTGATCGCATCCTGTACCTCAGCATCCGTGGCTATCTCGTCAAGGTTTTTCACCCTGACGGTAACCGTGATGCTGAGGGCATGGATTTCCACGGCTTCACCCACGATCTCTTGTGTAAGCGCTCTGTATTCCGCACTCTTTGTCTGTGAGCCGCGTCGGAGCTCGAGGATCATCTCGCCGGAACGTGTTCGGCGGATTCTCCTCACATTCCCTCCAAGGCCCACCAGCCTATCGCTTGACCTCATTTGTCGGAGGACATCAGCGTAGGTCCCTTCCGGTGCCTTTACCACCAAATTCTCCCCCTTGTCCATGACCCGATTGGGCTTAGGCTTGGGTTTGGGTTTGGCCTTAGCGGTCTTTTTCCTTTTGCGCTCAACCGTCTGCCACCCGGTTGGCGCCTCAGGAACTTGGCCGTTCGCACTTCCTACACCCTCGTCATTTCCGCCCGGATCCTGCCGGACCGTAGGATCCCGGGCCCGCTTTTTTGGGGCTCCTGGCCTCGTTTCGCCTGGCAACCCCCTCTTCCGCTTGCCGTTTCCGACAGCCTCTACACCGCCATCCGTTTGCACGCAGACGCTGACCTTCTTCGGGCGGGTTGTATCTGCCCGAAGAGGAGATGCAGCATCCTCGCGTGCCCTCGTCCGGCACTCCGGAGCAGTGAGCAAGCTCACCACTGTCCTGTTTGACTTAACAAACATGGCCATCAAGTTTGCAAGTTTCTCTCGCATCTCCTTGTGGATGTTGGATTTCTTCCTCACACAATCCACAAGGTCTTGCATCCCGGCCATCGCGACGGCTAGTTCAGCAGGGGTCTCAGGGTCCTGAAGCTCCGGGGAGCTTAGGAGTTCCTCGACTGCCTGCTGAACCTGAGCGTACCATCCCTCACATAGACTGTCTTAATCTGGCTACAAATTTTGTCAATCTTGTCACAGAAATCAGTCAAATCACTATTCTGTTTTACTGTTTTTAGTTTGGCGATCAAACTGTCTGCTGAAACTTCAGAGGTGCAATTTGTTTTAACTGCATTAATCATCTCACCTACTGTTTGATTAACATTAATTGCTTACCTCGCCTTGCCAGTGAGGCGAGTTCGAACGAAGCGTGCTACAGTTAATGCTGCCGCAGCTTTTTGTTCCTGTGGGGCTTCAGCGAATGTTTGGTCAACGATGTCGTTAAAAAGACTGACAGCGTCAATAAAAGAATCTAATAATTCTGGGGCACCATCATACGTTTGTATGAGGCTGGTGCCCAATTTAATATCTACTATAGGCATCGTTTGGTTTTGTTGTTTTTCCCCTTTTTTACTAGTTACTCGTCGAGAGCTATTAGTAGTAGTTTTTAGTATATTTTTTGGGCTCTTCGACTTTGGTTTGTTAATTTTATTTTCAGTCTGTTTCAATTTAATTATTTGGCTTACTTCGTGGTTCCATAATCTTGTTTGTTTGCAGATTGCATTGAATTGTTCTGAAGGGATTACAGTACAGTTTTCTTGCAAAAAGCGTTCTATCGTTTGAAATAGTTTTTCATTCAGTTGCTCCTTCTTAGTTAGCGTTTCGTCTGTTATTTTATTGTTAATTGATTTTTTAAGTTAGGGTGAAGCTGTTTCAGGGTTTCATATTCTTCCATTACCGTTATTAAGAATAATTGTTAAAGTTATCATACTTGTTTTCTGCTGCTGTTGTCTGCATGATGGAGGAGCTCTCCTCGATACTCATCTCGATAGCTGCTGCAAAGCAGTGGAGGTACACTCCTCGACGCTCAGAAAATGATGCTCTCCTTTCGCTGGTCTGACAAAGCTGTGAAACTGGTTGTTGTTATTTCTTCTTCAATGAGATTAGTGCGTTCCACGTTTTCACGTTTATTTTATTTTATTTATTTACATTTTTTTCACTGTTTGCATATTTCAGAGCAATGCAGACGCTCATAAAGTTTATTTAAAGTTTATGAAATTTGGCTACGTATCACGTAATGCAGTAACATTGTATGTTGTGTGCGGGAAGTTAATTTTTCGTTTCACTAAATCACCCACTGTGATCGTCCAACGTCTCATATAACAAAACAGACTGTGCTCCGGATAGTGACACGATAACTTCGTTTACTATTCACAAACTGTATTTGTTTATTTATTACTGATCACCTCGGATAAATTTGCCATTGACCGGACGGTGCTTTTCACTGCGCGTTTACGTTCGCGCTTTGTAATAATTTTGTATACCATTACAACCAGCTGCGCTGACACCATAACAATAATTATCCACAATTTTGACTCGTTACTAGTGTGGTACTCTTCATGCACTTCTAGTGCGTTCAAAATGTTCACCTGCGGTTCGTTCGATGTTTGTGCGTTTTTGGTGTTTGTGGTACCCATTTTAATTTAATTTTAATGTTGTTGATTTTCACTGTTCACTTCATTAAACATTAAGAAACTTCAATGTATCACTGTCACGGTCGCCATGAAACATTACCATTAAGAAATGTTCGGACTTTCACAGGAGTGACCACATTCACAGTTTAAGGTTGGAATCAATCTGTTTATTCAATAATTTTAGTCTTTACAATATACCTACTGGAGGTACCTAGAGTCGATTATGGGTTTGTTATTTACTTGATCACATGATCGCTATAAAGAGAGCGAGGATAACGAGAGAGGGGTAAATATGTTTGACGATGAAGGTCATTAGCACCAAGTGCGCTTGACAACGACACTATGGGTGCATCGTTCTAAAGACTTAATATGAGCTTACATTTTTGTGCCATATCGTAATTTATTGCGAAGTACCGTGGGTCTTCGAACTGCTCTATGCACTAATTAACATGTGTTGCATAAGCATTTCGAAGGCTTGGGTTAAAATTGATTGCTATGTGGGATTCGCGCATTTGACATGCTACAAGGGGTCTCCGCTCTCCCCACTATCGACAGGCGTCCTCACCGGCTCGGCGGGTTGCCTAACCGGCGAGCGCCTTAGCCCGCTCTTGCCAAACGGATTAGGACAGGTGTCCCTCTCCGCATCACTCCTTTCCGTCCGCGTTCTATTGTTTTGTCTGACGTTGTTATTTATTGTAAATCCCACGAGTAACAAGGTAAGTATACGGTCCACTGCGCCAGTGACCAGCTTGGCGCAGCAAGGACTGAGGTACTGTGGGGTGTGTCCCGGTGCCCCACAGGCTACCGTTGAAGACTGGCGTGACTTAACGACCAGGTACATCGGCATGGTTCAGCGTTACACCTTCACCAAAATGGAGTCGGTTTCCAATAGTTTTTCCATTTTCGTATTCCGCGTTCATTGCAAGGGTCTTCATTCTTTTAATGTTTCAAGTATCTTTGCAATATCTTGTAAGTGAGGTTGCAGAGACGTGGAAAAGATGGTTATGTCATCCATATACACAAAGCATCTTATTCCAAGATGTTTTCTTAAAACTGAATCCATCAACCGTTGAAAAGTCGCTGGTGCCTTTTTCAAACCGAACGGCATACGAACAAACTCATATTTGCCGTGAGAAATGATGAGAAATATTGAGCTTTGCCCAATATGTCTAAAATTTCATTGACTTCAGGTATCGGGTACCTGTCAGCGGGAGTCTTCTCGTTGAGTTTCCTATAGTCGACTACAATTCAATTTTTTCTTCTTCGAATTGTCAGACTTTTTAGGAACAACCCAAATGGGAGGAGTCTAATTATTCCATTATTCAATAGCTTATCAATTTGGGCTGATACTTCCTTCCTTAAATGATAAGGATATTTGCTCCTGTATCCACTAGGATTTTTCTGGTTGGGTTTGGAGTCGTATTTTTCGCTTTTGTTGAAGTATTTATATTTGACTGTACTGTCATTATTGTTGTTGTAGTTGCCGCACTGGGGCGGTTTTCGAGCTGATCAAGTTCTTGAGTCAGCATTTTGATTAATGCATGCCGCTTGATATGCTTCTTGCCTTGATTGCCTGAATCAGGCCTTGATTGCCTGATAATTGACGCTAGTGGTTCGTCAATGTTGTCAAGGTATCTGGTTGTTATAAGTTTGTCTACCAAGTCCTTACACTCGATCGGATTCGTAATTAGATTAATTTTTAATTTGGATGAAAGTTCCTTCATCTCCGTATAAAATTTTAAATGATTTTTATCGCCTCGTTTGACACTAAACAGGTGAGATAAATTTGTGGGGAGATCGCGTTGGTCACCATAATGTTGCAATACAACCCTTTTTATTTCGGGTACGGTATTGGGGTTTCCGTTCGCGCACAAAGTGACGCGAGCTTCACCTTTAATTTTGTTTTTACTTGTTTGTATATAGAATAAATTCATTGAATCAGGAGCGCCTTTCTCCTCTTTAATTTTGAAAGCATCACACAGTTGATCGACTTCGTCGATCCATATGGTAAGTTCTTTTCGGTTGCCCGAAAATTCAGAAAGTTGCTTTCTGGGGTCGGGAACCGAATAATGATTGTGGCTCCGCCTGACCAATTCACTAAGCTGGGCAACTTGTTGCCTCAGCTGCTCAATCTCGTTCGAGGCAGAGTCGGTGCTAAGACCGCTTCTTGTATCCGGCATGTTTATTTGTTTCGGTTGTAAGAAGAAAATAAAAGATAAATGTGTACTTACAGTAGTATCGGCCACATATAATGTGGGTAGGCGTGAATGGGTGGCGGACCTGATGGCTGTCGTTCCCGTATGACCGGTGTCGCTGCTTTGTTGATATTTCCAACGGTGCTTAGCGTGACCAGCTAAGTTCTCCTGTTGCTTCAGATCACTTTTTTTAACACCACTTTTTTCACTATCCTACCGGCTGCGCCAGTTAAGGATTTCTTCTTTGCTAATGACTTTTTAAAAAATTACTACAACACAATGCACTGTTTATTATTTACTTTTACCTGTCTAACACCGATTAAGCCTGAATGAGAAAAGAGGACGAGCCACATGTTCTCAGCATTTTTATACTGATAAAAATGCTTATTCGGCACAAAGCCACCTGTCAACCTATTCGCGCGCGACATGTTCGCGGCTTACACCTATACCTATATCTGTTCTATTTCCTAACGTTGAAGTCTGGATAAAATAAAATGTGACTTCCAGTTAGTGCCGTTTTCATGGTTTCGAAACAATCTCTTCCCTGTTGGTTTAACAAAAAATTTTTCTTGGAACAATTTGAATCAGAATTCCTCTCACCTTTCAAAAGATTTGTTAAAGGTTTTGCTACCTTAGCAAAATCTTTCACGAATCTCCTGTAGTATCCTACCATGCCTAAGAATCCTCTTAGTTGTTTGAGGTCTTTAGGTTCTGGATTGTTTTTAATTACTTCAATTTTTTTCTCATTAGGTTTCATTCCATTGTCGGCAATTACATTACCATGAAAATTCAATGGAATTATGTATAAATTCAGATTTGTCCAATTGGACTTTGAGGTTGGCATTTTTTAGAGTTTGTAGGCCAACCTTCAAGTTTTGATTGTGTTCTTCTAAATTTTTCCCAAACACAATAACGTCGTCAATATAGACATAACAACGTTTTCCAATTTCTTCTCGAAGGACATCATTCATAGCTCTCTGAAAGATCGCAGGAGCGTTTTTAAGGCCAAATGGCATACGAAAGGTCAGCTGGGTGTAACTTAAAGGATGTACTATCCCTTGGGTTGGCCTGACATTTATCGGAATGTCCATATCGTTAGCGAGAACGAAACCTAGTTGTGTTTGGGAGCCAACTTGGGTTTCAATTGAACCAGTTATTGTGGGTATCTTGGATTGTGCTACCTTGCCAGACACATAAGACGAGAGATCCCTAGCTATCCTAACGCCACTATGACTTCTTCCAAATACAACGTCCTCAAGATCCTGCGTCACAGGATTGTATTCCGCCGTGAGCTCCAACTCTGCATAAACATTTCTCAGTTCTTGCGACAGAGCCATTGTTCTAGGTCGATATCCGAGGAGTGCGCGCGTTGGTTAGATAATATCCTGAACCTCAAGGTTCACTGGTACAGGGCGGACCCCTACAGGTAGGTCCCAGTTTATAACTCCCTGTGGATTTGCTATCTCGTACAACACCGAATATACTACCACACCTGGAGATGGTATGCTTCCATATATGTAATGGGTATCACCATCGGCTTGGCCGTAAAATCCGGGTACGTCAATCAACTCCTCGTCAGAAAAGTGCGGAACATTGATATGCCACTTTCGACCATTGGGATCGGTTACCGGTCCTAGCGACTAGAGATAAATTGCTATCGCTCGCGGTATCGCCTTCTCCGTAGGGAGTTGGCTTTTAAAGTCGATGTAGTGGGTCTGATATCTCCTTGTATCGCCTGTATGAACATAAGACGCTCCCAAAGTAGTAGAGTGCAATAATATGCCCAAATATTGGTTCTGATACTCCGCGAATCCAGTAACGATCGCCTGAGACAAGGTTTTTGTAAACTGACTCAATCAGATCAAAATAACCGGAGAAGTTGTGTCTCAGTTCCGGTACTTTTTTTCTGAATCCCAATGCCGCTAGATCTGCGACGCTAAAGGCGTCAATGTCGCAAGGATCATTCCGTGGGGTCGTGAAAGTTGTTGAGAGATGTTTAGGGGTGAAATCGGGTTCGCCATCGATTTCAGGACGGCGGCGTGTGTGCGGGTCGGGTTGGTGTGAGGGTTCATCTCGAGAGATGGGTCCCTTTCTGGGTTTGAATGAAGGTTTCTTCTTCTTTTGCTCGTGTGCTGGGGCCGAAGCGCCAGACTTTTCAGCATTCTTAGATTCCATTTTAGAATGTTGCTTGAGCGACTTACCAGTCTTTTCCTTTATAAAAAAGGGGCAAATTTTTAACCGAAAAACATCTGAAATTTTTTTCTCAGTGCAAACCAAACTTGGTTGCGTTATGTTATGTCGCGCAACATTCAACGCATCATCCGTCGCTGCTACTGATGCACCACAAAGTACGAAACAAACAGCTATTGTTGAAAACGATCGTTTGATTGGCGAAACAAAACCGTCAGCAATTAAACAAAATGGTTAATTGCTGAACGAAACTAGAATGTCTTCGAGCCGTGGTGGTCTAATAATTTGACTAATGAATAAGCAAAAATAAATGTTTGATCGTTATTACACTCGCGGTTCACTATCGCTGTTGCGTCGCGTCGCGGGGAGGTTTTTTTTTGTTTTCGTTTGGATTAGTTTCTTCGCTTTGTGATATTATAGCAGGTCGCTTACGGTTGCGATTCGCGTTTATAAGTTTTTGATTTTACTTTAAATTATTTTTTTCGATTTTGAGTTATACTCATGAAAGTTATACTCACAGGAAGTACAATAAAGTACTGCGGGACATCGCTTAGATCCTTTGGTTCTATTTGATTTGTCCGGGTTGGTGCCTCTTTTCCAGCGTGCGTCTTTGCCTTCCTCCGGAGACGCAAGTCGATCGGCTTGGCGATGATGGAGCTGATTCCGGTCCTCGAAGTCCTACTTGGTGGCTCAGAGCTGCTTCGCTTACTTACTTAGTTCTTCTAAGTTTTGGGCTTATCCGTTTACTTGAAAAGGGTCCCGACTTTCGGGTGCCAGTAATGAATCTTTGGCTGTGATAGACTTTTTCAAAAAAAGCTACTACCAATCTGACGGTCAGCCAAAGACTGACTTGTGCAATAAATTTATTTCTCTGATTCAAATACATATTTTTCTTACTACTAAAGATGCGTCGTCACCAACGGATGTCGGTTTCTCCACGCGCCGATAGCGTCAGCATAAAATGTGTCTCTGGATACGCGCAACTAGCGTTAGCATAAAATGTGCCTCTAGATCCCGGTGGGTAGTCGTATGATTTAGGCTGGTTTAGATTGACATTTTCTGCACTGCTTCTGTCACAGTGTCAAATGTTCCTACCTGTAGGATAAGTTTTGTGTTAGAGTTTTTTATCCCCTTAATCATTGTACTTAAACCACTATTTGTGGCCATTTTTGCAGCTAAATTCACTGGCATTCCAGTATTGATACATGTTGAGTTTAGCTGTTCTGTCAGCTTTTCAATTTCATTTCCGAAAGATTTGATTGTGTTAGTTTGACGCAAAACATTCAGTTTTGCTACCATGTTGGCTGGCGTGTGTTTTTCTTCTTTTGTTTTTTTTAAGCTACACACGGCTCAGCTAGTGTGTTTGCCTGTAGTATTTCTACATGTCTAGCTGTTCCCGTTAGACGAGTTTTAACAAACCGTGGAACAGTAGCTTGTGCAACTTGTTTTGATTCCGCTGTCTCATTCTCTGCATCTGTTACATCGGCGAACAATTTAACCGATTCCACAAATTCTTCTAAATTTTCCGGTTCACCGTCATTAGTGCCAATGAGTGAATTTCCTAATTTCAGATCAACTTTCGCCATGTTTGGTTTTTGTTTAGTAATATTTTTTCCTTGTTATTACTTTCTGTTTTAATTTATAGAAGAATGCAAATGCGTATGTAAGCGAAAAAAAATACTTGAAGTATGTGTTTCAAAAAATTCAATACTAGTTAAAATTTGAGTGTATATTTCACTGTATACATGCAGAATGGACTTAGTGAAATACTCAAATTCTGTTGAGGTGAATTTCTCCTGGTATGCAGATAAAAAGTCATTTTTTTAACTGTATAGCTTTTTGGACCAAAATGACCACGCGTGGGCATCATGTAATTCGGTGTGATTCTCTTGCGTATTAATAATGGTAGCGTCTGTCACCCGAGGTTTCACGTTTTGGAGACAATTACATCATCTAGGTAAACTTGAAAAGAAGTTCTAATTAGATTCCTTAATCCATGACCCGTTGAAATGTGGCCGGCGTGATCTTCGAGCCAAAAGGTATACGATTAAAATAGGAGTGCCCATTTTCTATGTTTCCTTACTAAGTACACTGAATTCGTTCGGTAACGTCATCATGGTTCAATCCCATTTCTCAATGCATGGTCTTTATTTGATCACCTTAGGTCTCAAAAGGGTTCTTGGAAAACGAAGTCCGTGTTAGTGATAACGAAAGTGTTTCCTTATCGTTAAAACTTCTCTGCTTATTTACCAATATAATGATTTTTTCAGCTTTTCGTTTACCAAACATTATTTATAAAATGTCTTATTTCATTTTGGTATCACAGTTGGAAAAAAAATCTAAATAATTATTCCTAACAGAAAATTGAAGGTTCCCAATTACGATGAAAATGTATAATTTGACTTACTAAGTCTTTTTGTTAGGCTAAGGTAAACAACCAAATGCAATGTAAAAACGGCAAAAAAAAACAAGAAAAAATGTAAACTAAGTTTGATTTCGAAGCCATTAGGCTGCATTAGGCCAAAAAGACAATAGTTAAAGTCGTGGGTGGTATTGAAAGCACGCAAATTAAGCACGCTCTAAGCATGAAACACACCAGAGTAAGAGGTAAGAGATGTTAGAAGCATCGGTTTAAACTAGGAAATCAGCACTCAGCACGAAACTTGTTTGAAACTTAAACCAAGAGATTTGTGTCAACAGATCGTCACCGGTGGTTTATGATTTAGTTCAATGATTAATGGCATTTTAGTATAGTATTAAATTCTTAAATTTATGTTTTCGACCGAGATTGATGTTTTATAGTAATTTTCGATATTTTTCGATCTAGAGATTCAATCAAACAACTTAGCTTTTGAAATGCCCGACGTTTCGACCATTTTGGTGGTGGTCTTTCTCAAGGAAATTATATTCTAATTTAATACTGCACCGAAATGCCATTAATCATTAAACTAATTTTTATCAAGAAAGTTGACTTTGTGCGCAGCATT
Organism: Uranotaenia lowii; assembly: GCF_029784155.1. Classification (NCBI taxonomy): domain Eukaryota; kingdom Metazoa; phylum Arthropoda; class Insecta; order Diptera; family Culicidae; genus Uranotaenia; species Uranotaenia lowii. The sequence goes on from NC_073692.1 coordinate 203,609,451, forward strand.
ACGCCAATTATCACACTTGTTTTTGATCATTGATTCGTGTTTCATAGTAATATCTTGCCTGCAGCCATAAAAAAACTTTCTTTGATGCTAAGCTAGAAGATTTTTTAAACTTTATACATTTCCAAACTAGAAGTTAAAAGAACTGATAGAAAAGAATAATTGGAATCCATATGGTTTGTAGCTATTTTAGGGTAAATTTTCTCGAGTAATGCCTAATATGAAGGCAGGTTGGAATAAAATAAAACACACGAATAAAAAAAAAACAAATTATAAATCTACTGTGGGACACACCGGTTGACTTCATAGATTTAGCTTTAGAGTAGATTGCATTGTAAACTAGGTAATCAATCAATAAACAGTCGAAACCACAATATAGTACACTTATGATGGAATTTGCTTTGCGTTTTACTCTATTTTGAAAGAACAGCCGTTGACTTTTTGGTTGAACCTACTAATCTTTCGATTTCAGATTCCGATGACAAATTTTGAACTCGAGATTCGAATGTTTCTGATTCAGATTGAAGATTCTGTTTCGTTCCAGATTCACATTTCAGATATTTTATTCAAATTTTATGATCAGATTTCAGATTTTAGGATAAGTTTTTATACAGATTCAGCTTGAAGATTCCTTGAGACATGAATCATGAGACATGAGACATGAGACTTGAGACATGAGCAGGGCCGTAGGAAGAACCGGCTCATGGGGGGGGGTTTTGATGGCAATTTTTTATCTATAACATTTTTGCTTGAACAATGCATACACAAGTGAAAAAAAGTCTATGTAATTAGTACAAATAATTCAGTTTAAAGTTATTTTGCATTAGACTTTTTGTTTTTGAAAATAGGTCCTAAGAGTTGCTTTTCTTCATGAAGCTTCAAAAGTATGGGGACATGTGATATAGCTCAGTAAGTAAACCAGTTGCCTCCAGAGATGATGTCCAAGCTCAAGATTAAACATCGGACACAGTTGTTCCAGATAAGTTTTTCAATGCCTGATAAAAGTCGCGAGTGGCACAATTATGTAAAAACGACTATAATCGAAAAAAAGGATTTTGAACACTTTATTCAGGAAAAAAAAACATGTTTTACTCACTTACATAAGCAAACTAATTCATTTCAACCACAAGCATAACTATATTAAGCAAGGGTGAAAATGTATCAAATATTTAGAAAAAATAGGAAAAATTAGTAAAAATTAGATTTATGGTTCAAATGAGGTTTATTTTCTACTCTTGTAAACTCAATTAAAATATAAGGCTTGAATTAGAAACTTTAAATTTGAAGAATCTTCAATATATGTGTAAATAATGTTAAATAATATCTCCAGCTGAATTTTTACCTGAGGATAAAAAACAATTCAAAAATTATCATTTATTATTTTACAATTCATAATTTAAATCCTGTAATTAAAGTTTTCAAAACTTAAATCCAGATTTTTCAAAAAAAACCTAATTCTTTTCAATAAATCCAAATCTTATTTTATATGTGATTTTCTCCAGGTTTGTGTTTCTAAACTGATTTTGCTTGAATTAAAAACTTCAATTTTCAATCAAAAATCGAAATTATGAAACCGCGATCTCCTTCAATTTGAATCCTTAATGGAATTTTAAAATTCATATTTTAATAATTATTATAAAACTTAAATTTGAGCTAAATCTGAATACAAACCTTGAATTCTAGTTCCCAGTCTGAATTTTGCCTTCAAAATCTCAATCTTGATTCCAGATACGAAATCCTTTGAATTTGAAACCAAAAAGCGAAATTTGTATCAGAGCCTTTAACAAGAAGTCTTTAATTTGATTTTGAATTTATGGTTTTCAATTTGAATTTTTTCCCAATTAATAACCTATGAATTTAAATAAAATGTTGAATGATGAAATTGTTTCACATTTTTCATTTCTGGACTCAGGAAACTTTCTTATGTTTCAACTCTGCATATAAATTAAGGATAAAAATTTCGGATCCAAATCTTAACATTGATTTAAATTTTAAATTATTTCTTTTCATATTTCGTTATTATTACTGAGTTTCGAATATGGAAAATTCATCACATTTTAGATTGAAATGCAACTCCAAAACATGCATATTGAAAATCAAGAAAATTATACTGGATACTTACTACACATTTTTCCGCAAGTATCCGGGCTGGGCAAATCCAGCAAATTTTCCCAAAAATCCGGTCAATATGCTGGCACATTTCGGAATAATTCCATTAAAACCAAGAAGAAAAACACATGGAAAACTGTTTTTAATTTGTTCGAAACACATCAGCCGATTCAGAATCATCATGAGAATAAGGCTTCCAAAAAATCGTTTTTGATTATTTTGACAAAATTTGTTTAAAAAAATATTTTGACGCAAGATACATAATTCTAAGGATTCAATTGAAATTTTCGTTTTATTTTGAAAATAGAGTGAGAAAACCTAGTCAAAATCCGGACAATCTGGTAAGCTAAGTCTAGTTTCATTGGGATTCAATATTTGGGACTCAATTACTATTAACAAATGAAATTTTTTTTGAAAAACTGTTGTAGAATTGTTGTCCTGGAATGAAATTTAGAGGGTTCGGAGTCGAGAATGTTACACTATTGTTACTCTTTAATAATTATAGTAGTTTTTTAAAATTTTGATTAGAAATTTCAAATTTTATGTTTATTAAAAAAATTCACTTTTCAATATTGGACCGTCATGGGGGGGGTTTAACCCCCAAAACCCCCCCCGTTCCTACGGCCATGGACATGAGACATGAGACATTAGACATGAGTCATGAGTCATGAGACATGAGTCATGAGACATGAGACATGAGACTTGAGACATGAGACATGATACATGAGGCATGAGACATGAGACATTAACATGAGACTTGAGACATGAGACATGAGACATGAGACATGAGACCTGAGACATGAGACATGAGACATAAGACATGAGACTTGAGATCTAAGATCTGAGACATGAGACATGAGACTTAAGACATGAGACATGAGACATTAGACATGAGTCATGAGAAATGAGTCATGAGTCATGAGACATGAGACATGAGACTTGAGACATGAGACATTAGACATTAGACATGAGACATTAACATGAGACTTAACACATGAGACATGATACATGAGACATGAGACATGAGACATGAGACATGAGACATGAGACATGAGACATGAGACATGAGACATGAGACATGAGACATGAGACATGAGACATGAGACATGAGACATGAGACATGAGACATGAGACATGAGACATGAGACATGAGACATGAGACATGAGACATGAGACATGGGACATGAGACATGAGACCTGAAACCTGAGACCTGAGACTGGAGACTTAAGACTTGAGACTTGAGACATGAGACATGAGACATGAGACATGAGTCATGAGACATTAGACATTAGACATTAGACATGAGACATGAGACATTGTTTATTGTTTATTGTTTATTGTATAAAAATCAACGGATCAAATTTAGATCCTAATGATATCTTAATTATAGGTTAAATATAAAAATTAACGTAAATCTACAATTCTCTTGACTTGTTCAATATGTTTCTACGGAAAACATTTCTGGGAACGCCAAAGTCAAAGTACTCCGAAAAACGGTTGAAGGTTTTTAGGATGCCTATAAGAGCGCTGTTAGCCCCATAGTTATTCAGCCGAACAGGAACGTAGAGTTGCAGATTCTGGTTTCTTAATCCTCGCGGTCGCACGTTGAGAGGGATAGCTTCCAGCAGCACGGGACAGTCAATCCTCGATGTGAGAAGATCCGCAACAACCAAAGCACGTGTGGCGTTTCTTCGGACTTGAAGCGTGTCTAAGTCTATCAGCTGGCAACGATTCTCATAACTGGGCAAACGAAAAGGATCTTGCCAGTTCAGGTGTCGAAGGGCATATCTCAAGAAGCGCCGCTGTATAGCCTCGATTCGTTCAACTCCATTTTGGTAGAAAGGGCACCAGACAGCAGAAGCATACTCAAGAACGGAGCGAACTATGCTACAATATAAGCTTTTTAAGCAGTACACATCTTTAAATTCTCTAGCCACGCGAAACAAGAAACCAAGATTTCTGGAGGCTTTGTCTACCACGTAGTTCGTGTGAGTCTTAAACTCAAGCCGTTGATCGAGAATAATACCCAGATCATTGATTTGGTCAACCCAGGAGATTATTTCATCCCCGAGAATGTACTCAGCATGAAGAGGGTGTCGCTTGCGAGAAAAAGTTATGATCGAGCATTTACTGCGATTTAGCGGCAGGCAGTTGTTGTCCCACCAGTCAGCAAAAATGTTGAACTGCCGTTGCAGGAAATCGATGTCGTCTTTACCATTGATGGTGTGATATAGTTTCAGATCATCGGCATAAGCTAGTTTTGGACCATCGAGAAGCGAGAGAACATCATTAAAATAGATGACGAAAATTATCGGTCCTAAATGGCTTCCTTGTGGCACTCCGGAAGAGCCGAGAAACTGTCTCGAGAAGGATTCTCCAGTATGAACGGACAATTTTCGTCCCGTTAAGTAACTCCGAAACCACTCCAGTAAAGATCCACAGAAGCCCAAGCGACCTAGCTTTGCGAGAGCAATCTCGTGGTTCACTTTATCAAATGCAGCAGACAAATCTGTATAAATAGCATCGGTTTGGGTCTTCATGGCAAAGCTTTCTTGTACGAAAGATGTGAACGTCAGTAAATTTGTGGTAGTTGATCGTTTAGGCATGAAACCGTGCTGATCGTTTGAAAAGTGGTGCTTGCAGAATGAAAAAATGGGATCCAACACAACCAGCTCAAACAGTTTTGCAATAGCACACAGAGCTGAGATACCACGGTAATTGTTAATATCTTTCTTATCTCCTTTTTTGTAAACAGGAAACATACATGCTTCTTTCCACAAAGCGGGGAAGATAGCGCCGTCCAGTGATGCTTGAAAGATATGCCTGATAGGTGTTAGCAGATGAGGCATAAACCGTTTCAAAAAAGTAGCTGGGATTCCATCCGGGCCCTTAGAAGTAGAGTTTTTGAGTTTGGCGGTTGCTTTTAAGATAGCTGCATCGTCGACAAGAATACCATTTATTGAAGAGCCTAGAGGTGAGACATTACTCACAGCCCTGGTCTCATTAGACATGAGACATGAAACATGAGACATGAGACCTGAGAACTGAGACTTGAGACCTGAGACATGAGACATGAGACATGTGAAATGAGACATGAGACATGAGAAATGAGACATGAGACATGAGACATGAGACATTAGACTGAGACATTAAACATGAGACATGAGACATGAGACATTAGACATGAGACAAGAGACATTAGACATGAGACATGAGACATTAGACATGAGAAATTTGATCTGAGACATGAGACCTGAGACCAGGTCTCAAGTCTCAGGTCTCAGATCTAATGTCTTATGTCTCATGTCTCATGTCTCAGGTCTAAGGTCTCAGGTCTCAGGCCTCAGGTCTCTGATCTCAGGTCTCAGGTCTCAGGCCTCTTGTCTCATGTCTTATGTCCCATGTCTCAACTCTAAGGTCTCAGGTCTCATGTCTCAGGTCTCAGGTCTTAAATCTCAGGTTGCAGGTCTCATGTTTCGTTTCTCAAATCTCAGGTCTCATATTTCAGGTCTCAATTCTCAGGTTTCAGGTCTCAGGTCTCAGGTCGCAGGTCTCAGGTCTCAGGTCTCAGGTCTCAGGTCTTAGATCTCAGGTCTCATGTATCACGTTCTTGGTCTCAGACACAACTTTCAGATTCTGATTTCAGATATCCGATTCAGATTTCTGATTTAGGTTCAGATTTGGATGAAAATTTCAGATTAGGATTTCAGATTGAAATTGAAATATCAACTTGCAGAATCCAGATTCCTAATTCTGATTTCAAATTTTACATTAAGGGTTCAGATTCAGAAAGCAATTTAATATTTCAGAAACCGATTTAAGATTCAGATTTGAAATTCAGATTAAAAATTCAGATTCTATTCTCCAATTTACGGTTCATTCAGATTCAGATTACAGATTAAGATTCTAGATTCCGATTTCAAATCCGAAATTCCTATTTAATTTTTGGCATTTCGGCGAGTTGTGAAAATTCAAGGTAGAATATTTAGAAAGAACATGAAAGTATTATAGGTGGAAAGATCAAAGCTAGAGCGCTTTGGGTAGAAGAAATTGAATAGTTGGTGAAAATGTGAGCAGGGCTTTTGTTGTGTGAACAGCTTTTGAACTACTTGCGTGATTCTTTGCCGCGCGCCGTTTCAATGTTGATAGGAAGCGATGAAGAAACCCATCGCATTCCTACCCACATTGAAACACGGACGGGTCGAACACATGTGAGATTGTGTCCGACCGGGCCCGGTCGGACACAATCTCACATGTGTTCGACCCGTCCGTGTTTCAATGTGGGTAGGAATGCGATGGGTTTCTTCATCGCTTCCTATCAACATTGAAACGGCGCGCGGCAAAGAATCACGCAAGTAGTTCAAAAGCTGTTCACACAACAAAAGCCCTGCTCACATTTTCACCAACTATTCAATTTCTTCTACCCAAAGCGCTCTAGCTTTGATCTTTCCACCTATAATACTTTCATGTTCTTTCTAAATATTCTACCTTGAATTTTCACAACTCGCCGAAATGCCAAAAATTAAATAAGAATATATCCCAGCGGCGATTAAAATAAGATAACAAATCCGAAATTCAGAATTGAGAAGTACATCACCAGAATGAGATTTAAGCTTTTTTTTCTCCTCGTTTAGATTTCTGAATTCAGATAATATATTTAAATTTTATAATTTTAGATTTCAGATTTGGTTTTCAAATCATAGTTTATGAACTTCAGATTTCAAACCCAACTTTCAGATTCTGATTTCAGAATTCCTTTTCAGATTTTTCATTTAGGTTTCAGAACCAGTTTTAAATTTCAGGTATTGATTTCTTATTCAGATTGAAATAGCAGCTTCATAATTAAGATACCTAATTCAGATTTCAAATTTCAGTTTAAGGGTTCAGATTCAGAATTTAGATTAAAATTTCATATACCGATTAAGGATTCAGATTTAAAATTCATATTGAGATTTTAGATTCAGATTCAAAGCTCCGATTTCAGATTTATTCAGATTCATATAACAGATTAAGATTTTAGATTCAGATTTCAAATTTATTTTAAATCATAGTTTATGAACTTCAGATTTCAACCAACCTTCAGATTCTGATTTTAGATTTCCGATTCAGATTTCTGATTTAGCTTTCAGATTCAGATTAAAATTTCAGATTCATACTGAAACAAGATTTCAGTTTCTGAACTCCGATTTCAGATTCAGATTACAGATTAAGATTCTAGATTCGGATTTTTAATCAAGAATTCAGATTTCAATCACTAGAACGAGATTTAAGCTTTTATTTTCCTCATTTAGATTTCTGAATTCAGATAAAAGATTCAAATTTCGAAATTATAGATTCCAGATTCATATACATATTTCAGATTTGGATTTCAAATCATAGTTTATAGACCCACCTTTCAGATTCTGATTTCAGATTTCTGATTTAGCTTTCAGGTTCAGATTATAATTTCAGATTCCTATTGAAACACCACAGCTTCAGAATTCAGATTCCTAATTCAGATTTCAAATTTTCAGACTCAGATTTCAGATTTTTTTCATTTCTTTTAATAAAATTTTACTTTATTTTTTTTAAATTTATTTTTTTTAAATTTTTTTTTAATTAAATTAAATTTTTTTAATTTTTTTTTGTTTTTTTTTGTGTTAAATTTTTTTTTAGTTTTTTTAAATTTATTTTTTATTAGTTTTTTTTATTAGTTTTTTTTATTAGTTTTTTTTTATTAGTTTTTTTTATTTATTTTTTTTAGATTCAAATACAGATTTCATTTTAAAGAGTCGGTTTTCATTTCTCCGATTCAAACGTATGCCAAAATACTGGGTTAAGCGTCAGGTTTCAGACATTAAATTTAGACTTCAGTGTACACGTTAGAGCGATGTTTGTTTCTTTCGTTTTTTTTCTCTCCATTAATTTAGGTCAAGCCGATTCTAGGTTGGCGTTACCACGGCAACTAGTGAATGCATACAAACTGCCATAATCGAACAACTTGTAAAGTCGAATAAGTTTTTACTGGCAGTGTGGAACTAAGTGTTTTCCAAAATTCATTGCTAACTTTGATCTTCAATTGCAACAGCTTGCCAGGACGATAGGCATTAAAATCAGCCCTCAACCCTCAAGATGAGTGAACTGAGTTCAATGGAAGTGACCGAGCCATCGGAAACAATCCAGGATATCGCACTGAAGTTGGTGACCGAGCAAATGAAACAAGATGCCAGCCTCAGTGTGGAGCCGAATGAGAGAACCATTTTTGTGCTCGGCAGCAAAGGAGCTGTAAGATATGAATATTTTAAGAATTATATAGAAAACCATATTTAAAACATGTTTTTCCATTTTTAGGGAAAATCAACGTTAATCAATCGCTTTCTCGATCGGGATGATATAACTCGTCCGACCTTGGCCCTAGAATATTCCTTCGGACGTCGCACCGCATCCGGCCAAGGAGCACAGAAGAACATTTGCAACGTCTGGGAGCTAGGCAGTTTGGTAAATTCAAATCAACTCATTGAAGTGCCGGTCCGCTCACATGGAATTACCACGTTCGGAGTAGTCGTTGTCCTAGATCTCTCCCAGCCGGAACGCATCTGGACGGATCTGGAATGTGTTCTGAATGGACTGAAGCAAGCGGTCACCAAAAATTGTTCACCGGACGAAATTAAACGGATGAAGGACCACATGAAAGCTAAAATAGGTCCCGATCACGTGGACATTAGCTCGTTAGAGATCCTTCCTTTCCCGGTCGTCATTATCGGAGGAAAGTACGATATTTTCCAGAACATAGATTCTGAGGTCAAAAAACATGTGTGCAGATGTTTAAGATCGATAGCCCACGCAGTCGGTGCCGCGCTCATTTTCTACACCTCCCGGAATGCAGCTCTTTCAAAAATTCTTCGCGATGTTATGAATCATTTGGGCTTCGGTAGTCCTTCCAATCCCTTCAAGACCAATGCGACCGACCACAACGGTCCGGTAGTAATTCCTTTTGGTGGAGATTCGTGGGAAAAGATTGGTGTAACTCCAACTAATTCGGAACGCATAGGCCTCACCTACAGTGCCCAAATACCGCAGGTGGGAACGGAAAAAGTAATCGTTCCGGATGACCCGTCCAAGGATGCCGGCTTCAAGGAAAGGATCATCGACGAGCTGAGAGCCCAGAAGGATGAAGAGCTGATGAGGCTGCTAAAGGATACTGAAATTCGGATGAAGTTTGAAACGGTGCAATAGTGGAAAGCAGCAAAGTTTAAACCGATACATGTAAACGAATTATTAAAAATAATAGTGACGGAACATTTTAAAATATAATTTTTAATGGTACACCGTTTCATTTAGTGATCGTTTCACGCCGATTTCTTTCATCTTAGCCTTGATTTAACTAATTTAAACAAGCTCTCGTAAAAAAAAAACAAATCTGAATCAATTGTTATGTCCACCTCAAGTAATAAAAAACTCTATTATATGCGTCCTTAACAATTTACTCAGCTTTTTCAAGAGCAGTTATCGCATGATACAAGAGCTGAAAATCTAAGTTTTTATAAATACTTCTAAAACTCATAATTAAGTTGAAAAAAAAAATTCAGCTTTCCTATGGGACTGCGGAGTTAAATGCAAATTTCAAGATCTTCTCAGCTGCACCGCCAAATAGCTTGAAAAGCATTTTGTAAACATTTGAGTTTAGATGTACTTTACAATGATTTTGTGTGGGATCCCTCCCTTTAGAGTAGAAAAAATTTCGATGCAAAGAACTACCAGAATAAAAAAAACACTTGCAAACGTTCTTACGGAATCCGAAAGAAAAGACCGACCTGGAACTTTGGCGACGACTTTTAGCATGAAAACACGGACACGAATTGGAACTTGGGACGTTTTAATCCTTTCCCAACAAGGCAAGCTGGCTCAACTGAGCAAAGTCCGTTGGCCTAACGCTGGAGAACACAAGACACAGTCCGGGCAAGTACTGCTTTACTCTGGCATACGAGAAGAACTCGCTACTCGGGAATGAGGAGTTGGTTTCCTGTTGAGCCCGCAGGCACATGCGACCCTTATTAGATGGGAATCGATAAACGAAAGAATAATCGTAGCCAGATTTAGAACACGGGCTAGAGACCTTACAATGGTCCAGTGTTATGCGCAAACTGACGTTGCCGATTTGCAGGAGAAAGAGCAGTTTTACAGTCAACTGAACAGCGTGATTAAGAAAATTCCGCAGGGTGACATTCTAATCCATTTGAGCGACTTCAAAGCGCAAAGATTGGTTCCGACAATCAGGTTTTGAGCGCATCATGGGGCTTCATGGCCTAGGACAGATGAGCGAAAACGGGGAGTTGTTTGTAGAATTTTGTGGCAACATAAGGTCACATTAGGCCACTTGGGTATCCCGAGATTCCACGTCTGCATCAGCCGAAAATGGAGAAGGAGCCTTCTTGATGTCCGCAACAAACAAAGCGCAGGCATTGCATCTGACCATCACTTCGTCCTTGGTGAGATACGACTGAGAGTCGCGCGTGTCCAGCGGCGAGAGGAGAAAGTCGGATGTCGATACGACGTCCGCCGGTTGGAGAATCCAGAGGTGAAAAGGGCATACGTTGAACAGCTTGAATCCCGAGCCTCGGAATTGCCGACAAACGGAACAGTCGAAGAACAGTGTTGAGGAATCAAGAATGCCACGACTAGCCATGGAACTCTCGGTAGAGTTTGTGGAAGACGAAGTGAATGGATGCCGGATGAAACCTGGAGGATTATCGATGATCGGAGAAAGACGGAATTGAGCAGGCATGTACGGGGTCAGTCAAAGCAGCCGCCCGCTTACGATATGCGGAGCTGGAAAAGGCAGTTAAACGAGCTTGTAGACGAGACAAGAGAGCCTGGGCAAACTCCCTGGCCGAAGAGGGAGAAAGAGCCGCCGCTAATGGAGATAACTGATTACTTTATGACATTTCTCGCCGCCTTAGTGGTGCAAGGACTAATGCTAGAATGCCGCTAAAAGACCGATTGAACAGATCAGTTTAAACGATGGACTGAGCACTTCGAACAACTCTTCCAAGTCACGAATAGCGATGGCCAACAGAATTCACAGCTCAAGGGCCAACAGTAAGTCGCATAAATGGCGTCAACTCGGAAGCGCCCTCGCTGGCTGAAATAGAAGCGGCAATCAAAAACATGAAATCCAACAATGCACCTGGGATCGATTGCATCCCTGCAGAAATGCTAAAAGCCGACCCAGCCCTGTCAGCACAAATGTTGCACCGTCTTTTCGCTGACATCTGGGATACTGTAACATTCCCGGCCGACTGGATGCAGGGTATCCTCGTAAAGGTTCCAAAGAAAGGAGACCTGACAGAGTGCGGTAACTGGCGAGGCATAATGTTGATCTGTACAACCCTCAAAGTACTCTGCAAAGTGATCCTGAACAGGATCCAGGAGAAAATCGACGCTACACTCCGACGGCAACAAGCTGGATTCCGATCCGGACGATCATGTGTGGACCACATCACAACGCTAAGAATCATACTGGAACAAATAAACGAATTCCAGGACTCTCTTCTGCTGGTATTTGTTGATTTCGAAAAAGCATTCGACCGACTTAACCATGAAAACATATGGGTGGCTCTAAGGCGAAGAGGAGAACCAGAGAAACTAGTCCATCTCATCGAAGCACAATACGAGGCATTTTCGTGCAAAGTCTTGCACGACGGTGTCTTGTCCGAACCTATCCCGGTAACTGCTGGAGTGAGACAAGAATGTATTTTGTCACCGCTGCTTTTTCTCACCGTAATAGATGAGATTTTGACTGGATCGATTGACTGTAGATCAAACCGAGGATTACCGTGGAATCCATCAATGGAGCAACTGAACGACCTTGACCTGTCTGACGATTTTATTTTGCTCGCCCAAACACAACCGGATATGCAGAGCAAACTCGACGACCTCATCGAAAGTTCCAAGGCAGCAGGTCTCAATGTCAATGTCGGAAAGACCAAGTCGATGGAGATCAACACAGGAATTCCCTCCAGTTTCATGGTAGCTGGGCAACAAGTTGAGAAAGTGGAGTGCTTCCAGTATCTTGGTAGCCAGATTACGCCTGATGGTGGTACCAGGAAAGACATCGAAATCCGGATCAGAAAGGCCCGATTTGCGTTTGCGAGTCTCCGAAACATCTGGCAGTCGCGCCAGATCTCTCTACGAACAAAAATTCGAATCTTCAACTCAAACGTCAAATCCGTATTGCTGTACGGGTGCGAAACTTGGTGCACATATGCGGTAACGATCATCCGCGCTTGGTGGCCTGGCAACTGGATCTCGAATGAGGAACTACATCGCCGGTGTCATCAAAGGGCGCTGGAAATCGAGATTCGGGAACGTAAGTGGAGATGGATTGGGCACACGCTGCGGAAAGATTCGCAGAGATTTGCAGAGAGGCGCTAGATTGGAATCCAGAAGGACATCGAAGAAGAGGTCCCCTAGAAACTGCCTAGCCGCTGAAATCCGAACTGTCGACGAGAATCTTAACTGGGACCAGGTGAAGACGCTGGCTCCGGATCGTCAACAGTGGAGGTCTTTTACCACGGCCCTATGCACTGGAGGATCGGCGCGGGATCATTAAGTAAGTAAGTATTTAATTTAGGGGATATAAGGGCATAACGAACACCCGGGGTTTACTGGACACCCCTTTTGACGTAGAATTACGTCTCACGGCAACACTATAGGGGTACAAATTAAAATTCGCAAACGGATCTCACTTCACGAAAATAACCTCTTTAACGGACATCTCTTCCAAACATCATTTCGGGATGGTTGTGTGTTGGTACACCAATACCAGTAAAGCGCGAATACGAATTGGTTCCAGAAATATTTTAAATATACCTGCCGCGAAAATCAATTGGATAGTTGTGTTTAAACGTTTCAGAGTTGCGGATGTGGATGTATAGAAATAAAGTATATATTTAGCCCAAGAGATCCGCAAAAATCCGTAATAGAAAGTTCTGATAAAAAAATTAAGACATTTTGATAAAAATTTCGAAAAATAATCAATCTTTAGTGAAAGTTTCCATGAAGCATGACTAGAACCAAATTAACTAAATATCAAAAAATGAGCTTAACAGATTAGCGATACGCTGTTTGATAACAGAGATACAGATGGAAAAGAATTACAAGTTTTTGAAGACCAATCGCAAAATTTTGGCCGTTAGACAATACTCAAGTGACGAGAAAATTATAATTTCTGAGCACCAGATAATAAGCTCTTATGATCGTTAAATCACCTTGATTTAAAATGAACGCATTGCAACGTGATGTACACATTGTTCCTCAATTTTAATTACCATTAAATGTACGATTTTTCACTATAATCATTTTTAAAACGCGTTTTAACTTTGACTTGTTGACTCGGAGCGAACAAAGCACCATTGATCGGGGCACGATGAGCATTTTTTGCCGTAGAATTTAGCAGCGAATTCAACTCGATGAAGTCAATTGAGTTATAGAGTTATAGTAGTGTGCCCTGACTTTGTATGAAATTTTTTCAATCTGTGGAACATTATACGCTGCAGTCTTAGATTGGTCCTAGGTATAAGGTTCCATGCCAAATTTTGGCCAGATCGGACCACAAGAAGGGGTCGCTCAACGATACTGAAGATTGTATGGGATTTTAAGACATTTTGTTCGGGAGGAATATGAAAAACCAGTTTTTCATCAATAAATTTGGTCCCTCGGACCGATTTTCTTTTGAATACGGCTTTGCTTAAAGTTTGAACTATGACAAATATTTCATCCAAGGATCACATTTCGATAAAAGTTAAGATAACAAAATAAAGGATGGTATTTTAAAGTTGGTATTCATTAGGCGTCAAAATGTTCGACACCCCCTCCGGAACACTGAAATTGAAATGCATGCCATTTCGTCAAATAAAGGCGGAGTCAAATATTTTTAATAGATAGCAAAATCTTAAGATTTTGAAAATTTTTGATTGCGAATCATATTTAGGCCGGAACAAATTTCAAATCCTTCTTTTGTCGCTCGAAGTTGGAACATCGCGAGGGGGGGGGGAGGACAATAAAATATAATGCGAAAAACAAATAAATTGGAATAAATTGCACGGAAGCTTGTATGCAACAAAATTGCATACTATATTGTTGCACAAAACCTATAAATCAAGTATTTTTTTTATCGAATAATTCAATGAAATCAAGAAAACAAAAGGTAAAATAACTCCCATCTTCTTAAATTTGTTTTTGAGTCTTGAAATCTTTCAGATATTGAATTTTTTTTATTGAAATTTACATAAATTACTTCAAACTTTATTTATTTCCCCCTTCGGGTTTTTGGAAATTTCGAAGGGGGGGGGGACAAAAGAAGAAATTGATGTTTGTTCCAGCCTTATCATGGTTTAGAGAGTTTTGAGAAACTGTGGGGGAGATTTGGATTACTGATCTCCTATTCCTGTTTTCTTTATATTTTTCAGAGGCTACTTACCAATTAAGTAAAAGTCTGTAAAACTTACAGACTCTCAGTTTTATGATCATAAACAACTTTGATCCAACGATAAAATTTTTCGCTGAGGAATTTTTTTTTGGCAATTTTTTTTTAAATTGCATAACTCCAGGAACTAAGGAACTTGACTTTCAATATTTTTTCGTGCTTCTTCGGTTGTTGTTTTAACACACTTCAACCTGTCCCATAGCTAAAACTTTATATAATTTTTGCCGAAATTGCACCATAAATAACTGAGACATTCCAACGCATATGAAGAACAAATACAAACATATTTTTCGAACTGTTGTCGTTGTTTTCCAACCCCACATTTAGATGAGGTTAACTGAACTTAACTTTTATCGAAATGTGATCTTTGGATGAAGTATTTGTCATAGTTCCTCCCGAACAAAATGTCTCAAAATTCCAAACAAACTTCACACTCGTTGAGCGACCCCTTCCCGTGATCCGATAAGGCCCAAATTTGGCATGAGTTCTTGTACTCAGATATGAATAAGGTTGCCAGACTGCCCGGTTTTATCCGGCTTTGCCCGAATATTTAATACAATATTTGGGAACAGTCCGGTCCGGGCCCCGTTGCCCGCATTTCATTGGAAAATGCCCGGATTGTGCTCGGACCAATTTACTTTATTTGGCAAACTAAACAAAAAATTCAAATTGTGTTGTAAAAATTTATTATTTATGCCTCCAAAACAATTTTTTTTGATCAAGCTTTGAAAAATAAGTATTCAAGGTTTTCTGGAAGCCTAAAATACGATTTAAAATCTGTCGATGAGTTTTGATGAAAGAAATTATTTTTAAATTTTTTTTCTTGATTTTTGTTGATAGGTGCTGAAAAAATTCTGGCAACTTTAGCTATGGATCAATTCGAGCATGCAGCGCATAACTTTATCAAAAGTCGGGTCATTTGGAGCACTTTAAGCTACGGCTTGACTAGTTTACATCTGACGATTTAGCCTATTGGTAAGGTGTCGTGGAGGTAGGTAATCAGAAGAATCGAGCTCTTCAACAAAATTGTTCAGAGGAAAATTTCCTTTAGAGAAATTTTAAATTGGCACAAAAACCATAAGCAGGCTCGGTTTCAAAGAGGGATCAAAATTGATGTTGATTTTTCAGTACAATATATTCAATTTTCCCATACAAACCTAAAAGTTCAAATTTACTCATATAAACCTTCCTTAAAAATTCTTCTAAAAAACATAGATGAGTTTAAAACCAAAAGAAGCAAAACAAAAGAAATTAAAAAATTACCCCAAACAGACTCAGTCTATTGTGTCATATTTATGTTGAAACTTTATGGGAGTTTTTCTTTTCTAAAGTGAGAGCAATTCCAAACTATTTTACAACCCTTTCTTGAACCAAATAAAAAACTTTAGGTGCTAAATTCCCCGTCATTCTGTCCATTCGTTGATACATGATAATGTCACAATAAAACCTCTATTTTGTGTAAAAACCATTGTCAAAATGGGTTAATCCTATAATGTTTGATATCCTATTGTCCGCTTGTCCCACTTTTTGAATCATCCCGGAACCAGATAACAGATAATGCAAGAATGCAATTCCGTTATCTGGAGAAAAAAGTAAATTATTTGGTTCAACGTCCTGCTTCTGTCTGAGGCGGGTGTCAGATTTGAATTACTATGTTTAACTTGAAAGACGAATGAAGGGGTGATAAATTTCGACTTATCTGTTTTCACTTTTTTCATTTATTTAAATTTCTTTTAACAACATTGTGCAAACTTGCTACTCACTCTTCAGAAGAAAAAACTGTCATGGAAAATATTTTTTGGCGTACAGCACGTCATATGAGACTTGAAGTCTGAGTTCTGAATACGGACTCAAAACGAATGGAACTGAAAAAATACATTCGACCTCAAGTTTGTTGAACATCATTCTTAGATTACGGATCTTATTCAAGATTTGGAATTCAGATTTCGACTTTGAATTCAAACCCAGTCTGTGTTTCTGCTGTAAGATTAACTTTGATTTCAGATTCAGCATTCAATAATATTATCAGGAAATTTCCATTCCTAACGGAATGGAACACCCTTAAGATTTTTTTAAAAGAAATTTTGAGATTCTAAAAATTCAAAATATGTTTACATTGACTATCAAAAGTAGGTAAATAACATGGCACAAATGAGAAAATTGAGCCAATTTCTGCTCCTTTTTGCTTCCAGGCAGTCTGTGGTTTTTAATTTCAGAACCGGCCATTCTTTGCGTTCAGTTTTAAATCCAAGCTCAGCTGAAGTGCTTCATTGTGTGGTAAATTAACGCTTAAAAAAACGCGCGCCCAAGAAGTAACAGCCAAGTTGAGGTTATTGCTACTTACAACTCGAAGAGAAACTCATCAAGGACGCAGACGCAAGCAATTTGCTCAAGTCGTGAGCGAGTGTAAATGGCTTAAGATTTTGGTGTTTTTTTTTAAGTATACGGCTTTCGATTCGAGAAGTTTGGGGACAAAACTAGAGGGCAATAAAGCTGCTGTGTGGTTTATAAAATAAATCAGTTTGATCTACTAGCTCTACTGACCCCACCCACTCAAGTGCCTTGGATTTGGTATTTCTTACTTCAAATGTTATTGATGACGTTTCAAAACACCGGGCCGAGTGCAAAGAACCGAAAATATGCAAGTTTCGACAACTTTTTCGGCAAAAACCTTGGCCATTGTTGCACCGGAAAACGTATCGATGTCTTAATGTGTGATTTTTTTTCCGCACCGAAAGTGAAAGGCTAAGACAGAAGACAATGAATGCATTCGGTATCGTTCATTAATGTTTGGCTGCTTTAGTTTACTGTGGAGGTGAAGCTAAAAAAAATCGAGTGGCAATTATTTTGCTGTTTTTTTTTTTGTTTTTATTCTGTTCGATTTTGGGGTCGTTTCAAAGCATTCAATAATGTATGAGCCGTGATGCAATCGAGTGAAAATTGACGAAAAAAATGTGATTAAACTTTGGCTGAATTGTTTCTTAATAATTAAACTTTGAACTACTTAAACCATGGATTTAAGTTTTAGCAAAAAAGTTAGAAATTTAATCACAGTGATAGATTTAGAATCGAAATTAAGAATTCAAATTTATAACGTACGAAAATCATATCTCGTGTTAGCTTTTATTAACTCGTTTGAAACATCTTAAGAATTCACAGAAAACTGCTGCAAAAGTTATCAAAACAACTTTAAAATTTATATTTGACATATAGAATATGTTGTCGAGACTAAAAATATTCTTAAAGGAAAAAAGTTGCAACTGGTTTATGTCAGTTCTTGTATATTTTTGTAATAAAACTGTTTGTTTACATTTTTTTATAATCTAAAGAATGCATGTGAACAGATACTTAGTCAGAAACTGCGGTGAATCCGTGCATCCATGGTGGATAACCAATATACATACATACAAAACTGTGTGTTTATATTTTGTATCTTACGCCGTTATGGAAGCTCACGCGAGATATTCTAAATTTACAACTTACAATCTATTTCAAAATGCTGAAAATATTTCTTCGCATCGAACTGTGTTCAAATCGAACCCACAATAATGATGCAGATATCAGTTCAAATATTTTCTTTATCAATGAAATTTTGAAAATAAATTCCCCTCTCATTCAAATTAAAAAAATGTCACATGTGTCATTTTTGCGAAATAACCACAACTAACTCGATCAGAAATGTGTTGGAATTGTTTTTGTCATCGGCGGAAACTTCGAATCGGCCACCCACTCACCGATGAGAAGCGAGACAAATTTTCTCGCCTTGCATTTTTTCACTCATTTCGAATTCATATCTTGTGAACCACTAGTGAGAAAGGAAGCGTGTTGGTCTGCTCCCATCTAGATCTAATCCTGTCAACTGGAAAAACAAACCTTCTCTCCCTGTTCTTCTCTCGCTCTTGATGTGGTGTTCCACTCAGTTGAAAGACAGAATCTATAGTTTTGCGTTTGATACACCCAAAATAGTGTGGTACATACATTTCAAAAACATTTAAACTTAGTAAAGTTAAAATAGGTTTGAATCATAAAATATATCAACAACTGTATCATAGAGTCGCAGACCAAAATGTCTAACAGTCCCTTAGAGGATACAAAACTAACCCATTGGGGTCCTTCTTTTTTGTTTCCAATTCCAAAAAATCACTTTAAGAAGTCAAAATGTGATCGAAAATAAACTTGCATTCAATATCAAAACCGAAGATGGTCCGACAAATTAAATACAGTGGTTTTTCGATTTTATCATTACTTGCCAGATTCACGCTTGATTTTATCAGGTTTTTTTTACCAAAAAATTAGTCAATCAGTAGTTAATTGTATTGAAACTAATTTGGCCAAAGTCAGAATCGCTTTTATTTGATTTTATGATAATACATAATGAATACTTTTATGATAATACATAATAAATACATAATAAATACATTACATAATAAATACTTGGAACTTAACATGAAGTTTGTTGCGCTTGACCTCACCTAAAAACTTCCTTACGTTTTTTTTTTAAATGATGCAAATCTGCCTCTTCAATGTAGAATTGTGGTCCTTCGGGAACCATTTGTAAGCTTTAAATTATTAAACTTGGTTCAATAATTATCAACATTTAAAAGAAATGTTTGCTATTATCCCTCCATATTGGATAAAGCTTGTATAATCTTCTTTTATGTATGATAGAGCTTCGATAAATGGTCTAATAAACCTCACATTTTGATGATGATTAGCCGATTTGGTTTGAAATTTTCAGATTCCATCAAGAAAAAAAACAGATAAAAAGAACATCATATTTTGATCTAAAATCATCAAAAAACCCAATAATGGGTTAATTGGAAAATTAAATATTGTTGGTTGCATTAAAATGCCTCAAAGAATATTTTGTTTCAAAATTTTATTTTCTAACATTATTCTAGTTATCTTTTTCATATTTTTTTGTACCTCTAACTAACACATTCATTTTAAATTTCAATATATTATGGACCACAATTGGCTTTTATGATTCAGTTTGAAAAGTTGAGTAGAAATTAATCGAAAACAATTGTCCTAAAACACATTTTGGGGGAAAATGTTTTCGAAACATGGACAAATTTTCTTAAAACATTTTTTTTATCATTTATTTAGTTTCTAAAGTTTACATGGTGCAAGAATATTTAATTTCCATTATTTTTGTGAAATTTGAAAATAATATTTGGTTTTTATTCGTATCAAACAAAAGTCATGGCATTCTTTTTTTTTTTTTTATACAAATCGTTTATTTGAAACGGCTCAAATCACTTAGTTTTACGGAGCCGAGGGACCCTTATTTTTTGAACAACAGTTGCTTAAGTTTAATTAACAGGGATTTTCGTATTGTTGTCCATATATTCGTTTTATGGATTCAAGATATTAAGTTCGTCGTTCATTATTCAAAACTATGATAGACAAAAAAGAAAAGGAGAAAGAGGAAAGGGATTGTTAAACGCGTAGATCGATAGATTTAAGATAAAAGTATATTTCGAACATATAGTCTAGGTCTACCATAGCCAACACATCCCTCACTGGAACGTAAGGTGGTTTACCTCGGGCCCGAAGGGAGTCAATCAAATTTGCTCTGGCGGTAAGAAGTCATGGCATTCAATTTAATTTTTTTTTCTTTTTTAATTTTTTTTTTAATTTTTTATTTTTTTTTTTAATTTTTAATTTTTAATTTTTTAATTTTTTTCCATTCAAATCCCCAGAGCGGGAAAGCGCCAAATGCAATCAACGCTTATTTGTGCTCATTCATCTTTATGTAGGCAGTTTTTGAGCCCATTTTCATAGCCAATGTACTCTTCACGTAGCACCATTAAATGAATACATGGATGTGCATGTGATTGTTAATCTTCGTTATGGGTTGAATAAAACGCTATTAGCTGGAAAGGAGCATATTACCGAAAATAGCCAGTTTTGCTTCTGGATCAAGGCAACTCAAACATTTTTTTAATCTGATTAACGCAAAGCCTGCCAGATTGCCTGTTTTTACCCGAGCATGTCCGGATATTGGATACAAATTTCAAGAAAAGTCCGGTCCGACCCGGTTGCCCGGATTTCGTTGAAAAAAAAACCCGGATTTAATCCGGTTATATTCACCTTATATGCGAAATCAAACAAAAACTTTTATTTAATTATTCAATTAGGTATTATGAATTTGGCGTATGAAAATGAAATTTTTGCATCAAGTTTTAGCAAAATGAACAAAAACGGTTTCTAGAAGCTTGAATTACGATTAAACATCAGCTGTCGTGTTTCGTTGAAACAAAAAATGATTCAGGTGTTTTTGCTTTATTTTTGTTGAGTATTTCCTGGATTGAGATCAAATTTGGATTAAAAATTTTGAAATCAATTGCTGGTTTCTAGATAAAATAGACCGGATATTTACGGGAAAAATTGTGATCACGTTAATTTATCCTGTTGTTTTTTGTTAATGTTACGGCCGTATTGAAGAATACTTTTAACTGTTTAATTTTTTTTTGTTTCGTTTAAAGTCGTTTTAACATCTTTATGGCATTCGAGAATTTTTTTTTATCAACGTTGCAGTTGGCGGACAGTTATTGAAAAACTTATCCGGTACAACTGTGTTCGATGTTTACTCTTAGGCTCTAACTCGCGGACATCGGCTCATGAGGCAATTGACTCGTCAACTGAGCTTTGTCAACAGCCCTTTAACTGTTTAAATAACGATGAAATATTCCATTGAAAATCTTCTCTTCATATTTATTGTGTCTTATTTGAATATAATCAGTATAGGCTAACCTAAATTTATTTAATTGATTGGAGAGAATTAGAGAAACATGAGGTATCAAAGAACGAAAAAACATAAGCCGTAAATATCATGAATTTTTCGAAAAAGATATAACGGCTCATCGGCAGGACTTGAACCTGCAATCTCCGCTTCAGAAGAAATAAGATTTTTCTTTTTGATAATGGTACATTTAAAGAGGAATCCACGAATATAGTTGTGCCGAGATTTAATAAGAAGAAGGTTCTTAGAAAAAAGTATAGAAGAAATGTTGAGAAACAAATCTTAGGAATTTTAAAATTTAATCAAAAATGTATAAACAATTGAAAAAAATTAATTGTTCAAATCTCCACATTATACAAATACGAAGACATTTACTGAGAAAAGATTTTTTTTGTTTCGATTATAGTCGTTTTACCATCTTTGTGGCATTCGCGACTTTATCAACGTTACAGTTGGCGGAAAGTCATTGAAAAACTTATCCGGTACAACTGTGTTCGATGTTTACTCTTGGGCTCGAACTCACGGACATCGGCTCAGGAAGCAACTGACTTGCCAACTGAGCTATATCACAAGCCCAAGAAAAGAATTAAAAATTTGGTTTCGGGATTCTGAGATCTGTTGGTATTTCAGAATCACTACTGAATACCAATTTTCAATCATTCCTCATACCGATTTTTATACCAATTTTTCGGATTTCCATACCGGAAAAAGGTTATTTTGAGTTTGAAAATACCGAAAAAAGGATTGGACAATTTAATTTGAAGTTGCTGTGTGCGATCAATATTGTCAATGTACTATTTTTTTGAGCAGAACTTGATCATTCATGTCTTGATAAATATTATGAAATGCAAATTTAAAAGAAGATCATATAATTCAGAGTAGATAGTAAAATGCATTACAGGTAACAGGTATCGAAAAACAGATTGTAATTAATAATATGTTAAAAAAATTGATACATAAAAAATAAAAAAAATCATACCATGAGAAGTGTTTTTTGGAAACACTGCAAAAAGAGATGTGCCATGCCTGCAAATTTGGTACCTACACAGTGAAGAATACTTTTAACATAGTTTTGGCGAAAAAAGGCACACAATCAACTAAAACTGCGTTAAATGGGGACACATTTCATCAAAACATTCTTTGGCGCACTTATCTTGGGGTTAACCGGAAATGGATGTAACAATGTCTAGAATCCATTGTAAACGATGAAAACAATGCAAAACGGAAGAAAATTCATTTTCAAGTTTATTCCCAGAAGATATTTCGCTTATTTCCTTTAGGAAATTTATAAATTGGCACAAAAACCATAAGCAGTCTCGGTTCAACAGAAGACTTATATTATTTATTATTATAACATCAACAGATCATATATTGATCCAAATGATATTTTAAAACTAAGAGACTTACTACAAATACAAATCTACACTGAACTTAGAACACTAAGAATTCTTCTTCGGAATACAACCTTCGAAACGTCAAAATCAAAATGCTCTGAGAAGCGGTTAAAAGTCTTGATGACGCCAATTATTGCAGAGTTGGCCTCGTAATTGTTAAGTCTAACAGGAACGAAGAGCTGAAGATCCCGATTCCTCAAACCACGAGGTCAGACGCTAAATGGAAGAACTTCCAAAAGTGCAGGAGAGTCGTTTCTTGATGAAAGCAGATCAGCGACGAAAGACGCACGAGTGACGGTCCTGCGGGCTTGCAGCTTGTCGATGTCGATCAGGCGGCAGCGGCATTCGTAGCTGCGATCAGAACCGTTTTGATGATATGGGCACCAAACCGCAGAAGCATATTCGAGGATCGATCGAACCAGACTGCAGTAAAGACTCTTCAATCAGTAGATGTCCTTAAAGTCCTTCGTCATGCGGAAAAGAAGACCCAGGCATCTGGAGGCTTTGTCAACGATATAGTTGGGGTGATTCTTAAAATCCAGCCGCGCGTCGAGGATCACACCAAGATCTTTCACGTGTTGAGCTCGAGAGATTGCATCGTTTCCAAACAAATAAACGGCTGAGAACGGGCGTCGTTTGCGGGAAAATGATATTACTACACATTTACTGCGGTTTAAAGGTAGGCGATTGGCATCACACCAGGAGGCAAAGAGGTTAAATTGGTTCTGCAGGAAGTTCACATCTTCGGAGCCATTGATAGAGTAGTACAGTTTCAAGTCGTCGGCATACGCCAATTTCGGTCCATCGAGGAGTTGCAGCACGTCATTGAAGTAGATTAGGAATACTAACGGCCCTAAATGACTTCCCTGAGGCACGCCTGATGAAGCTGAGAACTGTCTGGAAAAACAGCTACCCGTACGAACTGTCAATTTACGTCCAGTAAGGTAACTGCGGAACCAACCAATAAGAGATCCACAAAATCCTAAACGCGAGAGCTTTCCGATGGCAATATCATGGTTCACCTTGTCGAATGCGGCAGACAGGTGGCATCAATTTGGGATTTCTTTGCAAAACTTTCATGCACAAACGAGGTAAAGGTTAGTAAGTTAGTTGTAGTTGAGCGTTGAGGCACGCAATCCATGCTGGTCGTTGGAGAGGTTGTGCTTGCAGAACATGAAAATGGGATCTTAAACCACCAATTCTAAAAGTTTGGCTATATCACACAGAGCTGAAATTCCTCGGTTATTACTAACATCTTTCCTATCTTCCTTTTTATGAACCGGGAACATGTAAGCTTCTTTCCACAGTGAGGGGAAGGTGGCCTGGTCAAGCGAAGCTTGGAAGATAAGATTGATAGGAGTCAGCAAAGAAGGCATAAAACGCTTCAGGAAGGTAGCTGGTATCCCATCCAAGCCCGTAGATAAGGAGTTTTTGAGCTTAGTGGCTGCTTTGGAGATGGTTGTGTCCTCGACTGTAATACCGTTTAAAGAAAAGCCCAGTGGTGAAACACTCCTGATGACACAATTCAGTTGGTCGTCGGTTATTGAAGATGTATCAAAGATGCTCGAAAATTTATTGGCAAAGAGATCGCAGATTCCGGAGTCAAAGTTCGCTATGATGCCATCCAGGAACATGCAGGACGGTGTTCCAGGTTAATTCCGCTGATTCTTGACATGATTCCAGAAGGATTTTGAGCTAGTCTTGAGGTTTCGCTGAATTCGACTAAGATGGTTTTGATAGCTACGTTGACAGACTTTTTTATAGGCGGAGTTGAGTTTGCGATATTCTTCCTCAGTATGTGGAGATTTGCGCTTGTTGTAATCTCGAAGGGTACGCCTTTTTGTCGCTTTCAGTTTTCGTAAAGCGGCTGTAGCCCATGGAGTCTGAGAATTAGCATTGGCGGTGCGTTTCGGCACATGACGATCGATTACGTCGTTGAGTATGTGCGAGAAAGTTTCGGCTGCAGCATTAGGGTTAGCTAGTTCGAGTTCGGATTCCCAGTCTATAGTGGCCAGTACGCGAGAAATGATATCGAAATCGGCGTTCTTATAGTCCAAGTAGAAGGGTGTGAGTTTATCAGCGGGGTTACACAATCTAGAGATATTAAATGTAACCAGTAAAGCCGGGTGATGTGGGCCTACTTTAGCTAGCGGTACAGGTGCTGATTCCATAGTTGGTGAACGGAACCCGTCATTGGCGAAGCGAAGATCAAGCATCCGGCCTTTCTCGTTTACCACACTGTTGATCTGACGTAAGGTGGGTGTACTCAAAGAGTCTAGACTAATGTTCGAAGAAGCCGAAAAAGTTAAGCGTTCAGGATCAGGATACATGCTTGGCTGGAACACCACTTTAAACTTGACATGTTAAAATCGCCTAAGACAATTATGTCATCTTCTGGAGCGCAGAAAGAGCTTATTTTAGAGATGCAGCGTCAGAATGATTCAGGTAAGGTAACGTCTCTGGAACGATCAGGAGGCAAATATAGTACACCAACGTAAAGCTTCCGGTCGCCGAGTTCGATACGGGACCACACCATCTCAAGATTATGCCAAGATTCATCATCGATTGGCATAGCTCTGAATGTGGACCTGCTGTTACGGGGACTTCGATCGCAGCGGAACATTGAATAATCGGGTCCAAAGATCTGGTTCGAGAGAGTGTGATCGTTCAAGCATGTTTCGGTGAAGGTGATAATATCGTAGCAGGAACATGAAGTAGCGAGCAGATAATCAGTCACGCAGGAATTGATACCACCGAAATTCTGATAGTAGATGTTGATGAAATCAAGCGGTTCTGATGCCGATCTGGAGCCATTGTCACTGAAATGGAGAATACCATCACGCGGAGGAAGGCAGTCAGGAGCAGCGTATTTGCCTGGTAAAGCAGGCTGGAGAACCCCTGCGCCACAGACGAACTCAGGGCCGGGACGACTGGTGACGCTGGCAGGAATCAGCTCGACTGAGTCGAAGGGCACAGGAACGTGAGGCCCGTGAGGCCCGATACGTTGCATCCCGGTGATGAGAACTCAGTACCAGTCGTGATGATCGTGGGGGGCGATGAAGAACATGTTGGAGTACTAGCAAGCACTGCTTGGTGATAACCAACGAATGATGTACTGTTGGGCGGAAATTTATCACACAAAAATAATGTTCGAGATGATGTAGAGTACTTGCCTGAGTATGCAGGCTGGAGGACCACGATCGATCTTAGGGCCGGGACGACTGATGACGCTGGCAGGAAACTGCGCGACTGAGTCGAGGGGCTCTGAGGTCTCCTTAGTGCCTAGTTCGTTGCATCCCTGGGTCGAAGCCAAGGCCGCTGGGACAGTACCTCCAAGGTGTGGTAGAAAATCGATAAATCTGTCAGGCAGGAAAACATCAGGCGAATTAAGCACTCTCAAGTTTGATGAATACTTGCCTGTAAGGGCAATCTGGGGAGCCTCATCACCACAGACGAACTCAGGGCCGGAACGATTGAAGATGCTG
Source organism: Uranotaenia lowii (assembly GCF_029784155.1). Classification (NCBI taxonomy): domain Eukaryota; kingdom Metazoa; phylum Arthropoda; class Insecta; order Diptera; family Culicidae; genus Uranotaenia; species Uranotaenia lowii. The sequence continues at coordinate 203,635,651 of NC_073692.1, forward strand.
GCTGGACACGGCGCGACTGAGACGAAGGGCTCCGAGGTCCCCAAAGGGCCAGATTTGTTGCGTCCCGGTGATGGAACCCGTAATGTGGCAGCAATAAGATCAGACTGGAGAATCTCGTCACAACAATCGAACTCAGGGCCGGAACGAATGAAGATACAAAATATTCAATTTTCCCATACAAACCTAAAAGTTCAAATTTACTCATGTAATAGTTACTTAAAAATATTGCAAAAAATCATGGATGAGTTTTGGATCAAGACAAAGCTTTTTAGACCCCAGGGTTTGAGCAATTCAAAAATGACCCCAAATAAAATCAGTCTACTTCGGCTAATTTGACAGAAATATTACGAAAATAGCCCGGAATCTGCTCCGATTGACCCCATTTTGCGGTTTTAATTCAATTTCATGAAAATAAATAAGAATATACATACCTTTTACCTACAAGATCATTAATTTTGCGAAAACTCAAAGGCTCTACAAAGTTTGCCGGGTCAGCTAGTAACTAATAATTATGCAGTACCTACTTTTAGAGCAAGTTCACTGGTGTTGGGAAAAAGTGGTAGAAATTTTGACTATTTGAAAATTTTACCATGCAAAAATGTTCTCAGGATCTTTGGCCGTTGTATTTTTCAGCACTGTTTCTATTTCGCCGTATGTGATAGAAATATTGCATTTTTTGCATCACAGCATGCGAAACTACAACGCGTGTTGTTAAAAAACTTGAAGGCCAAAGATCTTGAAAATGTTTTTGCATGGCAAAATTTTCAAAATGTGCTAGAAGTGACAAAATTTCTACCACTTTTTCCCAACACCAGTGAACTTGTTCTTTAAGGTTAACTCATAAATTATTTTCCACCAAATCGAGGATTGCTCTGGAAAAACCGACTTGTTGTCATCTTTTCATTTACCATTGGAACACGAAAACAATCTGTGGGTGGTTGGGTTGATTCGAAAAAAAAAACATTGAAGAACGAACGTGGGAGAAAATCGAGACAATCCAAGTGAGAATGAATGCAAGAGAGCTAACCGACGACGGTGATTCCGATGAGAGCGCGTGAGCAGTGGGCGCTTGACAGTAGTGAGTAGCGAGCGAGTCGATATCAAACCTCCCGCCGTACTCGGCACGTCACACGCATATTGGACGTCTCCCTGTATTGACTTCGAACTTGGCCAGCCAGCCTGCTGTTCGTAGAGTGAACATGTGCGGAAAATTTTAGGCCCCGTGAACTGGAAAACACACTTGAGAGTGCAGCAATTTTTCATCGGCAGAATTTTTCGGAATCGAACCTGTGCTGGAATGAGTGACGTTCGTCTTGGGTGTGCAGTTTCTGGGGGATGAGAGTGTTCATTAGAGTTTTGTAGTTTCTGTGATTTCAGGATAGAAATAAGCCTAGTGTTAGGAACGCAAAACGCACAAGTGTAACGCACCTTACGCGGAAAGGTCGAACTTTTTGCTGTAAAGTGAGACGATTGCGAATAATAACTCAATCCGGTCCAAGGCAAAGTGCTAAATTAGATGATTTTTTCGCCCCCTAGGAGATTGTTTGCTGGATATAGAGAAAAAATCTCCATTGATTGAACCTTCCTTGTGAAATACGGGCTCGGGTGTGAAAAATCGAAGCAAAGTCGGTCTTTGTTATTGCTGAGAAAAATCGACGGGTGAGAATTGCAGTTTTTTTCGCGCTGTGTTTTTCATACATATCTGTTTGGGGGAACCACAGAAATTGTCTCCGGAGTTGGTCTGTTGGGTTGTTTGTGTTGTTTTTTGTGCTTTTGCGGTGGAATTTCTGATGTAAGGGAGAAATAGCTCCACTTGCCGCTAGTAGCCTTCAGCAGTTAGCCACCTTTTCCGTACTCTAGCGGTGGGATTATTCGCGGAAAATTGTGTCGGTTGTTATGCAAAGTGGAAATCCGGTGACCCCAACAGAAGAAAATCCGCCTTTCTTGTGCTGCTATTCTCTTTCAGTGTTAGTACATTTGAATCGGAAAACTGATTCCGATTTCCACACAAAGTAAAGAAGGGTTAAATATGTTGGCTTCGTTCGTGTTCCAGCTAAATTGAAGAAATAAAAAAGTGTAGTTCAAGGTATGCCGCAAATGTTTTAACAAAAAGAAAAAGGAAAATCATTAATAGAGTGTATGTGCGAAATTTCACTGTTCGTCGACCACCCAGCAAGAAAGGAAAAAGCTGAACCGTTCCATGTGTTTTCCAAGAAAGGAAATGAGCAAGTGCCAATCGAAGTAAATTCTCGTCGAAGGGGCAGCAAAATTCTAGGAGCGCGACGTGTTACATAAAAGGTTATCATCGTTCGTTGTCTGGCTTTCGCCATACATATCTACTTATGTAGCTGGCGCTAAACATAATAATTTTGGGCTAAATTTCACCGAATTCTAGTAACGTCGATTTCGGTGTTTGGATTCCGTTTGCGACAGCCGATAGAAAATTTCGGTCCAGGTCGCCTGATAAACGCACACACTTGCTATCTCCTGCTCAGATAACAAACAACAAATCGATAAGCAGTTTGGTTAGGTGAGTACTGACTTCTATTTGTTTTTCTTGTGATATTTTTTTCTGTGTCGGAATATTGTATTATTGGTCGCATTTCGAGGTGAATCCCACATTGACACACGTGTGTCAATAAAATATTGTTATAATAACGTTTACTCCTTTTCAGCCTTGTTTTTAACAATCTGTTATTGTGTATAAAATAAAGTGATCAAACTAAATCATCGTACCGTAAATTAAGGGAAAAAATGTTATTTGAATTTCTATGAACTAATTACTTCTGTAGAAGAGATTATTGACTGTTAAGTTTTAGTTTCACTGAGCCTCAGCTCCGAAAAAATGTGGGAACGCCAAATTGAAGTAAAAATATCTCAGAATTGTTGAATTACTGTAAGTCTCAAGATTTTTATATGCCATGCAATTTTTTTTTGTTGAGCTGCTGTGTTTGCATTCAGAAAAACATTGATTTTTCAAATGCGTTTGGTGTTTTATTAGTTTCAAGGTATAAATGCAGAAATAATTCCTAAACATTTCGAAAAAACTGTCAGCTCACTTTGCACTTCCTTTGTACGATCATATTTTATTGAAAACTTCACATTTTTTTAAATCAGAACTGAATGAACCGCAACCACAAACTTTTTTTGGCAGTCAAAACCATAAAAAAATGTTATTAGTTTTATAAATTAAAATTTCTTTTGTTGAAATTATCATACATAGCTTGAAGCGGTCTAGAAAAAATGTGAAAATCACAATATTTAAAATTCAATTTCTTCGATTATCAATAAGAAACTAATATAAGTAAAACAAGGAATTCCAAGTTTTGTGGTAAATAATGAAAGCACAACGCAAATTTATTTGTATTTATTGTGCGTTAAAATTAAACGTGGAATAAAATAATAAAAATAAGTGGAACGTTTATAAATTTTCAAGCACAGGTTTTATAGGTAAAAATTTCATGCTCTAAATATTTTGCCGCCGTCAGTTGACATATTAGGTCCTGGAAAGGAGAAACAGAACACACATTTTTTTTTTATTAAAATTTTAGATTTACAGGCTTCTGGAAAGACTGTATGTTCAGAACAATGATGATCAGAATTAAATCATAATGACGAACTAATTTAAAAAAATCTAAAATTAAATAGTAAGTTAGAAGGATAGTAGGAAATTCAATAAAACGTCTTACCACTTTATAAACTTATTAATAAAATGTAACAGATAACTTCATAGAACAGCATTTTTGGTGCTTTGATTTTAAGGATCAGTTTGGACAAATTTGGGGTCCTGAGCTAGATTTTCTTTTCAGATTTTATCTATCACCCCCAGTTTTTGTGATTGTGAAATCTATCATTGAAAACTGATGAACCAACAAACCAACACGTAAGACAAAAACTGATTTTGTATTTCCATTCAATCACACAACAATATTTGACCTAGATATTCTTATTTCAGAGAAACATTTCTATATTTTTTCACAGAAGAGAAAATATCTTGTGGTATTCGGAAAAGTTGATCATTGATTTAATAACTTTGTTTTAAAATTGTTTTTAATGTTCTGCAGTCATGTCGAAAAAGTGCTGAAATTTCATAAATTAAGTTTTACCTGCTTTCAAAAGTTTTATTTTTAGATAAGTCAACCGGTTTGATTGATTTTGTAAATTTTTAATTCGCTGACAAAAATTGAACTTAAAACATATTTGGATTTAAGGCACCCAAATGAATCAAAGTTAGCTCTTTAATCCTTCGCACCTCGGATAAATGTAAATTTTTGAGTGTGGACTTGAGCAATTAGAAGAATAAGAAACGAGAAGTTAAATAGAGATTGAAATTGAATTCTTGAAGACTGTTTGTTTCAGCACAAAGTTTCTAAAAACATAAACGATTTTTTTTAATAACCAAAGTGATTAGTAATAAAGTAAAGGATACTACCTATATTTTAGATTTTTTTGCCAATTCTATTAACTATCGTGAGTAGTAAATATCTATCACAAGGCTAACAGCTTGTTGATAGATATTTATAAATAGACTAGCAGACCCGGTAAACTTCGTCTTACCCTGTTGAATTTGGCGTCCATTTTCCATTTTTTCTTCGCGGATTAACTTTTAAAATTAATGGAATATTGAGTTGTTAATCGTCTCGCTTTTGTCAACATGTTCTAGTTTTTTTTAAATTTCCCTCATTTCCGTTTACTCGAATTGTCCCGCTTAATTCTATCGAAATAAAACCTAACAATTTTAATTCAGTTATACGGGTTTTTTCTTAAATAAACAAATAAATAACCTTCAATAAATCTTACATGCAACTTTCATGAATACTTTTTTATTAACTTTTCTTTCATTCAGATTTTTTGTATATCAACGAATGGTCAGGTTTCAGGTTCTTGTCGCAAAATGATTTTATTTTTTCAGTTCGATGTTATCGTCCAACTTGCAAGCCTATTGCAAAAAAATCACTTTTTGTAACTTTTTCCATAAATAATTGTATGTTGATTATATGTATGTTGCATTTATTGTATACCATTTCGTTGATTTATTCCACTTTGTTCGAAATAACATTAAGGTTGGAATCGAAATCAAAAGTTTCTAATTTATTGTATTTTATTGCATATGAAACTTTATGAAAATAAAATTTTGAATATTGGGACAATTTTCGGAGTATTTGGGAGCTAAAAGCGCTGCCTTAGGATTAATATTCCTAACGCAGCGCTTTTAGCTCCCAATTAGTTTTGGGACAGCTTTTTGTTCACCATCCTCACCCCTCGAAGTAGTTTGAATTAATATACATATTTTTACCAAAATCATGTTCAAAAATTTTTTCTAGATACCGAACTTATAGAAATGACACATTTCAACTTGAAGTGTTCCCAAACAGCATTTGCCATGGCATAAAATCTGGTGATCTTGTATACTGCAATCTACTTTTTTTTTATATTGATTAATGAAAAAAAAAAGCAAATTACATTCCTATGAACTTTCACCCAATGAATCAAGGGAACGATTGGTATTAAAAAAAGAAAAAAATATGTTTTAATTGAAGATCGAAATGATGTTCTGATTTCAAAATTTCCTTAACATTGTTGGTGGGATCTGCGATTTGATTTAAGACTATGTAATATTTTGAAGATTCAATAAAATTTCATTGAAAAGCAGATTTAAAAAAAACTAAATAGTTCGAAAAGAAATAATCTGTTCAGGCTACGATGGTTTCATGAGTTCATATCATTTTCTGGAAAATGTCATACTGAAATAACTCAAAACCTTAAAAAAATAAGTGTTTTTTTTAAATCGAAACTCTCAATAGAGGAACACCGGGTGTGATAACAGTGAACCTGTAAACAGTTTTTCGGTAAATAATTTTAGAAAAAGTTGAGTTTGTTTAGTCAGATTGTTTATTTGGGCCCAACCATTTATAAATGAAGAAATAATGTATAGATTTTATGTAAATTTTGAACGTTTGCATTCGCTCTAGTGTACCTTTTAACTGGAAATTCTTCTTAGATTATTGATAACTTACACATATGGTTGCAACAAATTCTTTGCATTCGGCCTTTAAATAAACATCAATCCTATTTAATCCTTCTTAAAGGATAGGCTCTTGTTCAGTACATGTGTCTGTTCATTTTCAACGGATTTTGTTGTTGTTCTGTAAATTTAAAGGCGCTTGATTTATCTTCAGTTAAGCACATTTGTACATGTTCGAAAAATGTTTCTAGGCGTATTGGATTATTCAATCGTACGTAAATCTTCCCACTTTCTTTTTTTCAAACGTCCGCAAAAAGTCATACCATTTTTTCATATGCAGCAGTCAAATTCATGTTTTTTAGACAACCATTGCTGATTCAACTAACATGAAAAAAAACAGTTTTAATATTTAAAACCGTTTAAATGGTTTTGATTTGATCGGTAAAATATCAATCTGAGTCACATCTAGGCTTCATTTATTCATATGTGCTGTACAAATAAGCTAGGAATCAAGAAGAAAAAAACACATCTAGGCTTCATATCGCCGCCACGTGCGTTGAAAATATGCTTGGTTGAGAAATAGGCGCCCAAATATTTCCACTAATCAGTATGCTATGCCCTGGTTACTATCCTCTCACGACGTTTGCTCGCGACGCCTCGACCATAGAGACGAATAACAAACCGCCCGCCCGGCGCCCAAAGTAACGAAAATGTCGATAAAATGGATGTCATGACTTGTTTTTGATTCAAAAAACTACAAATTTAATTTTTACGGACAATTGAGGTGACTTTTTGGTAATTTTATTCGATATAAACCGATTCGCATGGCTACAGAATATTCGAAAAATAATTTCATTCAAATCGTTTTGGTCATTTCGGAGGAGTAGTACTACAAACACCGTTACAAGAGAATTTTATATAATAGATATTTACCGCTAATTTTCAACATCTTTCAGGTTATCCTAATCTTCCATTGTATAACTTTTCAATTCTTGAACAATCTTTCTCAAAGAATATAACGTTTCACCGATATAGCCGATAAAATAATTTCATAAAATATATTGTACGGCGATTAACGCATAAATTTTTTTTTGGATTAAAGTAGTATTTAAAAAATCGCTGTTTTCTCTTCAGATTTGGAAATTCTAACAAATGTTTTATCCTCAATCAATCACAATGATCGTTCTGCGACCAATGAGCAATGTTATTTGCAAATATATTTGCAAAATCGTATTGCAATAAATCAACAATTTCAAAAATTATTTTTCAACTTTGATGGGCCATAGCTTTTATATGATTCAAAATAACAGTTCCAAACCTATTCAGTAGTTTCTATTCTCATTAAAAAATACATGCTTAAAAGAGTTAAATAAAAATATACCAAAATTTTTCGAGAAAAACTGTTAAATTGTTTAAACAAAAACTATTTCTCATATTTTTTATGCACATTTTTATTGACATAATTGTATTCTAGAATATTTAAAGCTTCGCTTTAGCGACATGATATATAAAAATGTTTACTACTAAAATACATCGCGAATAAAGCTTAGTTCATTTAGAAATTCCACAGCTACGAATGCGTTTTGAAATGTATAATGAAAAAAAAAATCCATTTTTAACTCATTATTTATTTATCTTTTTTTTTTAATTACATGGTTTTCCATTTTGAACTAAGGGTTTTTTTTAAAACTCGTGGAAGCTGATTGAACTGAATTTTATAAAAAAAGAGTGCCAGTGATCAAAGTCAGAGATAAAAATCTTTTTTATTTTCAAATTCTTCCAGTTATCAGAACGAAAGGCTGCAAAAGTTTGTTTTTTTTTCATATCGTTTCAATCTATTCCAAAAAGATGAACTTATAATACATTAAAAACAATGAAAATAAGTGAACCGTTTATAAATTTTCAAGCGCAATTAAAGTTTAAAATTTCAAGCTCTGAATTTTTGTCGCCGTCAAGTGAAATATTAGGCCCCGGAGAGAAAAAGGACGAAACTATGTGTTAAAAAAAAATCTAGATTTATAGGCACGGGCTTGACTTAAAATATAATCGGTTAGATAAATACAATTTTACTCTTTTAGGCATTTAAAAACAGCGAAGACCATAGATTTAGATTTGAAAATTGTTGTTTGTTTTCCACAGAAGCAAAATCTTTGGAAGTCATATTCTTTTTTTTTGCAAAACTATCAGCAAATACATACTGTAATCTGCTAGGAACCTAGCCACGAGCAGAAAAGTTATAGGATTCATACGCGGAATTTTTTTTTTTCCTTTATTTATTATTAACAACTAAATTAATATAAGAGGCTCCTGATTCGTAATCATATTGGGCCGAAAACTTCTTATGGTTAAATTTGATTTATATACATAGGTAATAATTTCCTTTTTTGTCACATTAAAATCATTTCGTTTCATTATTATTTCCAGTTGAGGTTTCTTCGATAATTTAGGGGACATCCCAGGAAGTTAACTTATCGGGACCATCTCTTAGGGTTCATCTTGTGGTTCTCGTATTGTGGGGCTCATCTCCTTGGGCTCATCTCGTGGGGTTCATCTCGTGGGGCTCATTTTGAGGGGCTCATCTTGCGGTCATAAGTGCTCATCGCTTGATTTACAGTGGCTTGAAGTTCGATGCACAAGGCTCGTAGCTTGTGGTCCTTAACTTGTGACCACTGCTCCTTGATTCTTCATTCGTCTCCAAATTATTTTCAGAGTTTCAAGTCAGCTCTCTTCAGAAATTCAAATATAATTTTCATTGTTTGCATATCACGCTGACCAACTATGTTTCTTATGGGAATTGGATCAAGATTTGACGATTCAACCAAAGTAGCATTAAAAGTATTTCTGATGCTATCATACACTGGGCAATGCCAAACAACATGATCTACATCCTCATAATCTCTACCACATTGGCAAATGTTTGTGTCTTTCAATTTAATCCTATATAAATGCGCGGCCAGATTGTAATGATTTGAAATCACTCTAGAAAATATTTTAAGAAAATTACGTTCAACATCAAGGCTATGAAACCACGACTTTTCTTTGACTTCCGGTAAGATTGGAAAAATCGACCTAACTGACTACTACTCCATTTGCTTTGCCACATGGACATCACCAAAGAATGGGCTACAGGATAGAGTTCATTAGGTTGAAATCCTCTAGAATATATCAAGTTACCATTTGCCCCTCGTTTGGCAAGATGATCTGCCTTTTCATTACCAACGATACCACTGTGAGATGGAATCCAAAACAACGATATAGAATAACCTGCACTTTGTAACTCGAACAACAGTTTTTTAATCTTCAAAATATATATACAATTATTTGGTTGCCAACGACTACACTTAAGTGCCATCAGAGAACTCATGCTATCAGAACAAATAACATAATTAGAAGACGGTAGACTCTGTATATACTGACAAGATTGAAATATTGCAATCATTTCTGCTACAAATATTGAACATGGTCCCAATAACCTGTAACTTTGTGATGATTCAGAATGGTATAATCCAAAACCTACATTGTGCTGCATAACAGATCCATCGGTAAAAATTAAATTATTTTTATCAATATTTTCAAGTTTACTGCTAAAAATCTGATGAATTGCGTATCTCCTTAGACTCAATGGTATTTTGTCCAACTCTTGTTTAAAACTCAAATCAATCTTTGGAGTAAATTGAATTTCTTCAACTGTAAAATCAAAAACATTTTCATCTGGAGGGATGAAAGTTTCCATTGTGATAAACGCTCTAAAGGAATTTAAAAACTTTATTTCTGGATTTAATTCAAACAAATGATCTAATTTATTTATAATATTGTTCCGTCTTGCTTGAAAACGAAATAACTGCCTTAAATTAAGTTCAAGAAAATTTAACTCCAGAGGCATTACTCCTGCAATAACTTCTGTTGACATAGTATGTGTGGACATCATATTTCCTAAAGCTATTCTTAAGCAACGGAATTGTATTCGAGCTAATTTTAACAGATGGCAGTTGGAGGCACTGGAAAAACAAAAACATCCGTACTGAAGAACTGACAGAATTGTAGTTTTGTATAATGTAATGATATCCCGTGGGTGTGCCCCCCACCAAGTGCTTGTTACAGTTTTGAGAAAATTTATCCTTTTTTGACACTTTTGAACCAAATATTCTATGTGTTTTCTCCATAATAGTTTGCTGTCAAACCATAAACCTAAGTATTTGACAGAATATTTTCTTTCGATCTGAGTTCCTTTCATTTCAAGAGAAACGTCAAATGGCTTAATTTTTCTTGAAAAAACCATCATTTCCGACTTTTGAGGAGAAAAATCAAGTCCCAATTGGTCAGCCCAATCACTTAAATTATTTAAAGTGATTTGTATTTTTTCTTGTGAATCACTGATACTCTTCCCTGATCTGTAAATAACGCTGTCATCCGCAAATTGTAACAATGAAACTTCTTGTTCTAAGCATGAACCAATATCCTTAACGTAGAAATTGTAAAGAAAAGGACTTAAAGTTGAACCTTGCGGTAAACCTAAACAACTCGTTCTTTGGCATTTCATTTTATTATTTATATAAAACTGCATTTCTTTCCTACCCAGTAAGTTACTCAAAAAATTTACCAATTTCAATGGAACCCCGTGCTTTGCTAATTTAAAACAAAGTATCTGAATATTAACACAATCATATGCACCAGCTATATCTAGAAATACGGAAACTACATCTTTTTTCTGCTCAAAGCTGGTTTGTATATCAGTTGTGAATTCCGACAGACAATCCAGCGTCCCTTTTCCTTTTCTGAAACCATATTGGGTTCTTGAAGTAAAGTGGAATTTTTCTGACCAATTTTCAAACCTATTCAATAAAATTCTTTCTAAAGTTTTCCTAGGACAAGGGAGTAAACTGATTGGACGATAAGAACGATAATCAGAAGGGTTTTTTTCTGGTTTAATTATCGGCACAACTTTTACTTGCCTCCAGTTTCCCGGGACAAAATTAAAATCAATAAATTTATTGTATAAATTCAGAAGTATTCGTTTACACACATCTGGCATGTTTTGTAATAATTTGTATTTGATTCCATCTAACCCAGCTGCTGTGTTTGAGGTTGATAACAAGGCAGTTGAAAATTCAACCATTTTGATAGGACTTCCTAAATCTTCAAAAACATTTTCGCTAATAAATTCAACTTTTGGATTTTCAACAAAATCTGGACAAACTTTTTTAGCAAAATCATAAATCCACTCCTCAGAATATCTATCAGCATTTTCAACATGTGGATTCCGCAAATTCCTTGCAGTTCCCCATAAAAAAGTTAAAGATGTCATTCTAGAAAAACTAGAAATTTTATTTTTCCAGTAATTTTTCTTTTTATTTTGAAATAGTTTCCTGCATTCATATTCATATTGTTGGTAAAATTTCAAATCTTCGATCTTCCCTGTTTTTCTGAATTTTTTAAAGGCATTTGTTTTTCGTCGATACATTTGAGAAGCTTCAGCATCCCACCAAGGCTGCCCTTTACGCCTAGATGAATGGTCTTGAGTAAAATGTTTAGTTTGAGCATTTCTTGCGCTATCAATTATACTATCACTTAGAAAAGAATATTCATTTTCGAGATTTGAACTATCAGGAAACAAATTTTCATAATCATTTACTTTATTTAACAAATTTTCTTGATAACTTTTCCAATCAATATTCTTTGTCAAATCATAAATAATAGTAATTTCTTGTAAAAATCTATCATTAGTTAGCTTTGTTACAATCGGCAAATGATCGCTGCCATTTAAATCTTCAATTATATTCCAAGAACTATTAAATGCTAAAGAATTAGAACATAAGGTTAAATCTACTGCAGAATCTCTAGAGCTGGGTGTTCCAATTCTGGTAACTTTTCCATCATTAAGAATAGTTAAATTATGTTCATCGCACATTTCATAGATTATTGTAGCCCTAACATCATCATTTGACTCTCCACACGCAGAACCATGCGAATTGAAATCTCCTAAAAGTAATCTAGGCTGAGGAATTATTTCAATAAGTTGATTCAAATGCTCTTTATTCATTCTATATGGAGCTGGTGGAATGTATATTGAGGAAACAGTAAAGTGAAAACTTCCAACTTTGCATGTTACTGAAATTTCTTCAATTTTTCCTAAACAAGGTAGGTCTAACAAACTAAATTCAATACCCCGTTTAATACCTATAAGTACTCCACCATAAGGAGTATCTCGATCACGTCTTACTATATTAAATCCTGTAACATTAAAATTAACATCATTTTTCAACCAAGTTTCAGAAATACAAAAAATATCAATTTTGTAATCATTTAGTAAAACAATTAAAGATTCTTTTTTCGGTAGAATGCTTCTAGCGTTCCATTGCAAAAATATTAACTGATTGTGATTAGTCATCAAAGCTGAACAAGGAGGCAATGAGGGGCAGTTTATCACACAATTTTTTGAATACTTTTTTGATGAGAGGCATACATTTAAGAACAACAGATTTTACACTTTCAGAGAGGTCAAAGGCATCACAAATCATTTGAATTATATTTGTTATTGAAAAAAAGTCATCATCATTTTTTGTAGAAATACTGGGAATATTAACAGTTGTATTAGAATTTTGTCTATGATCAATGTTTGGTTCAATTCTATCGTTTTTTTCACCTAATTTAGAACTTTCTTGATTTGGAATCATTTGAGGTTTAGGAAGACAGGGAAATAATTCTGTAGTTAATTTTGGTTTCGATTGTATTTTTGGACCTTTTTTTAAAATTTTCGGATGATTATTTAATTTTCGTTTTCTGAAGTTTACTGAAGAAACTGAAGTGGAAGGTAGGGTTTCATCCTCTAAATCTGATATTTCTGATGAAAGAACATCAAACCGGTTGTCAATCTGTATTGCATTAGATTCAGCTGCTTTATTCAAAACTTCTGCATAAGAAAGCTTATGTGTTTCCTTCACGGATTTCCTCCAATCTGCTTTTGCTTTTTTAAACAAGGGACAATCTGTTATGTTTAAATGTTCCGTATGACAATGGAAGCATATATTTTCTTTTATTGAGCACTCTATACCTGTATGATTTTTTCCACACTTACCACATTTCTCTCTATTTGCACAGAACTTTTCTGTATGATTTAATTGTTTACATTTTTGGCAATACATCAATTTCGGAACATAAGCTCTTACAGGTAATAACACTTTTTCTATTTCGACGTATTCAGGCAAAACTGTCCCCTCAAAGGTAACTCGAATAGAAGCTGATTCTTTATAAATTCTTTTTTCATTCTCTATAAAGACATCATGTAATCGTTTGCTATCAATAATGCGAACAGAAGAAATTTCACCATTCCGCCATCTTCCTTTTCCTAACCCAACAAGATCATCAATATTCACAAACTTATCAGTAATTACACCATCTACCTCTACTTTCATAGTTGGAATATAAACTAAATATTCTACATTTAAAAGGGGATCACAAACAATTTCATTTGCATGTTTCCTCTGATTGACCAGAACGCGAAGACGATTATGTGCTGTTTTTTTAATTTCAAAAACCGAGGAATATTTCTTGTACAATTCTCTGGATATTGTAACAACATTAAGAGACTTAACTTTAGATCTAAAGAAAACTTGGAAAGGACCGGTTGCTGATTCAGGGTACTGTTTGATTCGAGGCGGTTTTGTAGGCTCAACATGCTTCTCCCCAGATGTAGAAGCATGTGACCTTGAATCTGGCATCTCTTTATTAACATTGGCAACCTTAACCTGTTTTTCTGAATTCGAAAATGTGCGATTAGATGAGCATCGATTTAGAAAACCCGAGGTAACTGATTTATTTGAGGAATCAGAAGGAAAGGTAGGAGGTGGCATGAACGATGACAAAGCAGTTGGAGAAAAAAGCAATGGCGGCTCAAATAAGACACGTGGCTGAATATCATGTGATGCAGATACATGTGCTGACGGTAAACCCGCGCGAAACAAAACTTCGGTCGTATTATAATCATCACTACAAGAGGTCCCCGGAGATGGGGAACCCCCGCTTTCATCACCCATCCGAAATGCAAACAATTGAAAATATATCGATATGAAGAGCAAAACTGTACTCACTCTGCGTTTATCTTTTGTTCTGGTGATCACAAGGTCAGCTTAAAAACTCTTACGCACTAGAGCACTACTAGACGGGCGAGCTCAATTTTTATCGACTGACTGCACCAACGTTTGGAGAACGAATGATACGCGGAAATTTGTTTGAAATAGGGTTTTTCGTAAGTTTTGTCGCCCATCAGAAATCATCTGTCTCATTGCTTCGGTACCGGCTATACAGCTTTGGAGCTCTGGAACTAGCAAAACTTCGTTGTTAGAGGTTAGGTTTGAATGACTCATAACTAGGCAACAATTTTAGCTTATCAGAGTAAAAATTGTGGAACATTTCTGTGATCTACACTTAGTTCTTCGCTTATTAAAAATTAAAAATTCAGTGTGAGTTTTGACATTTCTGGAGACCCTTAACCATATTTGCCGATCATGTGCTTCACTCCAATGCTTGATTTGAACTTTGTGGTCATTTTTGACAGTATAAACTTCCTTTTCCACCACGCACAAACAGTAATTTTTTGAATAACCAATGCACAGTGGTCCAGGAATGAAATTTAGCGGGAACAATTATTAGCGCGTTTAAGTTCCCTTTAAGTTTGATGCATTTGATGTCTCAGACAAACTTTTTTTGGAAATTTTTTGGAGTGGTTCATAAGATTTCTGAGATCCAGTTAAATGATGATGGATTTTGGAGCAAACTGCGCGCAATTATTTTCACCTTTTTCTCTTGCGTCGTAAATATCCCAAAAAAATGCGAGAATTTAAAATTTGAAAATATTGGTCCCATGCTACAAAATGCAGTCAAAATTTTGAATGTCCGATTACTTGAAAATGAGCTATAAGCAAAATTAAGTGTCCCATTTCTAAAATAACTAAGTTTTAGTTAAAAACGAGCACAAACACATACAGATTTTCAATGAAACTTGATGTTTCCTGGAAGAGATTCCTTTTTCTTAACTCTAAGCGTACATCTTTCGAGGATATGATGGCTAGCATCTTACTTATGCTAAAAACCATCAACCCACAGAAAGTATACCATGTATGCCGTGACCGAGATTCGATCTCATACCCGCTGGCTTAGAAGACTTGAAGGCTATCCTCTACGCCACGGGCTGCGGTGGCGGTAGTTATATTTATTTCTGGCAGCGCTTTTTCACGGATGTTGTCATTTGTAATTATCACTGGAAAAAATCCTAATCATAGCAACCAATACAGTAGTTTTTCGATTTTCTCACGGTCAAAAAAAATTTCACCGTGAATATGGCGAAACCGTGAATTTGGCGAAACTAAAAATTAATGTGGAAAAAATTATTTTCATTGTCTTTAATCAATAATTTATAACGTTTTCAGTAGTGGTTTTGTATCAATAAATTAAGATCATAAGATGTAATTATCAAAGATTACTAATCATAAAGGATCGATTTCAGTTCAGATTCTTCTTCTCTAGAGCAATTTTAAGATTTTTCTTGAGATAAAAACCATGTACAACATCAATTTAATAGTCTACATCTAATCAAAGTGAATAATTTAGTTTTTATGGAAGTTTAACAGTCGTTATCTCTTATGTCTATTTTGAAAAAGAGTTTAAAGAAAAATATTTGGAAATTTGCTCAACTTAGACTTTCAAAGTGGGTTTCTAGATATTTGCTTTATGCGCAGATTATCCTTTATTTTTCATATGTAGATTGTTCTAGCTAAAATTGCAACTTTTTTACGTATGTGGGAACTGTATATACAGATATGGAGCTGTTCTACAAAATGTTCAGTTTTAAATAACTACACCCTCAAATCGGACTCTACTCCAGTAATGAACTTCCTTGGAGGTGGAATTATCGCTGTAAGTTTTTATGCCAGACCGGCATTAACAAGCTTCCTAATAATATCGCACTGGCAAGCCGAGATGAGATGTTGAAGTGAGTTCGATTCTTACTATATATTTTTTTTTTGGAATAAATTAGCCAATAGGTTGAAAATCCCATAATATGTTTTCCTTGTTTCGCTTGAATGTAGTGGTCATGCATCATTTTCATTGGGAGCTCGAGTCTTAATGCTTTTTCGATCATATCATCTTTGGCACAGTACACTTTTCAGCGCACTTTCGACACAGATATTTGCTAAATAGTCATTGGATGTTTGCAACCTCTTCTAAAGGGTGATACGGTCAAAATTTGGTCAATATCAACTTGACGTATTTCTTTCAATTTTGCATTTAAAAACCTGAACACCCCTCAATTTGAAGGTTTGTGTGTGTAGAATGTTGCTCCTATTTTGATTTTGAAATTCACTCTTCAGTTGTCAAAATGCCGTCAAAGGAAAAAGAGCAGCGTATCAAAATTTTGCTCGTGCATCGCGAAAATCCGAGCTACTCGCACGCAAAGCTGGCAAAATCGCTAAATGTTGCCAAATCAACCGTTACAAATGTAATTAAAGTGTTTGGGGAACGTTTGTCGACAGCCAGGAAGTCTGAATCGGGGGGAAATCGAAAACCGGAAGCCGCTGAAACGACAAAGAGAGTTGCCGGTAGATTCAAGCGAAACCTAACCTCTCTCTCCGACATGCCGCAAATAAGCTGGGTGTATCGTCTACAACCGTCTACAGCGTTTTACTGCGTGGAAATGGGCGACGAAACCTGCGTCAAAGCCGACTACAAGCAGCTTCCGGGACAGGAGATTTATACGGCAAAAGGAAAGGGAAAGGTAGCAGATATTGTCAAGCACATGAAACTGTCAAAGTTCGCGAAGAAATATCTGGTTTGGAAAGCCATCTGTACCTGTGGCTTGAAAAGCAGCATTTTCATAGCTTCCGCGACTGTTAACCAAGAAATTTACGTGAAAGAGTGTTTGAATAAACGTCTGCTGCCTTTCCTGAAGAAATACGGTTGTTCCGTACTGTTTTGGCCGGATTTGGCATCTTGCCATTACGGTCAAAAGGCCATGGAGTGGTACGCCGCCAACAACGTGCAGGTGGTTCCCAAGGACAAGAACCCTCCCAACACGCCAGAGCTCCGCCCAATTGAGAAATCCTGGGCTATTGTCATGCGAAACCTAAAGAAGACCAAAAAAAACTGCTAAGAACGAGCAGCAGTTCAAGGCAAACTGGCTTTCTGCGGCGAAGAAAGTGGACAAGGTGGCTGTACAAAATCTGATGGCAGGGGTTGAGCGTAAGGCTCGATAATTCGGATTTGGAAAAGCAGAAGCCTAACTGAATATTTTTCCTGAATTTTATACTAATAAAACTTGAAAAAGAAATTTAATTTGATTTTTAAAATAAACGATTTCACCGATTTACATGCGTTTTCCCTTGACCAAATTTTAACCGTATCACCCTTTATGGGTGTAGATATAGATTCGTTCTTCAAAATTTTCACAAATGTACAATTTAACAGTAAGACCGCAGAGATACATCGATAGGAAGCTGTAACTAGTGCTATTTTGACTAATATAGGGTCTATCCTTATGCTGAAAATATCTTTATTTAACACTTAATAAGTTAGCTCGTATCATTTTGGTGATCCTATAGATATAAATACTATCAAATGAGCTGAAATTTGACACGGAATCTTCTGTTAGGCCAAGGGGCAATTTAGCTCAATGTTTTTTTTTTAAATATAAAGGAAATTTATTTCGGGGTGTTTTTGATCCTGGACACGGAAATACGAGTTCAGAGAACAGAGTCTTATGTTCAAAAGTAGGAGTTCAGAGTTCAGAATCCTTTCCGTCATCTTTATATTCCACAACAAACCGACCGACTTTTAAAAGTTTTTAGTTTAATTTCAATATTTGAGAAGTGTTAAATGTACTGGTAGTATGTGGTGTATTTGTATTTTTTTTTATTAAAGTGTTTTTAATTTTGTTATTTTTATTTCCTAATGTCTTATTTTTGTTTGAATGGTACAACATTTGAGTGAATCTTCCCCTTTTCAATGATTTCGAAGCGACTACTCATTGAAATTCATACTTCATGCAATGGCAAACGGCACCACATTTCTCGAGCAACAAATTAAGCAGCGTCAATTCTAAAGGTCACGTCTTTCGAGATTTGCATTTCGAGCAATTGCTGGCGTCCTTTTTTGAAACCGGAATGTAAGTACCTATATACAGATAGATATAGGATGTACTCACAGGCAATATCTCAGCCATATTTTACTCACGTTAACAGTTTTGGGCTTCGTCGTCGTCATCGTTGGTTGGTCGCCCACTTGAATGAGCAGCCGGATGCACTCAAGAGGAAGCAGAAGAAACCGTAAGCCTTCCTTACATTGCTCCCTCCATTCATTCATGCGTCCGTCGCATCGTCGCTTGATCCTGTGAATGGGCTGAGCTAGGAAGCATTGCGCTGCAGTCACTGACTGAATGCTCGATTATGTAATCTCTGTCCTGGCACAACTGCCTGCCAAGCTCATTTTCCAGTTCACTGGCCGCCAACAACACCTCGCGCTTACTCGTTTTCCCCGCACATTTCCCCTGATTTGAGACCAAGGCGTACACGAACGTGGTTATCATAAATTGAGAAGGGTGCACAATTACGCGGAAGTACCCGTCGAACTTTGCCGGCCCAACTTTTCTTTTAATCCAATGTTAGTTGTAGTTGTTAGGACACATAGATGGTAAAAGCGAAAGAGGGAAAATAAATTTGAAAACTTTATTCCAAACCAAATAACCCATCAACCAGTGCAGTGTAGTTATGTCCCATCTCTAAACTCTAACATCTTCCAGTCAGTAGGATGGCGGTTGCATTCAGCGGACATGCGAATGGGTGTTGAATATATTTCCACCCGATAGGCTGAAGATGACGACGAATCGATGGGAAAAGGACCTACTTTCGCTAGGCAAGATTATTCCATCGGTGTCCTCGTGTGTCGCGCACGTGCTCGATTGACCCATGCTGATAAACTCGATCCTAGCTAATGCTAATCAATGGATGGTCGTAGAACAGCTACATTAATAACCACACCAACCAAAGGCTGCATCGCGATAACGGTGAACGAAAGGCCGTTGCAATCCGGATCTTCCGGGCCCGTGCCAATTGAAGAGCTATTAATATGCAATCCGTGAAAATGACGTTACGCAGCATTTGTTGACGTCCGTTGGTTACGACGACAATTCCCACGCTACCGACCAGAATTCAGAACAATCATCGAGGATTTTTAGTCAGATAAAAAATTGAAGGGGGTCTATTCTAATTCTAATTTGATTTATTTAGAGAGGATTTTAACAGTAGCTGTCATTCGTCC